>NC_080466.1:19840000-20587500 GCF_030265055.1 Doryrhamphus excisus | reverse complement strand
GGATCACAGCATGCAGACAGAAGGTGGTGGTGTTCTTTCTTCATGACTGTTATGAATCCAGCACGGCACCGACTGCACCAATTATAAATAGCATCTCAACTGCATCAAGTGCACAGCTCCTTACAACAAAACATCTTCCTTTCACCTTTTGCATTCACTCTTCATCTTTATTCCCATCCCGGTTTGACACCGCCTCCTTGCATAGTCTGCCTGCAGGCAACACTTTTTGTTCAGTCTGTTAGCTCCTCCTCCCTCGCTAAAAAAAAAAAAATCTTTTCTTCCAAAAAGTATTATTCCTGCCAAAACACACCCCCAACCAAATTTAACCTCACACTTTCTCCATGTGTGAAAGACCAGACACACTCGCTAAGTGGCTACCTTCTCACACGTACACTACACCAGGGGTGCTCACACTTTTTCAGCATGCGAGCTACTTTTAAAATGACCGAGTCAAAATGATCTACCCACTACAAAAATGCAAAACATCTATTTATTTTCAAATGTATTGAGGATTATTTGTACGTACAATGTATGTTGATGTACCTTACATAACCAAATGAGCCAATATTGCAAAACACACATAATTAACTCATTCATTCATTCATTTTCTACCGCTTTTCCTCACGAGGGTCGCGGGGGGTGCTGGAGCCCATCCCAGCTGCCTTCGGGCGAGAGGCGGGGTACACCCTGGACTGGTGGCCAGCCAATCACAGGGCACATATAGACAAACAACCATTCACACTCACATTCATACCTATGGCCAATTTGGAGTGGCCAATTAACCTAGCATGTTTTTGGAATGTGGGAGGAAACCGGAGTACCCGGAGAAAACCCACGCATGCACGGGGAGAACATGCAAACTCCACACAGAGATGGCCGAGGGTGGGAATTGAACTGTGAGGTCTGCGCACACATAATTAACTATTAACATTTTTTGTAATTACCTCCACATTACTCCACATTTCCCTTCTTTGGTACTGCGATGGTAGAATGGCATATGAGGCAAACGCACTTCGAAAAAGACATTGTGAAAAAAAAGTCCACCTCCCATTCCGTATGGAAGTGATATGTTTTTGCCTTTTTACTTGGTCCAGCTCCTTCACTCATTTTAGCGACCATAAACTTTAGCGAGGGCTTAAAATCTCGTAATTCGCCGACTAGCTTAGCACTTTGCATCGTTGTTTACGCATGAGCGGTGACCTAAAGGTCAAAATTCAGTTGTCATCTGACTGGTTGTCCTGTATGTCAATCAAGTAACGGGGATGGATGATAGGCTGACATCGTAAGTTCTGCTGCACTTAGAGACGTTGTTTGATTTGATTGGTCGCCCGAAGGGCAACATTCAGTTGTCATCTGAATGGCTGCCCTGTATGTCAATCAAGTGACGGCATTGATGCTGGGATGATATTTTTTTAATGTCACACCGCGATCGACCAGCGATCGACCAGTACCACCTTCGCGATCGACCGGTAGATCGCGATCGACTTAATGAGCACCCCTGCTCTACACCAAATGAAAAATGCTGGTGTCTAACCTCCCAATTGGACAATTTCTAGCACAACAACATGAATGAGAATCTGCACACGTGTATTAAAATCTCTGGAGTTCATTTTTATGCTTATTTAATTAAACACCTTCACACAAATTCTATTCAGGCCCCAATCTCTCTTCAATATGCACGTTGACATGGATAATAATGTATAATACGCTCACCACGGCACAAAGACACAGTACTGTACTTTCCCATCCCCTCATTATTTCCATGAATAGCACCTGCCTGACTTGCTGCTGTGCTGGGAATTCTCGGCTGTCTGGAGGAAACACTTAGATGCCTGCTTCCCACCTGTTACCACTTGAAATTGAGATTACAGTAGGTACAGTACGTCCTTATCGCTCTGTAGGCTGTGGCACTGCAACCTAATTATCTATACTAGTGTCAAAACTGAATAGATTTTATTTGACATAATCGCATCCTCTGCACGGCGGTCGAGTGGTTAGCACGCAGGCACAGCTAGGAGACTAAAGTTCAATCCCACCCTCGGCCATCTCTGTGTGGAGTTTGCATGTTCTCCCTGTGCATGCGTGGGCTTTTTCTGGTTTCCACATTCCAAAAACATGCTAGGTTAATGGCGACTCCAAATTGTCCATTGGTATGAATGTGAGTGTGAATGGTTGTTTGTCTATATGTGCCCTGTGATTGGCTGGCGACCAGTCCAGGGTGTACCCCGTCTTTCGCCCAAAGACAGCTGGGATAGGCTCCAGCACCCCCCACGACCCTCGTGAGGAAAAGCGGTAGAAAATGAATGAATGAATGAATGATCCTGCATGGAATCAGCCACTTTCGCATTCTGTGTGTATGCTAACGACGCCGCCTCCACCCCAAAGAGACTGCATGACTGACAAAAAAGGGCTCACTCTATTCATGCCGTTGTTCTATGGAACAAATACACCAACCAAGGTGCTGAAACCAATGCAAAGAGTGAACTCTCTTCCTGGCGGGAGGTCAGGAAAACATGCATACACATGGCAATATTCATATTTATTCATATTTATTGTGTGATTCATTAATTCATACAATATTTGCTGGAGGAATGATTTGAACAACTCAAGCAGTAGAATTAGGGGAATGGTAATGGTTTGATTTCATTTGAACATGCATCAGATTACAATTGAATGCATCACATAATCAGTTCACAGTTCCACATGTCCAAAAGGAGTAGGAAGAAGCAAAGCTTATTAAATCCTACCCCTCCATCTGGTACTTTTACAATCACTAACTGTTTCATTTGTTCACTTCCTGCTTTCCTAATATACTTTAAGTTTTTTTTCCAAGTTTTTTTTAAATATTTGTCACGCACCGAAGTACGAGGTGATATGACCATACAATGACTGGTTCAAGACTTCATCCTTGTATTTAGCAAACATCAACTGCTTGTATTGTTTCTTGCCCCTCTGGCCTGTCTACTGGTAAAATGATTAAGTAAAGGAAAATTTAAAAATATATTTCACACAGCAGAAGACGCCATTTGAATTGGTCATTCATTTTTAATGGGAAAAATTTTCACTGAAAATATGAAATGATACTAAATGTGGGGATATTTTTAAAAACCTGAATAGGTACCAAACCAGTTCTTGGATTTGTTTGAATTGGTTATGGAGGAGTCGACAAAAAAATGTCCCGTGGTGTAGAATCCAGGTTAACACTTTTTCAGCTTACTTTGCCCTGAATATGAACTCACAGTTTGTAACTAGAACGTTGTTATGTTGACGTTTCACACTAAAAACACACACTGATTTCATAGAATTGGTCTCAAATTTTATGTCAACAAAAGTGGTCGGCCATATTGTTATTCGTGAATAAGAACATACTGGTGGCTTGTCGACATAAACAGGAGCAAGTTGCACTGTTTTATGACAACTCATTGTTTACTAGCTGTTATTTGCTTATTGTGTATACATTTAATAAACTTATTTTCAAGACCTTTGCTCATTTTAAAAGAAGGCTTATATAATTGAGACTGAGAGGAAAAGGAATGGAAACAATCATGGAAAAAGCTATGAATTCCAGATAAATAGGCACAGAATGAGGTGGGAAGTGGGCAGAAAAGGGTGGCATCTGGTGAAGATGTTATGATCCTCTTCCTCACACTTGACCATTTTTATATTAAAGCTCCACGACACCCTGCAGCATATTGTCATTCATATTTGTTCACATCCTCTTCTTTTTTTCTCGTGTCTGCTGCTACCTTCAGTGGGTTTTTTTTTTTTTCTTCCAGAGGTTGGCTAAGCCGCATTGTATTCTTACAACTGTTCATCTTCTCCATTTCCGCAGTGTATTGTTCCCAATGCCCGCTTTAAGGTTCTGCCCCTCTGGCCTGTCTACTGTCTGGCTTCACTTAGCTCATCTTTGTTCATCCAACTTTGTGCATTGTCCTGTAATACCAGTTTAGGACACTGGAAGGCGTGCTAACCATGATTATTCCAATATGTGCAGCTATGAGGATTTTATGTTCCATTTGCATTGGTATATGGTTTGTCATTTTTCAGCCAATAACAAAATCAGAAATTAATTCATTTTCTTGTCCTCATTAAGGTCTCAGGTGAGATAGAAAAACAGCTATTCACACCTGTGAAGAAAGTAGAGTCTCCAATTAGCCTAAAAGCAAAGATAACTGATGTTTTTGGTATTATTCAAATTAGCCATGAAGAGGTAGTTCATGTTTATGATGTCAGGTTTAGAGATGATTGAAATATCACGTATGTTGTCTTTCATTTGGGGATGAATTAGCGCTCCTCTTGTTTATATTGCTCTTAAAGGACATTTTTAACTGTCACACAAATATGAAAAGCAGGTAACCACTATAAAGAATCTAAACAACATTAATATGGGATACCGTATATGGTGATGTTTTATTTACTGCTTTGAATGGGAATCAGACACAACCCAGTGAAGAACAATTTTGCCGTAACTGCATGCACTTTTATTTACACAATTCCGCCCACCAGGTGAGTGGTTGAGCATGTCTGCTTCTGTATCTGCTGTGAATTATTTTAAAATTAGCACCATTACTTGCCAACACCCTTTGAGACAGTTTCTGCCGGTCATTGGTGTGTGTGTGTGTGAGTGACAGGAAGAAAAGCTCCGATTCACTTGTGGGGTAGTCGTTTGGTACCATCTTCTGGTTTCTCAAGACCTCAAATATATGAGAATCTGTCATTTTCAGACTTTTTTTTTCTATGGCAGAAATTAAAGGTGCAATGATTAATCAGTTAATTGATGATTAATTCAGTATCCGATTATTCATTCATTCATTTTCTACCGCTTTGCCTCACGAGGGTCGCTGGATTTGCTGGAGCCTATCCCAGCTGTCTTTCTTTGGGCAAGAGGCGGGGTACACCCTGGACTGGTCGCCAGCCAATCACAGGGCACATATAGACAAACAACCATTCACACTCACATTCATACCTATGGACAATTTGGAGTCGCTAATTAACCTAGCATGTTTTTGGAATGTGGGAGGAAACCGGAGTACCCGGAGAAAACCCACGCATGCACGGGGAGAACATGCAAACTCCACACAGAGATGGCCGAGGGTGGAATTGAACCCTGTTCTCCAAGCTGTGAGGTCTGCGTGCTAACCACTCAACCGCCATGCAGCCCAGTATCCAATTAATCAACAACTATTTTGGTATTCGAGTAATCATTTTTTTATTTAAAAGTGAAAATCATTCATTCATTCATTTTCTACCGCTTTTCCTCACGAGGGTCGCGGAGGTTGCTGGAGCCTATCCCAGCTGTCTTCGGGCGAGAGGCGGGGTACACCCTGGACTGGTCGCCAGCCAATCACAGGGCACATATAGACAAACAACCATTCACACTCACATTCATACCTATGGACAATTTGGAGTCGCCAATTAACCTAGCATGTTTTTGGAATGTGGGAGGAAAACCGGAGTACCCGGGGAAAACACGCATGCATGAGGCCGAGGGTGGAATTGAAACCCGGTCTCCTAGCTGTGAGGTCTGCGCGCTAACCACTCAACCACCATGCAGCCCAGTATCCGATTAATTTTTTTTATTTAAAAGTGAAAATATCCTCTGATTTCTGCAGAGTCTTCCATTAAAGCAGTTTGTGTCTTAGGCAAAACAGTGATTGACATGTTTGCCTCTTTTCTGATTCGTTACGGACGACTAACTCCTTGAAAACCATATCAGGCATTAAAATGGAGCTTGGTCTTGGTGTCCACCACATCCTGAGCTGTGTGGTGTGTTTTCTCTCAGCGGGATGCTTTCTAGTGCTGAGAAGGACAGCACCCACATACATATTCTCACCCTCTGCGGACATGTTTGACTTCTCAGTTGACTCTTTGGCCATCTGGCTCCAGGGAGAGGACATGCAGCACTTTGCAAGCTCACACTTTTCACCCCAAGAGACATTGTTCCCATCACGGGTTATTATTGCCACATTTTACTTTCCACGTTTGTGGTTGAAGGGCTTTTAAGAAGGATTTACCTCTTTTCCCTTGTCACAGCAGTCTCTTTGATTTGCTTGCATTTGAAGTTGAGAGGTGTGTTCATTAAGGCTTAATTGCATGGTCTGATAAATCCTTTTAGTTTACTAGGCCAGTCAGAGGGAGGTCATCCTCCTTAATCAGCTTTATTTCATCAGCTCCGGTTGCAGCTACTTTAAAAGTGACACATTATTTTTGCTCTAGTTCTGTTAATTGCGTTAACATTCCCAAGCAGTTTTTTTTTCTTGTCCAGATTGTGTGTAGTTCTCATATTAAAAAAAAAAAAAACGGAGGGTATTCATTGAGATCTCATCAAAGAACGATCAAACATTGCTGAAGGATTCTCTAATACTCGACATGATAGACTGTTGCAGCAAGTGTATACATTTTTCGGGAGACTAAATATGAGTAAAAGTTGAGAGGAATCACTTTTGTTGAGTTTTTTTTTTACTTAAATGTTGTCTGGGCTCACCCTCGGCCATCTCTGTGTGGAGTTTGCATGTTCTCCCCGTGCATGCGTGGGTTTTCTCCGGGTACTCCGGTTTCCTCCCACATTCCAAAAACATGCTAGGTTAACTGGCGACTCCAAATTGTCCATAGGTATGAATGTGAGTGTGAATGGTTGTTTGTCTATATGTGCCCTGTGATTGGCTGGCCACCAGTCCAGGGTGTACCCCGCCTCTCGCCTGAAAACAGCTGGGATAGGCTCCAGCACCCCCGACCTTCTTGAGGAAAAGCGGTAGAAAATGAATTAATTAATGAATGTTGTCTGGGCGGCACGGCACTCTAGTGGTTAGCGCGCAGACCTCACAGCTAGGAGACCAGGGTTCAATTCCACCCACGGCCATCTCTGTGTGGAGTTTGCATGTTCTCCCCGTGCATGTGTGGGTTTTCTCCGGGTACTCCGGTTTCCTCCCACATTCCAAAAACATGCTAGGTTAATTGGCGACTCCAAATTGTCCATAGGTATGAATGTGAGTGTGAATGGTTGTTTGTCTATATGTGCCCTGTGATTGGCTGGCGACCAGTCCAGGGTGTACCCCGTCTTTCGCCCAAAGACAGCTGGGATAGGCTCCAGCACCCCCGCGACCCTTGTGAGGAAAAAGCTGTAGAAAATGAATGAATGTTGTCTGACTTGCTATGAGGTTAGAAAACCCTGGAGTCTCCTCATATGAAATTGAGTGAGTAAGAACTATGGATGTGAAAGACTTGGATATGACCAACAAATCATGAGTTCTTTCATCTAACAACATGATCCTCTGAACCGCTTTCACTGCTCTCAGTCCTCGCTGAAGTTGCTCGTGTAGAATCATATCAAATGACCCAACTTTTCCCAGTTGAAGTTGCAGGTTTAAAATAACATAAAATAATACCATTTTTAATTGGACCTCCATTTTTTTTTGTAAAATTGAGATGAATGGTGGAGTCATGAAGACCGATCTCAACTGAGGATGTTGTTATGCAGTCTTTTGTGACGGCTCGGTTGCTGTGCTCTTAGAAGGAATTTTGCTTAGCCGGCCACTCCTGGGAAGGTTCACCAATGTTCCACGTGTTCGCCATTTGTGGATGATGGCTCTCACTGTAGTTGGCTGGAGTCCCAAGGCTTTATATAACCTCTTAATAATAATAATATTAATACATTTTATTTGTATAGCGCTTTTCAAAATACTCAAAGACACTGTACAGAAGAATGGAGTTGAATAAAAGCATAAAAGATACATTAAAATACAACATTCATTCGTTAATACACAGTTTCAGGTAATCCCAGTTATGTTTTAACAGGGGGATCACTTGTTCACACAGAGCCATTTAGGTCTAAATTGTGTTTTCTGCTTTAATAATAAAAGGTTTCATTTAAAAACTGCATTTTGTCTTCAGTTGTGTTGTCAGTAGCCACGTTTACATAAGGAGTTTTTTTCTTTCCGAATGGAATCTTTCCGAATGACCTTTCCGAAAACAATGGTATACATGGAAAGGAATATTCCAATCTCTTGTCTACATGCGCCGCTACAATCAACCAGAATAGTCAATGGGGCATGCCCAGTAAAACGTAAACACCAACATCACGTGATACCGACTTCCCTGAGTTTTTCTTTCACTTGTTGGAATAACTCCGTATTACCAGTTTTTTGTTCGTCCAGTTTGGAAATTTAGTTGGGATCAAAAACAAACTTTCCACAGCAGTCCAGTGCCGATTGCTTGCCTCCATTTTTAAAACTGAAGAACGTCTCGATCTGCGTGTTACGTCATATCTGAGCATACGCTGAGATACGCTGATCAATTTAAACAGAAAAAGATCAAATTCAATCTTGCTAATTTTTTTATAATTAAACTCGGGACGTGTTTTATAGAGATATATATTTTCTTTTTTAATAAAACTGGACTTGTGGATGGCGTATAGAAGGGTTTAGATTCTGTTCCACAGATGGAGGTAATGCACACAAAAGCTGCTTGCCAACCGCCAATAAACAACAGAAGAAGAAAAACACCACGAAGAAGAACGCAGTCTGACAACTTTCCGTTTGAGCGGATACAAGATACCTCAATCGGATTGGGGAAAGGAATATTCCACCCCTTGTGAATCTGATTATATATTCATTCGGATTGGCACTTTTCTTTCGGAATGAGGTGTATACAAAGGTTCAATTCTTTCCGTTTGAGACAATAAACAGAATGCAACTGGAATATTTGGGTCCATGTATACGTGGCTATTGACTCACCGCAGCCTTTGACACCATTAGCCACTCTATCCTCCTGTCCCGCCTCAAAACCAGCCTCAATATCACCGATTCTGCTCTGTCCTGGCTCCAATCATACCTCACCAACCGTCAACAGTGCACATAAATAGCTGCTCCTCCTCCATAGCCCCTTTACCTCAAGGTGTTCCCCAAGGTTCGGTGCTTGGTCCTCTTCTCTTCATCCTCTACATCCTTCCACTTGGCAATATCATCCGTCGACATGGCCTCAATTTCCACAGCTACGCTGATGATATTCAACTATACATTTCTACCACCTCCATCAACTCCAACATCTACTCCACCCTCACCAACTGCTTAGCTGATATCAAAACTTGGATGGAACAAAATTTTCTCAAACTTAATAGTGACAAAACAGATATTATCATCATCGGTCCCAAAAACATCACAACACCCACCCAGAACTTCTATCTTCAATTTGACAGCGCCACCCTCACTCCATCCCCGCTCATCCGCAACCTTGGTATCCTCCTGGACCCCACCCTTTCATTTGAACCCCACATCAAACAGTTAACCCGGACTGCATTTTTCCATCTTAAGAACATAGCCCAACATTTCCGTCCATCATTTACATTCTCTGCCGCTGAATCCCTGATCCATGCATTCATCACAACCAGAATCGACTACTGCAACAGCATTCTCTACGGCACACCGTCCAAAACCCTCAACAAACTACAATATATTCAGAACTCCGTTGCCCGCCTCCTCACCTCCACCCGCTCCCGTCAACACATTACCCCTGTCCTCCAAAACCTCCACTGGATTCCCATTCCCCAACGCATTCATTTCCAAATTCTTCTCATCACCTACAAAGCCCTCCATGATCTGACCCCCCCATATCTCACAGACCTGCTCCATCCACACAATCCCCCGCGTCCCCTTCGCTCCTCCGACTCCAGCCTCCTGGCACTCCCCTGTAAGACCAAGCTCCGAACCTGGGGAGACAGAGCCTTCTCCATCGCTGCCCCCACCCTCTGGAACTCTTTGCCCCATTCGCTCCGTGCTTGCCTTGACCTTCTCACCTTCAAAAAACAACTCAAAACCCACCTCTTTAAATCTGTTTTTAATGTTTAACTTTTTATATCTGACTGCTGTGCCCCGCCCCTCCCCGCTTTTACTCATGTTTTAACTGTGTATTAACCAATGAATGTTGTATTTTGGTGTGTCTTCTATTCTGTTTACTTGCTTTACTCAACTCCATTCTTCTGTAAAGTGTCTTTGAGTATTTTGAAAAGCGCTATACAAATAAAATGTATTATTATTATTATACATTTGTTTAATGATCTGAAACATTTAAGTGTAAACATTTAAGGCAAACACTTTTTCACACCACTGTATGAGCCACAGTTAAATTTGATTCTAAACTGTAATACAGGGTAAAAACATGAGATATCACTGGACATGTGATACCTACTTTATAATGAATCATCAAGTTTCAGAAGTAACATCTCTCTCCACTGGTAGTCCCGCAAAAAACGTGTAATGACCACATTACATGTTACAGATGCTGTGGAAAACGCTAAAATGCTAACGCTACTTACCATTGAGAGATGTCTTGAAGTAACCTCTTTTCTTGAAAAACGTCGGACTGTCCAGTCTGTACTTCCGGATCAGATTTGGAATCCAACACAAATGGCTGTATGTTAAACGCCGACATTTTAAAAAGCTACAACACTGTTTATTCATTCATTCACTCATTCATTTTCTTCCGCTTTTCCTCACAAGAGTCGCAGGAAGTGCTGGAGCCTATCCCAGCTGTCTTTGGGCGAGAGGCGGGTTACACCCTGGACTGGTCGCCAGCCAATCACAGGGCACATATAGACAAACAACCATTCACACTCACATTCATACCTATGGACAATTTGGAGTCACCAATTAACCTAGCATGTTTTTGGAATGTGGGAGGAAACCGGAGTACCCGGAGAAAACCCACGCATGCACAGGGAGAACATGCAAACTCCACACAGAGATGGCCGAGGGTGGAATTGAACCCTGGTCTCCTAGCTGTGAGGTCTGCGCGCTAACACTGTTTATTATCAACTCCTATTACTCCGTTAGCTTCATTAGCAGCTAGCAACACAAACCGGAAATCCTTTTAAGTACGAGCGAATGTGACCAACCACAGAGAAGTAGGCGTGCCTGGAGAAGGAATGCATTAAAACAGACCACTTTCAGAGGAACAACAAATCCCCCCCAAAAAATACAGCCGAATAGGTGCAGATTCTGGAAGAACTATAAAGCTTTCTGTGTTGGTTATTGTGTATAGCTGCTCTATAGGAGTCCACAACTCAATACAAAGGGCCAAATAATGAGCATAATAGGTCCCCTTTAAAGGGTACTCGTGATGGCTTTCAACAGTAAGCAGGTGTTTTGTGTGAAGTCAAGGTATTTACATGAAGTAACACCTTTGCTATTTCCTTTGACACCTTGAGGGCAGCTTGTTGAAGCGTGGGGCCAAATGTACACTGCAAAGATGTCGCAGTGTGACCTCACCTGTCAGCCCATCTTGACCCTTTTTGACCTGAATGCAGTTAGTCAGTAGCTGCTTTGTCTATTTTCTGTCTATTTTATGCAAATTTAAAGGCCAAGGTGACTTTGAACAGACTGTGAGTCTCAACGCAAATTAGAAACCATTAACATAACATTTATGAATATTCAGAGAATGCTCCGAAGACATTGAAGAGGAAGTTGTTATTTATGTTCTTATTCGTCTGAGCTCATCAACTGTCCATTAGATCAGTCAGTTCTTATGCTTATGAAATGAAATACTAAATCCGAAATGACATGCAAAACCTCCCCGGGGAAGGCTGTCTTGTTTAAACACTGCTGGATGATAGTCAACCCAGCCTCCTACTCTCCCAGACCTTCCATCCCTCGCTTTTTGCCTCGCTTCCGCCATGGCGCCTTCGATACTTCAACGAGCGATGGACGGATGATGAGAATCATTCAACGCTGTGTGTGTGTGTGTGTGTGTGTGTGTGTGTTTCAGAGTTCCTCCTCAGAGGCAGGAATGCACCCACATGCCGACAGACATGCTCACACTGCAAAACCACACACACACACACACACACACATGAATACTCCCACACAACCAACACACACCAAACTCATGTTGAAGGCGACAAACATGGGACTGGAGGACTGTGGAACGAGCAGTTTGATATTGTAGGCCTATATATAAAGTCAAAGACGGGGGTGTTGGTAGGATGTATGTGTGCATATGTACGTGTGTGATTTTGCGTCCATCCTCATTTTAAAGCAAAAAGGATGTCGAAGAAAATGTAAATCATGAAAAGGGTGTTGGGTTCCACGGTGGTCGAGTGGTTAGCGCACAGACCTCACAGCTAGGAGACCAGGGTTCAATTCCTTCAATCTCTGTGTGGAGTTTGCATGTACTCCCCATGCATGAGTGGGTTTTCTCCGGGTACTCCGGTTTCCTCCCACATTCCAAAAACATGCTAGGTTAATTGGCGACTCCAAATTGTCCATAGGTATGAATGTGAGTGTGAATGGTTGTTTGTCTATATGTGCCCTGTGATTGGCTGGCGACCAGTCCAGGGTGTACCCCGCCTCTCGCCCCAAGACAGCTGGGATAGGCTCCAGCATCCCCCGCGACCCTCGTGAGGAAAAGAGGTAGACAATGAATGGGAATGGGTAATGGTGTTCATGCTGGTAATATTATTTACAACATCATCAATTTATTAATATTAATGGTAATGGTTTTATTTCATTTGAACATGCATCAGATTACAATTGAATGCATCACATAATCAGTTCACAGTTCCACATGTCCAAAAGGAGTAGGAAGAAGCAAGGCTTATTAAATCCTACCCCTCCATCTGGTACTTTTACAATCAGTAACTGTTACATTTGTTCACTTCCTGCTTTCCTAATATAGTTTAAGTTTTTTTTTTTTAATTTATTTATTGTTTTTCTTTTTTACGTACTGAAGTAAATTCTACTTTGCAGAAATTCACTTAGGTTGGGTCTGGAACCAATTCACCTCGACAAACGAGGGACGACTGTACTTTACATAAAAAAAAACAACCAATGAAATGGATACATGAACATTTAACATCTCTTGTAACTTTATTGAAGACTAGAAACCACAGATGATTTTAGACTTTAAAGAATGGACGCGATTAGTGCTGTATACTAGGGCTGCAAATAACAATCATTTCATTAACTGATTAATCGGTTGAATGTGGATTTTGATTAAATCGCTCAATACGATTTTAAATGGGACCTATTTTGCTTTTTCCACTTTTCTGACCTATGAATGTAATTAGAATGTTGTATTGTCGTTTTAAACGATGCCAAAGTTTTGAGATAATGAGGTTTGCGGATTTGGAAGTGAGCCCTGAAAAAAGTTTAGGATGGCTAAAAATGCTCGGTTTCAGAGGGCGTGGTAAAACTGGATGTGTGTGATGTCACAGAGGGCGGACTTCCTTAAATGTGTCACATTTAGGAAACTCTTTGGCCGTGTGACAAATAAAGAAAAATGACAAATCAAAGGAAATACAGCTGGAATCGATGCTCACAAAGTTTATTCTTCTACAAATACCACGTTCTTCTCATAATATTTCTACTTTTTTCCTGTCGTATATATACTTTTTTATTTTCAGTGTGACCCGATTATTCCTTCATGGAAAGACGAGCATGCAGAATATATTAAGGTGTGATTCAGGTCTCCATCTCACTTCCATGTTAAGGCTGCCTTGTGTAACAAGTACAGCATTCTCTTCATCTGCATAATGAATTAGGCTAGCTGGGAGCTTTGATGGAGGCTTTGAATTTCTTTGAATAAATCACTAGTAAATCAGCACAAACATGCATGTCATAATAACTTAAATGGCAATTCTGTTGCCTATTTATTATGTTAATGTCATCCTGATTTGCAGCATTAAAAGGAAAGTGTTGACGAAGCCTGAAATACATGCAAATGTTGCTATGGGTAAAAGCAAAATACAGTTAAAAACAAAAATGAGCTGAAAAAAATAAAATGTAATTTAATGATAAGAAAATCGTACTACTTCGTCTTCTTCTTTCTCTTTTGACTTTTCCCTTCAGCAAATCAACTGCCTCCATCCAACCCTGTCTTCTACATCTACATCTACCCTCATGTCCTCCTTCACTACATCCATAAACCTCCTCTTTGGTCTTCCTCTACGCCTCCTACCTGGCAACTCTAAACGCAGCATCCTTCTGCCAATATATTCACTATCTCTACTCTGGACTTTATCTCCAAGACCCCTAATATGTAATGTCCCTCTGATGCATTCATTCCTCATCCTATCCATCCTGGTCACTCCCAATGAGAACCTCAGCATCCTCATCTCTGCTACATCCAGATCTGCTTCCTGTCTTTTCCTCAGTGGGACTGTCTCTAGACAAAACAACGTGGCTTGTTTTGTATTCTAAAACTTTCTTTAAATATATACTGTATATAACTTGCGCGCATATCTACAATAGCTACACTGAACTATGTAGGCCAGGGGTCTCAAACTCAATTTACCTGGGGGCCACTGGAGCTAGGGTCTGGGCGAGGCTGGGCCATATCAGGTTTTCCAAAAAAAACACAAAACAAAAAAAAAGGCATTTATTAAAAACATAAAAATGAGTAAACTTTACTTTGGTTCCGATTTTCTACAATAAAAGCTCTGATAAAACATTCCACTGTTCTCAAATATCTTCATTTTTATTTTTCTACACAAAATAAGCTCAGGAGTAAAGAAAATCAATCAATCAGTAATAAATAAATATAATAATAATAATAAAAACTTAAGAAACCACATATAGTTGGTGGGTAGACAAATTATTTTTTTCATATTAAAATGAACAAAGCATTATTAGAGCCCTGTAGACATGACAAAACACGACTATAGTCACATTTATACTTTTTTTATTTACAACATATTGCGCAACTGCGGGGTCTTGAGACACATGCTAACTCGCAAACTAGAGAGCTAGCGACCTAAACGGTAGCCTCCAAGTTATTTCCTTTAAACTTAAAAAGCCAAAAACTTACCACTTCCACACGGATAGGGAGGATAACTATTAACAGTTATTGAACCTTTAACATGAACATTAATCAAACGTAATAATTTTTTCTGGGTACATGATACCATACAGCATCCATATCAAACTTGCGCGGGCCGCACTAACATTAAACTTTCATATCAAGGCGGGGGTCTCAAACTAGTGTCCTGTGGGCCACATTTGGCCCACGGGCCGCATGTTTGAGACCCCTGATGTAGGCCATTTTGGGTCATTCCCATAGTTGTGTAAAATTAATTTGCTTGCAATGAATCAATGAGAGGAAGAAAAAGAGGAAGCGTTTCTGAAATTTTTGGAATAAGTTCCTGTTGGGGCTGCACGGCAGCTAGGAGACCAGGGTTTAATTCCACCCTCGAGCATCTCTGTGTGAAGTTTGCATGTTCTCTTCATGCATGGGTTGGGTTTTCTCCGAGTACTCTGGTTTCCTCCCACATTCCAAAAACATGCTAGGTTAATTAGCGACTCCAAATTGTCCATAGGTATGAATGTGAGTGTGAATGGTTGTTTGTCTATATGTGCCCTGTGATTGGCTGGCGACCGGTCCAGGGTGTACCCCGCTTCTCGCCTGAAGACAGCTGGGATAGGCTCCAGGATAAGCGGTAGAAAATGAATGAATGAATGAATTTCCTGTTGGTTTGGAATTCAGAGAATAGATCCTCTGATATCGTTATGAACATTTCTTTCATGTATTCGTCATCTGTGAAGTTTGGAGCATTCATGAACTTTCTAAAAGTAAATTTTTTGTTGATGTTTTCGGAAATGTTAAAGCGTTTTGCAATTCCCGGCCACTTGTCGTTCTATGAACATATTATTGTATGTTGAGTTTTGAACTCCGTTTTGAGCTCTTTTACCGACCTCTCAAGCAGCCAGCCACTTTACACTTAGCGTGCTGATAGCGTTTGTTCTATATTTGCCTCCTTGTTATTCCGTCCTGATTTTCTGCTGTATGGTTATTTGCTAAAAAGGTCATATTTCATGCTTTGTGGCATGCGTTGCAAAATGTGTAGCTGGTGTTTTATTCAAAAGTAGAATTCTAGCGTGGTATGATAACTGGGGTCATGCAAGCGTGTAATTTAGCCTACCCTTTTGCTCTGCCGGGCTTTTTGTCAGCGTCTTGCTTCGTCTTCTTTTAAGCGCTCTGCTCTAATTCACGCCATCTGTGCATCACCCCCCTCTTCCTAGCCTCCTCCAAAAAGTGCTCTCTCGTTGATGCGTTTCTCTGCCTGCTCTCACAGCTGAAGGGATCCATCTTTTGTCTGTGTAGCTTCTATCATTGCGTTTCTCCCCCTTGTCGATATGTCTTCCTCCTGATTTGTCTCCCGCCGTCCTCCATCGCTAACTTCCACCCTCCCTCTCATCTCCCACCCTCCCTCTCCTCACTATCCTTCCATGCACACTTGATTCATTTTACACATCACGCAGGATTTCAGCATATTCTTCTGTAAAGGGAATTTCTTTCACTATTTTCAACTTGTCTCCTTCACTTTTTTGTGTGGATCCGACCCCCCCTAAAGCTGGGACCACTATGTTCTATTTCCAGCTGGTCATCATGGCAGGCACCGTTTTGTTGGCGTACTACTTTGAGTACACGGACACCTTCCCCGTGCACATCCAGGGCTTCTTCTGCTTCGACAAAGCCTACTCCAAGCCATACCCAGGACCGGAAGACTACAGCAAGGCGCCCCCTGTCCTGGTTTATTCCCTCGTTACTGCCATCCCCACTGTGACGGTGAGTTAGAGTTAATCAGAAAAATGACACACTTACATGGGTCTGGTAAGATGTGTGCGACAAACACACACACACACACACACACAAACACGCACATGTAGGTGTTCTCCCCTCTTGCACATGGTCGCTTGTGTATTGAAAGAGGAGCGAGGTGTGTAGGTGTGCGTCCTCGTGGTCTGACTTCTTCTCTGTTTGTGCGTGCACGCGTTTCCTGTCATAACCATGGCAACCAGCACTAAATTTGTCTTCCATGGTGCGCTGCGGTGCTACAGTGTCTGTTCAACCAGATTAAGCATTGCTTTATTTGCTCTGCTTTCACCGTGACTTTACTATACGGCACATGATGACGAATATTGAACCCTCTTTACAAAATTGCAATTTCTAGCTCACAGCCTCAAGTCACTTCATGGTGTTAATTTGTGTATATTTCTTTTTAACCATCTAAACCAGGGGTGGGCAAACTACGGCCCGGGGGCCACATCCGGCCCGCCAAGTGTTTCAATATGGCCCGCCTGTTTTTTCCAAATATTTCATTTGAACTCAACATACAACCTGGAATCGTGGCTTGGGCCAATTTTTTGATGGTTGAGGTAGCTGCTTTATCAATTTCGTTATTTGATGTGGTCTGTTACAAAATGCTCCTGTAAAAAGGGACACAAGCACATAATAATAATAATAATAATAATGTTGTCAATAATGATAATAATACTACTATTATATTAATATTGTTGTTAATAATATTAATATAATAATGGTAGTAATATTACAAAATACTCCTGGAAAAAGGAGCACAAGCACAATAATAGTAATACAAATAATGATAATAATACTACTATTATATTAATATTGTTCTTAATAATATTAATATAATAATGGTAGTAATATTATGAATATAACAAAATAATAATAATAATAATAATATAATAACATTACTATAACTAATAATAGTAATAATTCTAATAAAAATAACAATAATAATAATAATAATACATTTATAACACACTTTACATCAAATAAATGATTTCAAAGTGCACATATAGCAGATTGCATGACACTTTTACATGTAAAATATGTGTAAAAATATAGGTGTAAAAATGGACTGTTACGTGTAAAATACTACATAATCCCCCCCGTCAATTTTGTTAAATTAATGCGGCCCGCGAGTCAAAAAGTTTGCCCACCCCTGATCTAAACATATGCATTTTACAGTCAAAGTGTAGTTACACTTTCTTGACTGAGCATATTATTATTAAATAATGCAACAGCTTCACGTCCTCATCAAAGCTGTGTCTCCGTGTCGGCCTTGTCCCCCCAGGGCTTGTTGTCTCTTTGATGTCCTACAGTAAAGTGGCATTGCAACACGGTTGCCTCTGTGCAACATAGACACACACACACACACACACACACTCTCTTTCAAACAGATGCCCAAAATCACACACCAGTGAGCCAGCTCGTTTCATTAGGCTCCGTACTGGGTAAAAAGCATATCATTGCTATTTACATCGTGAAGGCAAAAGGTCGTGGGACACATTCTTTTATTTATTCATTCATCCGAGTAGCCTTACATACCCCTGAATGTACTTGAATTTTACTTAAAGCAGGGGTATCCAAAGTGCAACCTGGGGACCATTTCTAATGAGAATATCATCATCATGAGGAAAGAAAATGTCATTTTAATAACATAAAGATTAAATATTAAGGTTTAGGAAGATTGCTCTGTGATTGGCTGGCGAACAGTCCAGGGCAGGGGTGAGCAAATATTTTGACTCGTGGGCTGCATTGAGTTTACAAAATTGTCCGGGCGGCCAGGACATATATTTAACACACACTCACACACACACACACACACACACACACACACACACACTATTTTATGCTTATAATTGTCCTTGAATTATTTGTCTAATTTTATCTGTAAAAGTGTTATACTATCACCTGTGTGTTCTCATGTCCCTTTAAACATCAGGCCACATCAAACTATGGTAATGGTAATGGTAATGGTTTTATTTCATTTTAAACATGCATCAGATTACAATTGAGTGCATCCCATAATCAGTTCACAGTTCCACATGTCCAAAAGGAGTAGGAAGAAGCAAAGCTTATTAAATCCTACCCCTCCATCTGGTACTTTTACAATCAGTAACTGTTACATTTGTTCACTTCCTGCTTTCCTAATATAGTTTTTTTTTCATTATTATGTTTTTATTTTTTTATTTTATTTTATAATTTATTTTATATTTATAATTCTTTTTGTAATTTAATAATAATTACTTTTTTTTTTTTTTTTTTTTTACTAAATAAGACATCTGACTTGCAAGTGATGTTGCCAGTTTGTATGTTAAAAGTTAACATAGTAGCACTTATATAATACAGTAAACCTATATATATCGGATTCAATTGTTCCCACTGGTTTTGTCCGATATAAGCGAAATCCGTTATATGCGTATACCGGAAAATGTCCGTTTTACGCATATATCGGATTTATATCCGGTATATGCGTAAATCGGATTTTATCCGTTATAAAAAGGCACTTCCTTGACTATGTTTCCAATGTACCTGGACGCGCAGGCAACGCTGCAAACGCTGCAAATGACGTCGTATAGCGGCCTGTCACGATTCGGCGAATCGGAGCGCCACGATGCGGCCATCCGATATATGCGAGGGAAATTTAATGGAAATGCATTGGAACGGGACTGGAGATTTTGTCCGAAATAGGCGAAATCCGTTATAAAAAATCTGATATATGCAATGAATTTTTATTGGAAATGCATTACAGAAAAATCGGTTCTTTTTTATCTGTCCGTTGTGAGCAAATTTCCGATATATCCGAGTCCGATATATCCGAGGTTTACTGTACTTACAATACTTATTAATACTTAGAAAGCAACTGGCAGGCCGGATTCAAACGCTTGTTGGGCCGCATGTGGCCCCCGGGCTGTAGTTTGCCCACCCCTGGTCCAGCGTGTACCCTGCCTCTCGCCCAAAGTCAGTTGGGATAGGCTCCAGCATACGGCCAAGATCCTAGTGGGCATCAGCGGCATAGAAAATGAATGAATGGAGGTTTTAGGAAGAACAACAGAAATGTAAAAAACAGGTTTAATTCTGTCATGTTCATGTCACTTCCGGTTCTGCGCTGTTATTTTGGTGTGCTGCACTTCCTGCTGAGGGGAAGCTGCAGCCACTTTAGTGTAATTGTGCACGGCTGGTGGCAATTACAATCAGTTGGGTTGAAAAGCCAAGTGTCGCCTCTTTGCAACTGACTTGTGTGTCGTCACCTGTGCTGTTACTTGAAGTTTTGTACCTGTTGTTTTGCGTCTCAGAGCTTTTCGTTTTGCTTCTTCCTGTACTTCATAAAATAACTTTAATATGCACTCTTGAAATACTAGTTGAAATATTCAGAAATTAAAAAAAAAACTAAAGCAAGAATAAGAAAAAAAGAGCTGAAGTTGATATAGTGTACTTTTTCGCTTATATCACAAAGCTGAGATGCGGTATAACTTCTAATCAGCGTGACCACTTGCTTCCTTTCATTTTTCACATTTCATGAGGCCCTCACTGGAGAACGTTTGGACACACCTGACTTAAATATATAGAGCCCTGAGCCCTGACCTCAACCATAGATACAGTTTCAGATCACCTAGAATGCCATTTCCATGTAGATTAGAGACTGAAACAATGAAATACTTTGCCTGAAAATGTTTTTCCATGTGGGTTGCCCCTGAAATTAATTTCTAACACACACACACACACACACGGCAGGTACGTGATCTGAGCTTGCAGTCGATGAGATGGGGGGCTGCAGGCGTGAGACTCATGTGAGCTTTGCAGAGTGGGAGTGAAGTGGCATCATTTTGCCTGGAGTGTGAAGTTTTATGAAAGTCAGAGCATCTGTGTTCACTATTGCTTCAGGAAAGCGCCCCATCCTACAAGCCTCTCTTTAAACACGGAGGGGGGGGGTTCACTTTTCATTCCAATCTGACTCAGGCTTTGCTTTTATGTGACGAATAGCAAAAAAAAATGTTCTACTGACATGAAGCGAGAATTCCCATACAAGTATATGGACTCAAAATGTTGGTGTTATTGGATGCTGTGCTTGATGAGAACAAATATTTGACCAAACTGTGTTCTTACTCAAAGCCAATCTCTGTGGGTGTTTTTAAATCAGAAGCCATCCCACACAAAAAGACTCAAAAGTAACATTCATGCAGTTAAATAATTCATTCATTCATTCATTCATTTTCTACCGCTTTTTCCTCACGAGGGTCGCGGGGGTGCTGGAGCCTATCCCAGCTGTCTTCGGGCGAGAGGCGGGGTACACCCTGGACTGGTGGCCAGCCAATCACAGGGCACATATAGACAAACAACCATTCACACTCACATTCATACCTATGGACAATTTGGAGTCATCAATTAGCCTAGCATGTTTTTGGAATGTGGGAGGAAACCGGAGTACCCGGAGAAAACCCACGCATGCACGGGGAGAACATGCAAACTCCACACAGAGATGCCTGAGGGTGGAATTGAACCCTGGTCTCCTAGCTGTGAGGTCTGCGCGCTAACCACTAGACCGCCGTGCCTCCCCAGTTAAATAATTCACTATCAAATTCGTATACAGTATCATCCCAAAGACATATATGTCTTTTAGGTTTTTGTGCAAGTGTAAAAAAAAGAGGTGGTGATGCAACTGCACAATAGGAGAGCTCATGTTTGGTGAGGTTTTAAGCCATTAAAACGTTCACAAGGTGACAGAATTGAAGTTTTTTCACTGTTCACATTGTTGCATGTTTTTCTCCATTGTTAAAAACTGAAATTTTGCTGAAACTTACCGATTATTGATTATTACTGATTATTAAAGAACAGAAAAAGGTAGAAAATAACTGTTTGTTTTTGATCAAAGATGAGAGTCTAATCTTTCTTATGTTATGTAAGTCCTAGAACACAATATTCTGTGTGTCTAGGAAAAAAAACTGTCAAAATCATCATTAAAAAATGGCCGGTACTAAGAGGGACGTCTTTTTGAAAAATGGCTTGGCTATGTTACGGTGTTACAGACAACATAATTCCTCCTTGCGAAAAGCTGCAAATGCTGATGTACAATCCTGGAATACAAACAAATCAGCCTTATTTATACAGTCACGGCCAAAAAACATTGCCATGACTGTACACATCGTCACAATTTTGACACTTTTTTTGATTGATGATCCGATCTCTCCTGCATGAGGTGTTAAAAATGTGTAGCGACACATCAAATTAAAATATACGTATTAACACTATATTTACACACTGTCTCAGTTATCATACAACCAAACATTGCACCTAACAAACTCGTCAGCTTGCCCGTGAAATTGCGTGCCCAAACAAAGGATCCCACGCGCTGGTGACTCAAACTTGTTGTATTATTAATACACAACAAGATTCCTAATGTGTCTTTATAACAAAATGTGCCTGTTGGCCTGCTTAAAACTCCCACCCTGGAGGGATTCTCCCCCAGTTCTGTTGCCCCCCCCATCATGACGTCGGCATTGGTTGACTCTGTAGTTATTATTATTGAGTATGGCTGCAGCATAACCAACCATGGGGCCAAAGAAAGTAGCAACTGCTAGCCACTGCATAGTCCAGTAATTGTAAATAGTAGTTCACACCGAGCCTGACATCCATAAAGACATAGCGACCGCTAATGGAGACTTTCGGAATTCTAACCAGATGCGCATATTTTCCATACTTCGTCTGTATGATTTAGCAACACACTGCTACCTAAACAATACTGAATGTTGATTGGCACCTCACTTGACCCAATAGACAAATGTTTACCAAAAGCACTTTTTATGTTTTAAATAAAGTAGCTTTCCCTTACTCCCGAAGAAACACTTCTTGGGAGATGTTGCTAACATTGTAAACAGAGAAGCAGAGCTTGGGTTAAGGCAGAAAGCGTATCTCGACTACAGCCATGCCCATATAAGGAAGCCTGTCCATCTGTGACATCACAAAACTCCAGTTTTACAACGCCCTCTGAAACTGAGCATTTTGAACCATCCAAAAATGTCTTTCAGGACTCACTTCCAAATGCACAAACTTCATTATATGAAATTTCGGCATCATTTAACACAAGAATACAACATTATAACTTGATTTATAGGTCAGAAAAGTGGAAAAGGCATAATAGGTCCTCTTTTAAAAAAAATAAATAAATACAAGGACTTGTCGCGACACACTTTCATATAAACTCTGAATGAGGGGATGTGCGTTGACAATCCACCCACACACTCACCTTCACTGCTGCACTGAAAGTTGCAGCAGTATTTCCAAGTACCACACAAGTGCCTATTTAACTCTTTCTCTTGCTCACTTCCTCTCACTTTGTGTTTCTCTCTGTTCCTCATATACCATCCCACCAGTCCATGACTCTTACAATATCAATGCAGTTGATCTTGAATAACGTTGACAATAATATAGTTTAGCATTAATTAGTGGGGCAATAAACATTTAAAACCCTAAAATGTTATTGTGAAAACACATGCATATTATATTTTCATGCTTTACGTCAGGGGTCTCAAACTCAATTTACCTGGGGGCCACTGGAGCTAGGGTCTGGGCAAGGCTGGTTTTCAAAAAAAAAAAAACACATTTATTAAAAACAGAAAAATATACAAACTTTTTCAGTGCTTTGGTTCCGATTTTCTACAATAAAAGCTCTGATAAAACATTCCACTGTTCTCAAATTTTTCTGCACAAAATAAGATGAAAAATAAATAAACAAAAATCAATCAATCAGTAATAAATAAATATAATAATAATAATAATAAAACGGCAAATAATAAAAACTTAAGAAACCACATATAGTTGGTGGGTAGACAAATTATTTTTTTCAGATTAAAATGAACAAAGCATTATTAGAGCCCTGTAGACATGACAAAACACGACTATACACATTTATACTGTTTTTATTTACAACATATTGCGCAACTGCAGGGTCTTGAGACACATGCTAACTCGCAAACTAGAGCGCTAGCAACCTAAACGGTAGCCTTCAAGTTATTTCCTTTTAAACTTAAATAGCCAAAAACTTACCACTTCCACACGGATAAGGAGGATAACTATTAACAGTTATTTAACCTTTAACATGAACATTAATCAAACGTAATAATTTTTTCTGGGTACATGATACCCTACAGCATTTATATCAAACTTGCACGGGCCACACTGACATTAAACTTTCATATCAAGGCGGGGGCCTCAAACTAGTGTCATGTGGGCCACATTTGGCCCGCGGGCCGTGTGTTTGAGACGCTTGCTTTACGTGATCCATCAGGCTATGCTAGCTGGAACATGTAATATTTGGGGCTGATTTTTGTATCTACTACATGCAGTAGTACAGTATGTATGCAATGATGCTGTGTTGTTTTATGCTAATTGCATGCTTCAGTCCGCCTGTCAATTGACGCTGTTAACCTTTGATCCAAATATACATGGCGAAGCATACAATTTTGAGTTTATATCTGCAAATGAGTACTCAATGTGCAGCATATGCAAAATGCTAAATACTTTGACCCGGCATATTTCTGTGCTAATGCTGCTAAATATAAACCTCCTAAATGGCATAGTACAGCTAAAAGAGGGCACTTTTAGAAATGTTACTGCTGCCGACACAACTCTATAGAAGGAACATAGAGGAACACATGAAGAAGAGATAAAATCAGAGAAAACGTAAGCATAAAGAAGAGACGAGTGAGAGTTTATTTGCTGCTGTCTGCTAAAGCTCCACTAGAGCCATCATGCATCATGCAGCTCCGTGACAGAGATTGGGGCAAATCATGGCGGAAAACCATATCATCCAGACATGCCAGGTTTTATTTCGTAAGAATTGTGAATGCATGAAAAATTGTACTGTCATATCGTCTCAGCCAAGCTGGACATAAACAATGCGTCATTGTGCTTGGATGGTTTTGTATTTTCTGCATGAGTCAACCTTAGTGCGGAGAGTTGAAGCGGGTCAGTGGCTGCATTGGATACAACATTCAGTGGTGCGATTGGATTAATCCACATTTTTGGGCTTCCGATCTGATCTTTTTTTTTTTATAATACGCTTTTGTTAGAAACATGAATTTTTGGAATTTAATGAGGTTATGAAAGTCGCTCTTTACAGCATTAAAAACAAAGTATTGCAGAATTTACTTGATTACAATATTGTTTGGCTATTGTAATAAACCTCTGTGAGTCAGGTCCCTAATCCAATAAAAGTCCAGCTATTAAAAGACAAAATGGGGAAAAAAAGGCAACGCAAAATACTTTTAGGGTAAGACTAATCATTTGACATCATTATCGATCAGTTTGTGGGACAATTGAAGGATGAAGAGTCTTGAACTAGTCATGATGTGCTATATATATCACTATATTGACACTTACTATGGTACCCATTATGTCATTGTATGGTCATATCACCTCGTACTTCGGTACGTGATAAAAAAAAAACTTATATAAAAAAAAAAAAAAACTATATTAAGAAAGCAGGAAGTGAACAAATTTAACAGTTGGTGATTGTAAAAGTACCAAATGGAGGGGTAGGATTTAATAAGCTTTGCTTCTTCCTACTCCTTTTGGAAATGTGGAACTGTGAACTGATTATGTGATGCATTCAATTTTAATCTGATGCATGTTTAAATGAAATAAAACCATTACCATTACCAATTTTGAATATATGACTACTTTCAATGCAATAGTAATTTATTCACAGTCTTCAGTATAAACAACCAGCGGTCAGAGCAGCTCTTCCCGTGTGAGCTCCCCGCACAATGACACAGCAGTCCAGGCACAGTGAGGGGAAACTACTGCTGTAGCTAAGGTGTAATATATCCAACGTAAAACGTGAAAATAGCTTCGCGGGTGGGGGCTGTAGAGTGGTAACCAACTCCTACCATGTCAGGGTGTAGCCCAGAGTTTTTTTAACGTAATACAGCAAACAGATCAACACGATCTTGTGGTGGAAGCCGATTTTATAAGATATTCAAGACACTACAAATTGGTAGCTCGGATCTGGACATCCTTAATTGGTACAATTTTTTTCAGATTTGGAAACATTCATTCATTCATTCACGAGGGTCGCGAGGGTATTCCAGCTGTCTTCGGGCGAGAGATGGGGTACACCCTGGACTGGTTGCCAGCCAATCACAGGGCACATATAGACAAACAACCATTCACACTCACATTCATACCTATGGACAATTTGGAGTGGCCAATTAACCTAGCATGTTTTTGGAATGTGGGAGGAAACCGGAGTACCCGGAGAAAACCCACGCATGCACGGGGAGAACATGCAAGCTCCACACAGAGACGGCCGAGGGTGGAATTGAACCCTGGTCTCCTAGCTGTGAGGTCTGCACACTAACCACTCGTCCGCCGTGCAGACAATTTGGAAACAATAAAAATAAAAATTCAGAGTGTATTATATTGACCCAAATATAAGGCGACCCCTCTTTAACAAAGCTAGATTTCACCGTATTACAAGAATGATGGCGTCTTGTCACCATGATAACACCACCTCACATGCCATAGATGGTGTTTTTGCTTTAGGAAAAATGTCTAAAAATGCCAGATCATCTCATATCTGGGTTGTAGAAATTCATAAATATACACCAAATAACCTCTTCTTCCTGTCAGTCACACACACACACACCAATGACTTGGTGAGATGTAACCTGTGACAGAGACAGAGCAGTAATATGACGAAAATTCCCGCAGTAGACTTTGCTCCCGGGGACAAAATGATATATCCGTGTTATAGTGTCGTACCCCTGTGTGATTCGAGGCCCTGTCACGCTGCCCGTCTGCTGGATTGTTATGTTAATTTTTGCAATTCAGAAAATGTTGGCTTTTGCTGTTTTCATTATTGGCCATTCACTTTGTATGTATTGTTTCTGGAGTCTGAAAGTGTCAGGTTTGATCCTATATATTCACAATGTGACATAACGGCTATCATCCTGGGCTATGACTTCTGTTGATTGCAGTTGTCATCTGTTTTGCAACACGCTGTCAATGTGCAAACAAGCACCAACACACACACATACACACACACAGAAATCATATGCTCATATGCAAATCGTCCATAAGTTTGCATGTTGTTAGCTCGGAGACAATCTTTCATGAATAATGGAGCCCAATGTGACAGACAGTAGCGAGTTGGAAGGACTACAGAGTAGAAGATAAGATTGGTGTCTTGTACTGAATCTCATCCCGCTTATTTGTGCCAACGGATTGTTTAGAAGATCACTTCCCATGATGCCTTCTTCCTCGGGACGTTGTAGGAAAGACGATGAGGTCACGTATTCTTTTGGATTTCTATACAAAACCTCTATTGAAAAATCGTGTGTTTGCACTGGCGCTCACATAATGGTGCTTGTCCTCTAGTCCCCCTACTTAAAAAGGACCTATTATGCTTTTTCCACTTTTCTGACCTATAAATGTCGTTAGAATGTTGCATTGTCATGTTGAGGTGAGGCCTGAAAGAAATTTGGGATGGCTCAAAACGCTCAGGTTCAGATGGCATTGTAAAACTTGAGGGTTTTGATGTCACAGACGGGCGGACTTCCTTATATATAACAAAAGTGGTTGTCAATGTAGCATTATAGACTGCGCATACTGGGAGTGGAGTTGCGCGGTTGCGAATAGCCATTTCCCACCACAATCAGTGTATCTACCTGATTAATGACCACATTACACGTCACTGATGCTGGAAAAATGCTAAAAAGCTAAAGCTACTTACCTTTGAGAGACGTCTTGAAGTAACCTCTTATTTTAAGACGGAAACTTCGGACTACTTCCGGATCGGATTCGGGATCCAAGCGTCAACTCCTATACCGGTTGTCAATTCCTATAAAGTTTGGTTCGGCAGCTATCCGGAAGTCCTCCTGAGCACTTGGGACAGTGACCAACCACAGCGTAGTTGGCGTGCCTGGAATAAATTTTTGCGGAGATCGCAAAATCCAAGACATACCGGAAGAAACTTCAGACTACTTCCGGATCGTATTCAGGATCCAACACATATGGCTGTACGTTAAAAGCGTCAACTCCTATACCGGTTATCAATTCCTATAAAGTTGGGTTCGGCAGCTATCCGGAAGTCCTCCTGAGCACTTGGGACAGTGACCAACCACAGCGTAGTTGCCGTGCCTGGAATAAATTTTTGCGGCGATCGCAAAATCCAAGACATACCGGAAGAAACTTCGGACTACTTCCGGATCGTATTCGGGATCCAACACATATGGCTGTACGTTAAAAGCGTCAACTCCTATACCGGTTATCAATTCCTATAAAGTTGGGTTCGGCAGCTATCCGGAAGTCCTCCTGAGCACTTGGGACAGTGACCAACCACAGTGCAGTTGGCGTGCCTGGAATAAATTTTTGTGGAGATCGCAAAATCCAAGACATACCAGAAGAAACTTCAGACTACTACCGGATCGTATTCGGGATCCAACACATATGGCTGTACGTTAAAAGCGTCAACTCCTATACCGGTTATCAATTCCTATAAAGTTGGGTTCGGCAGCTATCCGGAAGTCCTCCTGAGCACTTGGGACAGTGACCAACCACAGAGCAGTTGGCGTGTCTGGAATACATGTTTGCGGTGATCGCAAAATCCAAGAAATACCGGAATAGGTGCAGATTCTCGAAGATCTTCAAAGCTTTCTGTGCTGGTTATCATGTGTAACCAATCTATGGAGAAATAAACCACCCAACCACACACGATAAAGATGATTAAAGTATTCCAGGGCCAGAGTCTGTTTATAGTTTCCCAACCCTAAAAGAACCACTATCAATTCTTCAGAACTTGAGTCACCATACGCATCTGTGCTTTGTCCGATGCACGGTTTAGCCCCTATGATAACCAAGAGACACATTTGTGGCAATACATTCGAAAACCAAATCCTATGAAAACTGAGACATATGAAAACACTGAGGTGGACCAAAACAGCTTATTAGCAATAATGTCACAAAAAACAGAGTGTTCCTGGTAGGGCTTAGTAAAAGCACTTAAACCGACAAATTCCAGCATCAACCTAGATTTTTGACAACATATTAGTTGCTAGAATAGATGGTCTTGATTGATTTCCTCACTAAATCATCACTCTATGGAATGATCTATGGAACAGATCGTACAGATCATGATGTCAGCAGTTTTGTCTATAAGACGGAGCAGTGAATAAAAAAGAGCAGTAGGATAATGAAGGATAATCATGGCTTTACCCTTTCAATCACGCAAAGCGATGCAGACAGGCGGCCATGTTGTCCCATGACGATACGCCTGACCAGCTCTTGATGGTCTGTCTGTAAGAACCATTTCAGCTCATACATGAGAGTCTCTAATCCTTCAGTTCTCTCCTAGTATTGCAAGATTAGCCGTTCCCACATGGGGACCAACACAAAATCCTTGATGAAAACAGACCCATCACATAGGAAGTAAAGGAGAAGAGGAACCAAGCCGAAGAGGAATGGGGTCATGTTTCATATTGAGCTAATCTTCCCCTTCTTCTGACAGTGGGGAGGAGTTTTTTTTTTCTTTTTAAAGAGAGCGAGAAACAGAAATAAACAGTAAAATAATTACATTCACTTTTTCCGGTAGCCTAGTTTTTCTTCCTGACAAAGACTCGGGAAAGCTGCCCAGGCATAGTGACTAAAAGCAGGGCGAGACAGGAGATGGATGAAGAGGATGTGGGTGATGATAATGGAGCTGTAGCTAAATTGTCATGGTTACCATCGTTGGTGTGCAAGAAGACTGTCTACATCCTTGTGTGTGTGTGTGTGTGTGTGTGTACTGGGCTTGTAATGTCCACATATAGTATGTCATAGGGTATCAACAAAGGCCCTTCAAGAAAGGTTTCTCTTCCCCAAAAAGATCTATGTATCATTTTGGAGCAAGTATTCTACACCCACAATCACGTAGATCAGGGGTCTCAAACACGCAGCCCGCGGGCCAAATGTGGCCCGCAAGACACTAGTTTGAGGCCCCCGCCTTGATATGAAAGTTTAATGTTAGTGTGGCCTGCGCAAGTTTGATATGGATGCTGTATGGTATCATGTACCCAGAAAAAATTATTACGTTTGATTAATGTTCATGTTAAAGGTTAAATAACTGTTAATAGTTATCCTCCCTATCCGTGTGGAAGTGGTAAGTTTTTGGCTATTTAAGTTTAAAGGAAATAACTTGGAGGCTACCGTTTAGGTCGCTAGATCTCTAGTTTGCGAGTTAGCATGTGTCTCAAGACCCTGCAGTTGCGCAATATGTTGTAAATAAAAAGAGTATAAATGTGACTGTAGTCGTGTTTTGTCATGTCTACAGGGCTCTAATAATGCTTTGTTCATTTTAATCTGAAAAAAATAATTTGTCTACCCACCAACTATATGTGGTTTCTTAAGTTTTTATTATTTGCCGTTTTATTATTATTATTATATTTATTTATTACTGATTGATTTTCTTCATTCTTGATTTGTTTATTTATTTTTCTTCTTATTTTGTGCAGAAAAATAAAAATTAAGACATTTGAGAACAGCGGAATGTTTTATCAGAGCTTGTCTTGTAGAAAATTGGAACCAAGGCGAAGTTTTTAAAAAAAAAATTGTTTTTAATAAATGCGTTTTTTTTTGTTTGTTTTTTTGGAAAACCTGATGCGGCCCAGTCTCACCCAGACCCTAGCTCCAGTGGCCCCCAAGTAAATTGAGCTTGAGACCCCTGTCATAGGGTATCAAGAAAGCCCTTCAAGAAAGGTTTCTTTTCCCCCCAAAAGATCTTGCGTATCATTTTGGAGCAAGTATTCTACACCCACAATCACGTAGATGATGCATTTAATGCCATCACAGATATAATTCACCGTTAGTGGTGTCATTTAGTGGTCTCACACAACAAAGCCCCCAGATGCAAGTGATGGGAGCTTATCAAACCGAAAATTACACACTTCCACACTCCCCCTGGAGCCCGTGTTGCTTTTTATAATATTGTTGTGACATCAAACGGCCAGTTACCTCTGCATGACTTGTTCCTGTTTTATGAGACGCATGTTGTTGTTCTACGACCTGATGTGTATGGAACTCATTAGCTCATGGATAGCATGAATATTCCTTGTAAAGACACTCATTACAGTAATTGGAAATCTAATGGGGTACATAATATTCGTTTATGACTCATCCCTGAAGGGATATGTACTATCAACACAACCACTATATACTGTGTTAGCATTCTTGTTACATTTTTTGACTTGGCTAAAAGTATACATGCGGTATTATGCAAAAGCCCAGCTTTACATATGTTGTTGTAGCAACACTCAAGACCACATTAGGGATGGAGATGATCTGTTTTAGTATCAACAACGGGTTCTGATACCAGCGTGTTGACGGCCACACTACACAAAACTTCAAGGTTGCTATGACTTCAAGTTAGTTAGCCTCAAATTTCTTTCAAAAAAAGTTGGAGAAGGACAGAGTAAGAAGCCAAAAACTTACCACTTCCACACAGAATGGGAGGAGAACTTATTTCAGGTTGACTCCGTGCAGTGTGAAGGTAATCTTTCGATATTTTTGATTACATGGCCATATTATTAGTATATAATATATATATATATATATATATATATATATATATATATATTATTTTATTATTATTATATTATTATTATTATTATTATTAATTACCTAATAGTGAGGGAGCACAAATGTATAAAAAAAATGAAAATGGTATACATGTTTTTAGTTTGTCAGTGGATGACACAGTATAGTCTCTACAATTACTGTCCCTATTAATAAAACAAAATAATAATACAACAAACTGTCTAAAATATGGCATTTCTCAATACACACAGGTATCATATACTAATTATAATTGCACATGACTTACAGACATCAACTTATGTGCTTGTTTCACAAGCTCAGCTCAATGAATTGTTGCTATACAACACCACCCCGCTTAAACTTAAGCACAAATTAAATTATAAATAAATTTTCACGAAAACGATGATAAAATATGTGACATGATCGTCAAAAAATTTGGTAAATTCATGGAGATCCTCCACTATTTAATGTTGCCAGATGCGGTTTCTTACTCTTTTACCCACTAATTCTGTTTATTAACTCCAAAAACGTGTATTTTTTTTAAATAATCATTGTCAGCGTCCTTTTCATTCCCATTGGTGGTTTCCTGTCAGGCAGTGCTTGCACATGCACACATACTACAAAGGCAGCGTCCACCCACATGCTTTTGGTGTCACTTTTCATCAAGGAGAAAAAGATCATCGCACATCTGACTGTCACCTTGTCACAAAGACTACGGAATGAAAGCGAGCCAATTAGGAGCAACTCAACAGCAACTTGTCGTCGGTACAATCCTGTTCTCTGCCGCTCTCTACACTTCTTATTCTCTCAGACATCCTCGCAACTTCACTTCATCTCTGTATGCGTGACACTTTCAAAGATTCCAGACGCTTTAAGGCTTCCTACATGTTGAAAAGTCTTACTATATGGATTCAGAGCAAGGGGGTCCTTATGATCTCTTTGGGAGGAGAAGATAGCTGGTGTCAGTCATTTCTATTATTCACAACTTCAGGGGTGGCCAAACTTTTCCACTGAGCCCTGTCTAGAATACATTTAAAGGATGCAGGTTCCACTTTGATGTTCTTCACTTTTTTAACGATAGACAATTTAGGTAAAGAAATATGTTATGATGGCAAAACTTATTGCTATTAGGATGACTTTTTCATTCATTTTCTACCGCTTTTCATCATGAGGGATGCGGAGGTGCTGGAGCCTATCCCAGCTGTCTTCAAGCGAGAGGCGGGGTACACCCTGGACTTGTGGCCAGCCAATCACAGGGCAGATCTAGACAAACAACCATTCACACTCACATTCATACCTATGGACAATTTGGAGTTGCCAATTAACCTAGCATGTTTTTGGAATGTTAATGTTAATGGTTTTATTTCATTTGAACATGCATCAGATTACAATTGAATGCATCCCATAATCAGTTCACAGTTCCACATGTCCAAAAGGAGTAGGAAGAAGCAAAGCTTATTAAATCCTACCCCTCCATCTGGTACTTTTACAATCAGTAACTGTTACATTTGTTCACTTCCTGCTTTCCTAATATAGTTTTTTTTATTTTATTTTTGTCACGTACGAGGTGATATGACCATACAATGACATAATCGGTACCATAGTAACTGTCAATAATGTGGTAGGAAACCGGAGTACTCTTGAGAAAACTCCACACAGAGATGGCCTCGGGTGGAATTGAACCCTGGTCTCCTAGCTGTGAGGCCAGTGCGCTAACCACTTCACAAACGCCGTTTTTCATTCAATTACAATTAATTTTTATTGCTTGGCCTAATCATACTTCATACCGTTGTATGCAGGCCAAGAAAACACAAGCTATGACACACAAATGGCCCTCGAGCCGGACGTTAGTTCTTATATTCCCACAGCTGTCTCCATACGAGATCACCCATCAATGCAGTAGAGTCGGGCAAAGTACTGCCCGTATGGCACCTAGGGCTTATTTTTTATTCCGGGCCATCTTATTCTCCATTGTGTACCAAGTAGACACACACTTCCTCCAGGAGCTGCTGGAGAAACGGTGGGCATTGAAGATTAGACATCGGGATTATACTCAGGATTATCCAGTCACCCACTGCCTCCGGTGATTATGGCTTCATTAACCCTTAAGGCATACTTGTCCATAATGATAACTACTCTCAGCTTCCCAAATACTGCTGTAAATGTATTCTACTACAACCCAGAATAGACAAACCTGATACTCGCACTGCCAGCAGTAAGTCAAGCACGTTTCCGATGAACGTTTGCCTCCGTCAAGGCTGCCCTTTGTCACCGATTCTGTTCATAATTTTTGAAGAATTCCTAAGCGCGGTAAAGGCGTCAAAGTGGGTCCAGTTTGGGGGGCTTTAGGATCACGTATGTTATTCCCAGATGATGTGATCCTGATGGCCTCATTGGGCTGTGACCTTCAGTGTTTACTGGAGCGTTTTGCAGCTGAGTTGTGAAGATTCTGGAATGAAACTCAGCACCTCCAATTCGGAAAAAGAGTGGATTGCAGCCTCTGGATTGGAGGTCCCGCCCCAGGTGGAGGAGGTTCAAGTATCTCAAGGTCTTGTTCACGAGTGAGGGAAGGTTGGAGTGTGAGTTCATTCTAAAATAATTCTGTAGAATCACTCCATAAATCAATCATTCATTTACGACCACTTACTGCGGGCATGCTGGAGCCTATCCCAGCTGCCTTCAGGTGAAGCAGGGTGTGCTGTCCTCACAACACGTGTCTGTATGCTGCTAGACAGCCAGCGAACCAATGAAGAAAACTCTGCATACAAGGCTTGTTTTTCTTGCTTCGTGAAGCTTTCTTGTAAAAATAAGCGGTAACTGAAACATACAGAAAAAATACAATAAAATTCCAATACTGCTCATGTTGCAGGCTAAACACACATCAGCTAACAGTTAGCTAACACACGTAAACCAACTGCAAATGCAAGCTAGCAGTAGCATGAAGCTAGCAAACTTTACAAAACAGTACAAACAAAAAAGCAGATGCATCTATGTAAGTGCTTTATACACCAACATACCTACAAAGACGATAATTTCCCAATAAACAAGCGTTTAGAGCAACTTTCAGCGTGTTTATGAGGTTCCCCGTTTCGCTTCTGCCGTGAGGCCAGCCTGCTTTTCACCGAGAGAAAAACAACAAAGATTGTCTATATGCGAGAGCACTCTCTAGTGGCCCCAAACGATACCTTCTAGAGAAGATGTCTCACTCTGTAAACTTTTTAAACCTTTTTTTTAAAACCTTTTTTTAAAACTTTTTAAACCTTTTTTTTTTAAACCTTAGCCTTTTTAACAATATTTATTGGAACTTTTAGCTATTTATTACTTTCATTTTAACTAACTTGTGAAACTTGTGAATTATTAATGTCTTTGATCCAAAGACATGACACAGGGTACACCCTGAACTGGTCGTCAGCCAATCACAGGGCACATATAGACAAACAACCATTCACACACATTCATACCTATGGACAATTTGGAGTTGCCAATTAACCTAGCATGTTTTTGGAATGTGGGAGGAAACCGGAGTACCCGGAGAAAACCCACGCATGCACGGGGAGAACATGCAAACTCCACACAGAGATGGCCGAGAGTGGAATTGAACTCGGGTCTCCTAGCTGTGAGGCCTGCACGCTTAACCACCCGTTCGCCATTCAGCCTCCATAAAACATAAAAGTCATAATTAATCTTCCATCGTCTGGAAGACTGCTCCAGGTTTTAAACCGAAACGCAATCCTGACTCCGGACACCCGCAGGAGGCCACTCCCTGACTCCAGCAGCAACATTTTGGATGTACAGCAGCTGTTTTACAGCTTGTTTATTATTAGTGAAACGTGTAATAATATTGTAGTAATTGCAAGTTTGCACCCTTCAAACAGCGTTAGACGTTTCCAACAAGCGAGGGATTTCCCTGGATGGCAGCAGAATGCATGAAACAAACAGATGTAATATGGGTTGTTGCAATAAATAGATTATGGCATGCGGTGGTGATATTTATGCGATAGGACATCTAAATCTGTCTTGCTCATAGCAAAAGTTCAGCTACTGAAACAGGAAAAAAAAATGCAGCAGCATTTTCAAAGCAGACAGACATACTTACTTCCTTCCCAAAAGTACCTTACATCAGTGCTCGTCTTTATGAATCTGGTAATGGTAATGGTTTTATTTCATTTGAACATGCATCAGATTACAATTGAATGCATCACATAATCAGTTCACAGTTCCACATGTCCAAAAGGAGTAGGAAGAAGCAAAGCTTATTAAATCCTACCCCTCCATCTGGTACTTTTACAATCAGTAACTGTTACATTTGTTCACTTCCTGCTTTCCATAATACAGTTTAAGGTTTTTTTCGTTTTGGTTTGTTTTTTTTTTGTTTTTTTTAATAATGCACCTCGTACCGAAGTACGAGGTGATATGACCATCCAATGACATAATGTGTACCATAGTAAGTGTCAATATAGTGATATGTATAGCACATCATGACTGGTTCAAGACTCTTCATCCTTGTATTTAGCAAACATCAACTGCTTGTATTGTTTCTTGAATTGGCTCATCGTTGTGCATTGTTTGAGGTCCTTACTCAATCCATTCCATAGTTTGATTCCACATACTGAAATGCTATGGCTTTTTAACGTAGTCCTAGCATATAAGTGTTTCAAATGTAGTTCTTCCCTGAGATCATATTTCTCCTCTCTTGTAGAGAAGTATTGGATGACATTTTTAGGTAATTGGTTATTTTTAGCCTTATGCATTATTTTAGCTGTTGGAAGATGAACTATATCAGCAAGTTGAAGTATTTGTGATTTTAGAAATAAGGAGTTAGTATGTTCTCTGTAGGCGGCATTATGAATTATCCTTACTGACCTTTTTTGCAGTACCTTTAGCAAGTGAAGATTGCTTTTATAGTTATTACCCCATATTTCCACACAATAAGTAAGATATGGTAGAACCAGAGAGCAATAAAGAGTGTGGAGTGATTTCTGATTGAGAACAAGTTTTGTTTTGTTCAATGAAATATTTCTGGCCACCTTATGTTGTATATTTGTAATATGAGGTTTCCAGCTCATATTTTCATCTTTTTCATCTATGAATCTCATATGAATCTCACTCAAGTGTCTCATCCGTCTACTTTGGTGAGCATCTAGAACAGGGGTCTCAAACTCAATTTACTTGGGGGCAACTGGAGCTCGGGTCTGGGTGAGACTGGGCCGTATCAGGTTTTCCAAAAAAAAAAAAAAAACGCATTTATTAAAAACAAAAAAAATTTAAAAACTTAGCTTTGGTTCCAATTTTCTCCAATAAAAGCTCTGATAAAACATTCCACTGTTCTCAAATATCTTACTTTTTATTTTTCTACACAAAATAAGATGAAAAATAAATAAACAAATCAAGAATAAAGAAAATCAATCAATCAGTAATAAATAAATAAATATAATAATAATAATAATAATAATAATAAAAAACGGCAAATAATAAAAACTTGGAATAATAAATAATATATAAAAACTAATAATAAAAATAAATAAACTAATAATAAAAACTAGAAACCACATGTGGTTGGTGGGTAGACAAACAAAGCATTATTAGAGCCCTGTAGACATGAAAAAAAACGACTATAGTCACATTTATACTTTTTTTATTTACAACATATTGCGCAACTGCAGGGTCTTGAGACACATGCTAACTCGCAAACTAGAGAGCTAGCGACCTAAACGGTAGCCTTCAAGTTATTTCCTTTAAACTTAAATAGCCAAAAACTTACCACTTCCACACGGATAGGGAGGATAACTATTAACAGTTATTTAACCTTTAACATGCACATTAATCAAACGTAATAATTTTTCTGGGTACATGATACCATACAGCATCCATATCAAACTTGCGAAGGCCGCACTAACATTAAACTTTCATATCAAGGCGGGGGCCTCAAACTAGTGTCCTGCGGGCCACATTTGGCCCGCGGGCCGCGTGTTTGAGACCCCTGATCTAGAATATTTGTTCATCTGACATATGGTGACAGGCAGAACAATTAATTGTTCTTCCACTAGTTTGCCACATAATCAACTGCGTATCCTCCTGTTACTATTCAGACGTTTATTTGATGGCGTGTTGAGGTTTCCTTTATGTAAAATATGTGTGTGTAATGCAAGGCTGAACATCAACACTAACCACCACATACTGTATCCATTATGGCTTTAAATGAACCACCCCATACCCAATGACCCAAGCACTACACAAGCTAGCAGTGCTACTCCAGAGACCTCATTTATGCTGAACCCCCCCCCCCCCATATTTCTCAGTGGAGCGTCCATTAGCGACTCTCATTCTCCAACACCAGTGGCAGCATCCATCAGTCAGTCTCACCGGTGGCACAGTGCGCTCCCGTAAATGTGCGGTGCATGCACGACGTCAATGCCACTCCAGGCCGTGTGAGCCATGCATTTTGTATGCGCTTCTAACCTACATCGACAATATCAGTACTTCTGTCAGCAGTCCTATGTTCCAGTGTGTGCGGGAATGCTAGAAAGTTCATTCATTCATTCATTTTCTACCGCTTTTTCCTCACGAGGGTCGCGGGGGGTGCTGGAGCCTATCCCAGCTGTCATCGGGCGAGAGACTGGTTGCCAGCCAATCACAGGGCACATATAGACAAACAACCATTCACACTCACATTCATACCTATGGACAATTTGGAGTCGCCAATTAACCTAGCATGTTTTTGGAATGTGGGAGGAAACCGGAGTGCCCGGAGAAAACCCACGCATGCACGGGGAGAACATGCAAACTCCACACAGAGATGGCCGAGGGTGGAAATGAACCCTGGTCTCCTAGCTGTGAGGTCTGCGCGCTAACCACTCGACCGCCGTGCCGCCCTGCTAGAACGTTGACATACAGTAAACCTCGGATATATCGGATTCAATTGTTCCCACTGATTTTGTCCGATATAAGCGAAATCCGTTATATGCATATATCGGAAAATGTCCGTTTTACGCATATATCGGATTTATATCCGGTATATGCGTAAATCGGATTTTATCCGTTATAAAAAGGCACTTCCTTGACTATGTTTCCAATGTACCTGGACTGGGCAATGAAAAGAGACGTAAGGTAATGAGAATTTAACTTTATTGGACTCTGAGCATAACAAATTGTTAATTAAGCTAGGCCCTGTTACGCCCGTCAGGCCTACGTTATTTCCAATAGTGACGTTAAGATCTCATTCAATAAATCCCAGGGTGTTTTCTGGCAGCATTTGCCAGAATAACCCAGTTTAGTCGGCATTAAAAATGTCCTCTGCTTTAAAACATCTCAGAATGTCAGCTAGCTTCGGAGCGCCACGATGCGGCCATCCGATATATGCGAGGGAAATTTAATGGAAATGCATTACAGAAAAATCGGTTCTTTTTTATCTGTCCGTTGTGAGCGAATTTCCGATATATCCGAGTCTGATATATTCGAGGTTTACTGTACTTAAACGAAGATGCAACTGAATGTTTGTGCATGTTTGGCTTTCCAAAAGCGGCCAAATTGGCGAGTGGAAACCAAAAGCAGGCAGGCCAAGACAACATAAAAACGCCGCAAGGCAGAAGGGAGGAACTCTCATGAATAATTTTGCCTTGCACTACATTTAACTGACTATTCATTGTGGCTGACCAGCGTTTAAACACACACTTTGTATTTCCCATCAGATTAACTAAATGTTTTATTTGCTCTTTCTTTTTGCTTCCTTTTGGGTTTTGTGTACCAGATTCTGATTGGAGAAGTGACCGGTTTCTTTGTCAAGTCTGAAGGAGCTCAGGAGAAGACCATCGTGACCGCAGACTGCTGCTATTTCAACCCTCTTCTCCGGAGGATCGTACGCTTTCTGGGTCAGTCGGAGCTCTTTTGTTAAAAGTCATGCAGTCTGAGGACTAAGCTGGAAAAAGCTGTAGCTTTAATTTGGGGACGTTTTGGACTACTTTTATGTTTGTGTCCAGTGTTTTTTTTTTTTTGTTTATACACTTTTTGACACTTTATGAGGCATACTTGCACACTTGAATGAGATCCATTATGATAATGGAATTGACTTTTTTTTCCTTGGTCGTCGGGAAAAATGAGGTTTATGCCAATGTACAGTAGATTCAGTGGCAAAATCGTGGAATTCATTCATTCAAGGGGTGCTGGAGCCTATCCCAGTTGTCAAACTTTTTCCTCTGAGGGAAAAACACTAAAAAATGAACGGATGCAAGCACCACAAGTAGATGTGCTAAGAAGTTGTTGTTTTTTATCAACGTCAATAAGTCAATTATCTTTTTGTAATATTCTGACTTTATTCCCATAATAACTTGACTTATATCTTCTCCTCCAATCCTTCCAAAAATTGCAACTTTATTTTGTTTTGTTTGTTTCTTAATAATTACTTTTTAAAAGAATGTATTTGTTTTATATTACTCTATAACGCTATGCTAAAAAAAATGGCATTATTGTCATAACATTATAAGTTTATTTTCGTGAAATTGCATTTTTTCCTCATTCATTCATTCATTTTCTATGCACTTATCCTCACAAGGGTCGCGGGGGTGCTGGAGCCTATCCCAGCTGTCAAATTTTTTCCTCTGAGGGAAAAACACTGAAAAATGAACGGATGTAAGCGCCACAAGTAGATGTGCTAAGAAGTTGGTTTTTTTTAATCAACGTCAATAAGTAAATTATCTTTTTGTAATATTCTGACTTTATTCCCATAATAACTTGACTTATATCTTCTCCCCCAATCTAATTCTTCCAAAATTGCAACTTTATTTTGTTTTGTTTCTTAATAATTACTTTTTTAAAAGAATGTATTTGTTTCTTTATTTATATTACTCTATAACTCTATGCTACAAAAATGGCATTATTGTCATAACATTATAAGTTTATTCATTCATTCATTCATTTTCTACCGCTTATCCTCACAAGGGGGTGCTGGAGCCTATCCCAGCTGTCTTCGGGCAAGAGGTTTGGTGCCAGCCAATCACAGGGCACATATAGACAAACAACCATTCACACTCACATTCATACCTATGGACAATTTGGAGTCGCCAATTAACCTAGCATGTTTTTGGAATGTGGGAGGAAACCGGAGTACCCGGAAAAAATCCACACATGCACGGGGAGAACATGCAAACTCAACACAGAGATGGCCGAGGGTGGGACTGAACTTGGGTCTCCTAGCTGTGAGGTCTGCACGCTAACCACTCGTCCGCCGTGCAGCCATATTAATATATTCATTCATTCATTTTCTACTGCTTATCCTCATGAGGGTCGAAGGGGGTGCTGGTGCCTATCCCAGCTGTCTTCGGGCGAGAGCTGGGGTACACCCTGGACCGGTCGGCGGCCAATCACAGGGCACATATAGACAAACAACCATTCACACTCACATTCATACCTACGGACAATTTGGAGTCAATTAACCTAGCATGTTTTTGGAATGTGGGAGGAAACCGGAGTACCCGGAGAAAACCCACGCATGCACGGGGAGAACATGCAAAATCCACGAGGTTGGAATTGAACTCAGGTCTCCTAGCTGTGAGGCCTGCATACCATCTGTACCATCCAATTCCAATTCAAATCCCCACCTATATCATGATGTCACACACAGGCGTCTACTCCTTCGGCCTCTTCACAACGACCATCTTTGCCAACGCGGGTCAAGTGGTAACAGGAAACCAGACACCCCACTTCCTGACTGCCTGCAAGCCCAACTACACAGCTCTGGGGTGCCAGTCCTCACTACAGTACATCACCGAGCAGCGGGCCTGCACAGGAAACCCTTACATGGTGGTGTCCGCACGTAAATCCTTCCCATCCAAAGACGCGGCACTCAGCTTTTACTCAGCCATCTACACCGTGGTAAGAAGATCAATGTTGAAGGACACATGTTATTGTCTTCTCATTATTAGCATGAAAAAAGCATCAAGTGGAAAACTGTGTTGCCTCTCACCTTCAAATGACTGCGTAGGGCCCCCACTTGTGGCTTACTCAAGGACTGCATGGATCAGGATGTTCAATTTCCTCATCTTATTTTGCTTCAGATGTACGTGACCCTGGTGTTCCGTACCAAAGGGACCCGTCTGACCAAGCCAACATTGTGCCTGGTGCTGCTGTCCCTGGCCGTGCTGGTGGGGGTGGTCAGGGTGACAGAGCACAGGAACCACTGGAGTGACGTCCTGGCTGGGTTTGTCACTGGCGGAGCCATTGCTGCCTTTTTGGTGAGAAGGGACCGCATGGATGAGGTTTCACGAGTTAACGACTTTTAGTGACTTTGTGTCGTCTTTTTACTCACGAAGGTATCTTGTGTCATCAATAACTTCCGGCCGGCCAAAACGGTGGGGCAGAGCCCCCCTTCGCCTCCAACTACGCAGCCTTTGGAGACCCCGGCCGGTATTCCTCTGCTGAGTCTGCCCCGTGTTGAGAGTCCACTCGAAAAGTTAAGTGGCCATCAGGTAAGGGGTGGGGTGAAGAAAAATGAGAAATGTACATAAATGTAGAAGACATAAGGACCGTAGTGTTCGTAATTATACATATATAACAGCATATCATAGTATGAGAGCGCAATTCTGGATCTGGTTGCATTTGATTCTACTGACAGGTTGCAATTATCCTCACCTCAAATCTTTCCAGTCAAATACAAGAAGTCTAACGTAGCGCATGCTGATATCGGGCCGATAATTATCGGTACCAATAATTATCGTCCCGATATCCCATATATAGTATTTGTTGTTATTTAACAACATTTCTATTTATTTAATGGTATGACCATTTTTACATCGCATTTTACCATAACGGGCTGCATGGTGTAAGAGTGGTTAGCGCGCAGGCCTCACAGCTAGGAGACCCGAGTTCAATTCCACCCTCGGCCATCTCTGTGTGGAGTTTGCATGTTCTCCCCGTGCATGCGTGGGTTTTCTCCGGGTACTCCGGTTTCCTCCCACATTCCAAAAACATGCTAGGTTAATTAGCGACTCCAAATTGTCCATAGGTATGAATGTGAGTGTGAATGGTTGTTTGTCTATATAAGATAAGATAAGATAAGATATGCCTTTATTCGTCCCTCAGTGGGGAAATTTGCATTGCACAGCAGCAAGAGTACAGAATCAGTTAAGCAGTACAAAATACACAATATAGAAAAATAAACAATATAAACAACCCAAGTATTTTTCCCAGAGTTATATACAATACAGTATGTAGATAATATGAAACGAGATGAGATATATGACCAGTCTATACACTGAGATCTTGCTAGTGAGTTAATATGAGGCATTATGGAAATACTTCATATAGAACTTAGTATATTGCATTTAGAGCCCTTAATATTGCAAATGGAGGTTGATGAGATATTGCACAGTGAATGGGGTCTGGAGTAACTATACTGACTATAAAAGCAAGTATTACACAGATGTACATATGTGTCCCTGTGATTGGCTGGCCACCAGTCCAGGGTGTACCCCGCCTCTCACCCGAAGACAGCTGGGATAGGCTCCAGCACCCCCACAACCCTTGTGAAAATGAATGAATGAATGAATTTTACCATAACTTTATTCAAAGAAATAGTGTTTGGTCTGTGAGCCTTTCTTGCTCTAACTTTTGAGTGGATTCAAATCCACTCTAACTTAACGTACCCAGATGTCATGCCAATACACCTGCTTGGATAGGTTAGCGATGGAGTTTTTTTTTTTTTTTTTTGCCAAAATCACATCAACATAAATCCATATGATGAGCTAATTTGAAATAATGAATTAAAATGATAATTTATTAAATCAGTAGTGAATTAATCAAACTGAAGTAATTATATTCTAACAAATATATAATTCCCTGACCAATATACTTATTTTTCTAGCAATTTCTATCCTGCATGTGTCATGTGTAGTGGCTATCATGAGGGATAAAAATGTGTGTATTTTCTGAAAAAGAGTCAGGTCAATGCAAATAAAGTAATTTATTGGGGTAGGGCATCTATTATCTATTATATAAAGGCCAACTGCATTTTCCTCAGCGCACTCCACAATTAACGTTTCTGCTCTCTTTGTGCCCCCCGCCTCCACCTCCATCTTCTCTCTTAGGCTCCAGGGCTACCGTATTCTGAGATCACATGACCATCAGCCAATCCCACGCCCCACCCCTGTGCACCATCCCCTGCGGCGGTGCCTCACCAGCTCAGTCTAGACCTGCCTGGTGACGGTGGCACCAACCTGCCCTGCCCCGCCCACCAGGGGGGACGGCTTCCTCTCCGTCGGGTGAAGTCCACCCGGGTGTGAAAGTCCATGCACAGAACTGCATTGCGAGACAGACTTATGGCGGACTTCTGTCTTGTTAGACGGGCCTCCATTTTTGGGTAGAGCAGAGCCGAGGAAAGGCTCATTAAAAGCCAGCACTGTTGAAGCAATACATCGCCGCCTATTTCCTTGGCCCCCCACAGAGACTCCACAGCAAGTCCTGTTGGCTGCTGATGGTTTGATGAAAGCTATGAAGACTAGTGGATCACACTCAGGACTATTTAATGGAGGGAAAGGGATGATTAAATATCAATGCTGGTTCAAGCCAGTACTTTAGTCCAGGGGTGTCCAGAGAAAAATGATCATAAGTACAATATTCTTCATATTTTCATTCATTAAAATCAATTCAAAGTGGGTGACCATGTGCAAAGCTATTTTTACTGTTACTATTATTATTATTATCACAGCAATTAAACCTTTTTCAGAGCTTTAACATTCCCAAAAAAATGACCAAATTTAATCAGGTGATCCGTGTTGGTAGTGGCAGGATCCTAGAGGCGTCACAAGACACACGATATGCGAAATTGGGTCTACGACATGAGACAGGATTTGAACTTTACCTTTAGAAAAATATATGACAATACACAGTGATGTGAAAAAAGTGTTTGCCTCTTCCTGATTTCTTATTTTTTTTGCATGTATGTCACACTAAACAAAAGTGTGTCCCATTAAATGTTAATTATCTGTTTTCTGAAGTTAAACTGTCATACATACACTATTGGAGGGACCCTTGCCAGGACCCTCTACTGATTAAAAATATTCATTATGCCTCCCAAATGACCGACATTTTCAAAAAATGGTTGCATTCTTATGTGTTTTTGTTGTTTTTGTCCTAAATATATAATTTAACAAGAAAACAAAAAAAATATATATGTATTCTTTTAAACAGCAAAGATGGAAAAAAACAAGCAGTAAGTTTGGAAGTATAAATTCTAAATATTAACAACAAAAGGTTGCAATTTTAAGTTTAATGAAATGTTGTAATATTATTAAAAAAAAACAAAAACAAAACAAATAAAATTGCAGTTATTGGATAATTAGTATGCAGAAAAACTTGAACGTGCAGAAATGATAAAAACAGTTGTAATTTTATCAGAATAAAGTCAAAATGTTAAGAGGAAAAAGTCATATTCAAATAAGAATAAGTCATGATTTTACAAGAATAATGTTGCAATATTATGAGAAAAAATAATGTCAATTTACTAGCGTAGAATTGAAATATTAATGAAAAAAATTATGAGAAACATTTTTTTTTTAGAAAATTTAATTGGGCAAAAGTTATAACATCAAAATATTATGTGAATAAAGTTTAAATATTACATTACATCTGCTGTAAAAGTAATGCCAAATTTCAGAAAAAGAACATCATACCAACAGTAAAATATGGTGGTGGTAGTGTGATGGTCTGGCGTTGTTTTGTTTTGTTTTGTTCAGAACCTGGAAGACTTGCTGTGATAAATGGAACCATGATTTCTGCTGTCTACCAAAAAAAAAAAAAATCCTGAATGAGATTGTCCAGCCATCAGTTTCTGACTTTCTGCAGAAGGACAATGATCTAAAACACACCAGCAAGTCCACCTCTGAATGGCTGTCGAAAAAAAATGAAGACTTTGGAGTAGTCTAGTCAAACTCCTGACCGGAATCCTATTGAGGTGCTGTGGCGTGACCTTAAAGCAGACTATTATGCTCATGTTTTGGCTTGTGGACTCCTATAGAGCAGCTACATACAATAACCTGCACAGAAAACTTTCCAGATCTTCCAGAATCTGCAACTTTTCCAGTTGTATTTCCTTGGATTTCCAGAATGTTCTGTTTTAATTTATTTAAAAAAATGAAGAAATCATAAAAAAAAAAAATCAGGAAGGAGGCAAACACTTTTTCACACCACCGTATATGACAATATATTACAGTCTTTCAATTAATTTCGATTATGTTACACACTTCTGCACTCTGTGTGTGTATGACTGGCGAAAGGGCTCACTCCGTTCATGCCGTTGTTCTATGGAACCAATGTACCAAGGTGTTGAAATCAATGCACAGTGACCTCTTCCTGTCTGTTTGGAGGCGGGAGACGAGGAAACCACGAAGCGGCACCTTGGTATAGTTTATTATCGTGGGAAACATGAATTCACTAGCAAGAAATATCGATGAGTTGGGACGTCAACACCTTCAAATTTGTGCTTCACTGAATTACTAATTCATTCATTTTCTACCGCTTTTCCTCACGAGGGTCGCGGGGGATGCTGGAGCCTATCCCAGCTGTCTTCGGGCGTAAGGCGGGGTACACCCTGGACTGGTCGCCAGCCAATCACAGGGCACATATAGACAAACAACCATTCACACTCACATTCATACCTATGGACAATTTGGAGTGGCCAATTAACCTAGCATGTTTTTGGAATGTGGGAGGAAACCGGAGTACCCGGAGAAAACCCACGCATGCACGGGGAGAACATGCAAACTCCACACAGAGATGCCCGAGGGTGGGATTGAACCCTGGTCTCCTAGCTGTGAGGTCTGCGCGCTAACCCCTAGACCACCGTGCCGCCCTGAATTACTAATAACTAGTGTTATTTTCTGGAAAAAATCAGATACAGATGTTTACCGATATCAGAGTTTTATGCTGATATGGGGCCAATTATCGGTCACTCGATATTATCGGCCTTCTCTAGTATTAACATTTTGGGGATAACATAACTGCATAGGAATTTAACTGATGGCATTGTTGGCTTTCCGTTCCTCCTCTCCCTGTGCAATCAGGCTATTATTGCTTTTATTGACAGATGAAAAATTGTTTTTAGGAAGGTGGTATCAAGTGTTCTTGCTCTTTCCTCTTATACTAATAACCAATAAACACGGTGACTCAATGATAAAATCATGATGAACATTATTGATCCCGATGCCTGCGTAGCCCACAGATTACGAGGCTGTTAACTTTTGAGAGTTAACTTATAGAATATGTTTTGTGCCCCCAAAAAAAACAAACTCAGGGCTGCAAATGAGCCCTCACAAGCCACACTTTGGACACCCCTGCTTTAGTCGAAATGTTCTAAGAAAGGAGTAACGGCACTTATGCTCTTTGTTTTGGGGGTGGCTTGATATCTTCTGGTGCACTGAGTGCAGTGGCAGCAGGGACAACTCCATAAATTATTTTTACTGACATGAATACTTGTTGGAGGTCCCGTCCTTGCTTCTCACATGCTTCACTCTCATTGGTAACGCCCTGTGCATCATATCACCTATACAACGACTAAAACCAGAGGCTCAGAACTAGCGTGCACCAACAAAATGTGTAAGTTTTGTACAGTTAACTAAAGGTTTCTTTACACAATATATGCTATTATCATTATTATGATTGTCGTTATGTTTAATGTGAGGGAGAAGTGTTAAACAGACCATATCCTGTATTTCATTTCATGTTTCAAGTGTACTAATTGTGTACTAATCTACATGATGTCAGACATTACCTTACGTTGCATTACATTAACACTGTATGACGTCAGTCATGGCATATCCAAAATGATAAAGTGGAGAAAAAAAAAATGAACTCCTCCCATCCAGTGTGGAAGTGGTAAATAATTGGCTTTTTAACTTTAGAAGACATTTTCAATTTGAGGCTAACTGGTTAGGTCCCTAGCTTGTTAGCGTGCCAGCTAGTGGCCGTCTCGAATCTTTGCAGCATAGAAATTGCAATGCATCTATAAGGGGTGTTATTTCCTGTCTACATGGTTCTGATAGTATATTTAGAAAGTCACAAACAGGTTTTCTTTGCTATAACTACAAAATATTCAATTATTTTTACATTGAATATGGTTGGATCTGCAACCAATTATACTGTTATAAATGAGGGACAGATGTATTTTTTTAAACTACACCCGCTTGAATGGAATATTATATTAAAAATTAGCCTTTTCATGATTAAGGGTAGGAGTCTAGCTTGTCGGAGTGTGTGTCCAAAAGAACAGGAAGAAATGATTACAAATATGATGGTTTTGTACTCTGTACTGTGTGTGTTACTGAGCACATTGAATGACAGCACAACTATTAATTATCTGTTTTCTGTTTTCTGTTTTATCTGAAGTTAAACTGTCATACATACACTATTGGAGGGACCCTTGCCAGGACCCCCTACTGAATAAAAATATTCATTATGCCTCCCAAATGACCGACATTTTAAAAAATGGTTGCATTCTTATGTGTTTTTGTTGTTTTTGTCCTAAAAATATAATTTAATTTAAGAAAACAAAAAAAAAATATTTTTTTTAACAGCAAAAATGGAAAAAACAAGCAGTAAGTTTACAAGTATAAATTCTAAATATTAACAACAAAAGGTTGCAATTTTAGAAGTTGTAATATTATAAATAAAACAAACAAAACAACAAATAAAGTTGCAGTTATTGGATAATTAGGTTGTGGAAAAATTTGAACATGCAGAAATTATAAAAACAGCTGTAATTTTATCAGAATAAAGTCAAAATGTTAAGAGAAAAAAGTCATATTCAAATAAGAATAAGTCATGATTTTACAAGAATAATGTAATATTATGAGAAAAAAATAGAGTTGAAATATTAATGAAAAAATATGAGAAACAAACAAAATAAAGTTGTACTTTTTAGAAAAATTTGATTGGAATAAAGTTATAACATCAAAATATTATCTGAATAAAGTCTAAATATTACTAAAAGAAAATTGATTATATAGATTATATAAGAAGAAAGTTTAAATATTTGGACAATAAAAAAACTGAAAAAATGGGAGGAAAAAAGAGCAAATACTGTAGTTCCTGTTAATAATATAGGTTTCCAACTGTATCGCAAAGCTGAGGTGCATTTTTTTTCTTGAAAAATATGTAACTTCTTAGCATATTTAAGTGACCCTTACATCCTTTCATTTTTCAGTTGTGGACCTTGATGTAAAACGTTTGGACACACCTCTTCTAAAGTCTTTTTTTTTTTTTTTTAATAATAAAAGCAACATTGCCATCTAGTGGACACATGTAAAAAATGGAAGACTGTAATACATAGAAAAGTAAATGATTTAAATAGCTATTAATATTAATATACATACATGTGAGATTTTTCAAAATCTAATTTCAACTGCACTATTTTGTCATTAATGTATTGCATTTTAATCCCATTTAAGGAAAACACGACCATTTTAAATGTTTTTATTTGGACTTATATTCATTCAACGCAGCCCCCAAATATTACATAAAAATACATTCAGTAACTAAAAGTGAATAATCAAATAAATAAAATTAAAACAATTTAAATTAATTTAAAATTTCTAAAACATGTATCGGTGCAGCTCATTCCTGACTCTCAGCAGGGCAAAAATGAATGAATTCGCAATACGTTTTCTGGTTAATTGAGACACTAGTGGAGAAACACTGCCTCCTAGTGGGCATCAATGCGCTCTATCATCATGTAGTGAGGGACTCCAACCACTTGGTGTCAGTGTTGAACGCCAAATAGTACTCATGAAAGTCTCAGCATATTATCAAAGCAAACATTGGGTATAAAAATGTGCTGACGGTAGAAAAGAGTACTTTTTACTAAAAAAATGTTTTCACTGGAGAAAGCCACAAAGCGCATTTCTAGCATTAGTTCACTAAGCTAATAAATGCAACTTAATAGCGCAATTACTCTTCTTCTACCTCTCTCAGCTGGCGACAAACTCTCCCCGCCCCCTCTTTGTGTTGCTTTGACTTTGTGTACGTCAGTCTTGCTAGCAACGCACACACACACACATGAACAGAACACTGCACTCTCTCGACAACATTATCTTTTCCGGAAATTGCTTCTCAAGAACAGCCGGAGCCCCATTAGGAAAGAAGAGCTCTGCTGTAACCTTTTTAAAAAGCCATTAGTGATGCACCTGCTTCTCTCCCTCTCTCTCTCTCTCTCTCTCTCTCTCTCTCTCTGTGTTCCTATTTGTGCATCCTATTTGTCTATCTTGTTAACACTCTCTCACACACACACATATTCTCCATACTGATTGTCAGTCTCTTGTTTCCCAATCTAGGGAGCAGCAACAAAAAGCTCTTTCCTCTCCAACTGGACCATGAATCACGGACATTTAAAGCCACAGTGAGCGACAGTAAGAAATGTTTCATAATAATTATAATAAATAATACTTGCCTCGCATTGAATATTTACAAATACGAAGCAACATTTCATTGTTCTTCCTGTTAACATTTGTAACATTTGGGACTTTTAAAGCAACAGTAAATCATTCATTCATTCATTTTCTACCGCTTTTTTCCTCACGAGGGTCGCGGGGGGTGCTGGAGCCTATCCCAGCTGTCTCCGGGCGTAAGGCGGGGTACACCCTAGACTGGTCGCCAGCCAATCACAGGGCACATATAGACAAACAACCATTCACACTCACATTCATACCTATGGACAATTTGGAGTGGCCAATTAACCTAGCATGTTTTTGGAATGTGGGAGGAAACCGGAGTACCCGGAGAAAACCCACGCATGCACGGGGAGAACATGCAAACTCCACACAGAGATGGCCGAGGGTGGGATTGAACCCTGGTCTCCTAGCTGTGAGGTCTGCGCGCTAACCCCTAGACCACCGTGCCGCCCACAGTAAATCATACTTCTCTTAATTTGTAACCGCTGCCTTTTTTAAAGCAACAATACACCCACCTCCATGGGCCTGTGTGAAAAAGTGATTGCGCCCCCATTAAAACTTAACTGAGATTAATTGAGATCTATCAGCGTGGGAAAGGTTATAAAGTCATTTCTAAAGCTTTGGGACTCCAGCCAACCACAGTGAGAGCCATTATGGACAAATAGTGAAAACACATAACAGTGGTCAACCTTCCCAGTGAGTGGCCGGCAAGACAAAATGACCCAAAGACTCATCCAAGGGGTCACAAAAGACCCCACAGCAACATCTAAAGAAGTGCAGGCCTCACTTGCCTCAGTTCAGGTCAGTGTTCATGACTCCGCTGTGAGAAAGACAAAGAAAAACAGCCTGCATGGCATGCTAGCTAATGCTAGCACTAGTGATTTAGCATTGAGCTGATTTATTATGTATTGCGTAAAAGCACTAAATGAATACAGAGCCACCATGTAGACTTTTGTTTTCAGACAGGATGTGTACCACAATTATGCAAATTAGCACTTAATAAAGTCATCAAATCTTACATTTATGCATTCCCACATAGTATCAGCATTTGGGAGCAAATATGATGTAAAAGAACATAAACATACATCCAAAATACATCTGTCTGAGCATGGGAGAACATAGATGGTATGTTCAAGGACCGTCAAAACAAAGTAGGACAAATGGCCGCTCGCATTAAACATTCAAAAACTGGGGATTTCTAACTAATAGTTACAGTATTGTAATGAAATAATATTTACTGTAATATAATTATTATATATATATATTGTAATGACTGTGTTTTTAAAAACAAATTAATGTTATTATTTTTTATATATTTTTAATATATTTATTATTTATATATTTATTTTTATAATTAATTTGAATTTAAAATGTGATATTTTCATTTATACATTTCATGAAGGAAATGTGCACTGAGGCAAATATTTAATAGTAATCATTTCTGAATGTTCATATATAGGCTTTTTTTTTACTCAAACAGAATTTATTTTGAGCTGGCACTGTAATAAAACAAAAAAAAACATGTTTATGTCAGTGTGAGATCTCACTCGCTCATATTTAGTATTTGCTGAACCTTTGTAGGTGAGTTTAAGAGCGAATAAAGAAAAATAGTCATACAAAAATATGCTTGCTGACTGTTTGTTAGTATTTTTTTTAATATATAAGGGCTCATATTTCCGAAATTGATATCCCATTTATTCATTCATTTTCTACCGCTTTTCCTTACGAGGGCCAATCACAGGGCACATATAGACAAACAACCATTCACACTCACATTCATACCTATGGACAATTTGGAGCTAAGTAACCTAGCATGGTTTTAGAATGTGGGAGGAAACCGGAGTACCCGGAGAAAACCCACGCATGCACTTCACACAGAGATAGGTGGACTTGAACCCGGGTCTCATAGCTGTGAGGTCTGCATGCTAACCACTCAACCGCCGTGCAGCATATCGAAAGAGATTCCCCCTATTAATTATAGAGTCAAACTATATGCGATGAAATGCTATTAATTTTGAGTTAACTATGGACAAAGTGTGATTAATTGTGATCAAATATTTTAATCTATTGACAATCCTAATATATATATACGTACATTATATGTGTGTGTGTGCGTGGTTGGCTGCATATGTTGCATACACACGTATAACAAATGACAAATGTTCACCATGCTGCACTCTCCTGATTATGCCCAATGCTCTGCCTCTGACAATTATGAAGCCATTAACACGGTGTGTGTGTGTGTGTGTGTGTGTGTGCTGTGACTGAGAGACTCCATGGCTGCTTATTTGAGGAAATAATCTTTTATTAGCATCTCAGCCCTCAAATGTCACATTTAAACCATGTCTGCCTGCTTCCTCTCTTTCTCTGATCACAACAAAGACAAATGAGCTCCACTGTGCTGTTGTGGTAAAGATGTCAAAAATATATTGACAAAAGCCAGTGTATTACTCCTGTGGGGAGTTTGTGTGGATCATTAGTGAACATCCAGTACTAACACACACACACACACACACGCACACAACACACACACTTGTTTTTGAGGTGCATCTCCTTTACAGACCACCAGATGAGTGGAGGATTACAAAGGGTCTTAGCACCAATCCTGCCCAGCATGTCCGCCCAGGAAGGACCATCAAGCGGATGCAGGCATCCCAGGGGACTGGATTAGTAGGAGGAACACTCACACTGATGGAGAAACCCTGCAGGGCACATCAGTGTGGACACCAATGCGCTATTTCATGATTCCAGGCCTTACTGGCCGACACAACCTAAATGAGGCGCCATGTTATCGGATAAGGTGGGGGCGGCTGACACTTTTAACACGGCAAACAGTGAAACCACGTTCGTATTCTAAAGCAACGTTAAAGACAAATTTGGTTATGGTTACGGTTTGATTTGTTCCTGACATGTTTAAAGGAAGATTACATGTTTGCACTTGCACACTTTTAAAGCAACAGTAGGGAATATTTGTCCCACCTGCACTCCATTTTCATATGTAATCATGTGCAATTATTGTGACTTTTAAAGCGTTTTTTTTTTTTTTGAGTACTCTAATTACCCGTGCAACATTTGTGATTGCTAAAGAAATAGTTCTCTTAATTTGCAATTATCATATAAGGGATTGTTTTCATCTCACTGTGCTAGCTTCTTACATTTCGACATTTCTGACTACAGTAAGGGATATTTGCACTCCCTTTATGCTTTTAGGAATTAGAACTTTTAACAGGAATTGTGACTTTTAAAACTATTTTGACTTTTAAAGAAACAATAAGGAATAGCTGTCCTCTTCATGTGCCATTACTGCTACTTTTAAAGCAAAGCAAAGGAAAAATTGTCACCCGAACTGCACCGCACTCCTCTTAATTTGCTGTTATTGTGACTATTAAAGCAACAGTAAGGAATATTCATTCATTCATTTATTACCGCTTATCCTCACAAGGGTCCCGGGGGTGCTGGAGCCTATCCCAGCTGTCTTTTCGGGTAAGAGGAGGGGTACACCCTGGACTGGTCGCCAGCCAATCACAAGGCACATATAGACAAACAACCATTCACACTCACATTCATAGCAGCCTAGCATGTTTTTGGAATGTGGGAGGAAACCGGAGTACCCGGAGAAAACCCACTCATGCATGGGAAGAACATGCAAACTCCACACAGAGATGGCCGAGGGTGGAATTGAACTCGGGTCTCCTAGCTAGGTGGACTGAGCGCTAACCACTTGGCTGCCGTGCAGCCTGTAAGGAATATTAGTTCATGATTATTGTCACTTTGATGAATATTTGCTGTCTTAAATTGCCATTAATGAAGAATATGTGTTCTCTGCATCACATATACTTTTCTAATAATTTGTAACATTTGTGTTTATTAAAGCTACAGTAAGGAATATTTGTAACATGCTATTATTGTGACTTTTAAAGCAACTTTACATTTGTAATCAGCCATATGTCCAAGGATTACCGTACACCACATAAATAGATGTTCTACTGTTGCTCCCAATGTTGTATATACCCAGCCTCATTTGTACTTCTGCAGGGACAAAAAGAGCACAAAGTGACAGTGAATGCAACATTAACAATTCATGCTGACTTCTTGCACATAATGGAAATAAACAGGAAAGTACACCACCGTGCCTTGCCACATCAACACAACAAAGAAGTCATTAGGGCTTTGCCTTAAGCCCCTCCCATTTCCTCATCAAATGGCAAGACCATGCAAATAATGATAATCTACTCCTGTAATTACTTCATGGAAAGGATGCTTATAGTTAACTTGTGTACCAGTAATGCCTTTATACTTATTTACGATGTTTATTCATTTTTCTGTTGTTTTTCTAAGACAAATTTTCCAATACTTAAATAAAATGATCACTTCTTATCATGTCATATTAGAATCAGAAGCGTGGTATCGGTAGTATCGACGTTGTGGTATTTCGGTATAGATCCACCCATCACTCATCTGAAGGTCTTATTAATTCTCGTGAGCCAGCTGAGGATAGGGGATAAGAAAAGATCACCTTTGACCTTTAGCAAGCAATTACAAAGCACACAGTCATGCAAATACAAATTGTCATTTATTTCCACTCTGCTATGTGAGAAAGGAAATAAAAGGTCAAAGTATAGCGAACACAAAGCAGGCTCCATTATTGGAGGGTTGCACATCAAATAAGGCAAACTCAAATGTGATCATAAAAAGAGAATTATATCTCAATGCAGACCTTTAACAAAAGCTATGGAATCATCATGTGATTGCTTCTCCACTCTGCTATGCAAAAAATAACATTTCAACACTGAGATGCTTCACCTACTGAACACCGTCGAAACACATTATTTCAGAGTTGACATATTTCTATCATAAAAATGAATTATAAAAAGAAGTCATTCAACCCCTTTCAGTACCGGCTGTTTGGATGATTTTGATTCATCTTTCAAGGCGCACAGAATATTGTGTTCAGTAGCTATATAAACATGGAACCGACCAGAAGAAAGGTTAGACTCCCGTCTTTCATCAGAAAAAAAAAATTAGTGGCTAACTTTTTCCGTTCTTTCAATAATAGTAATCATAATAGTAACAATAGTAATCAGCAGTAGAACATAGGTAAGTTTCAGGAAAATATTCGTTCGAAACAATACATGTCACTTTGAACAAAACAAATATATTTGCTTTTGTGACTTAAACCGAAGCTATCCGTTCCTGGACGTTTTTTTTAACCTATGGCAGTTTGTTGGTGTTGTTGTCATCAATTTGTGCATATTTTAATTTCGATTATTTTGTTTTCATATACAGTAACACCGCTATTTTCATATGACCCCATTCACTGTGCAATATCTGATCAATCTCCATGTGCAATATTAAGGGCTTTAAATGCAATATACAGTAAACCTCGGATATATCGGATTCAATTGTTCCCACTGGTTTTGTCCGATATAAGCCAAATCCGTTATATGCGTATACCGGAAAATGTCCGTTTTATGCATATATCGGATTTATATCCGGTATATGCGTAAATCGGATTTTATCCGTTATAAAAAGGCACTTCCTTGACTATGTTTCCAATGTACCTGGACGCGCAGGCAACGCTGCAAACGCTGCAAATGACGTCGTATAGCGGCCTGTCACGATTCGGCGAATCGGAGCGCCACGATGCGGCCATCCGATATTTGCGAGGGAAATTTAATGGAAATGCATTGGAACGGGACTGGAGATTTTGTCCGAAATAGGCGAAATCCGTTATAAAAAATCCGATATATGCAATGAATTTTTATTGGAAATGCATTACAGAAAAATCGGTTCTTTTATATCCGATATATCCGAGGTTTACTGTACTAAGTTCTATATGAAGTATTTCCATAATGCCTCATATTAACTCACTAGCAAGATCTCAGTGTATAGACTGGTCATATATCTCATCTCGTTTCATATTATCTACATACTGTATTGTATATAACTCTGGGAAAAACTGTTGATTTTGTTAATACTTGGGTTGTTTATATTGTTTATTTTTCTATATTGTGTATTTTGTACTGCTTAACTGATTCTGTACTCTTGCTGCTGTGTAATACAAATTTCCCCACTGAGGGACGAATAAAGGCATATCTTAATCTTAATCTTAATCTTAAATTGATTATCACCAAAGGTTTTCATCTTCAGTTTTTGTACAATGTCTGGGTTCTCGTACCATGTTGCATGTAACAAATGAGTTCGTTTTCTCACGTCATAATTCACAGAAATATGTATTGAATCATGGGCAAAATTCCCCAAAATCACTCTTTAGAAATAATACAACCTGGATCTGATTGATTGGTCCACAGTGGGTTTCCATTCTAATGTCATAAAATAATTATTCTTATTAATTTGCATGGAGTGTAGCCGACTTTTTAACATTTTCAAAATTCATTCATTCATTCATTCATTTTCTACCGCTTATCCTCATGAGGGTCGCGGGGGTGCTGGAGCCTATCCCAGCTGTCTTCGGGCGGGAGGCGTGGTCCACCCTGGACTGGTGGCCAGCCAATCACAGGGCACATATAGACAAACAACCATTCACACTCACATTCATACCTATGGACAATTTGGAGTCGGCAATTAACCTAGCATGTTTTTGGAATGTGGGAGGAAACCGGAGTACCCGGAGAAAACCCACGCATGCACAAGGAGAACATGCAAACTCCACACAGAGATGGCCGAGGGTGGAATTGAACCCAGGTCATTTTCAAAGTTCCCCGATTATATATATTTCTAAATTGGCCGACACTAAATTCCAAAATGTTACTGCAAAATAAATTCTGCATAACTACTTTGTCAATATTGGTCCAAAACTGGAAGAAGTGATTCCGAAACAGAGGAAAAGGGAGGAAAGGAATGAAACAATAGAAAGGAATTATAATTCTATGTTTCTGACAAATGTAACAAAAAAAGAAATAATTGACATTGTCAAAAAATTGTAAAGCAAAATCAACTGATTGTAATGGAATCAAAATGGACACTTTAAAAACGGTAATCAACGAGATCGTAGAACCGCTGATGTAAGTTAGTAATTTGTCTTTTCATACTGGAAAATGAAAACAGCTAAGGTTGCTCCAATTTTTAAAAATGGTGACAAAAACCAATTTACAAACGACGAGCCAGTCTCCTTACTATCACAATTCTGCAAATTTATTGAGAAGCTATTCAACTATAGGCTGGATACATTTATTAACGGCAACAAATTACTATCAGAAAGTCAGTATGGATACAGAGCTAACATTTCTACCTCCATACCACAGATCAAAATTAGGGAGGACATCACTAACGCTATAGATCATAGGAAGCGTGCAGCCGCAGTATTCATTGATCTGACAAAAGCCTTTGATACAATCAATCATGACATCCTAATAACTAAATTAGAAAGGTACGGAATAAGAGGATTAGTTCTGAACTGGGTCAAAAGCTACTTAGCTGACAGAAAGCAATACGTAAAGCTTGGAGAATACACATCTGCAAGTTTATATATTACGTGCGGAGTACCCCAGGGGTCAATACTGGGACCCAAATTGTTCAACTTCTACATCAATCCGAAATCATGAAAGATTATTTGCGGATGATTCCACTGCTTTTTGTTGCGATTTACCTAAAAATGTCATCCAATATTTCTCTACAAGAGAGGAGAAATATGATCTCAGAGAAGAACTAAATTTGAAGCACTTATATGCTAGGACTATGTTAAAAAGCCATAGCATTTCAGTATGTGGAATCAAACTATGGAATGGATTGAGTAAGGAAATCAAACAATGCACAACGATGAGCCAATTCAAGAAACAATACAAGCAGTTGATGTTTGCTAAATACAAGGATGAAGAGTCTTGAACCAGTCATGATGTGCTATACATATCACTATATTGACACTTACTATGGTACCCATTATGTCATTGTATGGTCATATCACCTCGTACTTCGGTATGTGACAAAAAATAAATTAATTAAATCAAATTTCAGGCGGCACGGTGGTCTAGGGGTTAGCGCACAGACCTCACAGCTAGGAGACCAGGGTTCAATTCCACCCTCGGCCATCTCTGTGTGGAGTTTGCATGTTCTCCCCGTGCATGCGTGGGTTTTCTCCGGGTACTCCGGTTTCCTCCCACATTCCAAAAACATGCTAGGTTAATTGGCGACTCCAAATTGTCCATAGGTATGAATGTGAGTGTGAATGGTTGTTTGTCTATATGTGCCCTGTGATTGGCTGGCGACCAGTCTAGGGTGTACCCCGCCTTACGCCCGAAGACAGCTGGGATAGGCTCCAGCACCCCCCGCGACCCTCGTGAAGAAAAGCGGTAGAAAATGAATGAATGAATGAATGGAATCAAATTTCACAAAATGAAAATTATATCAGAAAGGCAGGAAGTGAACAAATGTAACAGTTACTGATTGTAAAAGTACCAGATGGAGGGGTAGGATTTAATAAGCTTTGCTTCTTCCTACTCCTTTTGGACATGTGGAACTGTGAACCGATTATGGGATGCATTCAATTGTAATCTGATGCATGTTCAAATGGAATAAAACCATTACCATTACCATATCTTTGCAACCCAACACTCATGCCAGTATATGACATCTGTGGCACACCCATATGGGTTGTGGTCAAAATGCTGTGGGATACATGCTAGCATACACGCTATCCTCCAAGTTTTAATGAGCCACCTGTGCCCTGCAAAGACATTTCACTTCATGGCGGCCATGTTTTTCAGCCATAAATTAATTCATTTTCTACCGCTTCTCCTCACGAGCTGTCTTTGGGCGAGAGGCGGGGTACACCCTGGACTGGTGGCCAGCCAATCACAGGGCACATATAGACAAACAACCATTCACACTCACATTCATACCTATGAACAATTTGTAGTCACCAATTAACCTAGCATGTTTTTGGAATGTGGGAGGAAACCGGAGCACCTGGAAAAAAAACCCACACATGCACAGGGAGAACATGCAAACTCCACACAGAGATGGCCGAGGGTGGAATTGAATTGATATCCTGGCTGTAAGGTGCTAACCACTTGGCCGCCGTGCAGCCGTTTTTCAGCCATACTACATTTTACACACAAGTCCTCGTTTGTCCCCTAAAGGTGTGCACCAAATTTGGTGGTCATGGGGCCAAACACTAGACAAAATAAAAGCACAGGCAACATGATGTGGTGCATGTATTGCCCAATTTCCAGCCCATCAGTGGTTCAGATATACTAGAAGACCAAATAACATTACACATTCCTTCAAATGAATAAAAACATGGCATTGTCTGCTCTGTTAGAGTATATTTAAAATTAAGTATTTTTTTTAATACAAATGATCCTCAAAAACAAAATCTCCTGAAAGACAAACAAATTTTGTGGAGAATCGACATGATTTTATACTAACAGCTCCATTTCCCTCTTAAAGACAGTGATAATAAATATGATGTGTTTCTCTACATTGATTCCTTCTAGTAAGACAGAGGAGGAGCAAAGAGGAAAGGAGGAGGAGAAAGAGGAGGATGGAGCTGACTTGCATGAGATGCTGATGCTGTTGCATGCTGCCTCCATCCCTCCCTCTCTCTCCCTCAGTCGTGGTGGAGAGGAGGAGGAGGAGGGGGGGTAAAAAACAAGGAGTGGTTGTGTGATTCCCGCTTAGCGCGTGAGACAGAAAGAAACAGCACGAGGGTGGAGGAAGAGGAGGAGGAAGAGGAGGAAGAGGGGGAGGAGGGCGTTACCCCCACAGCACTTCAGCATGGATCCAATGTGGAGACAAACGGAGCCAGCTTCTTCTACTGAGCGTTTGGAAGCGGTAAGTTCAATATCTCATTTATTGTTTTTCTGTTATTGTTGTTGTTTTGTTTTTTGTTTTTTGATCCTATCATTCCAATAAAGAAAAGCAATGTGAGCTTCAGATGGGGCCGCCACTTTATGACAACGTGATCCTTCAAGTGAATTCAGCACGACTGAAAGGAGCCAAAGGAGGCTCTGCGTTGTGTTCTGATTGGATAGAACCAAACAGAAAATTCAACCTGATGGGAATAATGCAGCAATAGGAGAGAGGCGTGTTGGAGACAATAATAGGGGGAAAATAAAAAAATATATATTGAAAAAAAAAATACCTATATAATATTATGGTATAGTATGAGGTATGAGGCAATACTAAAAGGTGGTTACCAGTTGACACTACAGTAGACAGGTTAGGTGCTGGCTATCTGGGATATCAATTCAATTGGGAACAATGACAATAGAGGAAAACCTATACAATATAATAAAGTTTGACACTAAAAAGTTTGGATAAAAGCGAGTTCTGCAGCAACCTTTTTGCACATTTATTTTATTTTAATTTATTTATATTTTTATTTTTACTATTACTATTTATTTTTATTTTTACTTTTTGCTTGTATTTTTGTATTTATTTATTTTTTTTAATTTATTTATTTTTTTTATTATTATTATTTAATTTTTTTCTCAGCATTTCTTCCCCAATTTACTATTATTATTATTATTGTGTGTAGCAACTGTGGTCATGCTGTGTAGCCCAACTGTAGTAGGAGGCTTACAGCGTCATCATCATCATCATCATCATCATCATAGCAGCCTTTAGTTCCAAGCAATTAAGCAGCAATGCAGCATGCACTCCCTCTTGTGTTTGCCTGCACATGTGAAATGTCAGGTATATAGCATGTACGTATATACTGTAGCACATACAGGTATACGCGGTAATAGGCCTATGGGAGGAGACACCAGCAGCATGGACCCTGCAGACTGAGCGTCATGCATTAAGGCCCTCCAGCTGGAGCCAGTTCACTTTTAATCAAGTCAATTGAGGAAACCGATTCCCTCCTAAATAGGAAAAACCAGATGTCTTTTGCCGTGAAATAAAGTTAGCGTTACGCAGCGCAGCAATAAATGAAAGGCTAATTATGTGAATATGTGGATGCGGGAGGAGGTCATGTGATGTAAATGTTAAAGTGCACCTCCTTCTCCGCCGCCCCAGAAAGGAAAAAAGGGAGGGGGGTTGATAGAACATCCCAATGATTGGTGACTGTGTGAAACCCATCAGTCCAGTTTAATGAAGAGGGCAGCAGTCAGGTGTATTTTGACACCCTCATGAAGCTCAGAGAACAGAAGACACGTCCACTTGACTTGTCATTAGCACTCACATAGACAGCTGGACAGATGGATGATGAGAGCAGGCCATGCTCACTAATGAGGGCTCACCTTCTTCATTCACACCTATGGCAATTTGGATGGAGGCATGGATATTTCAAGTTCCTTCATCAATAAATCTCAAAACTTAGTGGAAAATACATCATAGTTTTCACAAAAACATTTTTTGCATTACTATCTGTCAGAAAAGCTTAAAAAAAAATTTCCGAGCATCACTCTTAACAAAACCATAAACAACAAGCCTAACTCACGCTTGAAGAACTCTCTATCGTCACTCAAATGACAAAAAGCAGTGGTGTTTCCGAGCCAATTGTAACAGAATCCACTAGCAATAGTCCAGTTTTGCTTCAAACAAACAAAAACCTGGGCACTTACAAACACTTCACTCCATTCATTTCTTGTTTTGGATCGTGTGGCTGCTAGTATACCATTGCGGTCCAATTAAAAAATTGGTTCGAGACTTGACCGTGATAATTCAATTTCCGTAAAATAGGAATATTGAATATTTACATAGTGATAGAATCAAAAAAACAGTTTACAACCCTCTAAATATACAGGTTTTAGCATTATTAGAGCCTTCTAAAGATGAAATAGCACCCCTATAATGACCTTTACACTCATATTACGCAATATAGTAGATATAATCAGCGAAAACAGGCCATTTAAGACACAAATACAACTAGTTTTTGTGTGTGTCACATTAAATGTGTTCCCAAGAGAACCTTAATGGCAGGCGGACAGATGTTTGGAGGACAGGAAGCGAGGTTGGGGGTTGAGAGTTGAGTTTTAGCTAGTCTTGGTTTGTGGTCACAACAGTGACCTGTGTTATTATTATTATTATCATTATGATATAATTGAAATCTGCAATAAATGCCTGTTGGTCTGGTGCTTGTCTCACCAAACAATTACTGATATGTAATGACTAATGTAGAATACCACACACACAATTGTATTTGTATTTTTGTTCATTTACAGGAGTTAGTTCATTTTGCCATTTTTATGTTTGAAAATTCTTAATTTTAGGCACAAATATGCGTGCATATTTTTTTGTTAGTAGGCTGTATTCAGCTACAGAAAAGCACAACTACACACATTTCATCGGAAAGGGAAGACATGCAATTTCTGAATTCAACTTTCTGCACTTGAATTCTCCTGCAACCCGTTTCAATGGCAAATTAGAGGAGCCTGTGCAAGCAGCCAGGATATTATACCGTTTTCACCAATCTCCATTGTGTGGGTATGTACAGTATTCTCGTGTTGCTGTCCAATGAAAAACATGTAACAAATCATTGGACTATGTTTGCATGTACTGTAACTTCCAGCACAAACTCCTTCTCTATTTGGCATTATCAACCAATGCTGTTGGAGCCTCTACAGAACTTCCTGCTTGGAATCCTTCTGCAATCCATTTGGTCGGAAAACTGTTTCAAACAATCCACGTTGTTGCAATGCTTTAGCGCCTGATTTTTTTTATATTTATTTATATATATTATATTTATATATATATATATATATATATATATATATATATATATATATATATATATATATATATATATATATATATATATATATATATATATATATATATATATATATATATATATATATATATATATATATATATATATCAAAACAATAGCTTTTCTACAGTCCCTAGTTGGACCTGAATCCATTGTACAAATAGTGAACTCCATTAAGGTTTCTGTTCATCATCATAAACAAATGGTATAGTTGGAGGCAATTTCTGTCTGTTACTGCATAATATACAGTAATATTCCATAACTACTGGACTAACTGCATCTTTTCTTGTTATTATAGAAGCTACAGGTGTCTTTCTAAACTGTAAATGTAAACAGTAATTCATACAAAAGTAATGGTAGTTGAATGCAAACGTGCTTAAAAAGGCATCACGTTTAATTCAACATGTCTGAAGAGTCGGAGGAAGAAGCAGAATTTGTTTAATCCTACCTCTCCGCAAATACTGTGTTTGACAGTTTACTATGTTGTAACAGTAAAAGAAAAGGATAAGAAGTATAGTACTAAGTAAGTATAGTAAGTAAAGTCTATTGAGTTTGTCAATAGCTTGTACAATATATATATTTTTAATGTAAAAACTAGAAAAGCTGAAAAAAATACGAACACTTGTGTGTACACACTGTGTGTATAGAAGGAAATAGATGGAAGAGTAAACAGCAGCAAGGTTAAAAGGGTGGAAGAAGAAAAAAAAAACCCCCACTAATGTTAGTAAACCAGATAGTTCTCTGGTGGGAGCTGTCCTTGGTGCTGATGCAACATGCTGTCAACCCACCACCCACTCTTTACCCATGGATGCACCCCCACCCCACTTCCACTGGATGTTTGATTGACAACAACTGCTCTCTAATTGGCAAATGTGTAGTCTGAATTTATTCTCCACGGAAAGGTCCGGGGGCCGGGGAAGGTGGGGGGCTGGCGATGAGGACAAGACGTTTATAAGGAAAGGGACTGAGTGAGAGCGTGAATGAAAGGTGGTGGTGGTGGGGGTGCGGGGGTGAGGTAAGAAGCGAACATGTGTATTTGATAATGGGTGAGCAAACCCCCGCCCCACCCAACCCCACCCCACCCCCCCTTTTGTCAGTGCTGTGATACAGCAATACAAAAGGGACCCGCTTTTGAATATGTTTACTGAGATGCATTCAGATGATTAGCTTGTGTTCCAGCTTGAAATTCTGCTGCATCCTCATTTAAGCATGATTCTCATCTCTTCTGTCCGTCTTCTCCGACATAGGTGCTGTCCTACCTCCTTACGGGGAACAAAAGACGAGAAGACCATGGCCTCTCGGCTCCATGCACTCTCGACCACGGGTATTCTTGGGTTGATAATACAGATGTGGATGTTATTGCTTGAGAATACGCGTAGTCGAGTGGAGGCTTTATCATCTACGCTGGACCTCAAATGGGCATTGGTCACAAGGTGGGGAGGGGTGGCGCGGCTAATAGAGGTGGCTTTTAATGGGTAAGCTCGAGACAGGATGCAATCATGATCATCAAATCCACTCGCTTCAATGTTGATTTCATTTACTGCCCTAGGTTTATCAAGCGTGCCCCTCTTAACACCTGTGGAGGAAATGAGTTTGCACGGATCTCCTGCAAGAGGCGACCTCCTGCACTAAGATCGGCCCAAATCCAACCCCCACCCCCTACCCCCCCTTCCCAGGCTCCTTCAAGGCATTAGTTCAGGGAGATTAACACTGAAGTCACATGTTAATTACAAACCTACTCTTGTCGGTCAGCCGTGCCCCCGAGAGGGACTATAATCTTATCACCGGTGAGAGGATTTCATGAGCCTGTTTTCACCACCATTTTGTAGGACTTTGTACAAAAAGTATTGCGTTGTTTTGAGTAGAAAAATAATAGACTGACATTTCAAATCATGGCAATTTACACAATGTATTATATATATTTTTATTACCTCTGCATATTTTAAATATGTATGTAAATCGACATTGTACTTTAAACACAAATAAATACAAAATAATTTATTTTCTTGGCAGATTGTAATGACTTCAGTGCATGTCGGCCATCTTTGTGGAAACTGTTGAGTTCGTACTTGCTGCAAAATGATCCCTTTCAAACTCAATACAGCAGAATATGAAATGAAAGAAGACATATTATGCTCATTCCCTTTGTATTGAGTTGTGGACTCCAATAGAGCAGCTACACACAATAACCTGCACAGAAAGCTTTCTAGATCTTCCAGATTCTGCCCCTCTTTCTGCAGTGTTTCCATGGATTTCCTGCTCCCAAACAGTCTGTTTAAGTTACTCCACCCCGGCCTTCCTCCAGGTACGCTAATTCTGCTGTGATTGCTCACACTACCAAGCGCTACCAAGGACTTTCAGACAGCTGCCGAGCTCATTTTGTCCAATTATTTATACAAAACAAATACTGATAAATTTGTACTCACAGGCTTGCTCTTCTGACTCTTCAACATGAACAAGTAACATTGGAACTGTTTACAAAACAGACAGATGAGCATATTTTTCTCTTGCCGGCCGGGAATCACAAACTCCCACCACTTCTGCCAGTGTGCCTGATGCTTGCCTCTGGAGGCAAGATAGCTTTTCCTCACACCAGAACATACATTTCCTGGAAGCCGACATGATAATATGGTGACATTTTCCACAAGCGAGTGAAGTGGGGGTTGGCCTACAAGCATGCACCCTGGTATGGTCATATAAGGAAGTGTAAGCATTGACGTCAGTAGAACTCTGAGCATGCAGAGCCATTCAAAACTTCTTTCAGGGCTCACCTCCAAATGCCCAAAGCTCATTATCTGATGCTTTGGCATCGTTTCACACGAGAATACAACATTGTAACAACATTTATATGTCAGAAAATTAAATAGTTCCCCTTTAAAGTCAGCATAAGGACAACTAAATGATTTCCTTCAGTATAAAGTATGATGATAACTATAGAGCAGTATGAACAATATGATGAGACAATCATAATAAAAGAAGAGAAAATGACTACACACTGCTGTCAGCTTTATTTGGTTTTAGTTATTTTGCTCTGCTGTGCTTTTTTCGTTGTTATACTTGTATGTCAGTTTATAATGTCAAAGATTGCCTGTATAGAACAGCTTGAGAGTAGAATGGATATTTTTGTTTGTTTTTGCTATGCCACCGCAGAAGGGTAACAGTGATGAACTGGCACATATTGGGACATAAGAAAGCAATTCAGTACAACATGGCTAATTCTATAATCAAGTCATAATAAAAGACAAAAAAAAAATGAAGTACACACTGCAGTCGGCTTAATTTTTTCTTTATTTGAAGAGACTGGCCTCACAAGCACTACCCTCAATCCTTCATTTTACACTTGTATGACAATAAATAATGCAATTTTTTTCCTGTACAACGGATTAACCCTAATCCTAATCCATTTCTTATGAGAAAAAGAAGTTTTTATATACAAACAAAAGAGATTGTGTTGGATTCCAGTGAAATAACCTACTCTAATTTTTGCAGGAAGATGCAGTGATACATTTATTTTTCTAAAGATGCTAATTGTTTTGTATAGTGGTGAGATTGCAACTACCTTCAATTCTTTGAGGCTTGGTATATTATTACACAACTCCGAAGATTACTACTGCTACTACGACTACTACTGCATACATTTAGCCACATAAAAAAATCTGTTTTTTTGTATGTGGATAGTCCTGAGCCCATGTAAGAATGCACACACTTCAGCAAGGTTCAGGCGCTACACAATCCAATAGGGAAATAAGGCATTGATTGTGCTTATATGCTACTATTTTTAGCCAGAATGATGGATGTTTATGTCTTTTATTGATCAAGTTGAGGTGCGGGTCGCTAGGCATGCTGATTAATCAGGACGGCGACCCTGTTGAAATAAAACATTTGAGTTCCATTAGCATGGCTGCTAAGCATTTCACTGCAAAGTCAGCGATATATGTTAGCAAGTGTGCACATGATGGATTGTGCTCATACTGTATGACTTAATGTTGCATGATTTTTAAGCACTGCCTAACCAAAGCACGCATTCAACAGAGCAGAATGCAATTAGGGATTTTAATGAGAATTTCACTCTGGTGTAAACTTGTTGATTGGGCAAAGCAATGTGGGCACACTTTTGTTTGTATTTTGTGTGTGTGTGTGCGCGTGCACTAAGCAACAAAATGACTATTGTGAGCACAGCTCCAGGTGCCTAGCAACCACATCGCTGTTTCCCTGGCAACAGTTGCCTCGCACTCACTGTGTGGGTGATTGGCAGCCTTGGCAACACAGACGAGGTGACCCTTGACCTCACGTGCTGAATGAGAGACGATAAAGACCAATAGAGAGGGGGAGGGCATGCACACACACACACACACACACACACACACACACACGCGCGCACACACACAGACGCCGACAGAGCAGAGGCTAAGTGATAATCATTCTCCATTGTAATCATCCTCCAGCATGTTTCATAAGGTGTCGTCAATAGCGCTCCAGCTGGGGTCCGTCATCAAATGCAACACACACGCACACACATCTCATTTATTGTCACAGGATACTTCTTTGGTTTGTGATCACCCACCTTTTGTGTACTGTGCTTTATGATTAGAAACTATGATGGGAGCATTTTGACAATTGACAGCATAATTACGCAGATATGTTCTGGTCGGAGCGTGTTAAATAAAAACATGTTTTGCAGTAGAGCATTTCCGCTCAGGACCTACTGTGGGCCGTATTTCCTTAACAGTGCAGAACATAAATAACATAACAGACTTTTTTCAATCAAAATTGTGATTGTTAAAATAAGTTTTAAGCATTTTACTCCGCTATGATTATAAAGAGTCAATTTTTTTTAAAAGTAGAGCAGGGGTCTCAAACACGCGGCCCGCAGGCCAAATGTGGCCCGCAGGACACTAGTTTGAGGCCCCCGCCTTGATATGAAAGTTTAATGTTAGTGCGGCCCGCGCAAGTTTGATATGGATGCTGTATGGTATCATGTACCCAGAAAAAAATATTACGTTTGATTAATGTTCATGTTAAAGGTTAAATAACTGTTGATAGTTATCCTCCCTATCCGTGTGGAAGTGGTAAGTTTTTGGCTTTTTAAGTTTAAAGGAAATTAAGATTAAGATATGCCTTTATTCCTCCCTCAGTGGGGAAATTTGTAACTTGGAGGCTACCGTTTAGGTCGCTAGCTCTCTAGTTTGCGAGTTAGCATGTGTCTCAAGACCCTGCAGTTGGGCAATATGTTGTAAATAAAAAGAGTATAAATGTGACTATAGTCGTGTTTTGTCATGTCTACAGGGCTCTAATAATGCTTTGTTCATTTTAATCTGAAAAAAATAATTTGTCTACCCACCAACTATATGTGGTTTCTTAAGTTTTTATTATTTGCCGTTTTATTATTATTATTATATTTATTTATTACTGATTGATTTTCTTTATTCTTGATTTGTTTATTTATTTTATTTCTTTTTTCTTATTTTGTGTAGAAAAATAAAAATTAAGATATTTGAGAACAGTGGAATGTTTTATCAGAGCTTTTCTTGTAGAAAATCAGAACCAAAGCAAAGTTTATTTATTTTTCTGTTTTTAATAAATGCGTTTCTTTTTTTTTAGGGGACCGCTTATGTTTTTTTTTCCCCACTTTTCTGACCTGTAAATGTTGGTACTATGTTGTATTCTCCTGGTAAACAATGCCAAAGCGTCAGATTATGAGGTTTGCACATTTGGAAGTGAGCCCTGAAATAAGTTTTGTAAGGCTCTGCAGTTCTACCAGATCTGGACTTCCTTGTATGGGCTGAAGATTGCCTGCACTCAGCAAACGTGGACCTATGCATCCGGAAGTCCTCGGGAGCACTTAGAAGTGTGATCAATCACAGCGGAATGGGCATACCTAAAGGAGGTCTGGGGGTGGAGTAAATTAAATATAGGCCGTTTGGGTCGGAAGCAGGAAGTCTATGGAAACACTGCGGAAATAGTTACAGAATCTGCAAGATGGTAGAAAGCTTTCCTGTCGGGTTATTGTGTGTAGCTGCTCTATTGGAAGCATATTTAGCGCTAAATCTGCTTGTTAGCTTCCTTCATCACAAGTGAACAATGGCAATTGAAGAGAGACAGGAAGGGCTCTTTTAAATCTTATCCAATAAGTCATTTTTATTGCAAATACAGATCCAAAATCAGAGGAAAACAATGTCAAGCTATCAAGGGGGTTTGGAGGCAGAAAAAAATGTCAAAAATGTAAATATTTACTGCGGTCTCAATTACTCTTACTCACCAAATAGTGGGGATCTACAGTACAGGTATTTGTAATACTAAGAGTATCTATTCCCTAAATCAGATATTGGATTAAACAGCTACACTCAAGTTATAATAAACATCCACAGCACTGGTTAGTGACATTATGTCTTACTGCTCTTTTATTTTCAAAATAACCCAAGTCATAGCAACCTGAAAGTGTTTTGTGTTACAGTGGCATAGGAAAATAACTAAGCACACAAAAATATTGTGTGTACATCTTGTTACTATCACAGAAGACATAAAGCAATTTAATCAAACTAGATGACATAAACAGGAAAGCATACATGTATTTTTGCTTCACTTTAACGACCTGCTGCTGTGAGGATGAGGGGAGCTGTAGGTCGTTATCATCATCATCACCATCATTACAGGACACGCTGCATGTAACAAAATGTGACATCATCACAGCAGAAGGTAGTTGAGCTGCATTTTTGGATAGGTTTTTGCTCATTAGATACACTTATGCAGGTGTCTCTAATAATGTGGATAGCATTCTCGTCATTTCTGTCTGGATGTCACAGGCAATTAAAAGAAAACCAAATGTCTACAGTTGAAAGTCCTTGATGACGAAGAGTCAGGGGTGGGGGCTACAAATTGTAGACGGTGACACAAGAAAAGAAAACTACTGGGGTCTTATTTGGAGTCGTGGGCTAAAGCTTTGCAGGTAGGAGTCGCCACCTGTCCACATGGTCACAAAAGTAGAGTTATATGCACAGTCCCAACCTCCGCCAGTCCTGACAGCAGACCAGGTCCGTCAGGGCTATTGATTGGCTGATTCACATGCATCTATCCAATCGCTGTATACGTCAACTGGCTCCGACAGGTCTAAAGAGTGAGGGGGTTAAGGATAATGACTGTCATCAGCGTCGACTGAATGTCTTGTGTGACATTAAATTTGATACCAACTGTGGAAATTTTCATACTGAGACATTAAGGAGTTGATCATATCGTGACTAAATAAATAACATTATTATAGCATTGATCACTGTCAAAACAAGGAAGGAGTATGAAATAATGGTTATAAAGTCTTCAATTTACAAATTTTATGTTGCCATTTTAAAAAAAAAAGACAATGTTACAACAAAAAAAATCTTTAAATTGTAATACAATTGTATGACATTGAATGGAATTATACAAAACAAAATTCACAGTTTTACAAGAATCTGTAATATTAAGAGAATGAACTCATGTTCATCTTTTCATGAGAAAGATGTAATGTTGGACCAAAAAAAAAGCCGTAATTGTCAGAGAATAAAGTCATATAACAAAGTATATTCCATATTTTATTGAAAGATGTCATAATTTGACAAGGAAAAAAAAAAATTACGCCATGAAATTTATGGGTTTAAGTGCTGACATGAGTTCATCCCACATTCCACAGCCTTGACACAACTTCAGTGACAAACGGCAGTCATGAAATGCTCGCAACAACTTGTAAGTTTTAAAGCCTCTATTGATGTTCTATACAATAAATTCATACATGAATGCTTTCCTTGAGCTTTCTTTACGTCAGATTTGCCCTCGCCCCAGACTCTGACCATAACCTCATATGCTACATCAGCTGTCTGGGTGTGCGGATGAGGGAGGCGCCAAATCCTCAATTAGGAGTCGTAGAAAAAACCATCAAGACTTATGATGCAGCAATAAATCTGCGGTTAAACACAAGGGCCATAAGATTAAGTTGAAAGCTTCCAGTAAATGGACGGCTGTGGTGAGGAGATTTCTCTCAAGCTACTGAAAGTGTCCCAAGAGTTTATCATTCAGAAACATGCATGCGTGCATAGCCTTATGGATGTGTATTAGCAAATATGCTGCTTAATAATCCACAAAACAAACATGTCACACCACACTGGTCCCGCTTATAGCAGTTGGTCACTAATGATATGGTAGGTACTCTATAGCGTATCTCTGGCTGTAACAATACTGGCTTTTTAGTCTTAAGATTTGATATTTTTACACTGGTGAACTTCTTGTTTGACACAAAGACACAAATCACAACATTTGCATAACAGTACCAATATTCGGTATTAGCAAGAGCACACGATAAACACCGGCTGCTTTTTCTCCTCTGAACTACTTTCCATTTTCTACATTAGGATCGCGGGTGTATGCTGGAGCCTATCCCAGCTGTCTTCGGGCGAGAGGCGGGGTACACCCTGGACTGGTCGCCAGCCAATCACAGGGCACATATAGACAAACAACCATTCACACTCACATTCATACCTATGGACAATTTGGAGTCGCCAATTAACCTCGCATGTTTTTGGAATGTGGGAGGAAACCGGAGTACCCGGAGAAAATCCACGCATGCACGGCGAGCTGAACTACTTTGACCCGTAGGTCAACATATGCTAAGCTACCTGAAGAAAGCATCCACATCGTAGATTTGTGTTTTAAGTGAGTAAATGAATGTAATATCTAATAATATAGCTTAAATAATGAAATACTAATATTTGCACAATATGCTGTGGGCCAATAAGAAAAACTGCAGGACAAAAATGGCCCTTGGGCTGTAGTTTGGACACCTGTGATCCATCTATTTCAGCTTTATTTATCATGCATTTGCGATTACACAATGTTTGTTAGTTTTTACTTGTGTTTTTCTTTGTTGTTATTTAATCAAAGTATTATTCCCTATATATTTTGTAGTTAATTGTCTATTACACGACATTTCTATCATTTCTTCTTGCTTTCTTCCAACCAAATTAGCTCCACTTCTTCAGACCCCTTTTCGGACATGCTGAATTATGCAAGTGCAGACCTGCCAACCTTGAAGAAATTTTAGGAGTACTCTACCTCCACCTCTACTGCGCGTTATTGCTTCATTTTGCTGGAGAGGGAGTGAGTTGCCGTAGGTAGCCAACACTGGCACCTCGACAGAGGAGCATAATCAGGGGTTAAAATGCGTGCAGAATACAAAAATGCATAAAAAGCGTACCTGTGTTGTACCTTCATGTAACATGTTAAATGTTCAACCATTGCCAGTACAGTTACTAAACGGTTTATGATGGACACAGTTTGACACTGGAACTGATTGTTGAGTGGACTAGTTTCTAATATCATACCATGAAGAAAGGATACAAGTAATTGGCGTCTGGAACTCTTCCAAACAGACTGAGCAAGATATCACTCCAGTATTTCTGCTTCTATCCCTGTTGACAGAAAGAGAGGAGGAAGTTAGCAACTGCCAACAGAAATAGCAATATCAAAAAGGTGAACCGGTGTGTTGATTTACATGTGGACGTCACACGACTTCTCGTGGTTGCAGAAGGGACATGAAAACTGAGAATCCAGATTCCCCGTCATCTTCTTTTTAGGAGGCGGTTTTCGTTTAGACTTACGGCGACCCATCGTTCAAAAACTGATGCTTACGTTCTGTGAGTGGCGTGTAGTGGACAAACAGGGCAGAGAAGTACAGTGCGAGATTAGGGTACACAACACAACTTAGGTTAGTTAGCAAGTTAGCATTAGCGTGCCTGTTCTTTGATGACAAAGAACGCCCCAAGAAAACCTCACCAATCACGATGTAGACATAATTGCGCATCTCTTCATAACATAACTTTACTTATACCAAAGCAACATGAAACTAGAGATTATTTACCTGTGTTTGGGGAAATACACGTTACGTTACACGGGGAAACAACTTCCACAAGACCCGCCTTTGCGATTAAATGATTGGACCGGGTCCGGTATGGTAGACGCCCATCATTGGCCCTCATACACGTCAATCACGTCGATTAGCTTTGACGCAGGCTAGTTGGCAATACCCGCGTGATGGCGTCAGAGGCTCCAGATACACGGAGGGTCCGCTGAGGTTAAAGTACAGTTAGTTCTCAACTGTTTTAGTCATTTTGACATTATCTACAGTTTTACGAAAACATCTTTTCCTATTTTTTTAAACTGTTTTGCCAAGTCTGGAACTAAGGTGAGCCAAAGCTCACGGTGGAATAGGTGGCACGCCAGCTAAAAACATTACAATTATCTTGTATGTTGGTGAACTCGAGTTAAAGATGTTGTATGTCAACTGCTCAAGATTATACATATTTTTTCAACCAAAAAATATAACATTATCAATACTGCTAGTGGTTGAAAAGAACAAATTGAACAAATAGCAGTACACACACACACAAACACAAAAACAGAAACAAAGAGGCAATTAGCAGTTATGATAGGCTACATTCAATGATAGCTAACGTGAGTAGCTAAACCTAGCCAAATTGCTATCATTGGGTGACAACAAACATAACTAATGCGCCTGTAGTATGTTCCTTTGTAGGCAATCGCTTTAATTGCACAATTGTGGGCCACCTATACATTGTAGCACCTATATACTGTATACAGTATAATGTAATGTAATGGAAATATTTACATGTTTCTTCCTACATTAAGGATGTCATTGATGTGGACTGTCAAGATGGTCAGCCTTGGAGCAGTGGCCCTCTCCCTCAGTGTGGAGCTGCTCTACAGGCTACTGTATCGCCTCAAACCGCCAAGAACCCTGAACGAGGTTCTTTTCTTTCCCTCAGAGGTGGCCTGCGTGGAGCACATCTTCTCCCCTGCTTCCCCTCAGTAAGTGAGTCTTTGTACTGAGCATAATGAAGCTGCTGTGATTCGTTGGGAAAAATAGCGAGAGAGGAGCTTTGTGTATGTTTTTTTTTCCCTTTTGTGGCCAAATAAACGACGTTTGCAGAGACAAATACGGCTTTCAACTGACTGACGTCCTTGGAAAAATAAAAAGACTCAATAATTGCCAAACAAATGTTATTCAGCCTGTCATTGTGACATTGTGTCATTGTGAGTCTTTGAATTGGCGAAAGCACATTCCGTGCCATGGATGTAACCTTGGTTTTGTCACAGCTTTTGTGCATATACTAGCATTAGAATTCAACATATGTCTCTTCTACTGCACATTCTAATACTCCTCATCTAGAATGAATTGTGTGATACCGACATATCCTATGACAACGTCTATTATTTGAAATTGTAACTTTTAACACAGAATTGTTTTCTATTCTTGTAGCTCCTGCCCTTTGCCTCACGGTGTGGAGACATCCTTCTCCCGTCTTCTCCACGTCCTCCTGTCAGCTTCGTCTTCTCTCGATTTATGCATGTTTTCATTTTCCAACATGGACCTGGGCAGGGCTGTTGTACAACTTTACCGAAGGAGAGTAACTGTCAGAATCCTGGTTGACAAGCATTACTCTGCCATCAACGGCTCCCAAATTGGAGCCCTTCGCAAGGCGGGTAAGTGAAATTAGAATTTAGAAGGAAGTAGCACAAAAAAATATTATGTTAAATGTACAATGTACATAACGTTTGACCTATTTTGACCTACTGAAGCATTGAAGAACAAAGTTCACCCATAAAGGTTCATCTTGAAATTTTATTATGTTATTATGTGCCTATGAGCGAGGCCGAACAGGTAGCGACAAATCTATTTGCGGAGGACCGCCATAAATAAATAACTGTATGGGAAACACTACTCCTAACTGCCAAACATAGGTTTAAACAAATGTTAATCACTGTAAAATAAATAAAATAATAAAAATACACCTGACAGAGATGTAATGAGAGGGAAGAGGAAGACGTTTGTGGAGCAACACTGTTACCTAACGGTGTTTTATTAGCATTGCTGGAAGTAGTAAGTGTTGTGTTTAGGCAACCTAAGAACCAAATGATCTTTGTGGTGATTTCAAAGTAGTGCCCTGTTTAACCAACTGCGTGTTGAGCATAATGATCAAACTTTGTGTATATATAATTGAATAGCCAGACACTTTGCTCTGTCACAGTAAGTTCAATTACTGGTTCTCCCTCAAACTGCACGCCGTTGGGCTTCATTTGGCATCAGATGTTCTTCTGTATAGATTAAGTGACATCAACCACTCTGGGGGGTAATTATTTGGAGCTACTTGGCTGGGTATATGGGAAATATGACTCAGGTCTGCTCCATCGAAGGTGTTCACTCTGTTCCCGGACTATAAGCATCATTGCCAGGAAGTCAGAGGATTTCTGAGGGTCCTCAGTGGTGAACGGGGTGGGGGGATGACAGCAGATGTCTTTGTGTCGCATGTTTCACTTACTCTCTCGCCTAGGCTTCTGCATTTGCTAAATTGCAGCTATTGCGTATTTGAAAGAATGAAGTGAGTAAGAATTTGGCAACCCGAACAGCGAATCTCATTAAGCCAAGTGTTCCTAAGTGCACGTGTTTGTGTGGATGTCAACCACTTGGCTACAAGGCACAATCTGTTTTCTTTTCATCCATGTTCTATCTTGTCTTTGTCCTGCAGGGTGCTTTCATGCTCAAATAGCTGAATCAGTGGCATGGGCACATACAAACATTCAAGCCAGCCAGTGTTGCACTTCGATTCTATTAAGTGCGAGCTCGTTAAGACAAGAGCCCACACAAAGCCGCTGTTTTCACGACTGTAATGTTATCTTGAATATTGGCAAATCAAGGTAACATTTTTAAAAGAGAGGAAATCTCCACAATGTGTCCTTAACCAGAAGAGCCAAAGTGACTAGAAATAAACAAAAATAACTTGTCCTTCATGAAAATCCATCATTCAAACAGCCAATATGTAACACTTGCTTGCCAATATACACTACAGTGAATGCAGTATAATTACAATGACACTACAATAAATCGTCCTTGCAGTAGCATGGCTGCCTTTTACTGAATCAGCCTCAGCTGAGCAGAGCTGCAGTTGGTTTTCATCCAATGTAATAAATAGTTGTATTTCATTCTCTCTTTAGTCGGTGAGACACACATGCACCGTCTTGCCCTCTTAGCAAGACAGGCAGACTAGCTGGAAATGCACTGCAAGCTCACATTTTTACTTGATGGCTTTTCCTGCAATGGGCTCTTGTGTTATTTTTGTCTTTGGGTGGCGAGGTTCTGTTTTACAATCTTGTGTAGTTCTGACATAAAAATTCTTTACTGAGCCAGCAACCGTGCATCTGTCGAGTACTAATGCAAATTTCCCCATGGGGATGAATAAAGTATCTACCTACCTACCTACTACTATTTGGTTGCTCAGGAGGTGATGTAAGCGCTAACAATCGATGTCTAGATGATTACATCGATTTTCCAATTAATCAACGTGGTATTTGATTAATATTTTTTTCATTTAAAAAAGTAAATATCCTCTTATTTAAGCCGGTCAAATGTGTATATTTCAATTTCCTGAGTAATCATTATATATATATATATATATATATATATATATATATATATATAGTCACACACAAACCAACTGTTTGTGTTTGGTTCATATTGATTTCGAGACAACAAGCTTCAGATTTATCGACGGAGAAAGTCATCGTTACTTGCGGCCCTAAGTGATACTGAGTAATAGTAATAGATTTATTTACCATATTTCTTCAAACAGTGGCAAGATGTCGCAATAAATCGCCGGCGCATCGTCCACCTGTAACAAATACGCAGCTCTCTCCAAATGCATGCTTCCACTATCTGTACTTTAACTCTAATTACTTCTCTGCATGCTCCAGAGTGTTTTTTGCCCCTTCAGATTTACCCCACCCTCTATCCCTAGCCCTCCGTTCTTTCCATTGTCTTATTTTGTTTAAAAACATAGTTTCACTGGACAAAAACGTATAAAAGCTGAATGGAATGGGCCAAACAGAAAAGCATCAGAATCTAAGGCTCAGAGCTAAAGGCCTTCACATTGAGTTGCATAAGTCAAATGAAACAAAATAATGTCCAGCCTTGTTATTATTATTGTTGATGAATATGAGCATGTCAGACCAGCTTGACATAGCCATGTTGAAGCGAGGCAGGCATATTGAAGGGCTACCTTTTCCAGCCTGGGGAATCTCACTGACTCTCCATCAGTTTTGTTTTAGGCATATACTGTATATCATTGAAATATTTTTAATAATGTTTTAGTTCAAAGTGGTTCCAAATGCCTCCTTTTTGTTTCCTATGGCAGCGGCTTTAGGCAGTAAAATAATCAGGCCTGAATGAATTGCACTCTTGACTACAGTAAGCAGTGCAATCCTATGCCTGCATTTTTTTCAACCCTTGGCTATAAAACATAGCCTTGTTGATTCCAAATGCCACATGACCAACAAAAATCTTATTGGTTAGAAATCAATTTATGCATACTCTTTCAGATTGCAAAAACAGAGTGAAGAGATTGTGCTGATGTCAAAGAACATTTACTACCTGGCAATAACATTTGTGAAATATCTCCTCTTGCTCATATATCTGCAACAATGAAACATATGATATGATCTTTGAACTTTCCAACAGCACGATTTTACTCTGTTTATGTCAGCTTCATAGCTTCCAAAGCACCACAGTTCATCCATAATGCATTGAAATCTTGTCATTCTTCTCCTCCTCCTCTATAGGGATCTGCGTGCGCAAGGTGGGCAGCTATATGCACATGCATCACAAGTTCGCAGTGGTGGACGGCAGGCTGCTCATCACAGGCTCCCTCAACTGGACGCTGGCAGCAGTGCAGTGCAACTCGGAGAACATCCTCATCACAGAAGAGCCAGACCTGGTCAGGCCCTACGTGAGGGAGTTCAGTAGGTTATGGGCAGACAACGATCCATCTCAGAATGGAGCCTCAAGTAGCCAAAAGCTAACTGATATGGACTAGGGACTGATGAGCTGTAGGGGATATTAATACAAAACTAAACAGACTATTCCAGTCAGCATTTCATATTTAGAAGTTCTTTTACTTTGTGTTTTGAAAGATCTGCTTGGTTATATCGGAGGTGTTATGTTGATGCGTTTTAAAGTAGGATCCTGCTGACAGACCAGTATTCACGCTGAAACTGTTTCATCTTAGTGTGGTTATGCTGCTCGTTTTCTAGTTTGGAACGGGTTGACTTTGTATTTGAGACTCTTATTGTTTCTGTAATGTTGGACTTTTTTCCCTTGCGGTGTCAAAACAGCATCCGATCAGATTTATTTTATTTATATATCATATTTGTATGGTAACTGTGTCTTGCTATGACGAGCTGTCATGTATCGAACAGCATAGTCCTCAGTTGGCACTTTGTTTTTGTATAGATCTGAGTCAAAAAAATTATTTTTTTAAATGGAAGAAAACATATTTTCAGGTTTTAAGTGGGTGTCATGTTGTACCAGTTGCTTTTTGAAAGAGTTTATGTTGGAATCATTTAGAAATGATTATCATCAGGTTATATCAGGGGTTTTTGGTCATTGTGGTTTATTTGCTGTCACGGTAACTCGGTTCCAGTCACAAACAAACTGCTTTTGGCGTATTAGATGGATCCTTAATCACCCACATCTACAGTTTTTCCTCAATTGAAATTCCCATAGAGGCTTCACAGCACCAACAGCAGCGTTATCAATAGTGAACAATGCAATGCATTGATGTTGATCTGGTGTTTACAACCAATGCTTGCATGACTCCTTGCTTGATGCTTGATTAAATAGCGGCTTGTCTCACTTGAAGCCTGACCTCATTCACCATCAAGTTATGTGTAGTAAATGACAATGTCAAACACAACAAATCAGCTGCTGGATTATGTAAGATCCAACTTTTAACTAAAAGGTCATGAGTTTACAGTACTGTAAACCAGTTTGGAGGAGCCGAAACATATTTGAGTTGACTTTCAAAATAAATGCTAAAAGATGCTTTAAGCTAGGTTAATAATTAGTCATTTTGTAATTGAAGGAAAATCCAATCCATCTACGGTCTTTCACTATCGTTTATAAACAGATGATCTAATTGTATTTAGCTCAATCTTCTGCATTCATAGGACAAACTAATGTTAAGTTAATTTAAAAGACATTTTTCGGCAAATTTAAGGAAAATTGGATAATTTCCCCACGTCACAGTACTTGGGAAACACAAAGTTAAACTAGCACTTAAGTTGCACCTGGTTTTCTCTTAATTACAGCAAATAGTCACTGTTTTGTTCAGTCTCTGCACAACAGTCCCCCAAATTGTCGTTTAAAAATTATGTTATTGTGTGTGTGCTCTTGATCACACTTGAATTGGAAGTAGTTCTGTTTTTCAACTCTTGCAATAGCGATCTTACTTCGAAAGTCCAGACCGGAAGCTCTCCGTCGTCACTACGGCGCGCTTCACCGCTTGCACAGTGGACGTCCCGGCAGCGAGCACATGCAAAGATCCGGGAGCGGTCCACACTGATCCCCCTTCGGAGGTAGAGGACGACGCGGGACGGAGGGAGCAGACTCAGCCAAGGTAGCGACGACGCACCCCCCCCCCCCCCCACACCCACCCCAAAAGTTATTTTGTTAAACACGGGCATGTTCTTGTGTGTGAGTTCAGTAACTTTACTTTTCTAGTCATATTGTGCGCGTGAATAATTCAATTAGTCGTGAACGTCAACAAGTGTCCTGATCCCCTTGTGACCCGAAGCCTTGTCACATACACACTCACGTAGCCCAGTTGTGTTGGCTCGGTAACACGTGTCGACACCTTCCCCTTCCTGCACATCAGAAGTTTTGTGTCATAAGTCCATCACTTTGTTGTGGAGCAACGTGTCATTGTGTGTTTTGCTGAGACAGTCTCACTTTGTGGCGACGGGAGCGGTAATGCAGGTCCCCTGGAGAGATTGCAGCAATCATGCAGGACAGCCAGATTGAGGAAGGTGGGCGGATGTGAGGGTGAATGCATGGTTCAGCATCTTTATGATGCCTGGAGATGGTGGAAGGAGGAGGAGGATGGATGATGGCACCCGGTATGAACAGATGAATGGATATGAAGGAGAAGATGAATAGGTGGGTGGATGAATGGTCAGAAGAATGATGGATGAGATGCACAGGCCTTTCACCCACCGCTCAGCATCGACCGGTGCCATAAGTTCCGAGTCCACGTTGAGAAATCGCAGACGAGAGTGGTGGGTGACAGAGGGAGAAAGAGTAGGAGGAGCACATCCCAGGCCATGATTTATAACCTAGCGAGAGAGAAAGATGGATTGTTTTTAAACCAACACTTCCATTTAGCATTTACTCAGCTATTACCTTGGATGGATCTCAGATATGTGAGCGAGCCGACACGATCCTTCAACACGACATTGTGGACCTTTTTAGACCTATCCCCCATACTCCCCAGTCAAGATTCTTATTTATATTCAGGCAAATCACAATACACGTTGTATAAGGCAAGAACATTTGCAACACTTTGCTCCCAAAAAACTAAAGGTTAGTTGGTTAGGTGAGTGCAGGGGCGAACCAGATGCCTAACACTCTCTTGCAAGCGTGGGCGAAAAGTTAGCGCCAAATGTATTTGTGGTGGACTTTTGTAAAACGAAAAACGGCACACCAGGAGTGTACAAAGTGCGGCGCAGGAGCCGTTATTGGCCCCGTACTGTATTCTAAAAATATAATTTATTAATTCATTCATTCATTCATTTTCTACCGCTTATCCTCACAAAGGTCGCGGGGGTGCTGGAGCCTATCCCAGCTGTCTTCAGGCGAGAGGCGGGGTACACCCTGGACTGGTGGCCAGCCAATCACAGTGCACATATAGACAAACAACCATTCACACTCACATTCATACCTATGGACAATTTGGAGTCGCCAATTAACCTAGCATGTTTTTGGAATGTGGGAGGAAACCGGAATACTCGGAGAAAACCCACGCATGCATGGGGAGAACATGCAAACTCCACACAGAGATGGCCGAGGGTGGAATTGAACTCGGGTCTCCTAGCTGTGAGGTCTGCGCGCTAACCACACGACCGCCGTGCAGCCCAATTTGTTATTAATGACGTATATTATTGGATGTTACACTCATTTGCTTATGTAACTTATAACACAGGATATTCATCATCATTTTGTTTGAACCAAACAGATGGCATCAGCCAGAGATTCAGGAGCAGGCCGCGAAGAGAGAGACGCAGCCGACCAAAATTTTGACTACATGTTCAAACTGCTGCTCATCGGGAACAGCAGCGTGGGGAAGACGTCCTTCTTGTTCCGCTACACGGACAACTCCTTCACGTCGGCATTTGTCAGCACAGTGGGCATCGACTTCAAAGTCAAGACCATCTACAGGAACGACAAGCGCATCAAGCTACAGATCTGGGTGAGCCCCCGATAACATGATTTCGATATTTACGATCGGATAGGGTATAGTGATTTTTAACCATAGGGCCGCGGCCCAAACTTGGGCCCCAAGCGCCACCTTTAGGGATGCAAAAAACTTTTGAGTTTTGCACCAGTGGGCCGCAAGGGCCGTGGGACTGCGTAGTAGGTTATCAACTGAAGACACCAGAAATAGTCTAGCCGTTATGCTACTGTATGTTATCCATTAGATGCTAAGTTACAGTGCAGCTTCCGACCAGATGGTGGCGATTATGTGTCAGTCAGTTGTTTAACAAGCTTACAAAAGATCAGAAGAAGACATTCAACTACAACTAGCACTGGATACGTTTTTAAAACGAAAAAATGAAGACAAAAGTGGTGTCAGCTCCCACAAAAAGACAAAATTGAGTACAATCCTGACTTCATCAAGTACGACGTTGTATATGGAGGAAGATCAACATATGGTTTTAGCTTGGTGGCTTGGTAAACTGTGAGTGGATTTGATTTATTATTGAAAACAAATTAATGAGCTCAATTAAATCTATATAGTGTTAATATTGAATGAGCCCCGGGCCACTCTGCACTGGAAACATCGGGCCTCAACGTCAAAAAGGTTAAGAATCCCTGAGATAGGGGATGGAACCGCAACTGTCGTCACTTTAAAACCTTTTTTTTAACCATAGAGGCAGTACAATTGTAACATTCTGTGTGTACAAGTAAGTTAATCACTGCTATAATAGTGAACTACACTAATATATAAAACCAATAATCTTAAGGCGCAGGTGTATTGGAACATTTTTAAGTGTAACAAGAAGTGAACCACTGCTTTGACAAGTGGCGACACATGGTTATAATGTCCAATTCAGATTTTTTTTTTGTTGTTGAAATCAGATCTTTTATGTGGTTGTTCAAGTCACACAAAAAAAATGACAATTTTTAAAAATAATTTTCTGATGTTTCCATTGGTGAGTACCTTTTATCCAAGTCTCGCACCATATAACATGCCTTTTAATGACATATGGGTTTGATATATGTAATCTCACCGTTCAGCTCGCAGCAGCTTGGATACATAAGGAGTTTTTTTTAGAATTCAAATTGTACTCTTCACACTGACACAGGTCACAAACCAGCAAATGAATTGGAATTGACCTGCAGTGTGAACATAGCTTTACTGCTTTCAGTGTGAGTCAAATTCCGCAAAAAAGCAGAAGACACACGCTACGTGTAGATGCCAACAACTTATTTTCCTTACATATTTCGCTCTAATAAACTGGCTCTCAAAAGCTAAGGCTGATCTATGACGCCCAAAAGCAACACCAATGCACATGGCCACTAAGGAAATCAACACTGATAATGTCAAAGGACAAGAACACATTCATACTTTTATACATTTATGTGTATGTTTAATTCAGTTTTTAATGGCCATGACAGTGTGAGCTAGTTTTGTTGCAGCATCTTCCAACAGCTGCACACAGAGCACTTCCTTTATTGGTCTATCTACTTGCAAACCTTTTTGTTCACCCCCACATCCACAGCCCTGGAGCTTTACTAAAGAGCCGATCTCTCTATGAATATTTAAAAGAAACATGAAACAACACACTGTCGGGATCATACAGCTCCCCAGTGCACCGTGTAGACACACATGGATTTGAAATGCAATAAAAATACGCAATTGAAAGACGTACGAATCTTTTAAAAAAAAAAACAAGCAGATTATTTGAAACTGTAAATCAGTGTGATTTTTATGTTGGGAACAAATTATCTGTTCTTGGTAAAAGTGGAGCTGTAAAATTATTAGAATAAAGCCATAAAATTTGACCAGAAACTTGTGAAGCCACAAAAATGGTCTTAAAAGTATGTGAATAAAGCCATAAAACAACAAAAAAAAGTATTTAGAATAAAGCCTTAAAATTATGTGGAAAGAAGCATGCTGGGGGAAAAAAAATCACAATTTATTATTAAATTATACAATAATTATATTAATTCATCATTTATTTATTTATTATAATAGAATTTTAATAAAATTATAATTATAATATATATATATATATATATATATATATATATATATATATATATATATATATATATATATATATATATATATATTTTTTTTTTTTTTTTTTTTTTGGTAATAAAATTACATGAAGAATAAACAGGTTGCCTGCACAAGTATGAATATTATCCAATTCGACTTTGTAAATTTCTAGGTATGGAAAAGTAAAAAAAATGGAAACCCACTTTTGGAAAAATATTCATGTTTCCAAGACTGTTACCGCTGTACGGCATACATATTCAGAAGAACATCATTTGTTTACATTGATACAAGGGCCGCAACTATCGACTACTATCTTAGTCGATTAATCTGAAGCTTGTTGTTTCAATTAATCAAGCAACCGGTTATCGATAAATCGATATGAACCAAACACAAACAGTTTGTGGTTTGGTCGGCAACATATAAGAAAACAAGGCAAAAACGTCCATAACTGTTTTCCAAAGTCAAAGTTGCTGTGTTTGAATGTCTTTCTTTGCCAAAAGCACAAATATAGGTTTACTTTCATGGATCACCAAAAAAATATTCTCATTTGAGAGGCTGAAATCAGAGGATATAAAAAACTATTAATGAAATACCAAAGTAGTTGTCAATTAATTGTATAATTGATTAATAAATTCATTGACTGATTGGATCGACCCACACTACCTTTGCAATGTAATTGGCACTTCTCTAGTAAAGAAAAGCTCAAAATAAAAAAGTTGCAAAATAAAGACGATAAAGTGATAAAGTAACAAGAACAAAGTGGTAATGTTACCGGCAACATATAGTTAGCTTTCCCGAGAAAATTAAAATTTTGACTTTCTCATTGCATGATTATTTTTCCCTTTTCGCTGTATTCCTACTAAGACCTACTAGCAGATGAACATAATTCTCCAAGGAAAGCAAATTTGACAGATATTATATCAACAAAATTGTTAGAAAAAGGGCAGCCTTTTAAATGTCAGTGCTGTAAATTCACTTAAACTAATAAAAGCTGAGGTTAAAAGGTTGTCGAATTCAGCCTCAGAGGCTTGGAGACCATTGTCAACACACACAGTGCACGCTTTCCCCTCACCCCGGCTTGGCTGGCATGCATATGGCATCAAGTCATTTCTCACGCGGCAGCGTTAATGCTAGTTGATGTTTAACACGGTCCCCAGACAGTACACTTCATGAAATATGCATGGCTTTGAGCTGGCGGGGGCCGAACGCGCTTACAATGCAGCCCGACACCCACCAGGACAGACTCGCCTCACTCACAGCACTCCTGTTAGATGAAAGCAATACATTCTTTTTTCCTCCTTTATTGTAATGTATTCAGCAAGCAAGCATTCTGTGCACATCGGGAGCGATGATAAAGTTGTGTTACATGAAGAGGAGCTTCAATGGGTTTCATGGGGCCGCTGAAAACATTCATTTTGTTAGCGCCAAACATTAACGCATTTGCATTACTTTTCATAAAGGCACAGCATATTAAATTCATCTGTTTAAGTCTACTGTGCCTCCGCATGATGACACACGTTTCCCCGCAGACTGCACATAAAGAAGACAAATAACATGCTCATATTTGTGAAATATTGATGCCGGGCCATGGGGCCAAGCCAAAAAGCAGGGAGTGTACTGCACTGTATATCCTGGTGTGCTTTGGGTGGTGCAACATTGTCTCCTGTTTGGAGGGCTTTACTTGAGTCCACAGTAAATCATTCACCTTCCCTTGTGGAGATTACCAAGTGTACGCTTCCTTTCAGAAGATCCAAATAATAAAACCACAAGTTTTTACAGTGCAGCGCCATGTCAATACAAACGACATCCACAATACACAATACACAATTCACTCCGCGCTTGCCCCGACCCTCCCAGTTTCAAAAAACAACTAAAAACCCACCTCTTTAAATCTGTTTTTAATGTCTAACTTTTTATACCTGACTGCTGTGCCCCGCCCCGCTTTTACTCATGTTTTAACTGTGTATAAACAAATGAATGTTGTATTTTAACGTATATTTTACACTGTTTTTATTCAACTCCATTTTTCTGTAAAGTGTCTTTGAGTATTTTGAAAAGCGCTATACAAATAAAATGTATTATTATTATTATTACATACACATAAGAGTCTTGAACCAGTCATGATGTGCTATACATATCACTATATTGACACTTACTATGGTACTCATTATGTCACTGTATGGTCATATCACCTCGTACTTTGGTACGTGACAAAAATAAAATTAAAAATAAGAACACATTTAAAAAAAAACTAAAACTATATTAGGAAAGCAGGAAGTGAACAAATGTTAACAGTTACTGATTGTAAAAGTACCAGATGGAGGGGTAGGATTTAATAAGCTTTGCTTCTTCCTACTCCTTTTGGACTTGTGGAACTGTGAACTGATTATGTGATGCGTTCAATTGTAATCTGATGCATGTTCAAATGAAATAAAACCATTACCATTACATACTTGCTCAATAGAAGTACCTCAAATAACACCTTCAAAATAATGTCAATGGTTCCCTGGCTTGTAATAAGAAGACGGCAATGGTAGAAACAAGAAGAAAGACACAGTTTGGCATATATAACTATTGAAACTTCAATAGTTTACGTTTCTTTCCATTAGTGATTGGGCAAACTTGGAGTTGTCGACTTTCTATTTGTGTTGACAGGACACTGCGGGCCAAGAGCGCTACCGCACCATCACCACAGCTTACTACAGAGGAGCCATGGGCTTCCTCCTCGTATATGACATCACAAGCCAGGAGTCTTTCCTCTCTGTGCAAGACTGGTAATCACCTCATATAATATTTCTATATACATTCATGTATTATGAATTATGTATTGTAAAGAATGTGTATTTGGTTCCCAGGGGAACACAGATCAAGACATACTCGTGGGACAACGCCCAGGTGGTCCTGGTGGGCAATAAGTTGGACTTGGAGGAAGACAGACAGGTCCCCACTGAGGAGGCGGAGAGACTCGCGAAGGAGCTAGGTCAGTGTGCACCAGTGGCATGGCATTTTTTATCTTATTTTTTTTCTTTCATCCATTTTTGATGTCTACCTTTTCAGTTTAATAACAGTGCCGTTGTGTGGCAGATTTTTAGTTCAACTGTGTTTTGTTTTGTTTTTTGCAGCCAAATCCAAAGTGGAATGCTACCATGCTAACAGTTGGTCGGCTAAAATATAGCAAGATAGCACCTTGAGTAAAGAAAGTGCTAAAGCAGATAAGTAAGGAATATAAACCAATCTTTGCAGCCATGTACTATTTCAAAACAGTAATGAGAGAGGTAGAATGCTAACATGCTAACATTCATTATGCTAACATACAGCAAGACAGCAACTTGAGTAGCAAAATGGCTGAAGTAGATAAGTAAGGATTATACACCAATCTTAGTAGCTAGGTAATATTTCAAAGCCCTAATGAGATGAGCAGAATGCTAACATGCTAACAGTTGGCATGCTAACATAAAGCTAGATACCAACTTGAGTAGAGAAAGGGCTAAAGCAAATACTTTTTCAAAACACTACTGAGACAAGTGGAATGCTACCATGCTAACAGTTGGTCGGCTAAAATATAGCAAGATAGCACCTTGAGTAAAGAAAGTGCTAAAGCAGATAAGTAAAGAATATAAACCAATCTTTGCAGCCATGTACTATTTCAAAACAGTAATGAGAGAAGTAGCACGAGAGAGGTAGAATGCTAACATGTTATGCTAACATATAGCAAGATAGCAACTTGAGTAGCAAAATGGCTAAAGTAGATAAGTAAGGATTATACACCAATCTTAGTAGCTAGGTAATATTTCAAAACCCTAATGAGATAAGCAGAATGATAACATACTAACAGTTGGCATGCTAACATAAAGCTAGATAGCAATAGAGAAAGGGCTAAAGCAAATATTTTTTCAAAACACTACTGAGACAAGCAGATAAGGAATATGAACCAATCTTTGAAGCCATGTTCTATTTCAAAACAGCAATGAGAGATGTAGAATGCTAGCATGCTAACAGTCATTATGCCAACATATAGCAAGATAACAACTTGAGTAGCAAAATTGCTAAAGTAGATAAGTAAGGATTATACACCAATCTTAGTAGCTAGGTAATATTTCAAAACCCTAATGAGATGAGCAGAATGATAACATGCTAACAGTTGGCATGCTAACATAAAGCTAGATAGCAACTTGAGTAGAGAAAGGGCTAAAGCAAGCACTATTTCAAAGCACTACTGAGACAAGTAGAATGCTACCATGCTAACAGTTGGTCGGCTGTAAAATAAAAAATAAAAAAATAAAAAAATAAAATATAGCAAGATAGCACCTTGAGTAAAGAAAGGGCTAAAGCAGATAAGTAAGGAATATGAACCAATCTTTGTAGCCATGTACTATTTCAAAACAGTAATGAGAGAGGTAGATTGCTAGCATGATAACAGTCAGTATGCTAACATATAACAATATAGCAACTTCAGCAGCAAACTGGCTAAAGTAGATAAGTAAGGATTATACACCGATCTTAGGAGCCAGGTATTATTTCAAAACCCTAATGAGATAAGCGGGAAGCTAACATGCTAACAGTTGGCACGCTAACATAAAGCTAGGTAGCAACTTCAGTAGAGAAAGCAGATAAATCAGGATCTGGATGAGCTAGAAAGCTTTTTGTGCACTTTATTGTATTTAGCTGCTCTATAGGAGTCCACAACTCAATACAAAGGGCCAAAAATGAGCATAGCAAGTCCCCTTTAAAAAAAAAAGTGCAAAATTCATAAAATTGGAAATGATTATTTAAATTTGTCATATTTCCTGTTCCTGTTCTCTTTATTGTAGGCTTCCAATTCTTTGAGGCCAGCGCGAAAGACAACATCAACGTGAAGCAGGTTTTCGACAAGCTGGTGGACGTCATCTGCGAGAAGATGAACGAGAACGTCAACAGTGATGCCTCTCCATCGGCCAATCACAAGGGAGCTGGCCTGAAGGACACACCCCGCAGCATCTCGGGAGGCTGTGCATGCTGATAATTAACAGTGGAATTCCATACACTCCAGCATGCACGCACACACACACACACACACACACACAGAATACTACGCTTGTCTACCAATGCTTCATCTATTCTTCTTTATTTAAACGTGACTGTTACACTGGTATGCCAAAGAGCTGCTTTGAGAACACGTGCCTTTTACCTTTCTCCCCCTTCTAGTTATCATTTCCTATCAACGTGGTAGCAGGCAAACCAATGGACCAAACCTGAGCATGAGCCTCACTGAGTCTATGTACCTGTGTAATGCTACCCCCTTGTGGCTGGTTTAAGAAGGTGCATCACTGTGACTGTTGTCTCCTGACATCCTTAGGAGGAAACGGCCTCACTAACTTCTCAATCAAACCTTCAAGGTCATTCCACGATCCAGGAAGTTGTAATTGTTTTTGGAATGGTTGGTGGGGTTTTTTTCTTCTAGTAAATGGTTAATTACAGTACAATACTTCCCTTGCCACTTTAATTAGTGCCTTTTTAAAGAAAACTAAGGGGCGCTTTGCAGCATGTCTTTTTCAAATAAATGATGTAATATATCACACAAAGTTGATTTTTATTCCGGCATAGTATAGTATGAACTGAAAGCAGGGTCTTCATTCAGGCATTCATTCTATATTTGCCCTGTGATTGGCTGGTGACCAGTCCAGGGTGTACCCCTGCTTCTCGCCGAAAGACAGCTGGGATAGGCTCCGGCATACCCCAGCGACCCTAATAAGCAATGTAGAAAATGGATGGCTAGATGGATAGTGTTCAATTGTATTGTTAATACAATATGATTGTATTCATATCATACATTTAGTTTAGTTAAATGCCCATTCTTAGATTGCAATGATGTAAACATCACCCCATTTTTCCATGCATGTCTATTTCTACTATATCTTTAGACTCTTTTTATGTGTAGCTTTGATTTTGCCCCACTTGCTGTGATGTTGCATTATTGCAACATCTTTTGGGAAATCATCTCTTTCTACTTTGTTCACAAAGAGCCTTTGGAAAGTGACTTCTGTGAAAGAAAAGACATTTACGGACACAGACGGATCATGCCACATGCAGCTTCAGGTACTCGGTTAAGCTCATTTTACCATGAAATGTTACTATTTTACCATTAACAGTTACCATTTTACCATGAGTTTGATATCAGTGCTGCTTCCAGGTTGTCAATGCTGTATTGGACAGTTTGACGCTAACTTAGCCTGTTATTTGTAAGGTTTCCTCAGTTAAGTTGGCCTTTGTGAAATGACCCTGTTGTTGTTGATGTTTACAGATAAGAAATCATTAATCGAAGACCGTATTTTTCTATTTTGAACCTGCATCGGCTGTAAATCCATGTGGTTGGTCATAAAGGTTGCCATGTCTGAAGGGACTTTGACCCCTCGGAAATGTTGCTTATCTGCCAGGAAAGGAAAAAAGTCAGTGACGTGCAGGCCATGAACTCCTCCTTTTGGTCTCTATCTGCATGCTATGTGTCTATGAGTGTATGTGTGAAACTGGAGAGAAGATAAAAGAAGACACGGAAGCACATTGTCGCACAATCCTGATTGCTTAACGGACGTCACTGCAGCACAGGTATGAGCTCCATTTCATTTATTTGTCATTTAAAAGTTGCTCAGGTGATCCGCTCCTATTTGGTTGGTGGACAGAACTTTTCTGTTAATATTACTGGATGAACATGTCACTTTGAGTTGGTTGGAACTGATTGAAATAACTAAATAAGTAATGGATTTAATTTTTTACAGTAGTGCACTGCATAAACCAATTATATTTGATCTCCACGTGGATATTGTTCAATGAAAAACATGCAATTTCGCATTTGTTTTCCAAAGTCAAATAATGCATTTGGAGATGCGTGCTTTTATTAGTTATTTTTATTTTTTATTATTATAGTGTCGCTCAGGTGAAACACAAACAAACTATTTAATGCTGATATTATACATCACAGCATATCATAGCAGGCCACAGATATCAACAAAATATGCCCCAAAGGGCCTTGTTTGAGTGACACCAAAGGATGTGCTGTAACGTTATGTCCTATAATCTCACCTTTGACCTTCTTGGCGAGAAAGAACAACATTTTTTAAAACAGATTTAACATTACATTACAACGTATTTCTGTTATATTGTGTTAAGATTTTTTTGTGTAATATTACAGCTTTACAGCTTTTTTGGGAGATATATAAATATTTTGTTTCTGCTATAACATTACAGGTTTGTTCTCGTAACTTTACAACTTTTTCCTCACAGTATTGGAACGATGTTTTTGTATTTTTTATTCCATCACAATATCATCAAACAAAATATCATCAAACCATTTTTTTTGTAATTTAGTGACGCACAATGTGTTGTTACTAAATTAATATTAAATATTGTAGCACAATGTGCTGCTAAATATATAAAGTAGAAGAAAATATATGTATATAGTAGTAGAAAAATATATTAGTATATATAGTAGAAAAAATATATATTCTGCATATATATATATATATATAATATATTTATATTTAAATATCAAACTCAAAATGCTATTTTTAAATGAAACTTTGTATTATTAAGTGAAAAAAGTGTGAAAACGTGATTGACCCCCCCCCCCCGTTAAAACCTGACTGAGATCAATCAGTGTGGAAAAGGTTATAAAGCCATTTCTAAAGTGTTGAGACTCAAGTGAACCACAGAGGGAACCATAATCCACAAATGTCGAAAACATGAAACAGTGGTGAACCTTCCCAGGATTGACCGGCCATGGTCACAAAAGACCCCACAACAACATCCTCAGTTAAGGTCAGTGTTCATGACTCCACCATAAGAAAGACACTGGGCAAAAATGGCCTGCCAAAATGACCCAAGTTTGATTCCAACCTCTGGCATCTCTGTGTGGATTTTGCACGTTCTCCCCGTGCATGTGTGGGTTTTCTCCGGGTACTCCGGTTTCCTCCCACATTCCAAAAACATGCTAGGTTAATTGCCGAGGATAAGCGGTAGAAAATGAATGAATGAATGAATGAATATATTGATGATCTTCGAAACCTCTAGGACAGAAGAGACAAAAGTTTAACTTTATGGAAGGTCTGTGTCCCATTACATGTGGTGTAAAATTAACCACATTTCAGAAAAAGAAAATCATACCAACAGTAAAATATGGTGGTGGTAGTGTAATGATCTGGGGCTGTTTTGCTGCCTGGAAGACTTCCTGTGATAAATGAAACCATGAATTTTGCTGTCAAAAACCCTGAAGGAGAATGTCTGCCCGTCTGTTGGTGACCATGAAAACTGTCAAGGGGTCTCATCAAAGTCCTTACCTGAGTCCTATTGAGATGCTGTGGCATGACCTTAAAAAGGCGCTTCATGCTGGAAAACCTTCGTTGCCACTAAGGTGGCCCAACCAGTTATTAGGTTTAGGGGGCAATCACTTTTTCACATCCATGTAGGTTGATTTTTTTTTTCTTCATTTTTTTGTTGTGATAGTTTGTAGTGGTCCTAATATTTATTCATAGCGAATTAAAACTGGGCTGCACGGCGGTCGAGTGGTTAGCGCGCAGACCTCACAGCTAGGAGACTCAAGTTCAATCCCAACATCGGCCATCTCTGTGTGGAGTTTGCATGTTCTACCCGTGCATGCGTGGGTTTTTTCTCCGGGTACTCCGGTTTCCTCCCACATTCCAAAAACATGCTAGGTTAATTAGCGACTCCAAATTGTCCATAGGTATGAATGTGAGTGTGAATGGTTGTTTGTCTTGTCGCCCGAAGACAGCTGGGATAGTCTCCAGCACCCCCGCGACCCTCGTGAGGATAAACGGTAGAAAATGAATGAACGAATGAATTAAAACTGTTTTTAAGTACAGTTGAATGATATTTCAAGTTTTCCCAGGAAGTTCATTAATTCATTAATTCATTCATTTTCTACCGCTTTTTCCTCACGAGGGTCACGGGGGTGCTGGAGCCTATCCCAGCTGTCTTCGGGCGAGAGGCGGGGTACACCCTAGACCGGTCGCCAGCCAATCACAGGGCACATATAGACAAACAACCATTCACACTCACATTCATACCTATGGACAATTTGGAGTCGCCAATTAACCTAGCATGTTTTTGGAATGTGGGAGGAAACCGGAGTACCCGGAGAAAACCCACGCATGCACGGGGAGAACATGCAAACTCCACACAGAGATGGTTGAGGGTGGAATTGAACCCTGGTCTCCTAGCTGTGAGGTCTGCGTGCTAACCACTAGACTGCCGTGCCGCCCCCCAGGAAGTTCATGTTTTTATTATATCGGCTACTGTTTGTTCTACCCTCGAATGAATTCCAATGCTGACGACGTAGAATAGTGTCTATTTTATTGTCTTTCGGGAATAAATTTACCTAGTAGGTCGCTGATGTGAGTCAGAGCAGCAATAAGGAAGATAAAAAAGATAACTACCGAAGACCTCATGCAAGGACCAGAGGGTAACAAAGGTGTGTCTGGCTGGTAAACAAGGTGTGTTGTGTGTTTTATGCCCCCCCCCCCCTCTCTGTGCTACCTGCAGAGTAACTGAATGATGCCTTTGCTTCTGCGTCATTAAGTAACCATGCTATCAATGGCCAATTGAATAAGAGAACTTTTGTCTACATGATATGAGAGAGTGGAAAAAAAGATACCTTTGTACTGCCAGCATCTTAATTATTAAACAAATCATAGGCTAATAAAATGTCGGTGTAGGGACTTTTTCCATTGATTGATTCTGCTTGGGATTACTTCTACTAGATACAAACAAGACTGTTTAGAGTGACTTTTACTGAAACTTAGCAAAGGCTCTCTGCTACTTTGACTGGTTAATGTCTAACTAAAGCAAATGTGAGCCATGTTGAAGGCGCCTCATGTTATACACACTGGGTGCGTACCACCCCTTGCTTCCTGCCGGGCTAACAAAACTTTTTTTTTTCTTTTTCAACAGTGTAAAAAATATCCACCAAGATGTGTTGCACAGGATTCCTCAAACTGATGATGTTCATCTTCAATGGTACCATCTTTGTAAGTTATGAGCGGGTGGTGGTGAAGTGTGTGTACACCATAACATAAGTACACTGACACACTTTATTTTTTCCATTCACACAATCTGATGAGATCCAATACAATACTGGACTCCTATAGAGCAGCTATACACAATAACCCACACAGAAAGCTTTTTAGATCTTCCGGATTATACACCTCTTCAGTGTGTTTAATTTACTCCACTGTGATTGGTCACCATCCCAAGCGCTCCCAAGGATTCCCGGATACCTATATCCGTGTTTACTGAGCACAGGCAATCTGCAGCCCGTATAAGGAAGTCGGGATCGCACTGACGTCAGGAGAACACTGTAAAACCGAGCGTGTAGAGACATTAAATACTTCTTTCAGTGCTCACTTCCAAATGTGCGAACCTAGGTAGGTTAGCCAGATAGGTTAGCATTGTTAACCTATCTGGCGCAAGAATACAACATTATAACATTTATAATTCAGAAAATTGGAAAAGGTATAATAGGCCCCCCTTTAAGTAACTCAACTGTTTGATGAATGCATTCAATAAAACAATAACATGCAAGATAACAAACCATATTCATCAGGTGTGGGAGATACTGCAAATGTTGGGAACAATCCGATACAAAGTAAATACATGGATACTATAGCAGATACCAATACTAATACTGATATTTTTTACTTGGACAATTTTCAAGATCATTGAATGATTCCACCAGTCCAGGGTGTACCACGCCTCTCACCTGGAAACAGCTGGGATAGGCTCCAGCACGCCCGCGACCCTTGTGAGGATAAGCGGTAGAAAATGAATGAATGGATTGAATGATTCCACCAGTCCAGAGTGTACCCCGCCTCTCGCCCGAAAACAGCTGGGATAGGCTCCAGCACACCTGCGACCCTCGTGAGGATAAGCGGTAGAAAATGAATGAATGAATTGAATGATTCCACCAGTCCAGGGTGTACCCCGTCTCTTGCCCAAAGACAGCTGGGATAGGCTCCAGCACGCCCGCGACCCTCGTGAGGATAAGTGGTAGAAAATGAATGACTAAATGAATTGAATGATTCCACCAGTCCAGGGTGTACCCCGCCTCTCACCCGAAAACAGCTGGGATAGGCTCCAGCACGCCTGCAACCCTCTTGAAGACAAGTGGTAGAAAATGAATGAATAAATTGAATGATTCCACCAGTCCAGGGTGTACCCCGCCTCTTGCCCAGAGACAGCTGGGATAGGCTCCAGCACGCCTGTGACCCTCGTGAGGATAAGCGGTAGAAAATGAATGAATGGATTGAATGATTCCACCAGTCCAGGGTGTACCCCGCCTCTTGCCCAAAGATAGCTGGGATAGGCTCCAGCACACCAACGAGCCTCGTGAGGATAAGTGGTAGAAAATGAAAATGAATGATTCCACCAGTCCAGGGTGTACCCCGCCTCTCACCCGAAAACAGCTGGGATAGGCTCCAGCACGCCTGCAACCCTCTTGAAGACAAGTGGTAGAAAATGAATGAATAAATTGAATGATTCCACCAGTCCAGGGTGTACCCCGCCTCTTGCCCAAAGACAGCTGGGATAGGCTCCAGCACGCCTGCGACCCTCGTGAGGATAAGCGGTAGAAAATGAATGAATGGATTGAATGATTCCACCAGTCCAGAGTTTACCCCGCCTCTCGCCCGAAAACAGCTGGGATAGGCTCCAGCACGCCTGCAACCCTCTTGAAGACAAGTGGTAGAAAATGAATGACTAAATGAATTGAATGATTCCACCAGTCCAGGGTGTACCCCGCCTCTCACCCGAAAACAGCTGGGATAGGCTCCAGCACGCCTGCAACCCTGGTGAGGATAAGTGGTAGAAAATGAATTGAATAATTCCACCAGTCCAGGGTGTACCACGCCTCTCTCCTGAAGACAGCTGGGATAGGCTCCAGCATACCCCTGCCACCCTAGTGAGGATAAGTGGCATTGAAAATGGATGGATGAATGATGCCATGAAACACAGGAAAAACACCAAAATAATTGTATTTGTAACAATAATTAATAACAATAACAAAATGAACAACACAACAAAAAATGTCAAATATTTGTAAAAATGAATACTCTAGAACTAGGTTAATTGGCGATGTGAGTGTGAATGGTTGTTTGTCTATATGTGCTCTGTGATTGGCTAGCGACCAGTCCAGGGTGTACCCTGCCTCTCGCCCAAAGACAGCTGGGATAACTGAAAATAGCAATCTTATCACGTTAGCGTCTATATACTGATATTACACTTGCTATCGATGTATTGATATCTGGACCAATCAGGCCACCCCTAATATTGATTAAAATGGTGAAAAATTTCAGATGCCATCCAGGTGTTGTCTTTCAGTTAGCAGGTGCTGCCATCCTGGGCGTGGGCATTTGGGTAAAGGTGGACAGCAATTCCTTCATGGGAATACTGGATAGTGTGGAAGAACTTCCATCAGAGATATCCCAGGTGGCCAACATCGCCTACCTGCTCATTGCAGTCGGGGCCATACTGCTGGTCATCGGCTTCCTGGGATGCTGCGGCGCCATGAGGGAGAGCAGGTGCATGCTTCTGTTGGTGAGCATCAAACACGTACACCTTTGTATGATACTCAAATGTTACTCTACTAGCTGTGTGGCCTGTGCGCTAACTTTTATTTTACTTTATTTTACTTTTATTTGATGTAATTATTTAAAATGGGCGGCACGGCGGTCTAGTGGTTAGCGCGCAGACCTCACAGCTAGGAGACCAGGGTTCAATTCCACCCTCGGCCATCTCTGTGTGGAGTTTGCATGTTCTACCCGTGCATGCGTGGGTTTTCTCCGGGTACTCCGGTTTCCTCCCACATTCCAAAAACATGCTAGGTTAATTGGTGACTCCAAATTGTCCATAGGTATGAATGTGAGTGTGAATGGTTGTTTGTCTATATGTGCCCTGTGATTGGCCGGCGACCAGTCCAGGGTGTACCTCGCCTCTTGCCCGAAGACAGCTGGGATAGGCTCCAGCTCCATTCGTGAGGAAAAGCGGTAGAAAAAGAATGAATTATTTAAAATATAGGAATGGTGCAGCAATAATAAGATACAGTGTAACATATACAGTATTATTGACCATATTGTCTTCCTTCAGTTCTTCAGTATTGTACTGATAATATTCATCATCGAGGTGGCCGGAGCCGTGGTGCTGCTCGTTTTTAAGGATGTGGTACGTGCACACTGACAAACTTGAATGTGACCATTAGATGTTTTAGGAGTTTTTGTCATTCCTCTCCAGGCTGAAGATCTCTTTGACAACCTCGAGACCGAAGTCCGAAAAGGCCTCCGTGCTAAGTTTGGAAGCGACGAGAGCCTGACGTCTCTGTGGACCACCACCATGGAAGGGGTAGGAGGCCCCTCGGGAGAGTACTACAGTAAACCTCGGATATATCGGACTCGGATATATCGGAAATTCGCTCACAACGGACAGATAAAAAAGAACCGATTTTTCTGTAATGCATTTCCAATAAAAATTCATTGCATATATCGGATTTTTTATAACGGATTTCGCCTATTTCGGACAAAATCTCCAGTCCCGTTCCAATGCATGTCCATTAAATTTCCCTCGCATATATCGGATGGCCGCATCGTGGCGCTCCGATTCGCCGAATCGTGACAGGCCGCTATACGACGTCATTTGCAGCGTTTGCAGCGTTTGCAGCGTTTGCAGCGTTTGCAGCGTTTGCAGCGTTGCCTGCGCGTCCAGGTACATTGGAAACATAGTCAAGGAAGTGCCTTTTTATAACGGATAAAATCCGATTTACGCATATACCGGATATAAATCCGATATATGCGTAAAACGGACATTTCGCTTATATCGGACAAAACCAGTGGGAACAATTGAATCCGATATATCCGAGGTTTACTGTACTTCTAAGTCATGTTCTGGGTTTATGTTCTAATGGCTTCCTAACAGTTTCAGTGCTGCGGATACACGAACTACACCGACTTCTACAGCTCACCTTTCTACATCCAAAACAACGGATCCTATCCATCCCAGTGTTGCAACGGGACAGACGTCGGTGGCATGTGCAGCGAAGCGGCAGCAGAAACAGCCGCACATCTTCAGGTACATGATCGCCATCGTGCACGCTTGTTTTTTGGGGTTCATTGTTTTGCTTGAACATGTGGTCTGCTTCCCCCAGTTGGTTGATGGCTGCTTCAAAAAACTGCTGCAGCTGATTGAGGAAAATGCTTTGATAGTTGCAGTCGTGGCGCTCGGGATTGCCGCTCTTGAGGTACAAAAAAAAAAAAAACACACAGCAAGCATGCAGTACCTTTAGCAATTTAAATGCTTTACACATTTTTGGAATTTGGAATTCCAACCTGGATGACGTCCATAATCATCACTTTTGTGGTTGTGTTTTCTAGATTGCTGCCATGGTGGTTTCAATGGTTCTCTACAAGGATATTGGTAACAAAGCGTGATAGGATCACGTTTTTTGGGGGGGGATTTATTTAATAAGATGATAAGTTTGCTTGCTGTTTCCAATGAGGTCGTTTGCCCTTCAGTTTGACTGAAAAGGCGCAGGGAATATGTTTATTCTTCAGTGGATGCTATGACCTTCAGTCACTAAGCTTGTAATATAAAAGATGTGCAGATAAATTACTGAAAACTGTATAATATCACTTGCAAACTGGTGATATGGTGATATATATATATATATAATCTTATATAGGTATATATATACGTATATATATTTGATCAAACTAAAGAAATAAAAGTGAGCATCTGTTCAATTTACACGACTCTGAATAGTTTGTTGTTTGAGTGCATTGACAATGGAATTGAACATGCTTACTAATAAAAGATCCACTGAAGTACCTCACATGTACACAATCCTTATAGTCTTTGTGTTGACATTCCTCAGCCCCCCCCCCCCCCCCCATCCCCCATCCCCCCCAACCCCGGGAAAGGCTATTCCAGTGTGCTTGAGAGAAAGGTACAACCTCAACTACAAGAGGTGCAATGTGTGGTTTTTGCCCTGGTCTCAGAATACTGGACCAGCTCTGCTCTAGAGCCTTGCAAGGGTACTGGAGGGTACATGGGAGTTTGCTTAACTGTTCTACAAAACTGTGGTGAGACCAGCCATGTTGTTTGGTCTGGAGACAGCATCACTGAGGAAAAGACAGGAAGCAGAACTGGCGGTAGCAAAGATGGGGATGCTGAGGTTCTCATTGGGAGTGACCAGGATGGATAGGATCAGGAACAAGTACATCAGAGGGACATTACATGTTAGAGATCTTGGAGATAAAAGTCATAGAGGCCAGACTGAGATGGTTCGGACATGTCCAGGATGCTGTGTTTAGAGTTGCCAGGTAGGAGGCGTAGAGGAAGACCAAAGAGGTTTATGGATGTAGTGAAGGAGGACATGAGGGTAGTTGGTGTGAGAGAGACAGATGCAGAAGACAGGGTTGGATGGAGGTGGTTGATTTGCTGTGGTGACCCCTGAAGGGAAAAGCCCAAAGAGAAAGAAGAAGAACCTTGGAAAAGGTCTTGAACTGTGTCCCTCGCGGTGTCCTGTGGAAGGTGCTTGCCATGGAGTCCGAATGCCTCCCATAAACTGTCCAGCATTCCTCCTGCTTGTTCCTTGTTAATCCTGCTACTTTAAAGCATTTAAGTGCTTGACAGCATCACAAAGTCACATAGTTTTTATTTTCTCCACATAAACCCCTTGAGTCGATGCCATTTGACATTTTTGTAGCACCCCGTATTTCTTCGCAATCCCCCAACACCTTCTGTCTTACGTAAAATGTAGTTTGTGTCAGTTTCTACAGGGCATGGATCTACACTACTCATAAACTTTAATTGAGCCGGCAATGATCTAAATGTGCCTCCTAATCTGTCAGTCATAATGCTGCATAAGATGTAGGACATGGATTACACTGACAATTGTAAAATAATAAACACTTTGATTCTGATTAACATGTTTCCATTGTCCATTCCAACTTAGTGAAAGGTCAAATCCAAACATTTATATGCCTTAACATATTTACTTTCCGCTTCATAAAGACTGCTAATATCTAACAAATAAAATATTCATTCATTTTCTACCGCTTATCCTCACAAGGGTCGCGTGGGTGCTGGAGCCTACACCCTGGACTGGTGTCCAGCCAATCACAGGGCACATATAGACAAACAACCATTCACACTCACATTCATACCTATGGACAATTTGGAGTCGCCAATTAACCTAGCATGTTTTTGGAATGTGGGAGGAAACCGGAGTACCCGGAGAAAACCCACGCATGCACGGGGAGAACATGCAAACTCCACACAGAGATGGCCTAGGGTGGAATTGAACTTGGGTCTACTAGCTGTGAGGTCTGCGCGCTATAATAAAATATTACGTAATTATAATTATTACATAACAGGACATAATTTAAAATAATTTAAAAATACAGTCTCTCTCAAAATTAATCACTTATTGGCAAAGTTTAGAAACCAACAACACAAAAACAATTTGTCACTTTGTTTTATAAAATTATTAATAAATGTCATGTCAAGTATCATTCATTCATTATGTAAGAATCAAGCCTCAACAATGCTCGCTGTTAAGTTTAAAACAGTACTTTAGCATTCCAAATTTTGACAGGTGTACCTAATATTATGTTGCTGTATTTTGGTTGGGGTTATTGTTTAATTAATAAGTCTTATTATCTCCATCAAGGCAGACTCCGTATTTGGAGCCCGGAGGTTGTTATCGTGCTTAAACAGCGACCTCAAGCGGACATTAGCTTGTACTGCAGCTTAAGGAAGCTCGGGCGTGAGTACGTACGGTAAGTGAGGAATTCTTTTCCCTGCGTGAAAGTGGACTACACTGTAGCAAAGTGTGGTCCTGGGATGCTAACATGTCTTCTAGACCTCTATGAGAAAGTCACAGGATGAGAAAGTTGATGGTCGGCGTGTGATCAGGTCACGGCTGATGGAGCACAGTGAAGTGTAATGGTGTCATGATAGGATGTTAGTGCGTGGGAATATATGAGCATATAAAACCATTATGGCTTTATGGCCTATGGCGTGAGAACATCAAGTGAGCCGTGACGCTGCAGGTTTGAAGGTCAAGCAGTTAAAGAATAAATGCAACTTGTTTTATGTTGCATTTTATTTTGTGCCGTTGCATTAAGAAGTGGATACTTGACACAACGCATAGAAAATAATTCAAAACAAAAATAAATAATATGAAAAAATGTGATGATTTTATAAATATATGTATAAATTATGTCGTTTTTTGTTGTGTGTTTATTTGTTATTATGGCTGGTGAGAAAGAGAAAAATAGACTACACAGTAAATAAACAGTAAATATAGTAAAAACAATAGAATATCAGTCCTGTGTATTAATTAATTACAATTTATACAAATTAATACAAAACAAATACACACATTTTATATTTTATGTTGCAGAAACAGATGGCCGAACATTCTACTTCAGGGTTTTTTTTTTTGGTACACATCAGAATTCATAGTTCCATTCATCACAGCAAGTCTTCCAGGTCCTGAAGCAGCAAAACAGCCCCAGACCATCACACTACCACCACCATATTTTACTGTTGGTTTGATGTTCTTTTTCTGAAATGCAGTGTTACTGGGACACACACTTTATAATAATTTAAAATTTTCCCAAAGGCTTTGTGGATAATCAAGATGTTTTCTAGAAAAAATTATTCATTTTTATTCAGTAGTAGTTTTAGTCAGGGGGGTCTTTTGTGACCTCTTGGATGAGTCGTCGCTGCACTCTTGGGGTAATTTTGGTTGGCCAGCCACGACTGGGAAGGTTCATGTTTTGGACATTTGTGGCTCTCACTGTGGTTTGCTGGAGTCCCAAAGCTTCAAAAATGCCTTTATAACTTTTAACAGATGTAATGGTTTTATTTCATTTGAACATGCATCAGATTACAATTGAATGCATCCCATAATCAGTTCACAGTTCCACATGTCCAAAAGGAGTAGGAAGAAGCAAAGCTTATTAAATCCTACCCCTCCATCTGGTACTTTTACAATCAGTAACTGTTACATTTGTTCACTTCCTGCTTTCCTAATATAGTTTAAGGTGGGGTTTTTTTGTTTGTTTTTTATTTTATTTTTGTCACATACCAAAGTACAAGGTGATATGACCATACAAACGACAAGAAGTATTGGATGACATTTTTAGGTAATTGGTTATTTTTAGCCTTATGCATTATTTTAGCTGTTTGAAGATGAACTATATCAGCAAGTTGAAGTATTTGTGATTTTAGAAATAAGTTAGTATGTTCTCTGTAGGCGGCATTATGAATTATCCTTACTGACCTTTTTTGCAGTACATTTAGTGAGTGAAGATTGCTTTTATAGTTATTACCCCATATTTCCACTGATTGAGAACAAATTTTGCATTGTTCAATATTGAAATATTTCTCGCCACCTTGTGTTGTATATTTGTATATATTTGTATATTTGTTTTTCCAGCTCATATTTTCATCTATTGTGATCCCCAGAAATTTGTTATTGTTCAATATTGAAATATTTCTGGCCAATGTAATATACAAAAACGTATACTATATAAAAAATAGCACAACTATTACTCTTTGAAATTGAGCATGATATTTTAGGAAAGGCATCTTAAGGTATACAGTGTAATGAAGATGTTGTTTCATTTTGTTGTATCGTTTAAGTACAGTATTTTAAGTGTCAAGTGCCAAGTGTTGAATAGTCTTTCCTCCTATAAGATACTATATAAGATACTATATAAGATAGTATATGTTTTGGGGGCTTTGAATGTTGAAATTGCTGTCTGGCAAACATCCCTGCCTTTCCTTTTGAAGCTTGGTGTGGGAATTGTGACACCTTTCCTCCATTAAAGTGCAGGTGAGAGGCAACAGTGGTGCGTAGCGTGTATAAAAGCCTCCTTGGATCACGCCACCACTGCACTGACAGCAAGGTTACCATTTGGGACCTTGGACCACACCACCGGGCAATCTAGCGTTTTTTTCTTTTGCTGCTTTTTGTAAAATATTATTTTTGTTGTCAGAATGGTTCATCCCATCAGCCTGCTCTTTTTGTCAACTTTGGCAGCAGCGTCCCCCTTCCCCTATAACACTTTGGAGCGGGCCCACAAAGTCTCAAATGATGAATTTGAATCCTCTGGCAACGGACCGCGTGAGTCTGTCCAGGGGGTCGTGAAAGTCGTGCAATTGGACCCACGTGCTTTGGCCCAGTCCGGCTTATTCAGAAGGGGTCTGGCTCCCCGGAGAGCCCCCTCCCTGCGCTCCAGACTGCCCTTCCCAGCGTTCCTGTCTCAGGCACGACCCGGTGCGGCTCCGAAGGCCCCTGTGAGGCCGCTACACCACCTGCAAGCTAAAAAACCCACTGAGGTGGACCTGAAGAAGAGACAAGGCCTGCAGATGTGGCAAAGAGCCATGGAGAAGGGAAACAAGATTGCCGTGCCTTTGCCAGCCACCCTGAAGGATGCCAAACAGACGTGCACTGCTGTTCCTTTCATTCAGGTAAGGTGCTATCTACATATTATATATATTATATATCTACATATATTATATATCTACAATGGAATTATCTTATTAGCTTGGATTCGTTTGAAATATTGATCTCCTTTTCAAAAATGGAATTTAATAGTACAGTAAAGATGTGAAAACCAATCCAATATAGGTCAATAAACATAAAGCAATTCTTAGCTGCAAAACAAGTGAGCATAAAATATAATTTAATAAGAAAACTTTTTTAAAAATCAGCAAAAATTAAAAAGAAGTTACAATCTATGAGAACAATTATGTAATTCTATGAGAATAATGTGGTAATATTATGATGGAAAAATAACATCATTTCAGAAGCATAACGTTGAAATATTAAAGAAAAAAAATAAAGTCATAATTTTATGAAAATAAAAATTACAAAGATTATTAAAAAAGAAAAAAAGATTTTTTTAAAAGAAAGGAAAATTATGGAGTGTGAAAAATGGTCTGCCTAATTTGGTGTTGGACTGCTTGGAATGGGTTGAGAAGTGTGGAAGTGGTAATAATATGTATTATTGGAAATATAGAAATTTGGAAGATTTTTTGGAAGTTTAAATTTGTTAGCTCTGAATGTTTTGATGCTCTCATTGTTTGTTTTGGTTAAGAAAGGTGGGGAAACATCTTTCATTTGCATGAGAATTTTTGGGCAGGAAAAAATTGGAATTCTGGGAAAAGTGTGCTTGGAATGTCAAAAACTACAGTAGATAAGAATTCATATTTTGGTGTTGGAATGGTTGGTATCATGTCGGTAGTAATAATTATTATATTCAAAATGAATTGTTGTAATGGAAAGGAAAAGCGGAAATTTGATAGCTGTAGAAAATAGATGAAATATGAATGTTTAAAGAATTAACTGCTGTTGATCTTAAGGAGAGGAAGAATTGTTGATATTGATTTGAGACATGTTACACTGAGGACAAAGATCCTATATGACAATTAGGTCAGTTTGTGATTCTATGGTTATCATCACATTTTTTGCAATAATTTTTATTTTTGCAATTATTATTTTAATTTTGCAATAAATAATTTTTTTTGCAAAAAACACACACAAAGCAACATTTTTTTTGGTCAAACTGGTACTTTATAAAATGTAATTATTTCCATCATCCTCCCCCAGCGTGTGACATCCGAAGGTTGCGCCACAGTGACCGTGCACAACAAGCTGTGTTTCGGCCAGTGCAGCTCCCTGTTTGTCCCCTCGGAGATGGACCCGACCGGGAAGGGGTCCCGCCAGCGTGCGCCCTGCTCTCGTTGCGCGCCATTCAAGGCTCACATGGTAACCATCCCCCTGCAGTGTGGCGCCAGGGTCCAAGAGAGGCGAGTGATGCTGGTGGAGGAGTGCAAGTGTGAGACCGGGCGTGAGGAGACCAATGCAGAGGAAGCTGCTGTTTTGCCACACTTCTAAACGCTTTATGGCACTTTTTTTTGTTGTTGTTATTTTCTAGGTTCAGGTAAGAACATTGAGATGGTAGACTACTCATTTACCTGTATTCTCAATGTGATATCACCTCCGTTATATGGATAGACGTAATCTGACCTTTGTGATCAGTGTACTATTGATGAGTATACAACATTAGGTACACCTAATCTAATAATAGCATATGCATGAATGGTATTGGAATTTTTTTTTTTTTTATTCATAAACAGGAAGTAAACAATCACAGGTGTTCTATTAAATAAGCTTTGCTTCTTCCTACCCCTTTTCATGATAACAATGCTAAAATATTAGATTTTGCAGGCGTACCTAATGTTGAATGTCAAGTCTGAATGTTTTATTCAGTGTTCCTTCTTCTTATTATTAATTTATTTCAGACATGCTTACTATGTTACATTAATGTATCTCAAATATACACTTACAATACAATACACAATATCAATATCTATTTATATACTTACATATATATATATATATACACACATGTATCTATATACATGCAGCATATTCATACATATATACACACACATACATACACAACACCTCATTACTACACACTATAATTTCAGCTAATTGTTGACAATGATACAATCATTTATCTACATATGTACCTTGCAAGACAGACATGAATGTCGATGTTAAAACGACCTTTGACCTATCCAAAGTGAACCAATAAAAAAAAAAGACAATAGTTCAGCCTCCTCTTTGCTGGTTATTTCCTGCCAACGCTGAATTAAAAATGCAATTTAGCTTCTATGCAAAAACCCCAGTGAGAACATAAAGAGCATTTGTTGTTGTGCACCCCCAACCCAAACCACCGCCACCACTCAACCACTTTTGTATGAAAGTTGTCGCCGCCTATGTTTTATTAAAAAGCCTTGTTCCATACACTTGGAGCACATAACAATTCCATCTGAGAACAGCAAACGAGCTATCGGGCTTGGTGGTACTTAGCAGTGAGCAAACATAATTGTTTCAGCATGGTCCCCTTGAATTATGTATAGAAAGCACCTATTCTCATGCCCAATCTTGCTTTCAGTGGAGTTGTGGGAATTTGAGCATCCTTCACCGCAGATGCGCTTAAACCAAAGGGTGCGCTTGATTATGTTTTTTTTTTTTCCCCCTCCCTCTTCTATCCAGTTAGGAGCCATAAAACCTATTATTCATTTATAGCCTGGCACCTGGGTTTGGTAAAGTGAACTCATCCCACAGATCCTGAGATAGACTCCCAGAGGAGCATAAAGAAGGGGGCTCTTTACGTTGTCTTGGCACGCCGTCAGATTGGCTGCTTTAGACGGCCATTTGCATTCACGCGGGCTCCTCGGCTAAAGTGAAAGCGCTCATTTGCGCCACGGGGGGTGCATTGAGTTCCTCGGATTGCATTAGCATGTGATTAGCATTTGTGGTTTGATGGCTATATTTTGCAAGATTGATGGGACAAATATTTGCTCGGGTTTTAACAGTGAGGAATTAGGGGCCCGCTTGTTTTGTTTAAGGTGGCTTCCGTGGCCCCTAAATTCTGCTCTTCGCTCTCAACTTTAGTACGATTAGTCTCCAAAAAAAAAAATCACACCGGTGAGCAACCGGACATTCTTTTGTGTCGCTTGTCATGAAACAATCAAAAAAAGGGTGCTTGTTGATTGCGCAAACAAGGTGCACAAGAGAGCGCAGCACTTAGCGAGACAGATGTCTGCCCCCTTTTTTTTTTTTTTTTTTTTTTTTTAAGCATTGTGGAGCACTCCTGCGTCATTAAGGATGGCCTGGTTCCCATGACGGGGGAAAGCAAGGAGCGAAAAAAGGAAGGGCCCGTTGCCAAGTCCGCTGCCTCGGGGATCAGATCAGCGTCACGGGGTGCTAAGTGGCCTAGTTAGCGCTTTAAAACAGCACAATGAGCTGCCTGCTCTTTCTCCCTCTCGCTCTGTGACCGCCTTTTAACTGTCACACAAGGAACTTGTGGGTTGCGTCGGAGCGATGGCGTACACGTCTTATCGGTGCCATCAAGGTGCAGCACGGCGACAATGGCGTTTCGAGGTGAAGGGCTTGAGTCCTGAGAACATTCGTTCATTTATTCATTCATTTTCTACCGCTTTTCCTCACGAGGGTCGCGGGGGTGCTGGAGCCTATCCCAGCTGTCTTCGGGCGTAAGGCGGGGTACACCCTGGACTGGTGGCCAGCCAATCACAGGGCACATATAGACAAACAACCATTCACACTCACATTCATACCTATGGACAATTTGGAGTCACCAAGTTTTGGAATGTGGGAGGAAACCGGAGTACCCGGAGAAAACCCACGCATGCACGGGGAGAACATGCAAACTCCACACAGAGATGGTCGAGGGTGGAATTGAACCTGGGTCTCCGAGCTGTGAGCCGTGCAGCCTGTCCAAAAACATTCATTTTCTACCGCTTATCCTCACAAGGGTCGGGGGTGCTGGAGCCTATCCCAGCTGTCTTCGGGCGAGAGGCGGGGTATGGACTGGACTGGTCGCCAGCCAATCACAGGGCACATATAGACAAACAACCATTCACACTCACATTCATACCTATGGACAATTTGGAGTCACCAATTAACCTAGCATGTTTTTGGAATGTGTGAGGAAACCGGAGTACCCGGAGAAAATCCACGCATGCCAAGATGATGGCCAAGGGTGGAATTGAACCCTGGTCTCCTAGCTGTGAGGTCTGCGCGCTAACCACTCGACCGCCGTGCCGCGCCTGTGTAAAACAAAATTTTTAAAAGTTTGTGGAGGGAATGCCAAGACAATAATGGCACCGTTCATGATGTTCGTCTTTTTAATTGGCCCAAAGACAACAAAAAAAAGTTGCCAAAAACTGGATCAAATCTGTCAGGAAGACAAGTGTGTGTAAAGGGCCATCGAAATGGTTGTTGTTATGCTTGGCGAATTTCAATGATTGCTTTGAGGAAGTTTGCAATGTTGGCAGAGAGCTGGTATACAAGGCAAGATTGAAGCCTTCAGCTGTGCCTAGCATAAAATATCCCTCTGCGACTTGTACATCCGACAAGAAACAACGTCTACTTTCTTGTCTGGCCGTTTGTCATCCGGTATAAGACTCCCGTATATACAGACAGACTGCTCTGAAATCTGAATGTCAGGTTATACAACTAGCAGGGAGGACGTCTTACTGGCATTGCATTAAAGGAAGACGGGGTACAAGTTGTCTTATATTCGGAATGTACAGATTTATACATGCAAAACAACTAATGCCGCCAAATGACGACAATAATGGTAAAAATGACTTTAAAAATACTTTGTCCAAAAACATTCATTCATTTTCTATTACTTATCCTCACAAGGGTTGCGGGGGTGCTGGAGCCTATCCCAGCTGTCTTCGGGCGAGAGGCGGGGTACACCCTGGACTGGTCACCAGCCAATCACAGGCCACATATAGGCAAACAACCATTCACACTCACAATTTGGAATTAACTAGCATGTTTTTGGACTGGGGCGGCACAGCGGTCGAGTGGTTAGCGCGCAGATCTCACAGCTAGGAGACCAGGGTTCAATTCCACCCTCGGCCATCGCTGTGTGCAGTTTGCATGTTCTTCCCATGCATGCGTGGGTTTTCTCCGGGTACTCCGGTTTCCTTCCACATTCCAAAAACATGCTTGCGTGGGTTTTCTCCGGGTACTCCGGTTTCTTTCCACATTCCAAAAACATGCTAGGTTTATTATTCATTTATTTTCTACCGCTTTTTCCTCACGAGGGTTGCGGGGGTGCTGGAGCCTATCCCAGCTGTCTTCGGGCGAGAGGCGGGGTACACCCTGGACTGGTCGCCAGCCAATCACAGGGCACATATAGACAAACAACCATTCACACTCACATTCATACCTATGGACAATTTGGAGTCGCCAATTAACCTAGCATGTTTTTGGAATGTGGGAGGAAACCGGAGTACCCGGAGAAAACCCACGCATGCACGGGGAGAACATGCCGAGGGTGGAATTGAACCCTGGTCTGCTAGCTGTGAGGTCTGCGTGCTAACCGCTCGACTGCCGTGCCGCCCGCTAGGTTTATTAGTGACTCCAAATTGTCCATAGGTATGAATGTGAGTGTGAATGGTTGTTTGTCTATATGTGCCCTGTGATTGGCTGGCGACCAGTCCAGGGTGTACCCCGCCTCTCACCTGAAGACAGCTGGGATAGGCTCTAGCACCTCCCGCGACCCTCGTGAGGAAAAGCGGTAGAAAATGAATGAATGAATATCTTTGGAATGTGGGAGGAAACCGAAGTACCTGGAAAAAACCCATGCATGCACGGGGAAAACATGCAAACTGGGTGGAATTGAACTCGCTGTGAGCTGTGCAGCCTGTCCAAAAACAGGTCTTGAAAAAATGAGTGAGATCGTAAGGGTTGTCTTATATTCTGGTCAACATGGTATGCTACTAACATGTAAACATACTTGATGCTTGGGGATATACTTCCGCAGTGCTAAACATCTGTAAGTGGTGGTACATACGTCTTACTGCCACTAGGAGGCTCTGCTTCAAGTAAATCAAATGGATGAAAAAGTGAAAGTAAAGCCCTCAGTCAAAACATTGGCATGGCGGCAGTAATGCTAATGTAATGTCGTGTTCAGTCATATGCCAGACACTCTCTTGTCACTTGCATTCCCCCAGTAGTGTTTCAGTGATGGAAGTGTCAGGCTCTGGGTGTGAGGGTGTCTGGACCACGGCTAAGTTCTACCTCCCCACTGATGCTGCACTACATGCCCAGTGTGTGGTGTGAGTCTGGACCAGCTGGCCAAAGTTGGCCATGCTGGAGAAGGTACCCTGGACTAAGCCTGCCTGCCAGCCTTCCTGTCTGGACGCCAGCCTGCCAGCCCGCCAGGCCGCCAGGCTGCCTGTTGGCTACCAAGCAGGATGTAGATAGGTGAGGCCTGCTGATCTGGACCACATCAAAGTTTGTCATTGGTAATGTCCTTCCATGCTTTTGCTGTGGTGTTTGTACAACATTCACCATATCATGTGTGAACAAAAATGTCTCCATAGTATCACTTTTTCTTTTTCTTTTGAATAAATGTTATTTTCTAAACCCTCCAAATATTACTATTAGGTAAGTGAACACATTGGAGACTGTGCCATACATTGTGATAGATCTTACAAATATTATTAAAGATACATTTTGTAAAAACAAACATGGCACAGCTGCATAATCTTAAATGCAATAAAATAAAATCTCAAATTGAACAAATATTGTATATATATTCTATTTTGTTAATTATTAACAGATTTTAAAAAAAAAATTGCCCAGCCATCTAATTTTATCTTCAGTAAAACTGAAATAAAATGAACAAATTAACAATCATAAAAATGAAAAGTGAAATATCATTTTTGGGAAAACACGTCAGATAATTTATAATATTGTGCTGCCGTGCCTCCGATGACTATATTACTGCTATATTTTTGTACGTTTTCTTTTACTCTAGTTGGTGCAAATTACTAATAAAAAAAAAATATTCATGAAAAATAATGCAAACAAATGCAAAAATAATTAATTAGAACAACAATATACTATTTCCATTCTAGTGGTGTTGGAAAAAAACGCATTTTTTAATACAGAGACGACTTTTCATCTTTAGATGAAATCTTTAGCTTATCTTTAGTTTAGATAAGGGTTGTTTTGTTTTGTTTTTCAATGACGTCACTTCCTCTACTTACATTTGGGCCGACTTCCTGGTGTGTTTCCCGCCAGGTGGCAGCCCAAATCAACAAACATCTAGCAGTCTAACCAGCAAGAATTTGGATAAACGAATAAACAAAATGAAACCTGTTTTACGAACACCGAATGTTAAATAATTCTTGGACATATTACTTTACAATCAATGTCTTCAATGGACGAGTTCAAGAGTGGACAAAAACCTCCGAAACACGTCAACATTTGCGTTAGAAATGTGAACACAATCCGCTTGGAACTAATCTTGTTTTTGGATGTTGTACATCAGGTAAGATTCTTGTCATTTACAACGTCAACGATGGTTATTTAGCTATACGTGTTTTTCTTTTAACAGTGTGTCTCATGTTATTTCCTATATATACGTTTATATTTATACTTTGGATGTTTTATCTTTATGTTTAACAGTATGTCATTTTGCGACAGGTATATATTTTTTACGGTAGAACTGCAAAATGACAGTAAACGTTTACGGCCTTCCTTGTAGCCATAAGGGATGGTTGTACATATCGTCTATATTCTTGATATCCTTGAAGGTTTCTAGGCTTTGTGACTTTGTCAAAAGGTCTTGGTGTGAATGATTTCATTTATTGCATCAAACATTTTCATCATTTTATATGGTAGAGGACATGGAACAGATTTTGTATTGCATGTTTTATTTCCAAAACCATCTCAAACTGTCAGAAATGAAATTAAATACGAAATGCCTACCTTTTTAAAACCAAAAATATCCGAAAACATTTGATAATGCTTTGGTATGGCAGTCCTTTTGAGGAGACAGGTCTTGTATTTTATTGGCTAAATTACACTGGCACTTCAGTTAGCATTAATGCCTTCCAACTGACATAAATCAAATCAAATTTTCCCATAAGAAAGCATGTAAATCCAACTAATCCGTTCCAGAAAGCCCCCAAAACACAAAACATACTTTTAGAGTTTTGCAATTATAGTTTTACATGCAGAAAACAATTAGAAATGCATGTAGTTGCATATAAATGATGATTGAAAGAGATAAACATGTGAGATTACTTGTACCTTCGTTGACATTTGTTCATTCATTCAAAAGTATTTGTATCCCTTTCATTTGTTCATCCATCCATATGCTGCTTATCCTAATTAGGTTTGTGGGGGTATGCTGGAGCCTATCCCAGCTGCTTTCAGGCAAGAGGCGGGATACACCCTGGACTGGTTGTCAGCCAATCACAGGGCACATATAGACAAACGACCATTCACACTCACATTCATACCTATGGACAATTTGGAGTCGCTCATAGAGGACAAAAATGCATTGCTGGGTCTCAGTAGGAATATTCTTATTCTATTAAACCTGCTGAGAACTTTAATACCAATTACGACAAATAACATTTGTGCATCTGGGTGTTTGCATTCAATTGTTGCCGCTGTGTTGCAGCATGGAGTGCACTGAGCTTACCTTGTGGGATGAGGATGATGATGATGATTGGTGATGATGATCATAGCTATGTTGCTATGACAGGTGTGTTCACATGCCATGCAGGTGATGTCTCACATGCTCACTTAGCTAATGACACCAATTAAAGTAATTAAGAGCGGCATGGGGAAACCCCCCCCCCCACCCCCCCTTTTCCCTCATTCGCCACCATCACATCACCAGTTCACCATCCTTTCTCATCCCACCCGGTCACATGATCAGCATAACAACACACAGCTAGCACTGCTACATGCCATTGAGGACGACATTGTGTTATGTATAGTGTCTGGCTGTCTTCCATGATCTGTGGCTTTAAAATAATCATAAAGGCTCAAATCAGCACTGAACTTGCACTTAAGAGACACTTCTTGTCACGGCGGTGCAAAGGAGAGGGCCTGCAGGAGAAAGAGCAGTGTTCAAGAGGGTGCAGGGGCGATGATGCCAAGCCAGGTCCTAATGAGGGGAGAGATAATTGTTTTGTTTTGTCTGACAGGAGGGGTTGGGGGATAGGGGGTGGGGGGGATGAAATGACATGCCACACATGGTTTTTGGATGACGGAGGGAAGGGTTGTGGGATTGATGCAAGAGAAAGAAGTACTGGATAGAAAAGCCATATGGAGAGTATGAATAATATCCAAGAAAATGACAACTTTTTTTAAAATAGAAATTTCCATTCTGATCATACATGCATGTCTCCCACACAAAAGAATGATGTCAAAATAAACATTCATAGATTAATTTCTCAGTCCATAAATTGTGATAGCGAGAAGGCTCACATCTGGACATAACTTATGCCGTCACATCTGCTCGCATTTATAAAAGTGTATGAAAGTTTGCTTTTATTTCTCGGAATCCGACAGGCGCGCCTGGATTTGATGCTAGCGGCCCAAAACACCTTCGCCAGAGTCAGACCACATATTCTCTGGGAAAAGGACTTTGATGTGAACTTTGGGTTATGTTTTCTTCATGTGTTTTTATTATTTATTTTTTTTAAATTTGGACACAAATGGAATAGGACAACCTCAGCTTAGATTATTATCATACAGGGGAAGAGAGAGCCACAACATTGGTGATTGAAAGAGAAAATACTGTTACCAAAATGACATCTGAGCACACTTTGGTATTCTGGCGACTCACGGCATGCAGTAAATGATGCGGGTGGGCTGTGCTTTTTGAGCCAGGATGGGGAATCAACTCCAGACGCCTGTCATCGCTTCCACCAAGATAGATGGTGTCGTTAAGACAGTCTCCATCATGCAATAGCTAATTTGGAGTCACCGCTCATGTATTAAAGTAGAAGGAATAGTCTGAATTTATTTGTATACAAATGTAAATGTACCAAGTTAATCAAATCGTTTTGGTGATGTCACTACACAGCCGAAAATAAAACAATTATTGTGTCAGAGAGTGCTAACTCAAGTCAGTTTTGCAATAGTGATCTGACTTTCTTAAAGCTGAGGTCAAATCCGGTTATATGGACTACTTAGGCTGGTCTACATACAAAAAAATCCACAAGAAACGCACAGAGAGTTTCTTTTTGAGTTGTAGACTGGCCACAGACCGGCCGCAAAGGTGCTCTGTCACATCATGCAGTGAAACAGAGACCCGTTGGTTGTATCGTCAAATTTAGGGCGTGAGCTTAGCAAACGCGCCTATGAATAAAAGCACAAAAGCGAAAATGTCCGTTCCAGTGTGGCTGTGCATTGGGGCCTTTGTCCCGGCATTTTGTGTTTTCTGGGGGGTTGGTAGTGTTGTGTCTGTTTTTATCCACCAATTGCATTGCTGTGTGTAGTTCTTTTGACACCGTGAGTAGTATTGGGATTTGAATTGGTGACCTCCTGCTATTTGTCAGCGTTCGTGAAGTCAGCTTTCGTGTCTCACAGGGGTTAGTATCATTGTGCGTAAATGTGATATAGCACAATGAACGTTTATTGATTACCTTAAAAAAAATTATTACCTTAATGAAAAAAAATTGTCTAAAAAAAGTTTGAAATGATTGATTATCTATGATAATTTACAGCACAGTTATCAGCCAGAAAAAAAATTTATTGTGATAGGCCTAAGTCTACTTGCAAAGTTCCTGTTTGGGGTGGGCTGGTCAATCTCTGCTGATGAAGAATAAGAAATGTTGTTTATTTGCCACCATGGAGTCGAGAATTAGTAACTTAAAGCAGCGGCGGTGTACATTTACCATGCTAAAAAAGAAAGAAATCCCAATTTCTATGTGGACTAACCTTACAGAATTAAAATCATAAGCCAAATTTATGTTGGCTATGGTATATACAGTAAACCTCGGATATATCGGACTCAGATATATCGGAAATTCGCTCACAATGGACAGATAAAAAAGAACCGATTTTTCTGTAATGCATTTCCAATAAAAAAATCATTGCATATATCGGATTTTTTATAACGGATTTCGCCTATTTCGGACAAAATCTCCAGTCCCGTTCCAATGCATTTCCATTCAATTTCCCTCGCATATATTGGATGGCCGCATTGTTATGCTAATCTTGTTGATGTCACTGGCTATTGTCTTTCTCCTGGCTCCAGATTTAGGACAAATATAAAAGTGAGTGACGTCAATAATACTAGCACAGCAGTGAATGAGATCTTAACCTCACTATTGGAAATAACGTAGGCCTGACGGGCGTAACAGGGCCTAGCTTAATTAACAATTTGTTATGCTCAGAGTCCAATAAAGTTAAATTCTCATTACCTTACGTCTCTTTTCATTGCCCAGTCCAGGTACATTGGAAACATAGTCAAGGAAGTGCCTTTTTATAACGGATAAAATACGATTTACGCATATACCGGATATAAATCCGATATATGCGTAAAACGGACATTTTCCGGTATACGCATATAACGGATTTTGCTTATATCGGACAAAACCAGTGGGAACAATTGAATCCGATATATCCGAGGTTTACTGTAGTTGACATCGCACGTTTCTAGGCTCCATAATCTGCCTAGCAACAAGTGGCTGTGCAAGAAAGTGACAGGCCTAGCAAGACGATTTGTTGTCTGTGTTGTTTAGTACATTGTATAAAATACATAGTATGTGTTTTTTTATTTTTTTCACCAGCGATCCATACCAGTATAAGCTCACATCGTACTCTATGTGGCCCACCTTGCCAGGCTCGGAGATATCAGTAGACAAGCAGTCATGTTCGTTATAGGCCGAGGTGTGGCTTGCCAGAGTGTGTGAAAGAGGAAGATTGAGAGAAGAGGGGAGCGATGCTGTGTTGAAGAGAGATAGGCCCAATGAGAAAGTGTGTGTGGGTACAGAGGAGGGGTGCAGGTGGCACCGAGCTGGCGTAGGCCCGGGCCCACTGTCCCCTGGCAGTGCCAGCCTCCATCTGTCATCAGCAGGAACATCTGCAGCCCAAGGTGCCCTTGTCACCCAGCGTTAGAGTAACGAGTTTGGCGTTTCTATTAGACCGTCGCCATGGCCTGCCCGCCTGGCTACCCGGCATCGGCCAAGACTGTGGCATTTTTTTGGGTGTGAGCTTGTGCGCGTGTGTGTCTAGATATGAGGCCGACGATGAGGGAGCAAGCTGGAGATTTGTTTGTTGGTTTGTGCGCCTGTGTGTGTTTATGTTTGTGTGTGTGTGTTTGTGCCAATACAACATGGCAGCGCAGTGCGTTGACCCAGCTGGGATGAGCCGGCATGTTGAGTCATGTCCCCTCCTGATGAGAGCCTGTGCCCAGTGCGCTCACGCCACTGCCAGACCTCCAATCTCTGGTCCGCCCCGCTCTCCCCTCTTTACCCATCCTCACATCTCCCCGTGCCCCATCTGTCCACCCCCTCCTCTTTTCTGCCCTCTCTGCTCCCTCACTCACCTCTCTGCGATCCGTCCTTTCCTCCCCCGTGCTCCTCACATTCTCCTCCGCATCTGAGCCATTCTCACTTTTTTTTTTTTTTTTTTTTTGAAAAATCTTCCTGGTCTCAGAAAGCAGATGGTACTTCTTTCCTTCTTCTTTTCATCCTTGTTTCTGTGCAACCCCCAAACCGGCATCCACCTCCTTTCCCCCCCGCCAACACAGCACGTGTTTCTTCACATCACTCCACTGTAGCGCTTTTTCTTCTTTCTTCATTAAAAACTTATTTTCATTGATGATTTAATTGTCAATAAACAACAAAAGCAGTCAACAGCTTGACAAGGGACACAACTCCAGCAGTAGCTACAGAAATAAGAAAAAGATAAATATAAAGGAAATATAAAAAAAAAAAAAACATCAAAGAATATTGCTGAAAAAAAACTTCAAGTCCAGACTTCCCTGTCTCTGGCTTCTTTGTCCAGCTCCTCCTGGTGGATCGGGAAGCGTTCCCAAGCCAGTTTATCGACATAGTCTCTCCAACATGTCCTGGGTCTTCCCCGAGGCCTCCTCTCGGTCAGATGTGCCCTGAACACCTCCCCAGGGAGGCATCATGGCCAGATACTCAATCCACCTCATGTTGCTCCTCTCAATGCGGAAGCGGTTCTACTCCAACTTTCTCCTGGATTGCATTTCTTCGCACCTTATCTCTAAGGGAGAGCAGTATCACAAAAAATGGCATTATGCCTTCCTGCCAAACTCTGTTGAGCCACTTGTACCCGTGATCTTGTCCTTTCGGTCACTACCCAAAGCTCATCTCCATAGATGATGGTACAGGAACATAGATCGACTGGTAAATTGAGAGCTTTGCCTTTCGCGCAGAACCGGGGAAGGTTAATACGACCAACCTTGTTGTGCATGTGAAGCATAATTTTTTTTATTTTTTACATTTTCTCTTGAGTTTTCTTTTTTATTGGTTTTTCCTGTGAAGCACTTTTCTGAAGAATGGAAAGTGCATTTTTATTTTTATTTTTATTTTTATTTTTATTTTTATTTTTATTTTTATTTTTATTTTTATTTTTATTTTTATTTTTATTTTTATTTTTATTTTTATTTTTATTTTTATTTTTATTTTTATTTTTATTTTTATTTTTATTTTTATTTTTATTTTTTAAATAAATGCCATTATGCCTCGAAGCCAAACTCTTTTCAGCCACTTGTACCCGTGATCTTGTCCTTTCGGTCACTACCCAAAGATCATAGTCATAGTCCATATTTGAGGGTATAGGGCATCATTGCTGACACCAAAAATTGAAAAATAATCTTAAATGTTTTTTTTTGTATTCTACATACTGTGTATATAGAGTTTTGGTTATTTTGGTTTTGAACTCCCTTCACCCTTGTTGGTTTAAGAAGAATAACTGTAGATATTTATGGAAGGACTCCTCCTAAGTTGAGTTCATGTTGGTTTTCTTTTGAAACTAGTTAAGACTGAATCAACAGTGCCTCTGCTGGTGACAACCAAATAGTGCACCCCATTTTACTTCAATTGCTTCAAGAAATGATAACAATAAAGACAAATTCATTCAATTCAGCTGCTGCAATGATCCGTGAAGTGATCAAGATGCAACAATATGAACTTTTTTTCTTGATAATATGGAAACATGTTAAACACACTCTGCTTCTTCCGAGGGTTGTCCTGATCCAATATTGATATCTGCCCGATGGAGCCCCCATGATCACAACAACATTGTGCGGGTAGGAATGATGTTGGCTATGTGGCAGTATTTTTTGCTAAGATCTGAAGAGGATGCTGCAGCTGAGTGTAAAACCTGTCATGTGCACGTTTCCCATGGTGGCGCAGAACCAGGGAAGGTTAATACGAACAACAGCATCACAAAAAACTGCATTATACCTCGCCGCTGCGACATTGTTGCTGAAACTATAACCCAGATCAAGCAGTTCCACACTACAAAAACAGTCACAAAAGTCGATTCAAATATTTGCATGGTATCAGAAGTTGTATCGGGACACCTCTATTTCTTGTCGGAGATGTGGAATTGTGCAATGGTAAACATTCTTAAATGTAACTTATGTTGTAATGTTATGTTTAAAAATGAACTAAACCATGACCATTATTTTATCATCATATATCATAATCCAAATATAAATAAATAGCTTTTACATGATGTGATTTTATCCATCCTTAATGTGCTCAACAGGGCTCCACTCTCAGCAACATGACTGCTGTTTGTGTTTGCAAACACATGGTGGCTCTAACGAGCAGCAATCTGTCTGCCCATTAATGGAGCGAGGCTTGGCGGCAATTGTGTCAATTACCAGCAGAATACTAATCAGAGCAGCATGTACGAATGAGACACGATTGATTATTCTTTTTCATTTCTGGTGTTACCACCTTATGAGTCAGTTTGGCCGGCGTGGAAATATGGGGAAAAAATTAGACACCACTTATTAAGCGCTGAACTTTTGTGACCTTCTAATAGCAAAAAAAAAAAGACTCTCCAAGCAATGCTAGTGTAGGTTTTTTTCACACTTTTGAGTCCAGTTTCTTTCTAAACGAGCATTTTTGTGGTTTTCCACTCTTGGCACATCTCTCCCGTGGCCCTATCAACACTTGAAAAAGTGTGTTGTTGACAGTGAGTGAGTGAGATAAAGAAAAGGGAAGCGACAACTGCTAATCAATAAGATTTCTCCAACCTCTCCTTTTTCTGCACCACCTCCCTCCCCCCAAGAGGCCCATGGCATTCAAGACGCGCCAAGATGAGCTTGGCATTGTCGAGCACGCCTTAAAAAGAAACACCTGCGAGGTGGAAGACTTTAAAAAAAAAAAAAAAAAAGTAGAGAGAGGGAGAGTGAGAGGGAAAAAATCCTGCTTTTCGCAGCTCTTAAAAATGTTGGCAAATGTTCCATGGCTTTTTCTGGGAACAAAACAGTAAAAAGAAAGCATGCAAGTGAAGACAAAAGGGGGATGCTTTTCCATAGAGACAGAGGTGTCATTACACTTGAGACACTTGCCAAATTTGTACTTTATCTTATCCCGTATTCTCCCCACCCCCACATTCCGTTATCCATACCATCTTCATTTATTAGCACGTTTTGGGAAACAAATAATAAATAGCAAGGTTTTTTTTTTTTAAAGGAGGGATTTGGGAAGGGGAGACAAAGATGTAGCACGGCATGGCGAGCGAGGGTGAACTCAAACAGATGGCACTCTTGGCATGCACCTCTCTCTTAAATCTGTTTCTGCTGTTTTTCCTCATGTGCACGAGGCTTTAACCCCGTGCTAACCTGTGTCCTGGCCTGACCCCGGACCACAGCTGCTGTTTGTACTCATGTACTGCAGTGTGTGCACACAACGTTACCTGTGTCTCTGTCCAGCTACTGACCTTGCTCGACTTTTGAATACCTAAATTGAATACCGTAATTGAACAAAGCATTCATGCACAGAATACCTGTTAAATTTACAGGGTGTACCAAAAAACTGTATAATAAAACAAAAAAAGTTGTAGTAGGCATCTTATAACAAATTTTTACTTGACTTTTTTTGTGTTTTAAGGTGGAAGAGTGACTAGCCATGCCGCTAATCTTTGATTTGAACCAAGGCTTGCTTGAAAGTAAGAAGTTGATCGAGGTAAGCGAATCTTTAAAAGTGAAATGACGGACTTGGAGCACAACAACGACTTTCACTTAAGGGAGGTAGTAGAGTCTCAAAACTGTTGAAGCTTTTCTCTGAAAGAGACACTTTTTTTTCCAGAGAAACTGGTGCAGTTTTATTTAAAGGGAACCTATTATGCTAATTTTTCGGCACTTTATAGGAGTCCATAACTCAATACAGAGCAGCTACACATGATAACCAGCGCATATAGCTTTCTAGTCATTCCAGAATCTGCACCTATTCAGCTGTATTTCTTTGGATTTTGTGCTTCCCGCGAAAATTGTTTGTTTTCAAGACAAAACTTGCAATAATTACTTTTTTTAATGTGTGCGTATATATATATACGTATATATAAGTTTGGGATCACTTGCAAATGTCTTTGTTTTCCAAAGAAAAACACATTTTCATCCATTTCACAAACAATCAGATGATTTTCAAAGAAGGATCTACATTTTTGAGTAGAGGCCTACTATAAGCAACTGTCAGTCCTCTGCGTCAATCTCCTGGTATGGCTGCCAATCCATTCATTCATTCATTTGCTACCGCTTTTTCTCACGAGGGTCACGAGGGTGCTGGAGCCCATCCCAGCTGTCTTCGGACGAGAGGCGGGGTACACCCTAGACTGGTGGCCAACCAATCACAGGGCACATATAGACAAACAACCATTCACACTCACATTCATACCTACGGACAATTTGGAGTGGCCAATTAACCTAGCATGTTTTTTGGGGAATGTGGGAGGAAAACCCACGCATGCACAGGGAGAACATGCAAACTCCACACAGAGATTGCCGAGGGTGGGATTGAACCCTGGTGCTGCTAATCCAATTTAATCATTTTATAAGGCTAATAGATTATTAGAAAACCCATCTAAAAATATCTTACCATGCTGTTAACTCCTCCCTTCAGAAAGCAGCACAAACTGGGTCTAACAAGGACAGAAAAAGGAGTCGGAGGCCCTGATGCACAACTGTCCAAGAAGACAAATATCTGAGAGTGTATAGTTTGAGACAAAGACGCCTCACAAGTCGTCCGTCACCTGGCAGCTGCACTGAATAGTACCCGTCAAACACCAGTGTCAGTATCAACGTTTACATCAAGGCAGACTGTAGAAAAACAAAGATGACCAAGGTCAGTCTCTGTAGTATAGCCCAGTATCTTACCAGTAGAACAAAGTGCTCCAAGAGTCCTGGCTTATTTTTGTTTCCACTAGTCGAAGAGGAAGCAGAACCTTTTAGCTATCGGGCTCCTCTCCCGTGGGACTGCATTCTGGTTTCCATCCAAAAGCGACAGAAAACACACACAGTACATCCTCTGTAAAGTGTAGACTTGCAACTAATGATATACTGCAAGGCCGTCATGCAATGACGCTGTCACTGTAGGCCTAAACTGCCTCAAAATGGACTAAACTGTCTAAGAATAATCTTGCAGTTGAATCATATGAAAATGTCACATGATCAAGCACATACAGTAAACACAGCCTCTCTTCTAGATTTGTAGTTATTATTTTGCTCATATGGGTCTGGTGTAACATCTTTTTGTCACCGATCTTCAACTGGTCCCTGATCTCTCCAGAGTACCAGAGTCTACACACACCAGCCAGCCAGGCATAAGTGCTTGCATGCAACGTCAATTATGTAAACAAAGGTGATGAATGCATTTTCCACGCTAATGTACGGTATCTAGTGAATAAAATGAACATGTTACGACACCACATCACCCACAGTAAGAGACTTTTTCGACTGCAACATCATCATTTTTAACGAGACATGATAAACGGTGAAGTACCGAACAATGCCATTGAGCTACTTAACCGACAAACACTTTGGTCTGATACTGTAGAACAGAGGCTAAAAACCAAAAGCGTAGGAATGTACATCTATGTCAACTGCATTTGTAGATCATATTCCAAATTATTACAGACCATGCAAGTTCAGAGGGTCCACTCCACAAGGTATTATCATCATTAATTATACTAACAATATGAAGTATCTTATTGCGTGAAAGTAAAGTGGGTATAACTGCGGATTTGCAAGTCCTGAATGTGGCGCCCTGATGCAAAAAACACCTGGTGTGCCAATTTAGGACACTTCCGTCTCAGTGTGAGCTCATACATTCATGCACTGACTCCCATAGACAGACTATAGATTTTACTCAATGCACATCACTTATATGTATGTGAGGAGTTGGGGGGGGGGGGGGGGGCTGAGGTGGTGTGAGCTCATTTGCATAATCTCCCATTTAAAGGAGGGATGTGCTGCAAGCCGATGGGGTTGGTGGGGGTGTTGATAGTAAAGGGCTGGGTTTTGGAGAGGCTGTACAAAGTCTTCATTGTGCAGTCACAGGATAGGGAGAATACCCCGTCGGGTCTAGTTTGTGTGCGTGTGTGAGTGTGTGTGTGTCTTTTCAATGTTTATCTATGTGTGTCTGTGTGTGGGAGCCACACCTGTCAGGAGAGCCTGAGGGAAAGCAATGAGACCATGATAATGAGTGTGTGTGTGTATGTGTGTGTGTGTGAAACAGATAGTCAATGGGATTTCATTAACATCGACAAGAGCATTAAAATCTTTGGGCCAAATCAAGGTTTTTATGTCCTAATTGTTTCCCTTTATTAACTTGGCTTGTTATCATGCCATTTTCTTCCCTTTCTCTATATAATACATACACACATTCACATACACTTTCTCAGCTGCAGCAGCAGGATTTAATTACTCGTCTTTCTCATGCCAAATCATAATCTGCACAAGCAGGCCGATTGGATCAGGCTGAAAAAATAATGGCAAAATTAGAATTTTTTTTTTTAATTTATTATTATAGTTTTCCGCAGAGAAGGGTGGGGGACTTAATAGGGAAGGGAGGCCAGAAGTGCTGAAGTAGCTTGTGGCTGTGTCTCCAATGGTAGACAGTAATGCTCCGCAATCTGCTTAATATCCCCGCTGCTCTCATTAGATTAGAGAACATTAAGGAGATTGGGAGATTTGCACTCCATTGTTTCACTAAGACAACACGAGGGTAGAGAGGCCATACAGCCCACGGTGAAGAACACAAAGTACAAAGAGGGAGAAGACGTGGGGGTTAAATAGATAAGCTACCGGGGGTTTAACAGCTCAGGTATGGATGTGATGATTCCCAAGCTCACTGCTGTTAAGAAATCCCGACCACTGCCTCGAACACCAAACACCACAGGGTCAACTTGTCTGCGCACAGCCAGCCATTTTTTTGTACGGGTTTCTTTGAATCGCTGTGATGTTTTAGAGTTGAAGTACTTGTGAGTTCCACATAGGCCAAAAATTAGTAATTAGTATTTATTAACTAAAATTAGTATTTATGAGTTCGCTTAGAGCAGGGGTGCTCACACTTTTTCAGCATGCGAGCTACTTTTAAAATGGCCGAGTCAAAATGATCTACCCACTACAAAAATGCAAAACATCTATTTATTTTCAAATGTATTGAGGATTATTTGTACGTACAATGTATGTTGATGTACCTTACATAACCAAATGAGCCAATATTGCAAAACACACATAATTAACTATTAACATTTTTTGTTATTACCTGAGTTTACTTTGATGACTTGCACTGAATTGAACCAGCCAGGGATGCATAGTCCAGACAGTAGCTGCTGATAGCCAGCCTCAAGCACACTTCCAAATGTTTATCAGTCATGGATAATATCCGTATCACAATATCCGTATAATATTCCATATCCGTATGGAAGTGATATGTTTTTTGCCTTTTTGCTTGGTCCAGTTTTTGCCTTTTTACTTGGTCCAGCTCCTTCACTCATTTTAGTGACCATAAACTTTAGCGAGGGCTTAAAATCTCGCAATTCGCCGACTAGCTTAGCACTTTGCATCGTTGTTTACGCATGAGCGGTGACCTAAAGGTCAAAATTCAGTTGTCATCTGATTGGTTGTCCTGTATGTCAATCAAGTAACGGGGGTGGATGATAGGCTGACGTCGTAAGTTCTGCTGCACTTAGAGACGTTGTTTGATTTGATTGGTCACCCGAAGGGCAACATTCAGTTGTCATCTGAATGGCTGCCCTGTATGTCAATCAAGTGACGGCATTGATGCTGGGATGATATTTTTTTAATGTCACGCCGCGATCGACCAGCGATCGACCAGTACCACCTCCGCGATTGACTGGTAGATCGCGATCGACTTAATGAGCACCCCTGGCTTAGAATATTACAGTTATCCATTAGTAATACTTTTAATTAATAGAAAAACAAAAAGAAATAATCCCGTATGCATGGTGGTAGAATATATGCCATGTAATATTTAGCTGCGTCACTACACCGAGTAAGCATAATGTCAATGTTATTATTTAAGGTTATTGTATGTAAGGTTATTATTTAACCTTTTAACTTTGACCTCCAGTATGTCCTCCAGTAGTCTCTTCAGGCGGAAGTGCGTAAAAGAAAAGAAAAATTAGACGTAATAAAACGCTCAATGGAGAGAATTGAACGTTGTCTCCCCCTAATGACCACAATGTTACATAGCACTTGCATTTCAATATGTTTTGACTAATAATAGGCCATAATCGACCTCAAAACTCATTCATTCATTTTCTACCGCTTTTCCTCACGAGGGTTGCGGGGGGTGCTGGAGCCTATCCCAGCTGTCTTCGAGCGAGAGGCTGGGTACACCCTGGACTGGTCGCCAGCCAATCACAGGGCACATATAGACAAACAACCATTCACACTCACATTCATACCTATGGACAATTTGGAGTCACCAATTAACCTAGCATGTTTTTGGAATGTGGGAGGAAACCGGAGTACCCGGAGAAAACCCACGCATGCACAGGGAGAACATGCAAACTCCACACAGAGATGGCCGATGGTGGAATTGAACTCGAGTCTCCTAGCTGTGAGGTCTGCGCACTAACCACCCGTTCCCAAAACTGTGAATTGATTAAAAAAAACAGGGATAACTGTACTTGTTTAGACAGCAAACTGACCAATACTGACTCAACAGCGCCGCTGCTGGATGCAGACAAGTAGTGCATTTGTAATCAATTGTTTCACACAGCACTTCAACCCAATTGATGGAATTCTTAACAATCATTCAGAGCGGTGTAACCGTTGTTGGACCTCAATATAAACAATGACAAAGAATAGTTTCCAGAATTTCAATAACAGAACTTAGTAACTGTGGCAAGCCAACGAAGGCCTAACGGGCAACTGATTGCAGGTGTGTGACCTGGTGGCTCCGCCCCAGGAACTCCAAAGAAGGGTACTGAAACACAGAGCAGAGAGAAGTGGAGGGCAGCATCACAAGATACTTCAAATGCTCATAACACTAAAATACATGTTAGTTTTGTTATGCAAACTTTGTGGGACAAATGTTACGGCCCCACAGATAGCAAATAATGTGTCAAAAATCTAAATTTAATGTCACTCCTATTTTCATTCATTCATTCATTTTCTACCGCTTTTCCTCACGAGGGTTGCGGGGGTTGCTGGAGCCTATCCCAGCTGTCTTCGGGCGAGAGGCGGGGTACACCCTGGACTGGTCGCCAGCCAATCACAGGGCACATATAGACAAACAGCCATTCACACTCACATTCATACCTATGGACAATTTGGAGTCACCAATTAACCTAGCATATTTTTGGAATGTGGGAGGAAACCGGAGTACCCGGGGAAAACCCACTCCTATTTTATAGTTGTTAATTTATCTATGGCAGCAGTATAACAAAAAATATATATAAATACTAGGCAGAAATTCACTAATCGTGGTTGGGTAACTCATGTTCAAACCTACGCCAATTATTGCACGTTTTTTTGGAATGTGGGAGGAAACCGGAGAAACTCAACACAGAGATGCCCAAGCGGAGATTCCAAACAAGGTTTTCCCGATATCCTGACTATGTGGCCAACATGGTAACCATGCGGCCATTGTCTGGAACCAGTTAATTGCAATAAACACGGGATTACTTTTTATGTTATTGGATCTGTATCAAAAGATGTTCTGGTTTTGACAGAGGTATTCATTTAACAATGTTTGTTTTTGTGGTTTTCATTTGTAGTGATCGAGAACTTAACTGCATCATACTGAGAGCTGCGTGTAATATTTCAACCTCCTTAATTAGCGACACGGATCATATATTAGAAACAACAGTACTACAGTACAAGCTATGAAGTATTTTTTCTTAACTTGTATCCTACCACATTCTTATCTCCAATCAAAACTGAGAATTATCATCTTTTCATGCATATCCGATGTATTTTTGATGACCTTGTGAGAAAGCGTAATAGCCCCCTTCCTTAATAACCACTGAGTCAATGGCCACGTTTACATGAGTTTTTCTCTTTCCCAATGACCTTTCCGAAAGCAATGGTATACATGAAAAAAGGAATATTCCAATCGCATGTCTACATGCGCCGCTATAATCAACCAGAATAGTCAATGGGGCATGCGCAGTAAATCGTAAACACCAACATCACGTGATACCGACTTCCTCGAGTTTTTCTTTCACTTGTTGGAATAACTCCGTATTGCCAGTTTTTTGTTCGTCCAGTCTTGAAATTTAGTTTGAATCAAAAACAAACTTTCCGCAGCAGTCCAGTGCCGATCTCTCGCCTCCATTTTTTTTTTAATCCAAGAACTTCTCGAGCTGCGTGTTACGTCATATCTCAACATTCGCTGAAAGAACGCACCCGGGAACAGGAAAAGATAAAGTTCAATCTTGCTAATATTTTATAATTAAGAAGAATTATTTTCTTTTTAAAATAAAATTGGACTTTGAATGGCGTATAGAAAGGTTTAGATTCTGTTCCACAGATGGCGGTAATGCACACGAAAGCTGCTTGCCAACCGCCAAAAAACAACAGAAGAAGAAAAACACCACGAAGAAGGAATATTCCATTCCTGTAAATCTGATTATACAGTAAACCTCGGATATATCAGACTCGGGTATATCGGAAATTCTCTCACAACGGACAGATAAAAAAGAACCAATTTTTCTGTAATGCATTTCCAATAAAAATTCATTGCATATATCGGATTTTTTATAACGGATTTGGCCTATTTCGGACAAAATCTCCAGTCCCGTTCCAATGCATTTCCATTAAATTTCCCTCGCATATATCGGATGGCCGCATCGTGGCGCTCCGATTCGCCGAATCGTGACAGGCCGCTATACGACGTCATTTGCAGCGTTGCCTGCGCGTCCAGGTACATTGGAAACATAGTCAAGGAAGTGCCTTTTTATAACGGATAAAATCCGATTTACGCATATACCGGATATAAATCCGATATATGCGTAAAACGGACATTTTCCGGTATACGCATATAACGGATTTCGCTTATATCGGACAAAACCAGTGGGAACAATTGAATCCGATATATCCGAGGTTTACTGTATATTCATCTGGATTGGCACTTTTCTTTCGGAATGAGGTGTATACAAAGGTTAGATTCTTTCCGTTTGAGCAAATAACCCGAATGGAATTGGAATATTTGGGTCCATGTATACGTGGCAGGATTGTCTCGAAGCAAATTGATTCAAGTGTGTGATCAGCACCCATGCACTCATTGCAGTTGCGGTATTAGGATTCAGTAGCGTCATCCGAGCTCCTAATTCCACTTTGGTAATGCTGCCATCATTAACATAATAAGTCTACTTTAGCTGTGAGGGGGCGTAGACAGAAAAAGTTGTTTTTTTTTTTCTTTCCCTGTTGCACGTTTGGCTCATGTAGTGGTATAGTTCCTCAGGCAAGTATAAACAAATTAACACACAAAAAAAACAGGCTTTTTATTGTGCAGGCTCCCAACAGTCATAGTGGGTAGAACCATTAAACTTACTGTATGTGCTCACAAGCCCAGGGAGGCAAATTATATGGCCTCAGCTCATATCTGAGTAGACAAATACATTATTTCTACAGCTGGAGGGACAAAACTCTTTACTTTTTTGTTAAGGGAATAAAAAAAAAAACCTATACGAAAAAGTTTTATCCATAATTTGGCACCCTGGATAACTCATTTGGCTTCCTGGGTGACTAATACGAGAGAGATTATTTTTCATGGTGTGCTGGCTGATTTCGTAAAGCCATGCTGGACGGCAGCTTGGCCACAGAGGCACACTTTGGCAAAGTCCCGGATGATCTGCATTCCTGCTTGCTTGGAAAGGTCACATGGGCCTCGCAAAGAGTCCACTGGATGGTCAGTGAATGCAGTGGCCGTGGAACAAATGGCGCAAACTCAAAGGAAAATACACAATAGTCGACACTTTACTGGCTTTTGTGTCTTGGATTCAAGCGCACTTTTTTCCTGGCACAAACACAACACATGAGAGGGTCATCAATGTGTTTTTATTGATTTTAAAATGAGCATATTTTCTTTATTTTTCCTTTCCGTGAAGCTCGGTTTAACAAACAAAACAAATGTAGTCGCATCCTGAAAGAGTCTGACGCTTCCTTCCTGCTCGCACACCCTTCTCCATCGCTCTCCACACTTGCAACACCACACTTCCTCTTTATCCACCAATCACACTCATGGCGAGATGCGTTCTGAGCATCACCCTTACAACGCAAGCAGGTCGCTATAGTACAAAATTCACTTTATTGTCTTACTCCAAAAGGATTCAGCTCACTGAGTCCAGAGAGTTCACCCCAATATCACATACCACCACAAGAGGCCGCTAGAGCCTCTGTTCAATGCATTGGCATAATGCAAGCACGCACTTGTGATGGACTTTTCCCATATTAGTAGGTATTTCAGTATTTAAACATACAATAAATGTAGGGCATCAAAAATTTGTTAATTGTTTTCATTGACTGTATTAAAAATATGGTTTCACTTATGTAATCAAATCAATCAATTAACTTAACTATCAAAAGTATAATATTCCTTTTCATTAGTATAATTAATATTGGTGTATTATTATTCATGTGTGTTTTACTATATATATTTTTTACTATATTATGTTACAACCAGGGCTGTGGTTAGCACGCAGGCCTCACAGCTAGGAGACCCGAGTTCAATTCCACCATCGGCCATCTCTTTGTTGAGTTTGCATGTTCTCCCCGTGCATGCGTGGGTTTTCTCCGGGTACTCCGGTTTCCTCCCACATTCCAAAAACATGCTAGGTTAATTGGCGACTCAAAATTGTCCATAGGTATGAATGTGAGTGTGAATGGTTGTTTGCCCGGGTGTACCCCACCTCTCGCCCGAAGACAGCTGGGATAGGCTCCAGCAACCCTCGTGAGGATAATGGTAGAAAATGGATGAACGAATGTTACAATCAATAATATTGGTGTTATGGCTTAAATATAAATTACCATAATGTAACAAACAAAGCCCAACATATAGACCACAAACAATATATGTACGTAAATAAATGTCATGTCAGATATTTAATACAGCATATATAGATTTACATACATTGTCAAAACTCAATAACATACAAATATACAAGTAATTTAAAACAATGATAAATTCAATACATTGTATTTGAGTGGAAAAAATGCCAACTCACAAATTGGGTCGAAATATACTTGATAAAAAATAAAAATAAGTCAAAACAACCTCCCCCAACTCTTTCTTCATACTTATCTAAAATAAGTCTATAGTGATAAGACTTTAGTTTATTGCTGCATAATAATGACACCTCTTCTCTTAAACTGTTGATTGATTGTTTCTTGGACGAGCGTGTAAATGAACAAACACACACATTAGCCGAGAGACAGAAAGATGCCAGTGAGAAAACATTAACCATCAGTGGCAATCAGGAGCCAATTTTAAAGCTATATAGCTCTTTGGATTTGATGTGCGTTCAATACAAACATTGTGTCAGAGAATGCATCCTATTGTTTACTTTTAGTCGGTACTTTGACAGTGGATTATACCGTAATCCTTTTTAACTGCCTTTAAAGACGAGCATGGAATATTTTCAATATTTTAATATTGTTATAGTCTGCTATATGGTAGTGGATTGACAGCAAAACGATGCTGCTAAGTGTGTTCTTGATTGTGGGGGTGTCTGGACTATACTGGGCATAATGGAACCCAGTGGTGTTTTTGCTGTGGGTGGGTTTGCTAACAATGTCTAAGCGTTTAGTCGAGGTTGGCACAAGATGTCCGTGACACACACACACACACAATTGTCTGCTTTATAGGATGCCCGCTGATGTCATGGCAACCCCATATCCTCAGCAAGGCGGAAGATGCCCCGTGCCAAAAATGCCATGGTAACTTTTTTTGTTTTTTTTTGGAGTTGCCCAGAAACCTTTGAAGCTTATTAAGTGAAACCGGTGGGGAGACAAGTGGACAAGGAGAGTGAGAGAGAGAGAGAGAGAGAGAAAGAGGAGGGAAGCTGGGGAAAGGCAGAGGGATTGGGAGTGCGTCCTGTCTCGGCGCCAAAATTGTGTCTTTGTTTTAAGGAAGGGAACACAACCAGCTTGCTAATGGTGCCTTCAGTTCGTTTTTTTTTTTGTATTTAAAAAAAAAAAAAAAGTCCACCCAAACACATTGCAGTGAGCACCGTGCATCAGAAAATGTTGTGCCAACATCTCTTCATCGGTAGCTTGTACCAGTCTGCTATTGTCTGCACAAAACCTTTGCAATGTATGGACCTGCGATGGGCATCATTGATGAATCGATAAGAATTCAGAATTCATTCAGTTGTAAAATTAATACTTTTACACTTTTTGTAACCAGCAGAGGAGCTTCAGCCTTAACTAGTTTGCTGTCTAAATAAATACAATATAATGCTAGCAAGTGCAGAATTAATCTGCTCCATACAACATTGGCGTTGAAACAGGAGTTCAGAACATTCTTCATTCATTTTTACAAATAACTCTTAAATGATCAAGTGACGCTTGACACATTACTGGAATATGTGTACTACTGATATGCATAGGATAGTCCGTAGGAGCCTTGCTTTTTTCAACATGCAGGTAATTGTGTCTTTAGGTGTGTGTGTGTGTGTGTGTCTTTGGTTAGGTAATTAAATGAGTCCATTTCTCCTTGAGTTAGCTTGCGGCGCCAGTAGTGCTGCCCAGTGAGACAGTGTCGGGCTCTGCCAGTTTCATTAGTGCTGATGGATGACCTCATGACAGGCATTCCGCTCACCTCCACTTCAAAGAGAGCAACACAGCAACTCTGGATGAGCACAAGTGTGTGTGTGTGTGTTCCCTTAAAGACTGATACAATACTGTGCACAACTCTTAAAGATCATTGCAGGTGGCTGTGTCATGTTAATAAGGCCATAATAAACATTAAATTGTATTTTTTTTTCAAATTTGAAACACTTATATGCTAGGACTAGGTTAAAAAGCCATGGCATTTCAGTATGTGGAATCAAACTATGGAATGGATTGAGTAAGGACCTCAAACAATGCACAACAATGAGCCAATTCAAGAAACAATACAAGCAGTTGATGTTTGCTAAATACAAGGATGAAGAGTCTTGAACCAGTCATGATGTGCTATATATATCACTATATTGACACTTACTCTGGTACCCATTATGTCATTGTATGGTCATATCACCTCGTACTTCAGTACGTGACAAAAATAAATTAAAAAAAACAACAAAAAAAAACTTAAACTTTATTAGGAAAGCAGGAAGTGAACAAATGTAACAGTTACTGATTGTAAAAGTACCAGATGGAGGGGTAGGATTCAATAAGCTTTGCTTCTTCCTACTCCTTTTGGACATGTGGAACTGTGAACTGATTATGTGATGCATTCAATTGTAATCTGATGCATGTTCAAATGAAATAAAACCATTATCATTAATGATTGTTTATTTAGTATTTAATATTTAGTACAGTGCATTTATTATTCATTGTGACTCCCACTTATACTACATTTTCATATTCACGTCCAACTAAACTCAAAAGTTAACACACAATTAAGGCAGAAGCAAAAAAAAAAAAACCTATAAGCTGTAAGGATCCCTACATAATTAAAATAAATAAACATAACCTAAAAATGGATTTTAATGGCTTAGCACTTTGTCACTTATCAAAGTTAAGGTTGTCTCTTATTGTTTTATATGTCATAATCAACGTTAAATACACAATCGGCGTCTGCGGCGGTTTTCTCGTTCTTCCAATACTGTGTATTCCAATACTACTGTATCGTTTGGCAAAACCGAGTACACAACATCAACATTACATTGATATTAGTCTGCTAAATTGTCATGTGTACTATTAGCATTGACATGACTTTTGTCCCGTTCTTAATCAAAGCTTTGTTGTGTATGTTTACAAGTTAAAGAGTCGCAGTGTTCCATGTGATGGTGCTGTTGTGTACATGTTGGTCGTCCGCCGTATACACTGTGAGCGCGGGACAGAGCTCCCTGCGCTTAGTTAGGGATTTTTTGGTGGCAATTTCCATATTGCCTGGGGTCATGTGGGCATGGTGCCCACTCCTGGTGCTGTGGGTGCCTACTGAGGCGTGGGGAGATTAAAGCGGGCGCACTGTGCCACAAAAGGGCCTGTCTAGTGCTTTTTAATTCCCCCTATATTAGGGCACGGTGCCAAGGTAGCACCCTGCTATGGCAAACACTCCATAACTGGCACCACAAGTACCCTCAGCAAGAAAGAGCGAGAATGAGAGCATGAGAAGACTAGCGTTCTCTTTTTCACACACTTGGACACATGCTTGCATGCTTGTAATTAGCAGTCTGTTGCCTTTGCTAGTACTTTGCAGGGGACTCCCAGTGATTTTCATTCACGTCTTATTACCTCCGCCAGGCCCCAAGGAAGGAACTAATCTTTTTATGAATGTGGGTTTAGTTATTATCTTCACTAACAGAAGACCGAGTGTATTTTTGCTTTTGTATATTGTTACAAACATAACTCAAAAACAATGTAACAACATTTTCATGCAAATCCAGGAATTTTTAATGTCTGAATTTTTCATTCATCGACTACACCTGCAGGACACAGGTGTTTGGCCTTGGCTGAGGTCTACGCTCCACTGAGTGGGATTGTATGAAGAATTACGGACATGGAACTATTGAACTGATTTCCACTAAATAGATAAATGTCCAGATCCAGGATTTGGCGAATGTATTTATCATTTGTGACTGACCGAGAGAGGTTGGTGGATGTTACCGTCCCATGGAGGACACAGGTGTTTGGCCTCAGTGGAGGGCTTCGTTCTTGGGAGCGCTCTAGTAGTTTCTCTTTATTTGTCAGGATTGTATTGGAAATAGGGCTAGCGCGCAGACCTCACAGCAAGGAGACCCGGGTTCAATTCCACCCTCGGCGATCTCTGTGTGGAGTTTGCATGTACTCCGGTTTCCTCCCACATTCCAAAAACATGCTAGGTTAATTGCCGTCTCCAAATTGTCCATAGGTATGAATGTGAGTGTGAATGGTTGTTTGTCTATATTTGCCTTGTGATTGGCTGGCCACCAGTCCAGGGTGTACCCCGCCTCTCGCCCAAAGACAGTTGGGATAGGCTCCGGCAACCCCTGCGACCGCCGTGAGGATAAGCGGTAGAAAATGAATGAATGAATGTATTGGAAATAGTTTAACCTTGGCAGAGGTCGGAACCGGATAGAGGTAGCTAGAACCAGACTAGTTATACAATTGATTGGCCTTGATAGAGGTCTATGTTGGTGAAGTGTTTTTTAGCACAAAAACAAGGTCCATTGGTGAATATGATCCATTTGTATTGCTAGTTGTGTTTGTGTTGTTGTGTTTTTTAACTACTTTACTTCTATTTAGTACTTCCACCAATTTACACTGAACTTTGTGTAGATGTTATTGTTTTTGATGTACATATTCATTCATTCATTCATTTTCTACAGCTTATCCTCACAAGGAGCGCGTGGACTGGTCGCCAGCCAATCACAGGGCACATCTAGACAAACAACCATTCACACTCACATTCATACTTATGGACAATTTGGAGTCGCCAATTAACCTAGCATGTTTTTGGAATGTGGGAGGAAACCGGAGTACCCGGAGAAAACCCACGCATGCACGGGGAGAACATGCAAAATCCACACAGAGATGGCTGAGGGTGGGATTGAACTCGGGTCTCCTAGCTGTGAGGCCTGTATGCTAACCACTTTATCGCTGTGCAGCCCTGATGTACATATAATTACACTTATTTTGAACAGCACTTGCCACTTTTATATTTATATTGTTATTCCTTCTTTTATTTTTATCCTTTTCCTTATTCTTATTTTGACTTTCTACAAAATTCACGGTGGAGTTGCACTCAAATTTCGTTGTATGCAATACAATGACCCACCCTCTTAAGTGTAAAATGGGCAAAAAAATCAGAAATAAAACAATTTGAAAGAATTGAAAAAAAAAAATTGAAATCACCGCTAAAAAAAGAAGACCTCGGTTTGATTCTCCGCTTGGCATCTCTGTGTGGAGTTTGCATGTTCTCCCCGTGCATGTGTGGGTTTTCTCTGGGTACTCCGGTTTCCTCCCACATTCCAAAAACCTACTAGGTTAATTGCCGTCTCCAAATTGTCCATAGGTATCAGGGCTCTACATTAAAAACAAAAATTACTTGCCAATGGGGAATCCTTAAGGTGAGAACTACTTGCCCGAACTTGCCCCATGTAAAATGCAGACTGCCATAATGATATCATTTATTTTTTTTGGTACCACATGAGAATTAAATGATTATCATTTCTTGTGGTTGTTTTCCTACATAGATCATGACGTTGCATGGAAATCTGGATTGTCTTGAGACTTCTAGGCACTTTGCCTTGATAAATAAAAGTACATTCATGATTGAATAAACATTGTGCTTATTAAATAATAAATGACAACACAAGTTATTGGGTGATTCAATTTGATTCACTCACCTGTGCCATCATTTGATTTGCTGCCGCTAATAAAATACTTGTTTAGGAGGCACTGCTTCATCACTTTTTGGTGTTTTCCTTCAGAAGTTGTTGAAGAATTAGACCATGTTGGCAGGGACGCCATGATAGATGTTTTTGTAGTCAAACGATCGCTGATTGGTTGATCGCGAACAAGAACGGGTGTGGGTAAAACGCAAACTGTGGACTACGGACCGCGGTCTAAATAAACGATTCTGATTGGTCCATTTCAAGATTTGCAAGGATTGGTTTGCAAATTACCACCAGAATTATGCAGCCCGTGTTTTACCAACACCCAATAAGAACCGCTTAAAAAAAAACTCTTGGCAGTATGGCATGCCAAAGTGCACTTGCCCGACGGGAATATCACTGATTGGATTTACTTGCCCGAATTTTGTTTTAACTTACCCCGGGCCATCGGTACATCGTTATTGTAGAGCCCTGGGTATGAATGTGAGTGTGAATGGTTGTTTGTCTATATGTGCCCTGTGATTGGATGGCGACCAGTCCAGGGTGTATCCTGCCTCTCGCCCAAAAACAGCTGGGATAGGCTCCAGCACCCCCGCGACCCTCGTGAGGAAAAGCGGTAGAAAATGAATGAATGAATGAATGCAATGACAATAAAGGCGATTCTGATTCTGAAGTGGGGCATGGGTCAAGAAAAACAAAAGCTCTGGATAAAAGTGCAGACCCAAGACTTTTGACAGAGACCTCTGCAAAAGCAACTCCAGTCTTTCCCTGTGGAACTCAGGAGTTTTATTCATTCTTGCGGACTCAACTTTTCTAACTGCTCGGGCTGTGGTGGAGTGAGGTCTGTGCTCTCGGTGCCTTTGTGATCAGTTGCAGTGATGTCACCAGCAGAGTGTGTTTGCTAGATATTCATGCACCCTCATGCCCTGAGGGTGGTGGCATGCTGGTAAAGGGCTCGTGTGTGTCCACTGGGGTGTGTGTGTCATGTCTCTGAGGTCTTCTTCCTTACTGTTCTCGTCCAAATTCACCCTCTGAGGCTGCACGCTGGCATCGCTGCATCATCCAAACACACTGGCAGGGTCCGACATTGATTCTCTGATATCTTTTGTTCCATGTCTTATATTTGTGATCCAGAATTTAGTTAAAACAGTGAAATTCATGTTTTCATGGAAGCGTCTTCCCGCTGCTTTTGTTGTCTTTATCACGTGTTTCTTCAGCCACACTTTCAGACGGAGTTACGTGCATGCATGATGCAATACATGGGTGTGTGTTTGTGCACGTGTGTCTGCATACAAACGCCTGTTTTAATCCAAGTCTCTCAGAGCATCTGGAGCCTCGACACAGTTTAAAGGGCTGGCTGGGTCTGCTACGAGCTGGACTAGTGCTTACAAACACACACACACACACACACACACACACGCTGCTACAGCTATCTGGGGCACCAGAAGGCCTCGGCAACGCCAAGGCAGAGGCTGCCCACCTTGGCACCACGAGGTGGGGCTGTGCTGGCGCTTTGAGGGGGACAGAAATGGCAAGGGATGGAGGGAGGAGATGGATGGGAATGGGGAGAGGCACCTGGCATGGGATAATAACCCTGGGAAAAGGCCCGAAAATGCAGAGGGTGGAGGAGTGTGTCTGTGTGTGTGAATGAATTAAGGTGTGTGAGCAAGTGTTTGGGTGTTAAAGGCATGTTGTTCTAATGGCGTCATAGCTTTGGGTATGTGGGTGCTGCTTTCTATCCATGTGTTTATCCTTCTTTGCTTCTATTGCAGTGATTTTTTTTTGCCAGAAAAATAAATACTACTACAATAATACTAAAAAAGCTTTGCAGATAACCTAATCTCCAATAATAGGTCTGCCTTCCTCTGTACCAGAATACAGTGGGGCCTACAAATCAATCATGAACAGTCACATTCATACCTATGGAGAATTTGGAGTCACCAATTAACTTAATATGTTTTTGGAATGGTAATGGTAATGGTTTAATTTCATTTGAACATGCATCAGATTACAATTGAATGCATCACATAATCAGTCCACAGTTCCACATGTCCAAAAGGAGTAGGAAGAAGCAAAGCTTATTAAATCCTACCCCTCCATCTGGTGCTTTTACAATCAGTAACTTTTACATTTGTTCACTTCCTGCTTTCCTAATATAGCTTAAGTTATATATATATATATATATATATATATATATATATATATATATATAAAATTTATTTATTTATTTGTCACGTACCGAAGTACGAGGTGATATGACCATACAATGACATAATGGGTTCCATAGTAAGTGTCAATATAGTGATATATATAGCACATCATGACTGGTTCAAGACTCTTCATCCTTGTATTTAGCAAACATCAACTGCTTGTATTGTTTCTTGAATTGGCTCATCGTTGTGCATTGTTTGAGGTCCTTACTCAATCCATTCCATAGTTTGATTCCACATACTGAAATGCTATCGCTTTGTAACGTAGTCCTAGCATATAAGTGTTTCAAATTTAGTTCTTTTATTTTTAGTTCTTATATTTTTCCTCTCTTGTAGAGAAGTATTGGATGACATTTTCAGGTAATTGGTTATTTTTAGCCTTATGCATTAGCTGTTTGAAGATGAACTATATCAGCAAGTTTAAGTATTTGTGATTTTAGAAATAAGGAGTTAGTATGTTCCGAATTATCGTTACTACACTTTTTGTAGTAAATGTTGTATGCGGGAGGAAACCGGAGTACCTAGAAAACCCACGCTCACACAGGGAGAACATGCAAACTCCACACAGAGATACCCAAGTAGAGATTCAAACCCAGGTCTTCCCGATCTCTAGACTGTTTGGCCAACATGCCTACCACTTGTCCATCATGCAGCCCGTACATTGTTTAGCAATATTTAATTACTGGTGAAAAAATGACATTTGATATTTTTCAATATTCTAAAATTGTACCTCGGTGGGTGCTGCTGTTTTGGTTAGCAACAGATTTTTAGTTTAAGTTCAAATGGGCTCAGTGACGTACTTCTACACTTTAATGACAATTATGTATGCTAAAATTGTTCCCAAAAACAATATTCCTGGGGAGCACTAATAATTATCAGACCGTCCTTTGCGGTATAGAAGTCCAATAACTTTGTGTATGTTTAGGACCCTTATGGAAGCAGACACACACATACATAGAGGTTAGACAATTTTGAAGGGAACATGTTCTTAATGCAGTGTGCAGCCCCCTACAAACACCCCCCCCCCCCCCCAACATCCACACAGCCATACCCCCACATGATTTCGTCTTCTCTGCTTAGCACCGCAGATGCCCAAGTTGCCCTGCAACAGCTGTCCCACCATGTGCCTGACCAAGTGTTGCCACCCAATGGAGGGGAGAGGAAGTGAGTAGCAGCAGGACGAGGAGGGAAGGGGGGGGGGGGGCAGACAAAGTCATGAATATTCATTTGAGCCGTTTTGTCTTTAACCCTCCTCCCATTATAAATAATTGCATTTTTTATCATCATGCGTTGAATTTCACTGCTTGGATGTTGTGAGGAGTGTTAATCTGAATGTTTGTCTCATTGTTTGTCTCTCATTTGGTGCTGGATTTGGTGGTGGATGGTGATAGCCAGCGCCCCGTGCGCGCACACCCCTCCTCCTGCTCCCAATTTCCTGGTCACAGGACGCCCCCTGGAAGCAAAACGAAGAGGGAGGAACCCTAAAATGATAGGCTGCCCTCCTATTGGCGTCCAATACTTTTTGGTGACCAATAATACGGCGAGGCAAGCATGGTAACAGCGGGGGGCACGGAGAGTGGGGTATTTTCAAATGCAAACTCCCATCCAAAAAGTCAGGCGCCGGATCCAAACTCGATTCCAGCGATGGAACAAAATGGAGGGCAGGCGTGGTGCGCCGCCATTTTGGGAGCAGTGTTTGGCGAACGAAAGCCGTGTTTCCTAATAACATTGAAAATAACAGTTTGGAATGCAGGGTTGAGGAATCAAACTGGCCTCAAGCGGAGCCAACACCACCCAAGTAATGAATTAGAATGTATTATAAACAGTGGGCCACAGTTGCTGGGATGCTGTAAAAATTGCCCTGCATTGGCCAATTAAAGCACTCTGACCGGCCACATGGGCTGTATCAAAAAAGCTGCCTGTGCAAAGATAATAATAATAATACTCCGTTGTGATTGACACTGCCAGAGGTTTGCATTTAACCATATGTCATTATGCTTGTTAACTCATATTCTGGTACTTTACACTTCACAGTAATACTAACCCAATGATAGGCATAGAAATTAAACAGTTAGAATTTTATAATGTATATATTACTATGAGTAAAGGACGCATTGTGTGAGTATGGTTACAAAAAATTAACTTATGACAATATAATAATGTCTAAAAGACTGCGTGTTTGACCAAGTAACTCGGGAACCCACCACTTTTCCAACGACCCTACATTATTTGAAAATATTATTTAACATAATTATTAGCTTAATTATAAACAAGCCATACACCCTTATTTTAAAATGGTACCTATATTGTTAAATGAACACCTCACTGACGTGCCAGACAAAATTGGCTATTATCTTTGTAAAGGGGTGCTTGGTAACTTAAGTGGGTGTTTAAAATATACTTTGGACCCTGCACACCTCGCTATGATGCAATACAAAATGAACACATTTTTCCTAACCAATAAATGAAAGAAAAACAGCGGTAATAATGAAATATTTATATGTAGAAATGTAAAAGCCTTTTATGAGAACAGTGAAAAAGCTCAAAACAGAAAAGCCAATTATTTTCTGGGGGGATATATGAGCTTCAAAGCAGGTATTGACATTTATTTTTATTTATTTATGTTTATTTTTTACAGATATTTGTAACATAATGTTTGGAAATCTCTCTAAACGTTATTAGCTCCTGTTTCTTTATGTACATATACTATGTATGCGTGGCTTTATACCTTTATCCATCAAGGGGGTGTTACAGTACATACAGTATATTCTTTGATATGAAACATTTCGAACAACCATAAACAAATAAGTCAAAGCTAACGATAATGCAAAGGAGAAGCCAGTCTCCTGTGACTAAATACTTTATATTTCTGGTGTAATACGTAAATGCACGGCACGGTGTACGAGTGGTTAGTGTGTAGGCCACACACTCAGGAGATCGGGAAGACTTGGGTTTGAATCTCCCGCATTCCAAAAACATGCATGTTAGATTAATCAATTTGTCAATTTGTCAAGTATGAATTTGAGTGTGAATGGTTGTTTGTCTATATGTGTCCTGTGATTGGCTGGTGACCAGTCACATGCCTCTGCGACCCTAATGAGGATAAGCGGTATAGAAAATGAATGGATGAATGGATAGATGGATGCGTAAATGCAGATTTAAAGTAAAAAGCAGTTTGCCATCATTGTGCCTCAAATTGCAATTAATTCTTAATTAACCCAATTCTTACTGATCAGTTAATGGATTGTTATCCGCATTTCAGTGCTTTATACATGAAATAGTTAAATTAGTAGTTTTATCTTAATATGCAAGGAGGTGTGCAGAACTCAAGGACAGATGGATGCAAGTGTCGAGTGCGATGCCAGAAAACGATGCCGCTCCCTTCCCCTTATCTGCTGTCGTACGCCACACTAAATAAACCAGGATGAAGGTCTCAAGTTGCCCAATAAAAGAAAACAAACTTTAGAAGAGAAAAAAAAAAGTGACTTGTGTGTTTGCTCGTTTAATTTTGAAAGGATGAAAGCAGACAGGCAAAAAAAGAGGGGCAGACGCGGGGAGATCACGGCGTTGTGTCGCGTGTTGGCGAGTAGAGCGCCACACAGTCTGCCTCCTAAAGCAATAAATCTGAAACAGCATAATAGATAAACGCAACTCAGAACACAAAATACCCTGTGAGGGAAAACTAATAAAAAACGGAGTGATTAAGTGGAATCAGAGCTCTTAGGCGCTATCTGGAGATGATGAGGGTAGGTTGTGTCTGTGTGTGTACGTGGGTGTGAGTGTGTGTGTTTGTGTGGGCGGGTGGGCGAGGGGGGTGGCTTCACCACACAAAGACCAGAACGGGCCAACACAACAGATGAGAGAGCATAGGGATGGGGGGCCCGGGAAGACGAGGGCTAAAAGCAGAGAGGCGAACGACAGAGAGACAGAGAAAGGAGAGATGGAGGAGAGAGACAAAGTGAGGGATGGATGGGGCAGCGGATCAGAGAGAGCCTCTAGTGTGTCTTGCTCTCGCTTTAAAGCTGAGCCAGCAAAACAGATTAGGACTCCTCTTTTTCTCCTGGGGGAGCACACACACACGCACACGCACACATTCACCATCCCGCCTCTTCTTCACACAAACTAACTCCTCCTAACTTTGACACTGACCTGCCCCGCCCAAAGTGTGCTGCTGATGCTGCTTACGCACACACTCCAGCAATTTAGGCCCGTTTAGGTGACCTCTCGTCAGGTCACGTTTGCTGATGGTTTAGCACACAAAGGCTCATGAACACACTCGAAAGGGTGAGGGTGGGACATTGTGTTCTTGATAGATTGATGTGTAAGTCCTTTGGGCAAGGAACCATATTTGGTACCCCAAGCAGGTTCCCTTAATGCACTGGAATGGCTCACAATGAGGCAATAGACCCTTGTGATGATACTTCCGGCTGTAAGTACTCGAAATTTCAAGTGTTCATTTCATTTCATTATATCATTTTTTTGTTGTTTTACTTTTGTGAATTACTTAATGTTTATTATTGATAGTATGTATTAAGATTTTAATTCTTACATGATAATTAATGTATTTTTGGCATTGGTTTTATTTTATTTTGAACGTGCATATTATAATATAATATAATATAATATAATATAATATAATATAATATAATATAATATAATATAATATAATATAATATAATATAATATAATATAATATAATATAATATAATATAATATAATATAATATAATATAATATAGGGCGGCACGACGGCCTAGTGGTTAGCGCGCAGACCTCACGGCTAGGAGACCAGGGTTCAATTCCACCCTCGGCCATCTCTGTGTGGAGTTTGCATGTTCTCCCCGTGCATGCCTGGGTTTTCTCCGGGTACTCCGGTTTCCTCCCACATTCCAAAAACATGCTAGGTTAATTGGCGACTCCAAATTGTCCATAGGTATGAATGTGAGTGTGAATGGTTGTTTGTCTATATGTGCTGGTGACCAGTCCAGGGTGTACCCCGCCTCTTGCCCAAAGACAGCTGGGATAGGCTCCAGCACCTCCCGCGACCCTCGTGAGGAAAAAGCGGTAGAAAATGAATAAATTAATATAATCTTTCAGTTTCACATCAATTGCTAATACATTTGTTTGTGCACTTCCTGTATTCAACATGTACCGTTTACCAATGTTTAAATAGAACACAATATCAAAGATGTCATATATTAGTAACTTACTGGACATTAATAATAAGTCATAATAAATATATCATAATTAGTGATGAAAAATGTATAGTGGACAGAAACTTAGTTTGTTGTTGAGTGAGTACAGACAATGTACATAGTACTTCAGGTAGTCCTACGAAATGAGAAGTACTATGTTCAAGAGTGATTACACATGGCATGGCATGTACTAGAGCTGCAAAGATGGTTAATCAATCACCCAATTAAATGACAACTATTTTGATTAATCATTTTTTAATTTAAACATGTACGTACATATCCTCTGATTTCAGATTTTTTCTTTGTGATCGATGAAAGCAGACCTATTATCTTTGTGTTTAAGCCAAAACAAGATATTCACACATATATCAGCTTTGGTCCATCTTTGGCATAGCCGATTACATGAAATTAAAAAAAAGAAACAGATTGAAACAGATTAATCAACTTCAGATTAATCATTAATTATTCATCATTTTAGCAGAATATTCAAGAGGCAACCTGGTGTTTGCTCACTTATTTGCTCTGTCAAAGCTTCTATTTCTGAATAAAGAGAAGGAAATCAAAAATGTGCTCTTTTTGAAAAAATGATTAATGGAAAAAATAATCGACCAATTAATCAGTTGGTACACACAGTAGTTGAGGACTCTTGAGTCACAGGGGTGTGAAAAAGTGTTGGCCTCCTTCCTGATTTTTTTTTGCAAGTTTGTCACACTTCAGATCACTTTCTGATCATCATTCAGAATTAAAATATTAGTCAACGATAACAACAATACCCCCCCCCCCCCCCACGTTGAAACATAACTTAACTGTAGTGAACTGCAGTGAGAGCCATTATCTCCACAAACAGTGGTGAACCTTCCCTTGCCGGCCAACCCAAATTTCCCCAAGAGCGCAGCAGTGACTCGTCCAAGAGGTCACAAAATACCCCACAACAATATTCAAATAACTGCGACCCTCACTTGCCTCCGTTAAGGTCGGTGTTCATGACTCAACCATAAGTAAGACACTGGGCAAACATGGCCTGCATGGCAAGTACCAAGACCAAAACCAAACTGAACAAAAAGAACATTAAGGCTTGTCTCAATTTTGCCACGAAACATCTTGATGACTCCCAAGACCTTTGTGAAAATACTCTGTGGTCTGACGGGACAAAAATGTATCTTTTTGGAAGGTATATGTTCCATTACATGTAGCGTAAAAGTTCAGAGAAAGAATATCAGACCAATAGTAAAATATGGTGGTGGTAGTGTGATGTTCGGGGGCTGTTTTGCCGCTTCAGGACCTGGAAGACTTGCTGTGATAAATGGAACCATTAATTTTGCTCTTCACCAAAAAACCCTGATGGAAAATGTCTGCCCATCTGTTTGTGACCTCAGGCTGTAACCAACTTGGGTTCTGCAGCTGGACAATGATCCAAAACACACCAGCAAGTCCACCTCTGAATGGTTCAAGAAAACCCAAATGAAGACTTTTGGAGTGGTCTTGTCAAAGCCCTGACCTGAATCCTATTGAGATGATTTGGCATGACCTTAAAACAGGGCTTCATGCTGCAAAAGCCTCCAATGTGGTCGAATAACAACAATTCTGCAAAGATGAGTGGGTCACAATTCCTCGACTCACCAGTTATTAGGTTTAGGGGGGTTTAGGGGGCAATCATTTTTCACACAGCATCATGGTTTGGATTTTTCATTTGGTTAGCATTTTTTATTCAGTTGTGTTGTCATTGACTATTATTTACATTTGTTTGATGATCTGAAATATTTAAGTGTGACCAAAATGAGCAAAGGGGGCAACACTTTTTCACACCACTGTACATTGTCTTTTACATTTTTCCCTATTTTGGTTAGTGATTCCGTCCGAAAAAATGCAAGGTTCTGCTTCTATCATAGTTGGCTCCATTCTCAAATGGTCATGACCTTTGTGTCACAGCTGCGTGTTTACCAACAGTCAACCAAAAGAAGTACAACAGGTTCATCCTTCATGAGAGAAACAAACCAGCAATTAAAGCGCCCAATTAAAGATTAAAGCATTTATCCAGGTTAGAGGGCCTGCCGAAGAATCAAGAGAAGTGCTTCCTGGTGTTACATCATTTAAAATTATACCCATGCATGATAATTGTTGACATAGTTAGTGAAGCATGGCTCAGACCAGCTTTGCAACAGCATCACCTTGGTGACCTTAATTTGTTTCAGACATTACAAGATACATTATGAAACATTACGTGGTTCTGATTGGTCCGCAGGAGTTGGCAGAATTCTGTGTGAAGTACGGACAACAATGTAAGTAAAGAGTGTGGTACCAGGGTCACAAAAGAACCCATTAAACCTGGATCATCTCCAGAATCTTAATGGCACTGACCATTTTCCCATCATCTTTGCATCAACCAGGAAATAATTCATTCATTTATTTCATACCGCTTATCCTCACGAGGGTTGCGGGGGCGCTGGAGGCTATCCCAGCTGTTTTTGGGCGAGAGGCAGGGTACACCCTGGACTGGTCGCCAGCCAATCACAGGGCACATGTAGACAAACAACCATTCACACTCACATTCATACCTATGGACAATTTGGAGTCGCCAATTAACCTAGCATGATTTTGGAATGTGGGCATGCAAACTCCACACAGAAATGGCCCAGAGTGGAATTCAACTCGGGTCTCCTAGCTGTGAGGCCTGCATGCTAACCACTCATCCGCCGTGCAGCCCTAGTACGTCTTACTTATTTTATATTTATTGAATTGATTATGTAGTAATGGGTGATAGAAATGATTAGAACTGCAACAATTCATTGATAATTATTCTATTAACTGTTTTGGCATTTGATAATCGTTTTTTGATTACAAATATCTGATTTCAACTTCTCAAATGTTAATATTTTCAAACATTCCTTCAGACTGATTATCTTTATGTTTTAGGCATATTTAGTGCTGACCATTTAGTTGCTGACCAAACCACAAACTATTTGTGTTCATATTAATTTGGTCCGTCTGGGGTCTAACCGATTAGTCAAAACACTTCAGATTAATCGACAGAGAAAATAATTGTTCATTGCGGCAGTAGAAACGATACAACTTTGTAGATAGTGGTTTTAATTATATCGCCCTATTAAAGTAACGCATATTGATGAAGCAATATAAGTAAACATGGCAGAAAGCGAAGAGCAAAAACAGGTGAAAAAGACTAGTCCAATATCCATCATTTGGACTTGGTTCGGATTCAATCAGCAGAAAAATACACAGCGCAGTAGCAATACCAGCAAAGAGTGGTAATCTGACCAATTTTTATGTCTCCAGGATGCTTCCCTGGGGGAGGTGTTCAGGGCAGGTCCGACCGTTATACGAGGTCTTGGGGAGACCCAGGACACATTGGAAAGACTATGATGCTGTCCACATGGAACGTTTTCAGGTCAGTAAAGTATTTCAGCCTTTCTTCCACACGGAAACAGCATTCTGGGTGGCCTGAAATTGTACTTTTTAACATCTTCCAGAGTGGGAAAATCTGAAAACGCTGACATATCGTTGCAGTGCTGACAAGTCACATGACCCGAAGTGACAAGCCGACAACATATCTGAATACTTTGAGTGGCATGACTCAACACGGTCGAAATTCTCCTGATTTTTTTTGGTCTTATACCCCAAAGTAACTCATAGAAGTTATTCAACTTTGTCATCTAGACATTTTGGTGTCATGCGGTTCTGTCTGCTAATCTGTTTAGAGTGCTGTAGGTACGTGTTTCTTTCTATTAAATCGTTTTCAGCCAGTGATCAATTCCCTTCTGGATGCAACAATATACAAAATTGAACCTGAATTTTTTCTACCCTCCAAAAAAAAAAAAAAGACAAAAATTCCAGGAACGTTTCCGTGTAGACAGGGCTTATGTCTCTCGGGTGGCGTGGGAACGCCTCAGGATCCACCAGGATGAGCTGAATGAAGCAACCGGGGAGAGGGATATCGATCTCAGATCAGCGGAAGAATTTAGATGGGATGAATAGACCTTAAAACAAGACATGCAGTTGACGGTACGGTTATTTTTTTAATTATGTGGGAAAAGGTTTGTAGCTTTTGATACAAGAAACATACAACCCAAACATATCATGCTAAGGTCCATGTCGCCCAAAAATACTACATATAACACTAAACACTAAAATTAACGCCTGCACTGTTTTGCACTTTTTGCTTGTTCTGAACTCCTATTATGATACCAGAACAAGACAATTTCCCCAGAGGACGTCATGTACTTCATTAGACAGCAACCTAGTAGAGACTGAATCAACAGCGTAACACACTCCATTTTGACTCAGTTGCTTCAAGATGTGTTTAATCCAACGAAGCCAACCTTTCTGAACCCATGGACCGGCTCGTGTCGTGCCAAGCTCCTGACGGACAGTGTTGGTTTGGCTCATTAGGAAGTGATAACCGCCGTTTGGCTCACAGGACCGCCGTGATGGCATGCGTCCAACTTTGACCCCAAAGTGACATCAGAATCAGAAAGTATACAAAAAATATCCAAATTTGTTTAAATTTGATGTAGTTCTTATACAAAAAAAATACCCTGTCATGGACAACCTTGGTTCACCTTTCAAATGCAATCCTTTATACCAGGGGTCTCAAACTCAATTTACTTGGGGGCCACTGGAGCTAGGGTCTGGGTGAGACTGGGCCACATCAGGTTTTCAAAAAAAACAAACAAAAAAACGCATTTATTAAAAACAGAAAAATATACAAACTTTTTCAGTGCTTTGGTTCCGATTTTGTACAATAAAAGCGCTGATAAAACATTCCACTGTTCTCAAATATCTTAAGTTTTATTTTTCTGCACAAAATAAGATGAAAAATAAACAAATCAAGAATAAAGAAAATCAATCAATCAGTAATAAATAAATATAATAATAATAATAATGAAACAGCAAATAATAAAAACGTAAGAAACGATAACTATTAACAGTTATTTAACCTTTAACATGAACATTAATCAAACGTAATAATTTTTTCTGGGTACATGATACCATACAGCATCCATATCAAACTTGTGCCGGCCGCACTAACATTAAACTTTCATATCAAGACGGGGGCCTCAAACTAGTGTCCTGCGGGCCACATTTGGCCCGCGGGCCGCGTGTTTGAGACCCCTGTTTTATACTGTATGTCGGTGCATGCAACTTCAAAGTATGAATTTCATTATTGAATGCAAGCGCTTTTAGACACATCATTCATTCTGATTTGGGGTCACATTAGAGGCTTTGTCTCTCTAAATGCGGCAGTGAACAACCTCCTGCAGGAAACCACTGTTGGCTTACAAATGTTAACCTCTCCAAGAGTCTGGAGTGGGAATGTGATGGGCTGGCAGCAGTCAGATGGGGGGGGGCACCCTCCATTTCATTCTCCTGTGCCAGGGTCGAGCATTCCTCACCCCTTGAAAGGCCGCTTAGCAGCTTCTCTTTATTTCCTTTTTCTGCTGCAATTTAGCCTTCTCATTTTGCGCCTGCACTTGCTATATGTGTATTTCCTCTCTTCACTCTAGTCCACAATTGCTGCTGCTGCTGCTGCTGCTTTACTAGCGTGGCCATGGCGAGCGTGCAAAGGGCCTCCCTGTGTCCATCCAGGCCAACATTTGGACATTTGTGATGCTAGACAACACTTGTGCACTGTGCCTGCCCGCCTAGCCCACCGCTAAAACAAAAAGGGCCTTGTTTATCCTCTCATACCTCTTATTGCACTCCTCACACGTAGAAGCAAACATCTTTTAGGCCTATTTTGCCTTACTATGTTGCCGAACTTAAAGGCAACACACTGGCCATAAAATTAGGTACGGTGCTCATCTGTATTAAAGAAAAATCTGTCTTAACAACAAGAATAATGCTCTCTTAGGATTGCCACTTGTTTATATGATTTTATTTTGCAACATGCAGAGCATATTTTAATCCTCTCATAAATATTATTTTTGTAAATATTTGTACATGTATGATGTGCGACTGCCCCTTTACTACAATTTTTCCTGTGGTTTACAATTTGTGGATAATTTTGCCACTTTATTTATGCACTCCCATAACATTATTTACATCAGTGCATTGAGAAAGGAATTATTGCTGCACTTTCCCTCTTATATTACTATACACAATCACAACAGAAGCCATGTTTTGATTTAATTTCCACCCTATGATCTGACTTGTTCCAAAAAAAAAAAAGTCAATTTGAACTTTTCTAATGCCTCTTGCTGCAAAATCCCCTCCTCTTCTCGCCCCAGTGAGGTCTGATGGGGTTTGTAGGCCACATAAAACTGCTGCCTGCTCTTTAAAACAGCATGCCTTTAGAAGCTTTATGCTGTGGTGTGATGAAGTGCTTTACATTTCGTGGGGTGAATACTCTGGACTTTCGTTCAGGCAGCACATTTCACCTCATAAAGCATGCCAATCATTCATGTTATTTTAGTTTTTTATAAAGAGCCCAAATGTCATTTAAAAATGTATTATTTAAAAAAAAGGCAAATCAAGCAGGATTATTGTATATAATTGTATTTGTATGTTTTATCCACATATGGTGAGGCAGCATACATTATTATTTAAGACACATTCATTGACAATTCAAGTGTGTGTCCTCACTTTTTCGTTAATGATCCAATTTAATGTTTTAATAAACACATTTTTCTAAAGTTAGCAACACACTTTTAATATTCAAATCAAATAGTTTGTGTACTATGTTGTTGTCATTTACACCCATTCACGTAACCCTCTCTGCACCATCACTGCTACTCTATTAAATCATTGTATTGAATTAAACATTACATATTTCACTTTTAGTTCATGTAATATCAAGTATAAAATAAATTGCCTTATTTAGATTTTTTTTTTAAAGAAAGAAATAGTTTCACCTGAGATCACTGGGCCTTCATAGGCACACACAACTCATTAAAAAAAATCTAATTAAAAAATGCTTGAAGTAAAAAATGTTTTTATGGTTACACCTCTTTATTTATTCCACGTATTAAAGCTGTATAATGTTATTCACGTTTTTTTCCGATCAATTGGTAATTCCTCCAAACAGGCCAATGTCCATGCAGCAGCTCCCAGTGTCTGCAACGACACAAAAATAGCATTATTATCGAATAATAACAATAATAATATAGTGTATTATATTATACATTCGATTAAATTTTTTAACAATATATTTTATTATTATTATTATTGTCATTGAATTCAGGAAAATTAAAATTATACGCTACGAACGGTTCTCTTATATTTTGTCATTATTTAATCTGTGCAAATATCAGAAAGAAAGACAGTTGAAGGTAAAATATCACACCAACCAAAATAAACAACAATATAACGGATTGGGTTTGTGTATTTGGCGGGAAAAGACGTGTAGATTTTAATGTGTTCTATTGACAAAATGCACATGATGATGCTGTACTATTGACACTTGATCTGAATTAGATAATATGTCATTTTAAAATGAATAAACATAATCCTATAGCTTTGTTTTTTTTAAGTGAGGTCAATCACATTTTAAAGCTCGATAAGTCTGAAATATTGCGTGTATGGAGAGTGTGTGAGTGTTTGTGTGTGAGTGTGTGTGTGTGTGTGTGTCCATCCATGTCAAACTGGGCCATAAACCAAAAAAAAGCAAATAAAAAATTCTATTAGAAAATGAATAATTGAGATAACCAAATGCGAGGGGAGGCCATCGGTGAATTATTCATATTAATTCATATTGCAGGAATGTCACTGACAACCACACACACATCAATGTATAGGTTTTAAACTCGTTTTAATTACATTTATTTCAGATGTCATCACCTTTTGGTTATTTTTTTTTGTAACTTATGTTTTTAATATGATTTATTATGTTGCAACACTTTGTTTCCGTTTGTTACCGACTTTGTGTGTGTTTTTGTGCACTTAAATAAAATAAAGTACGGTGTTGACCTCTTTACAGGTCATGACCTCCCACACCTGCAAACCCCGGGACAATATTGTTGACATTACGTTCCCGCCCTCATTTATATGAGAATTTTCACGTAACATGACCAATAGGCTATAACTTTTGTTTTATTTTTGTGACATATTCTCTTTATTGCGCCACATTGGACCATTCCAGGCGCGCACACGCACGCATACACAGAATAGAGGTATCGTCTAATCCCCGCCGTCCGTGATTTAACCCCCCCGGTGCTTATAATGCCCCTAAAGCCCCAGCTGCTCTCGGTGGCCGCTCCACAGTCTGCTCACCTCGGCTCTCTTTATTAATAATTCACCCCTCCTTTTCTCTACATACAGTGTAAAATAATAAAATATAGGTTTTGTGCATGTAGTGTGTGTATATGTGTGTGTGTGTGTGTACGTGCTCCCTCGTGTGTGCTCTTTTTAATGCACTTGAAACGGTTCATTTTACGCACCGATTTACGCATGAAGTTCAGATTTGGAAGCTCTAATCATCTTTAAGGTGGAGGCAGTGGAGGCAATAAGCCCCTCCACCCTATTTCGTCGACTGCGCGTTTCGATACACACACACACACACACACACAGAGAGAGAGAGAGAGAGAGAGAGAGATTGAAGAAGAGAGAGAGAGAGAGTGAGTGAGAGAGAGAGAGAGTAAAACAGATCGGACGCACGACTCGCGAAGCAGCCAGCACTTGTTATTTTTTTAAGCTGGCGAGAAGCAGCCAGACAGAAAAAGAACACAAAGGGAATTGTACTTACTTTGCATCCCGTCCGCTTGTCTTCAACGTTTTTTTGTGTGTGTGTGTGTGTGTCTGTTTCGTATGTGAGAGGAGTGAAAACGCGAAAGCAAATCTGCAGGACAAGTTTGGCTCTCCTTTTGGACACTTTTGGCGCGGACGTCTCCGCAGAGCATGGCGGAGTGACGTTAAAAGCCCGAATCAAAAAATCAGAAAAAGGAGCTTTCCTTGTCGTCTTTTCCTGCGATCTTGCAGAGTGGACTCACTTTTGAGAGCGGCTGCTGTTTTTGTTTTTGTTTTTTTTTGTGCGTGCGTGTGTGTGTGTGTGTGTGTGTGTGTGTGTGTGTGTGTGCTTCCGGCAACAGCCAAGAGAGCAAGTCTTGCTCCCTCTCTCACTTTTTTTTGGGAAGCTGAACTTTTAAAGGAAAATGGGGCATTGAGAGTGTTGGCAGATCTCCTCACACTATAATGGTACGTGCTGTGTAACTCAATAGTTTGTCTTTTGTTGGCTGCATTGAGTGTGTGTGTGTGTGAGTGTGTATTAAACTCACTGGTGTTTGCTCTGTTCAAACATAAGTCTTTTATAGCATAGCAGACCGTAAATGCTATAAAGTCTGACATGATGAGAGCTGCATGTCTTAAATGACATTTTCTGCAATGGCTGATTTTTGTCTTAAACACTAATGCAGCATGCATGGACCTTGCATCCTCAGCATCAACCTTTCTGACATTTTTAAATATTGCTATATCAAGGAGCGCTTCATTTGTGAGGCACCGAGTCGTTGTAACCTCCTAAAAAAAAAAATTCAAAACCTCTCCCGAATTATAGATTTGTAAAAATCAGTGTAGCCCAGGGATCATCCCGCAGCTCATATCTCATTTGTACTGTGGTATAACTCAATAATATTTAAAAGTTGTAATGTTACAAGTACTGTGATTGGCTGGCCACCAGTCCAGGAGGTACCCCGCCTCTTGCCTCAAGTCAGCTGGGATAGGCTCCACTATAAGGTTGAAATATTCACATTTATCATTTTATGAAAGACAAAAAAAAATTAATTCATGTCAAATTGTATACTTGGATTAATTCCTGACAAGAAGCATCACATGATGTTGAAATGTTTATTTATATTTAAATATTTATATATTCATATATATTTATTTTATATTTATTTGTTTATTTTATTTATTTTGTTTAAAAATGACTAATTTATTTGAAGTAAATCACTGTAATATGTCATGTTTCCAAAATGTTGATCATTTCAAGAAATACTGTAAGCAACAAAACTAGACTGTTTACATAATTGCTGCCATTTTTAATATGAATGGTCTTTATCTTTTTGTTGCCTGCATTTGCTATAGATGGCCTCATCTATCATCTAAAGTCAATCAAGACACCAAAAACAGTGGAGCCTCTAAGGCCAAAAAGTTTGACCTCTGATTTGTTCATATTTAAAATACATTTTCCCATTAGAAAGAGTTCAAATGGAAAATAATCTGTTCCAGAGTCAAACTGCCGCTACCCTAAATCTCTATTAACTCTACAGGCAGTGTTTAAAGTAACAAGCGACGAAAAAGTTTGTAAAGTTTGATATGAGTGGGGGTCGGGTGAGGGGGGGGGGTCTCCAAACATGTCCAGTAAAACCAGAAAAAGTCGCTACTTGTGTTACTTTTTACTTGTCACTTTTTTTTGAGTGAATACTGGCAACACTGAATTCCCTTTTGCTATGTATTCTTATTCCCTGGCAGATCAGGTGTTTGATATGTGTGTTGAGAAGCAGTGTTACGATGCCTATGTTGTACGGAGTTGCAACGACATGCTAGAATGTAGCATGTCATTACTCTTTGTCATCAGTGGTTAAAAAATGTGGAAAAAGCCAAAGAAAAAGCAACATTCACTTGATTTCATGGTTGCTGACTGAAGCTGAAGTCACATGCATGTCTTGTCAAGACCTCCCATGTTTTTGTACAATTTTTGATATATTTCCTTAAACTGAATGAGTCTCGGGGCTCCATGGCGGTCGAGTTGTTAGCGCGGAGACCTCACAGCTAGGAGACCTGAGTTCGATTCCACCATTCCATTTCTATGTGTAGTTTGCATGTTCTCCCCGTGCATGTGTGGGTTTTCTCTGGGTACTCCGGTTTCCTCCCACATTCCAAAAACATGCTAGGTTAATTGGCCATAGGTATGAATGTGAGTGTGAATGGTTGTTTGTCTATAATGTGCCCTGTGATTGGCTGGCGACCAGTCCAGTCCAGTACCCCGCCTGGGATATCCAGCACCCCCCGTGCCCCTCATAAGGATAAGCGGTAGAAAATGAATGAATGACTCTCGCTAACCAAAGGTTGGATTACACTGGACCGTACCGTAACGTGTACATTATATATCTATATCCCACTGAAAAATCCAATCCAATCCACCCTCAATAAACACTTAGCAATATTATTTGTATCACCATGATTGACTGGTTCACTTAACATGAATTCTTTAAATTCCACTATCCAATACAAGACGTTTTGTGTCTGCATACCAGAACGTCAACAAGAGCATCTGTAAACTAGTCATTTGTAACATCAACCCCTCCAATTATCTGTCAATAAAGTCAAGGTAAACGCACCATTACAACGACTGTGTGTCATCGGCAGTGATTTTGCTCCCCGTGGTTGTGTTGTGATTGTACGTCTACGATTTCACACTCGGTTGCACCCACCGTTGTTGTCGAGAACCAACCGCTGAACTTCTCAGGCAAGTGCAGGCCAAGATGTTGCTTGGTGCCAGGGAGTGGTGGTGCATTATGGGGAGGGCGCCACCTCCCCTATTACATAGGATTAAATAAAAGAGTATTGTTTCAACTAAGATGTAATTGAGTGGGACATTTGATACAGGCTTAATGACTTGATTTACTTAGTCGTGCTCTCCGTACGTTGTAATGCAATTCCATGCTTCCTGGCTGTTGCGGTTAACTCTGCTGTATTAGAAGCATAACCGCAAAAAAACCACCCCTAGTGACACAAAGGACTGATTGTACCAGCCCCGACCTCATTGTTAAAAGCACTCGGAGGCCGTAGCGGAGTGCGGTTTGGCCTGTGAAAAGGCCCGAGTAAGGCCACATGGAGAAGTAAGGAGGTATGAAGTTCAAGCGGTGTAGTAGAGAAAAAAAAATGTTTGCAGCCTAGCTGGAACGTTTTGTGTTTCAATTGGCATGCTATTATCTGAAGGCAGCAGTTATGGATGAGCCTGTCGAGCAAGATCAGTATAGTTTACAGGCGGAGTGCCAGTCTGAGCTGATGTTCAGGTGTGTCACAATGCATGCAAACTTGTCTCCCTGTCAGTTTGGTGAAATACTGCATGTCTTTATTACATTTCGCTTGGAAAAACAAGGTCGACACAGGTACCCTTTACTGACATCCACTCATAGAATTTACATTTGGTATTTTACACCCCTAAAGGGAAAGTGCAGTCTCTTTAAGGTGTGTGCAGCACAAAGCAGTTCAGTAGGCTTCATGAAAAGGTTCATCCAGCAACATTGCAATAAGAGACATGCTGTACTTGGCACCAATGGCTTTCTACAAATATGGCCGTCATCATTCAGCACCAAAATGCCATATTTAGTCACAAAACTGCAACATTTTGCACTCCATAAAACATTCTACCTGGAAACTTAAATCTTACAAGCTCATTTGTTTGTTTTTTTTGTACAATAACACATGGTATCAAAATGAATTATTACAAAATGGATTATTATTATCTGCACCACAATCCACAGATATGGCCAAATTAGAAACACCACATATTGCCTTAAACAACTCTATTTTGACACACAAATTCACACAAAGGGCTGCACGGTGCACAAGTGGTGAGCACGCAGGCCACACAACTACGAGACCCGAGTTCAATTCCACCCTCAGCCATCTCTGTTTGGAATTTGCATGTTCTCCCCGTGCATGCATGGGTTTTCTCCGGGTACTCCGGTTTCCTCCCACATTCCAAAAACATGCTAGGTTAATTGGCCACTCCAAATTGTCCATAGGTATGAATGTGAGTGTGAATGGTTGTTTGTCTATATGTGCCCTGTGGTTGGCTGGCCACCAGTCCAGGATCTACCCCGCCTCTGGCCTGAAGACAGCAGGGATAGGCTCCAGCAACCCCCCACTGACACTATGAATGAATGAAAATTCACACAAACACATTAAGATTTGTGATATTTTCTTGTGTAGAATGACGGAAATTATATAAAATATTTACATCTGAATATTTCAGCATAGTGTTTCTAAACTGTCAACATTTTATTACCCGAAATTTGTGGAAAATCTCACAAAATGGGCACAGACCTCGGTCCAGATCCGGACCCAGTGATGGCCCTTTACAGACCCGTGACCAATTAAAGTCAATGGGAAATATACCGTATTTTCTGGACTATAAGTTGCTCCGGAGTATAAGTCGCACAAGGCCAAAAATGCATAATTAGGTAGAAAAAAACATACATAAGTCGCACTGGAGTATAAGTTGCATTTTTTGCGGGTAATTTATTTTCCAAACTACTTGACCAAAACAGACATTATGTCCTCTTGGAAGGCAAGTTCTAACAATAAAAGAATAGAGAACAGGCTGAATAGGTGTAAGATATGCTAACACAATGGTTATTCAGCTACACAAAAAATAAACATGAACAGAAAAGATGTCCAGTGTTTATGTAACATAAACAGTTTTTTCCATTTATAAGTCGCTCTGGAGTATAAGTCGCAGGAACAGCCAACCTATGAAAAAAAGTGCGACTTATAGTCCGTAAAATACGGTAATATAATCATACATGCTTTGCGGGCGTAATTACTGTACTTCAGTTATCATGGTGACAGCACATGCGTTGACGTAAAATGTCCGTTTTACGCATATATCGGATTTATATCTGGTATATGCGTAAATCGGATTTTATCCGTTATAAAAAGGCACTTCCTTGACTAATGTACCTGGACGCACAGGCAACGCTGCAAACGCTGCAAATGACGTCGTATAGCGGCCTGTCACGATTCGGCGAATCGGAGCGCCACGATGCGGCCATCCGATATATGCGAGGGAAATTTAATGGAAATGCATTGGAACGGGACTGGAGATTTTGTCCGAAATAGGCGAAATCCGTTATAAAAAATCTGATATATGCAATGAATTTTTATTGGAAATGCATTACAGAAAAATCGGTTCTTTTTTATCTGTCCGTTGTGAGCGAATTTCCGATATATCCGAGTCCGATATATCCGAGGTTTACTGTATTATTATTATTATTATTGTCTGTACGGCACAGACTGAACTCGAAACCGAAACCAAAATGCTACAAAATGGAGAGCAGTGAAGCATACAAGCATATTCCAATTGCATGCTGAGTAAGACAGATTGGTACATGTTGGCACTGATATTGAAACTCCTCAGTTCACTTCGTCTCCACTAGTGGGGCCCGCCCCGCTATTTGAAACGCACTTCTTGTAGGGTGATGTGCAAGGTTTCATTACATTTACATATTCAAATGAGCCAGTAGAGTTGACACAATTAAAGTCAAAGTAAGGTTCTGGGAAAAAAATGACTTTATTTATTTTTAATTGAAGACGCCTGACCAGAGTTTAACTATTTATTACAATTAGCATCGTTTTGGCATCATTTCAAGCTGAACTCAGCTGAACTGAAGATGCTGATTAGACAGCATGCACAGATGTAACCTAGGTTGGCCACAATAAAAGGCCACTCCAAAATGTGCATTGTTATTACACCGCACAATGGCACAGATGACTGAAGTATGGAGGGAGTGTGCAATAGGTATGCTCACTGCAGGAATGTCAACCAGAGCTGTTTACCAGGAATTGGCTCTTCACTTCTCTACCCACGGCATCTCATGGCAATGAATCAGTCACAACTGGACCGTTCAGGTTGTCTTACAAAACGTTTCGCATCTCTTCCGAGCAGTCTTCATCAGTTATTGCTCAAATTAGACTGTCCTATCTAGTCTGAATGGTGTCCCACTTTGTGTTTGAGCATGAACTGGTGGTGAAGCCTGGTGAAACGTCTTCTAAGACAGTCTGAACAGTCCAGTTGTTATCGATTCAACCCCAGTTCCCTGAGAATACAATGACCTAGATCAGAGGTCTCAAACTCACGGCCCGTGGAGGCCTTGATATGAAAGTTTAATGTTAGTGCGGCCTGGTCTGTTTGATATGGATGCTGTATTGTATCATGTACCCAAAAATGACAGCTTAAATTGTTTATTAATTTTTTCTTAAATCTTATTTTTGTGTAGAAAAATTAAAATTAAGATATTTGAGAACAGTGGAATGTTTTATCAGAGCTTTTCTTGTAGAAAAACACTGAAAAAGTGTAAGGTATATCAGATTATATTATAAAAATATAAATTAATATTTACAAAAAAATAAAAAAAAATAAAAATAGTTTTGGTTTTTAAAAATGTGACTTTGTGACTATGTGACTTTGTTTTTTTTTTAAAACCTGATGCCGCCCAGTCCCACCCAGACCCTATCTCCAGTGGAGCCCCCAGGTAAATTGAGTTTGAGACCCCTGGTCTAGATGAATCAAAATAGTCACAAGCTCAGAGAAAATACATACCAGTAAAGCTGCACATTTTGGACAGGCCTTTTATTGTGGCCAGCCTAAGGCATACCTGAGCAATCATCGTGTTGTCTCACACAGATTTAGACATTTTTCTGAACAATATTTGAGAGAAATGGGCCTTTTATGAACATTAACAAATGTTTATATATCTTTGAGTTTATCACACAAAGATGAAGAAAAGTTGCATTTGTATTTTTGTTGAGTGTATGAATCATCCTATATGAAGGATGGACATTTAATATACATACTCAAGTGTCCTGGGGAAATGACTATAAAATCTTATGTACTTACTTTATGAACTTCAACCCAAGTTGAGTGAGTAGGGAGGCTGATCCAGCATGGTCATGTTCTTCTCGGCCAGGAACTGTTGGATCCTGTTTGATTACTCACTAGTCATTGTGAGCAGCCACTTGTTGTCCTACCTCCTACCTCAAGATCTCTTTGTAGCCGTACTGGCTGATCGTCTGGTTCTGTGGTAAAAACTGTTGGTGGAATGTGATCACCATGAACAGTCCTAGAACTTTTCTGAAGCACCTCGTATCAGCTCAACAGAATATGGCTGTACTCCTAACCCTAAGACTCACAAGCGGAGCAAAATAATTATCTATGGATCCATGTACACTTTTTCATTCATCCCTTCATCTTGTTTTTTTGCTTAATTTTGCGCCCCCCACCCCCTCTAGAAATGGCTGTGCGGAAAAATAGTATTTTTCCACCATTTCTCCCTGAGGTAGCTTTGGCAGGCGCTCACACGGCGGCCATGTCTGCCTTTCATACGTCCCCTCGCACTCGATGGAACAGATCGCCGGTGCCGCCCGATGTCTTTTGAAGAGTCTGCCATCTCTCTCAGGTTGGCTGGACTCTCTTTTTTTTTTTTCTCATTTCCTCCATCCTTACCTTCATTTTTAATCGTGTACCTGAAGCATGGAAGTTTTATGTTCATGGCTAACAAATCAGGCTTCTACGACCAAAATGGTGGTGATGTTCATCGGAGTTTGGTGGATTTGTAGAAATAACAATACTAATTGTAGGCATATGTGTTGTCTTTTATGGGAAGCATACATTCATACGTTGTAGTTCATGTGCTTTAAAATGGAGCAATGTATTGGAAAATGTCCCAAAAGGGTCTTCAGTGCACATTGCTCTGGCTATTTGGCCTTAAGTGGTCAACACAAAAAGGCAGAGAGGACCAATGAGCCAGGCAGTCACTGTTGGAGTGTAAGAAGCAACACAAATTGCAGTGTCTTTTTTTTTTTTTTTTTAATACTTTGCACTTGAGCTCTGTGAGAGTGCCCCGCTGTGAGACTGCAACAAATAACATAAAAGTGCCTAGTCATTTCTTCTTATACAGTCGTCCCTCTTATATGGTGGCTCTTGTCTTGTCAATGTATTCTAATGGGAGCTTGAAATGGCTTTACACTTCTATTACCTAATGTAGTAGACATAAGTAGAGTAAATAAGCCATTTAAGATCTAAATGAAGCTCCTGCTCGTGTGTGTCACAGTAAAAAAATGTGTTCCCTCCAACAGTTATAGCTCCAACAGTATCCCATGTTGTTATTATGTCAAATTATTAAAGATTAATCATGTGTTTGAAATGAATTAATCATGATTAATCATGAATATTTTCTGAACAGAGACAGGATTATATATTATGTACATTACGTTATATTTTGCCATTGTGAGAGTGCAAGAAACAATGTAAATGGGTAGAATTTTGCATTGGTATTTTGCTGTTATGAGGCATTCGGGTAAGAAATAACTTACAGTAGAGAAACAAGAAACAACCTGAGAGTGTTGTTAGCAGACCTTAGTGGCGGACAGGAAGGGATGTCGAAGCTTCAGTGTGGAGTTTTAGGTTGTTGTAGATTATGGCTCCAACAGTATCCCATGTTATTATTATGATTCTTTGTAGAGCTGTCAAATGATTAAACATTTTAATCTGATTAATCATATGTTGGAAATGAATTAATCGTGATTAATCATGATGTCTGATTTTTTTAAAAGGTATTTTATGAACAGAGACAGGATTATATATTACATTATGTTATATTTTGCCATTGTGAGAGTGCAAGAAGCAATGCAAATAGGTAGAATCGTATTTTGCTGTTATCATGCATTCGGGTAAGAAATAACTTACAGTTGAGAGAAACAAGAAACAACCTGAGAGTGTTGTTAGCAGACCTTAGTGGTGGACAGGAAGTGACGTCGGAGCTTCAGAGTTGAGTTTTAGGTTGTTGTGGGTTATGGCTCAGTAACAGTATCCCATGTTATTATTATGATTCTTTGTAAGGCTGTCAAATGATTAAACATTTTAATCTGATTAATCATGTGTTGGAAATGAATTAATCATGATTAATCATGATGTCTGAAATTTCTTTTAGGTATTTTATGAACAGAGACAGGATTATATATTACATTATGTTATATTTTGCCTTTGTGAGAGTGCAAGAAACAATGCAAATGGATAGAATCTTATTTTGCTGTTATCAGGCATTCAGGTAAGAAATAACTTACAGTAGAGACAAACAAGAAACAACCTGAGAGTGTTGTTTCTTCTTTGGTTATCGCTTTTGTCATTGTGCAAGAAAAATGAAGTTTGGTGTCGTCTTTTGTTATATTCAGGCACTTGAGAATGAGAAACAAAATATATATACACGTATTTATTTGTGTGTGTGTGTGTACATATATGCGTTATACTCTGCACCACTGAATATTACGCTTGATCAGATGGCCTAGACAAACAACAAAAAAAAAAAGTCCAATCGCATCCCTTGCATGTTTGCGGAGTGGGAAAATCTGTCTCAATTAACACATTTGCATGGGGCGATGATGACGGACTCCAAATAGGTCACTGACTGAATCTCCTGCCTCCGAATCTTCCCTCTAAAATGTTAATTAAGGACTTTGAGAGTTTTCTGCTCAGGGCTGGCCATATGGGCTGGGCATATGTTATATATATATATATAGTACAATCTATAATTCATACACTGCTGCGGGAGGGAGCGTTTGAGGGCCTGGAGTTTTTTTTTTGGGGGGGGGTGTTACTACAAAGGGAGTCAGTATGTTCTGGCCTCCCAAGTGGCAGGTAGCAGCCTTAGCCTATTTATTAGCTGCATGTTGTTCACTGTTTCACAATGGGATCAACACCTGTTTCTTTGGCTGATGACTTAAAAGAGCATTAGGATGTCTGTGTGTTGCTTGGTTAATAGGAAATGAATACAAATCATCTATTGTTTTGGTGTCTTTTCAATCAGATTACATGATGCTCCATTAAAATCTATATAAAGCTCTCTATGGGCATTTGACTGCACTTCCTCTCATTCTAATCACGAGGCAGAATTGCTCTCTGAATGTTTCCAACTCCTGTTTTAGTGTCATTTTTCCATTATATATTATGATATAGTAATAATAATGATTATGAGTTTGGATGTGAGATTATTTTGATGGCGTTTTATAGCAGGACTTCCAGGTATCATATTTATATCAGTCTTCCATCGTTGTGATAGTTCGACAAATTCAATTCTTTTCTGGGGTTTTTTATATTAGCTGTACAATTAGCTAATAGCTATTAGCTATATTAGGTTATATTATCGGCCGTTTGACTGATGATCACATCGTGAGCCTAGAAAACTCAGCATGCTGTGTCAAATTAAACCTTTTTAATGTGCTACTTAAAGAAAAAAGGCATTTTGCGGCATATGCTTTTTCACGGAAATCAGCCGATATTCATCGGTGGCCGATCTATTGGAGCATCCCTAAAATAAATCTATTTATATCCCACAGTTGCAAATATACAATTATTGAAAAATGACAAAAAAAAAATACCCCACTAATTGCAATGTTGTGTCCCAAAATATTTGTCCTCATCATGTTTTGAAAAGCATGTTCCCTTCCACATGTATTCCCAGTTTAAGCCAGTTGTCCCTCGCACACCCAGAGCCCACATTAATCATCAGAACGAGCCAATGGAAAACATCCATTTTGGGCTGCGTATCAACCAATCAGACGAAGCTTGCTTGTGCACCTGACCTTGTCTCCGGCTGAGAAAAGCCAATGGTTGAAGCTGCAGCACACCTGACGCGCTGTGCTTTCTTTGGCTGGCGTCAACATCTTGCACAGGTGCCATGGATGCAGGCGGCCAATCAGATGCAAGACACGTGTGGCCCGGCAGAAGAGTATTAGTGTTTCTATGTCACTGTCGCAATACAACATCGACTGAACAATGCGCAGTGTGTTTTCCCCGAAAGCAATGTTTATGGACTAATAAAGATGATTAAAGATCACACAATGGCATAAAAATGGAAGGTTTGCAAGTGCAGATTATCTGTAATAAAACGGCAAGGGGAAAAGTGGGGTGGGGGGCGAATGGGAGCTTTAGCCGCGGAGGCCTCTCGTTGCAAAGGATATGAATAGCCTTTGTTTTCTCCACAACTCAGGGCTGTGCGGTCTGCCAATGTCTGGCTCTTATTATAGAGTTTGTGTCTGTGCGTCTGCTTAAGTGACACACGTGTGTGTGTGTGTGTGTGTGTGTGTGTGTGTGTGTGTGTGTTGCTATGTGTTTTTGAGGACAGGTGATTATATTTTGTCAGATTGTATGCACACATTTAAACATATGAAACACTGTTTTCTTTCCCTGCTTGTATTCTTGCTGAATAAATGTGTCACGGGGTCCCGGGCTGGCACAAGAGCACGTGTTTGCTTTTTTATCCGTTAAAGTTGTGAAATGAAATAGGATTTTGCAGAACGGCGCGGCGGCGGCGGCTGTGGGATTTGGGCTCCCTTCGGCTCAGCAGAGAGGGATAGCTTGATCCAATCAACGGCAGAACTGCGAGGAGAGCCCATTTCACAGCTCCGGGCTCTGCCAGAACCCTGCCTTGCTCGAATTAGAATACAAATGAAGCTCGCTCAATGCATGCATGCATGTATACAGAGCGTGTGGCTTAGGATGGGCCTTTAGGAGAAAATATACACTGGGTTATCTTTTTTTTTTTTTTTTTTTTTTTGTAGGGTTGTCTACATTAAAAGAGAAGAAGCTTATTATAATTATTATTAGTATAATAGCCTGGACTTATATTCTTCTAACTCTGTATTTTGTGGATGTTTTAACAGAAAATTGTACAAAAACAAAGCACTGTGCTATGTTCATGACTGCACTATTTGTGTCCGTAATCTCCATGCTCATACCACCCCCCAAAAATGGTGACTACTGCCGCAACACTTTTGCACAAATATAGCTTTCAAAACACTATATTTCGACACACAAACGCTAGATTTTGTAATTCTTGAAAAGCATTTTGTGTTGTCAAAAAAAATAATACCTCAAACAATTCGCTATATCATTAAACACAATTTCTCTCTTCTTAATATTCTGCACTTGTATGCCAATGTTGTATAAAGCAGACTAATGCCGCCTGATGGAGTAGTGCCATGGCTCAACGGTGCATAGGATGGCTTCATGTTGTTCCTCTTTTAACTACAGACTAGCCCACACTGCATCAATAGCGCCTCTGCTGGTTGAAGCCATGCAATGCACTATTTTTTTTTTGGTTTCAATTGCTTCACTACCTCCACTGAATAGATAATAAATAATCCATTTAATTCTCTTTTTCTTTTTTACAGGCTACCGACACTTACCTGGTGAACGACGATCCTTCCAGAGGCCCCGGGGTGCCAGAATGTTTCCTTGTGTCCGATACATACAGGGTATATATAAACACACACACACACACAAATGGATGTCAGGTGATTCATTTTGTGGTCAAACAAATGTCCATTAAAATGAGCCATTGTAGACTTATGGGTGTGTTTTGGAGATTTTCTATTAAAATAAAATAAGAAATAATGACAATGCTAATGCAGGTTGATGTTAAGTACAGTTACAATAACATTTGATATGGAAGACTACATACTAAGAAGAAAATTAAAAATAAATAGATCCTAAACACTGCAATTGGCTGGCGACCAGTCCAGGGTGTACCCCGCCTCTCGCCCCAAGACAGCTGGGATAGGCTCCAGCACCCCCGCGACCCTCGTGAGGAAAAAGCAGTAGAAAATGAATGAATGAATGAATGGAAGACTACATACTAAGAAGTAAAATTCAAAATAAATAGATACTAAACACTGCAGTTGGCTGGTGACCAGTCTAGGGTGTACCCCCCTTCTCGCCCAAAATCAGCTGGGATAGGCTCCAGCATGGGATGGATGGATAAATACAGTAAAACAATAAGCATAAAACCATGTACAGTTGACAGAAGTGCTCATGTGCTATAATATCCAAACCCGCTGATATTATATATTTTTGATATATTTCTTACACACAAAAATGTCCCACATAATTATATAAATATATACTGTACGAAGTGAGAAATAGTTTGTAATTTTATGAGATTTGTATGAGATTAAAATCACATTTTAATTTTATTGTAATTTTAAAAGAGAAAACAAAATGTCTAAGGTTTTTTTTCTCATAATTTGGGTATTTTTTCTTGTTTTTTGTAACCCAAATATTGCGATAACTCATCAAATGTATAGTTTTACCTCTTAGATCAGTTTTTCAAAAACGTTTTTTAGATTTTAAAAACACCGATTAAAATAAGAATTTAAAAAAGCAGTATTTTTACAAGAATAAGGATGAAATATTAATAGAGTAACGTCATAAAATGAAGAGGAAAAAAATTACATAAATTTTAATATTATAATAGTTTTATTGTCATTGTAAAGACAAAAAAACCCAAAACATCAACTGCTTTGACATAATTTCTAGTTCAAAAGTATCAGCAATACTTGGCCTTCTTTGTCGCTCGCTGCATTTTTTTTTTCCTCTCCTCATCAGTAACACTTCTACGTCTGACTTACGCGTCTCTCTTTGTCTCCTGGAGTCGGGCCTAAACAGCCATCTCAGTATTCGGCACAAGTGCGCGAGCAGGCCAAATAAACAAACTATAGCAACCGCAGGAGGAGTTGCACAACACAAAGCTCAGGTTTACATCATAAACTCCCCTTTTCCTACCTTAGAACCCCCCTGCCCCCTCGATTGCAAAGGGTTTTGGCGGTTTATGAGACTGTTTGCCACACAAGAAAAACCGCATGGTGTGACAACACTTCAGTGTGTTGTGGTCTCCCGTTGACATGCGCCGCTGGCCACATTTTCTGTTTACCATCTCCTGTGGTCACGCTGTACATTAAAAGCCAACGCTGATACTGGGATTAGGGCGCTAAATGTGCGAGACAGGTGGTTGTGGCTCTTTTTCAAGAGCAAATATTGCTTGAATAAGATGTTTATGTGGGCACGCTCGCCACTTACAGTACAGTACAGTACAGGCATATGCAGTCAGACTGGCCGCTATGGTTAACAAGCACGGCCTGCACAGTGTCAAACACCAGAGACGCTATGGATCTGTTTGCAATCTCAGTGTGTGTGCGCCAGCGTGTGGAGCAACGTGTTTGGCCTGCTGCTTTTTAAGTGTTTACTGTGTGCAATGGCAGCGCACATGCTCACTTGGCCTGCTTTAGATTTCCCACTCTGTGCCATGTTTACATTTTAACAGGAAGGAAATGTATAGATCTTCATCTAAGACAGGGGTGTCTAAACCTTTTTCCACAGAGGGCTGCATACAGAAAAATCAAAGCATTTTATTTTTTTTTTAAACCAAACAATGTCAATACGCTCAGATGTTTCTGTATTTAAAGAAAATAACAGCCTGCATCATAGTTTTGTGTTATCGTTGAGTATACTGGAACTTTTTCCTCTTATATTACACTTTTTTTTTACCGTCTTTATGAATTTATTCTCATAATATTCTCTTTTATTGCAATTTCTAAAAACAAAACAACAATTTTTTCCCTATAATCCCATACAAAACATACATAATGTTGTTATATAAATATAACAACATGTAACAATATGAACAAATATAAAAAACACAGATAAAGAGAACTGAAAAATATCAACCTCATTACGCTAATATCCATCCAATATTGATACTAGCCCTCGGTTTCGATGCTATCGATATTTGGATCAGTACGCCCAACCCCTTCATGTACAGCTCGGGTCCTCAATAGGGAGTGCAGTCTACATCTACAAGCAGATACTTTTTTATGCTTATTATTTTAATAAAGATTTGGATTTGGATCACACAGACCAATCACATGCATGGTAACTCCTACGTTTTGCGAGTGGAGCTAGTGGGCGAGTGTGTGAGAGAAGTTCAGTATAAACAGATGATTTAGGCCATAATAGAACAAGGAATTACATTTATTTGTAGTCAATCACCTAAAAAAAAGGTGTATATATTTGTAATGATAGAATGACTTTTTTTAGGGAACTTTTTGCACGAGTGCCAGATTAAAGGGTTAAAACAAGAAAAATCAAAGAAAAAATGTTGAATGTATCTACAATTTTGGCTGGGTTTTTTTTTTTAACATTTGTATATTTTTCATACTAGTCAATTCAAAAGCATATACATTGTTTACTCATCCTTAATAAAACCTGCATTTGTATTTGTTTTTTATGCTTTGTGACGACGGTGATACAAACGTTCACCCCGATGAAATATTTTAGGACTGGTTTGTATTATCGTATTTACAACCTTGGCATGAATACATTTTCCTGGACTGGACCACTGTAACTTTTTACTTGAATACTTGTGATGTAGACTGAAAAGGCAGAAAGACTTCGAAAAGGAAAATGTAAAAGGCAGATAAAGAGAAGGGGAGGGGTGGGGGGGTAGAGGCTGCACAAAAGGTTTGGGGTTTGGACCTGAGCCTTACAGGGGTGTGGTTTGGATGGAGGAGCGACTAATGGAAAGAAATAGACTCAATATCCTTCACCTTTTTGCCTCTTTTTTTTTTTCCCCCCCTGATTTTTCCACTGTTGCTTGCCTGCATGTGTATCTTTCAGCACAACTTGTGTGTGTGTGTGTGTGAGTTGTGGTGAGGTTGCAAGTATCCCACATAGGCTGAGGTCTCATAAAGCCTCGTACCCCCACTGCCCCCACTTCAAGAAAACTTGGCATTGGAGCAACGGGGGTGACTTCAACCTCCAAGACCGCACCCTATATAGCACGCACACACTGGTGCTTGTAGCACAATGTTATTCACACACTACACAATACTCACGCACACACACACACACACACACATATACGGGAGGCATGCACAAGGCAGGGGCTTATGTGTAATTGCAGGCACTGCGCCTGCATATATGAGTTTGATTAGGCCAAGAAGCAGGGGAGCGGGCGAGGATAAAGCCAAGCCTGATTAGAACCAGAGAGTATCACTTGCATACAATAGGAGTCACATTGAAATGTAGACCACTCGCTCCAAGTTCAGGTATCAACTGTCTACCTATACATGCATAGCGTGCAGGAATAGGAGCAAGGCAAAGTCAAAAAGGGGAGGGGGGGGGGGGGTAAATTACAAGCATCCAGAAAGCGAATGTGCTTTTCACTGTAGAATTGTGGACTTGTTGGTTTCTTCAAAGCATGCCAGAAGGTCCCGTAGAAATAGTTGGAATTTTTTTTTTGTGTATTTTTATGATATTCTAAATATGATGCGGTGGCGTTTATGACATATACAGACGAAGATAGCGTGGCTCCTCAATCGCCTGGAAACCACGTTGTAAAGTTAATTCACTGCAAATTTGGGCAATGTTAGAGCCAGCGTTTCCTGCTACTGTATGTCAAACGCTGTTTGCTGGTTATGTTTGAACTGAAAGAAAGTTTACCATGGATAAAAATACATTGGTACTTCTAAGGTCAAACGCCATCTGTTTCCCCGAATATGCTCAACCTCTGATTTGGTCGTTTTTTTTTAAGCATTTTTCCCAATAGATGTCTTCCAGGTTCAAAGAAAACCTTAGCCAACGTTTCTCTGCAAGTGCATGTTCTCCCTGTGCATGCGTGGGTTTTCTCCGGGTACTCCGGTTTCCTCCCACATTCCAAAAACATGCTAGGTTAATTGGCGACTCCAAATTGTCCATAGATATGAATGTGAGTGTGAATGGTTGTTTGTCTATATGAAGAGCTTGCAACCAAAAGGCGCTAAATCCATTTTGACTGATTTCGAGAAAATCAATGATTTTTAATTACGCACATATCAATCTATTTGGTCATCAAGTCTATATTGCAAATGAAAGAGCTATCAATATAGGTCATAAAAATGCATGCTATAAAAATCCTGCACACACCATGTATTTTATATATTTTTTTAATTATTTTTTTTCGGATTTAGCGCCTTTTGGCTGAAATAAATTTGAAGTCGTCTTTAACTTCTTCAATGGCATTGTTGTAAAAGAATGTAAGGTGCTTTAATGTGCTATGCTAATAAAATAATTACAACACAGAAGCCATTCTCAACATGCAATACACCCCCCCCTCCCACACACACACACACATGCACTCGTTCACCTTCACACATTACAGAAAACAAAATGTTATAACCTACCACTAGTACACTGTTACTGATAAAATGTTGTTAAGATATTATTGCACACATTTACATCATCCATATTCCATGATGATCAGCTTTAACACAACTCAACATACCCAATTATACAAGACAATGGTACAAGACATGTCATACATTGCAGGTGCATTCAACCTGTAGGCTGCAGTAGAGCGACACATGAAAAATAACAATTTGCAGACAATAATAAAAATTGTATTAAAAGCAGTGCTCATATTTCAGTCATCTCAAAATCATCTCATTACAAACTCTTTACATTGTATGTTTTTTAGTACAAGTAAAATAATGTTTCTCATGAAAGTTGGAGGTGTCAAGGTAGAGACATGCCTTTTATGGCGTAAAAAAAAATTCCATGTTACAGAATACAGTAAAAACACAATTTGTGTTCTCCTGAATTGCATAACATACTGTAACTATCATACGTGTACTTAATGTACACAAACAAAACAGGATGCGCACTGATACTGGCTTTCTGTATGTGCAGTGCCAATTGTATTCTTCTCTCTGATTGGTCAGATTATCAATAGATGGGAAACTTGGGCCAATCAGAATAAAGAATAAAGAAAGGGATTTAGCTCCTTTTGGTTGAAATCTGAAATGGAAATAGCGCCTTTTGGTTGAAAGCATAAATTTCATATCACTTTTTTTCATATTTTTAAAAATGATTTCAAGACCAAAATATGTGATTTGGATACACATGACAGAGGTCTATTAAACTCATGAAAAACATGCAACTTAGTGAAAATTGGATTTAGCGCCTTTTGGTTGCAAGCTCTTCATATGTGCCCTGTGATTGGCTGGCGACCAGTCCAGAGTGTACCCCGCCTCACGCCCAAAGTCAACTGGGATAGGCTCCAGTATACCCCCGCAACCCTAATAAGGATAAGCTGCAAAAAAAAAAAAAAAACACAACCTTAATAGTTTTGCCAGCCTTGCTACATGGACATTTGCATTTGCATTCACAAACAGGCTGCATGACAAGAGGGTTCACTCCTAGGTGCGTTGATTCTGTAGCGAACTGAATGGAGTGAGTGTCCCAGTTGCTTTGTCCCAGTGGGGAGCGGCATGGCGCACGCTACTGGCTAGCAAGTGCACTGCTTGCTAGATGTACATGTCGTGTGCTACATGATCAAATATTTCCTTCTTGCCTTTTGTCTATAAAACACATTCATTCATTTTCGACCGCTTATCCTCAAGAGAGTGCTGGAGCCTATCCCAGCTGTCTTCGGGCGTGAGGCAAGTTACACCCTGGACTGGTCACCAGCCAATCACAGGGTCGCCAATTAACCTAGCATGTTTTTGGAATGTGGGAGGAAACCGGAGTACCCGGAGAAAACCCACGCATGCACGGGGAGAACATGCAAACTCCACACAGAGGTGACCGAGGGTGGAATCGAACTCGGGTCTCCTAGGTGTGTGGCCAGCGCGCGAACCACTTGCTAACCAATCTGATGTTAATTTCCACCAGTTTGCGCATCCACGTTTTGTAACATTAAAAAATCACCTCATTGTGCAACGGATTTTAGGTTCTTATAAAACAACAGTGCTTTCCTCGCATGTTGTGACACCGACTAGCTTTTTTTTTGCAAGAGGTGACAAAAAACTGCATATCACTCCTACCATAGAGAGGATCTTTGACGATAGCTTTTTTGCAGTCAGTTCTTAAAAATAGCACAGCCCCGTTATAGAGGGTTTTTGACTAGTGTTTTTGGAGTAGGTAATAAAAAACAGCAATGTGCCCTTGTTGTATTGAGGATCTTTATGTAGCTTTTTACAGGTCCTCAAAAACAGCAGCGTGCCCCTGTCGTATAGAGGATCTTTGCCAAACAAGTTGGTTCTTAAAAACAGAACAGCCCCCTGTTATATATAGGGTCTTTGGCTAGTGTTTTAGCAATAGGCGATAAAAACCAGCAACATGCTCTTGTTGTTCTTGTTGGATCTTTATGTCGCTTTTACAATAGGTCCTCAAAAACAGCAGCATGCCGTGTCGTCTAGAGGCTCTTTGCCAAGTGACTCGGTTCTTAAAAACAGCACAGCCTCCTGCTATAAAGAGTGTCTTTGACTAGCTTTTTGCAATAGGTGACAAAAAACAGCAGATCACTCCTGTCAAAGAGGAACTTTGACGATAGCTTTTTTTCCAGTTTGTCCTTAAAAACATCAAAGCGCCCCTGTCGTATAGAGGACATTTGACTAGCGAGGAGGTTCTTAAAAACAGCAGAGTGCCCCTGTTATATAGAGAATATGTCAGCAGCTTTTTGCAGTAAGTTCTACCCCGTTGTATAGAGGATTGTTGACTAGCGAGTAGGTTCTTAAAAACAGTTGAGCTCTAGCACATTGACGAGTGTTTTGCTGATAAAAAACAGCAGAGCTGCCCTAATTTATTATCTTTTTCGCAATATATGACAAAAAACTGCAGCTCTCTCTTGTCATAAAGAGGATCTTTGACGATTTGATTGATTTTGCAGCAGGTTCTTAAAAACAGTAGAGCACCCCTGTCATATAGAAGAACTTTAAGTAGCAATTTGCCAGTTCTGCTGTATAAAGGATTTTTGACTAGCTTTTTAGCAGTAGGTGACAAAAAACATCAGATTGCTCCTGTCATAAAGACCCTTAAAAACAGCAGAGCACCCCTGTCATATTGAAGAACTTTAAGTAGCAATTTTCCAGTAGGTTCTTAGAAACAGCAGAACCCTCCTGTTATATAGAGGATCTTTGACTAGCTTTTTAACAGTAGGTGACAAAAAACAGCAGATTGCTCCTGTCATAAAGAGGATCCTTAAAAACAGCAGAGCACCCCTGTCATATTGAAGAACTTTAAGTAGCAATTTTCCAGTTCTGCCTTTTTTTAGTAATCTCTTGTTGTATAGAGGATCTTTGACTAGATTTTTAGCAGTAGCTGACAAAAAACAGCAGATTGCTCCTGTCATGAAGATCCTTAAAAACAGCAGAGCACCCCTGTTATATAGAAGAACTTTAAGTAGCAATTTTCCAGTATGTCCTTAGAAACAGCAGAACCCTCCTGTTATTTAGAGGATCTTTGACTAGCTTTTTAGCAGTAGCTGACAAAAAACGGCAGATTGCTCCTGTCATAAAGAGGATCCTTAAAAACAGCAGAGCACCCCTGTCATATTGAAGAACTTTAAGTAGCAATTTTCCAGTTCTGCTTTTTTTTTTAGTAATCTCTTGTTGTATAGAGGATCTTTGACTAGATTTTTAGCAGTAGCTGACAAAAAACAGCAGATTGCTCCTGTCATAAAGATCCTTAACAACAGCAGAGATGTCACGAGCGGGCTTAACCCCCTCGTGACAAGAGAACCCCTGTCATATAGAAGAACTTTAAGTAGCAATTTTCCAGTAGGTTCTTAGAAACAGCAGAACCCTCTTGTTATATAGAGGATCTTTGACTAGCTTTTCAGCAGTAGCTGACAAAAAACAGCAGATTGCTCCTGTCATAAAGAGGATCCTTAAAAACAGCAACGCACCCCTGTCATATAGAGGATCTTTGACTCGGCAGAGGGCCCCGTCTTATAGAAGAGTAGCGATTTTGCAGTTGATTCTCAAAAACAGCAGATGATTTTCGACTCACATATTACATGTAATGTAAGTGATGACTTTATTGAAGATATACTAGCAATTTAGTGAGGTAAAAGCATGATTTTTACAAAATAAGCATAATAGTGACAATAAAAGTCAGTCCCCCAGTCTTGAGTTTTGTAAAAATGTGGCTATACTGTACAATTATTGTTACATAAACACATGTATACATGTAGAATCATGATGGCTATACTTTATGCATGCAATAGGAAATGAAATGACATCTTTGGTCATGTGACTATTTGTTTTTTATTCAGGCATTAAGCCTTACCATTGATTTATGATCTATACATGCATTATTGTATTTTGTATACATAATTGCTAAAGTGGTGGGGTGTTTTGTGTACTTTTTCATGCAGTGCGTTCATTTTCATACATCAATACATGTATTCAACATGATATCAACAGCATCTTTATAGTAATAAATAAGTATAATGTACAGTGGCTGGGAGGGCGAGTGAGAGAGAGGAAGGGCGCTAGGGCGGGAGGGAGGCAGTGCAGGGAAAAAACTTTCCCCTAAAAGTTGTTGCGGAGCTTGGCTGCACTAGTGAGCGAGGCGGGGTTAGAGCCTGGACCGAGCCACACCACCGATCCTCGGCAGCCTTTGCAATGCGGCACCGGAGCGAACCTCCATCCAAGTTAACTCGCTACCGCTCCGACCGTCACCTGTAGACTCAGCCATGTACTCACCTTACTGCTTGACACAGGTAAGCACTTTTTGTGTTGTTGTTGTTTTTTTTTTTTTTTAAACAACATTTTCATCGCATTGGGGCTGCCCTTCTTTTCCGGTCTTGTGCGCCTGTGTGCAGTGTGTACGCCGGGTACAGTATGCAGTTGTGTGTCGCTTCTTTGCTTTTAACCAAACTGCTTTCACACTCATAGTCGCATATTCTGCTTGTCCGTCATAACAATATTTAACCTTTTTCTCTCTACTCTGTTCTTTTAATGGCGCTATTCTTGCAGACTTTCTAACACGCTGCAATGCCGCGAAGAGAAAATGGCGCTTCTGTCGAATGTATTTTATATAAAAGTACACTCGGGGCAGTGTTGGCGGTGTTAGTACACCCCGTCACGTACAATAACGTGTACAATAAACACAAAACAAACCATAATTTGAACGGACTTGTTGCATTCACGGAGGACACCACCACCCCACCCCCCACCCTTCAGTGAGGCACTGCGGAGCTCGTGCTGTCGTGCTGCATTCAGGGTCACAGCGGACGCCTGTATAAACAACTTACGTGTATTTAATTCAATATAATTACAGTTTTAACCTGGATCTTTGTGTGTTATTGTGTGAATAGGTAGGGGCGGTGGTGCCTTCAGAGATTGATTGATCCAAAAATTAAAAAAAATATATACTTAACCTCTATTTGCAAATGCGATACTTAAAGCGTTTTTAATTTGCCAGCAACTCGCTTTCATTAAACACGTCAATATAATCGGCATGATTTATTTATTTGTGTATTTATATGCATGCCATTTCCCAGATAAATGATGTTTACTCTTTATTTTATTATAGTTATAAGCAATAATACGGAATATATTTTGTTGTGTTCTTGAACATTCACACTTTGTTGCATTTTGCATTGCTTGGAATGATTATTTGACACAAAAATGTATTTTTTTCAAAAACACTGACATATTAAATAATGACATTACAAAATATAATGCGTTTATTCGAAAAAAGGGGTCAAGCTGCAGCAGCTGTATTGATTTATTTCACCATTTCAAAATATTTGCATTATTATTATTTTTTCTAAATAACATACAAACCCCTGCTTGTTCCACTGTCAATAATAACTGTTATTAAACCAGAAACACGACAAGTTAAATGATATATTTATTTTAATTCCGCTTTTTTTTAAACATCTGACAGAAACATGCTAGAAAAGTGGCGTTGTGATGCATATAAAAAAGAAATTAAGATATATGAATGTGTAATTTGATGTGTATTGTGTGTCGCGGCAGTAAATGTCATTATTAAGGTAATGCGTTATTGTTATTGTATATGTATTAAAGCACTAGTTTTGCACTGTAAGACCACAAGCACCTCCATCCATGTATTGTTTTTTAAAAATACATATATAAGCCTATATTTATTTCTTCTTTGATTGGTTCAACATATATTTCATAAATCCGAGTATCTGTGATGACTTCTCTTTTTAAATAGGGCAGAGTGTGTGTGTGTGTGTGTGTGTGTGATCCATGATGGAAAACACGTGGATTTCCTCTCAGGCCTTCCAAGCAGACTTTGAAAGAAGTTTGCACAAGATGCTATAGACAAAAAATAATAATAATAAATACACACTCACACACACACACCATGACTTGTACGTGAATGCATCACATTGCATTAAAACGCCTCCATGACTTCTTCCACGTCCCTTGACCTTTCAGCCGTCTGTCACATTGGCAAAAGTGCGTGTGACACATTTCCTAATCAGTATTCTATTACATTTTTTTTTTGCTTCTGTAAAACGAATCCAGCTGCATATTTAGTGCAGATGATTTTCCAAAGCTTCTGGTGTGAATGTCCGAGTTCTTTCCATTGATGAAAATTAATTGTCAGCAGTCTATGCGCATGCTCCTGAAGCTCGCTATCTATTATAATGTCTGCAGAATATATACATACATATTTAAAGTACTTTAATTCCATTTTTGCGTTTCTCCCATACATGCACACTGGGAGTTTTTGTCTTCATTCCTCGATCTCAGCTCGTCAATAATGAATATTTCACAAAAAAAAAAAACGATGTAAACAACCTAGAATGCATTATTAATAGAGCTAAAAAGCTTTTGTTGCAATGGCCTGGCATGTAGGTGCACGCCAAAAGTGGAACTCTGGCAATGATTCACACACCCTTGTGACGGCAAAGTATTTGCATAAAGTTTTGATGCGGTATGAAGGTTGCGGGGGCGTCTTTAATTAAAACTTTTATGTGCAGCGTTTTCAAATCAATTATCTCGGCTTCCAGTGAAGTCCCCGCGAAAGCTGCCAACTTCCGAGGCTGGATGCAAACTAATGAGATGTTCAACTTGGTGCCGGAGACGCTAAAAAAGACCGCTTCTTTCGCAGTAACTTGCAGCAAACGTTGATTTTTTTAATATTCTAACCCATTAGTTTTTTTTTTTTTTTATATAATGTCTAGTTATGATGCGTTTTAAAACATTTTCTTTTTTAATGAGGTTCAAGTTCTACTTGAAAAGCATGCAGTCATCAAGATGCTGCAGACAACCATGCTGTTGCATGCTCCCATCGGGTCAACAAAAGCAGCATTTGTGAATCAGTGCTGGCTAATAAGCATCAAATGTTGCAATATGTGTGACAGATATTGGCCTAAATATTCCAAGAACTGAATCTCGCTTTCTTCCTCTGAGGCTACTTTTTTATTATTCTGTTTGTCCCTCTTTTGTCACACAGACATTGGATTCTGGGCAGAAATGATGAAATGAAAGTGCTACTAAACACATGCATCACAGCATGCCATAGCAATCCCATGTACTCTACTATACATGGAGAGGGGATGTAAGCGGTATGGATGCAACATATCATGTCTATAATATTGCAGGAAAAAAGTAATAACTGGAGATTGAGTCAAGCAAAAAAAGAGTAATAATAATAAAAATAATAACATTATAATGAACTATATCAACATTTATGCATTTCTTATTTGTTTGATTTTAGAAAAAAGACATTGCAGCATAGATGAGTATACATTTGGACAATATGCAATAATTATGTCTCTGATTATTGCTGTTTTTAATTCAATTTTCCTTATTCAGCATGCTTCGCTGCTATTGCAGACACTTTCTTGCGTGCTGCAGATGGTCTTTGGTCATTTTTCTTGACGGCACACGCCCATGGTGTCAATAAAGTTCTATCTAATCTAATGTAATGTAATGCTTGTATCTCAGCATTTATTATTATTATGATTTTTGGCACAGTGCAATGGAAATTTGAATGTTTGACATGCAATCCAGACATACTTCACTATGATTGTCTCTTAGCATTCATGCAGTTTGTTTTGGTGCACAAGAAAGCACCAGAAGTTAGTATTTTTCTAATTACACACAGTAAAATCAATAAATATCAATGTATTTTTTTTGTGCTTGCCTCTAAGCATTCACAGATACATATGAGATATATTTTTGGACACACAGTAGCATTAATATGAATGCTTGTCTTTTAGCATACATTTTCTACAGTTCTCTTTGGATGCACAATAGCATCAGTGTGCTTGCTTGTACCTGGATATTGACACCGTGCAGATTTTTGGCTAACAAATGCAGGATTAAGTGTGAATCTCCCAGCATGTAGACAAAAAAGTATTTTTGTCTGCAGCAGCATTCCTCTGAATGCTCAATTATACATATTATGACGCTTAATTATAGATACCACCATAGCCTGTTTGGACAACAGTGAAGTTGCATGTACGTTTCTCAGTAGTTTTGGGGCATTTTTTTGATACATAAAAAAAATAAAAGGTTTCCATGGCACACATTAATGTGAATAACTAAGTGTTTTTGTTGAGAAAAGCACTCGTGAATGCTTAATTTGAAACTATATTTTTTGACACTCAATAGAATTTGTGCAATGCTTGTCTTTCAGCACGGATGGATTTTTAAAATGCTTGATTTACCAAAAAAAAAAAAAAAGTCTTATTCTCAGTGATTAAGCAGTGTTGACATAGCAAAATGATGACACTCACAATTCAAATGACACTTCGCATTTACACATCAAAGTGTCATTCAGCAGTGCTTAAAAATAATACTTTGACTCAGATGAGTAAAGTAAAAAAGAAAAAGCATTTTTTGATTGCTTAATTAAAAAATCGAGAGTGTTCCTCAGCATCGCCACAGTTTGAATATTTGATTCTTAAAAAAAATGTCATTGTGAAACACAGGTTGTCGTACTCACTTCCCATTTTGGGGCTGATGTCTCTGCTTTTGTTAGGCCTCGTATAAACCAAGGTTGGCATACCAAACACACACACTGTTGCCTGGTAGGCCGTGCAAATGCAGGGAAGAATGGGTTTGCTGTAGTGGAAGCAAGGCCGGCAGAAAGTGGCTAGGCGGCCATGCCAGGATGCCAGGCAGGCGGTGGGATGTAGTCAGGCAGGCAGGCGCGACCCCAGGGGTACATTGTGTTCTTTTATTTTATTCATCCTTCCTTCTGGAAGCAAACCAGGTCCACCTTATACTGCTTGGCCCCCTAAGTGAGAGCTGTTGGGCCGTGATGAAGGGATGGAGAACGACGACACAAACATGTCACTTAAGCAGATTCATGGGGAAGCCTGATTTGCCGACAAGAGTTGTTTGGTACATTTTCCAACAAACGGAGGCAGGATGTCTTGGTGTATGTGTGTGCTCATCATCCCTTATCAGCACTGTCTCCCTGACTGGCCATTCAAAATGGATTTATCCGGCTTAACTGAGGCACTTGGCACTATGGAGTAATAGGTAGCTGTCCCTTGTGTGGATAGACGAGGGGTATATGTGTGTGTATTGAAGTTGTGTATGCAGTTACGTATATGTGTGTGTGTGTGAATACAGCCTCCTTTCTTGCCTCCCAGTATGGATTAGGCTGATCTGTGGCCAGTGGAGTCAGGCGTCCCCTATAGCAGTCTTATGTTGTTTTGTGATATAGTTGTATTGAGCCGATGCATATGTATTCTAGCATCATGTAAAATTAGACTGAACCACATATGTTGCAGACAGATAGATAAAAGCGAGAAAGACCCCTCCCTCCTTTGTTTTAGTCATGCAGCTTTTTGTTATAGTCTATGAAACCACCAAAGCTGACGAGATACTGGTCATATTCCAATTTGTTGGATATATTTTTTAACTTTTTGAAATGTAATTCATTGCGGCGAATACAATACAGATTCTGTCACTAATTTATTTCTTTGTGAAGACATTTGACAAGTCCAAAATATGCCACTTTATTGCAGGTTTTAATAATTTCATAATAGGTACAATGATTCCTAACACAAGCTACTGTTGCGGTCGTAATCAACGCCAAACTAAAACTCAACTCTGAACCCCTGATGTCACTTCCTGCCCAATTCCAACTACCACCAGAACACATTTACACCAACACACACAAGCATGGGTCTTATTTTTTTTTTTTTTGTCTTGATGACTTTTTGAATGTTATTATGTCTACAAAATGCTTGTTCAGCATTGACGAGAGCATATGTGTCAAATCCGCCCGGTTGAAGAGTATGGAAAATATCCCGCCTTACAGCGATCCAAGTAATAAACTCTGGAATTGGTATTTTGATTTTAAATGTGGAAACAATATTGTATATATAGCACAAAATCATTCATAATATGGGTGCCAGATTCAGACCAAAAGTCAAAATAATTCATTTGTACATGACTAAAATGGGAGGACTTTAACTATATCATCCTGTCTGTACAAAATAACACATTAAAAAGACATAAGACAGTCAAAAGTGATCATTTTAATTCTAGCAAAGGATGCTGGGGAGTGCGTAATCCGCTCATTCCACAGACTCAAACACTTCCAGGTTACATACCTCAAGGATTGTGATGTTTTTGGTCTGCAGACCAAATATTAGACAAAATATAATTGGGATCAAAAGGCACTTCTGAGATTTTGATGTTTAACTCGCTTCATATGTCAGTACAAGCTACAGGCTACATATCTGCGATGCTAAGCGCCGGTTGCAAAAGTGGCGGCGCAAACCTCATCTTGCAATATGTCACTTTTTCATGCAACTTTGGGACCCATTTTTTGTTGGGCTCCTTTCCACGTTGGAGTATCAAAAGCGGGGCAGCTCGAACTTTCATTCATTAATTAAATATATCAGCAGCAGATAAGATGATGAGATGGCGGAAACGTGAGTAGCCCACTCCAGTTCATCTCTCCTCTTGCAGCTGCTGAGGGCCGACACTACCCCTCACCTTCGTCCTCCTCCTCCTCCTCCTCCTCCTCCTCCTCCTCCTCCTCCTCAATTAGCTCCCCTCAAAAGAGGAATGACGGTTACTGCGAGATAGGCATTGTTGTTGTTGTGTTGTTGTTTGTCTCAGCCCGGCTCCTGTTCCTCCTGTCGCCCCCCCCCAATCACCTATTGGTGTGTTTTGCGCTCCTTTTGATTTTCTCAGAGGGTCTTTTGTGGGGGTAACCCCGCTGAATAGGACAATGCAGCCTAGCGTGAAATTAAAGCTCTTAGTTAGTTTGGAGTTGCTCAAAAGACGATTTTACACATGCATGCATTCATACACCCTCCCATACGCTATAGATATAGCTAATTAGAGGAAGTACGCCCTATGTCGAGCATCAAGGGCCCAATTAAAAGAGTACCTCTGTGTTCAAGATCTAGGCCAAAGCAGCTCTGTGAAAGCATTTCTATGCTGTGTGTGTGTGTGTGTGTGTGTGTGTGTGAACCGTATGTGTGCCTTCTTAATCCCGGCGGGAAGAATGTAGTCCAGGCTGATATGAGAACTTTCATTAACATATGCATGCTTCGCACTCGGTAAGTAAGAAGAGATTGCGGTGATGACAGGCCAGCGTCTGATTGGAAACAGACACCCAAGATGTCTGCCATGCGTGCACATTATAGACTTTATGTTGGTGATTTCGAAGTTCCAGTGCAGTTGTGTTGGACGGCTGCTCTGCTTGGTCAAATGATGTAGTCTACAGCCAGAGAACATGTTAGAATATACCGACTAGACAGTATGTGGCTGTTCTTGACTCGTATACATGGACCCAAATATTCCAATTGCATTCGGGTTATTTGCTTCAAAATAATGTAACCTTTGTATACACCTCATTCCGAAAGAAAAGTGCCAATCCGAATAAACATATAATCGGATTCACAGGGGTGGAATATTCCTTTCCCCAATCCGATTGAGGTATCTTGTACCCGCTCAATCGGAAAGTTGTCAGACTGCGTTCTTCTTCGTGGTGTTTTTCTTCTTCTGTTGTTTATTGGCGGTTGGCAAGCAGCTTTCGTGTGCATTAGCGCCATCTGTGGAACAGAATCTAAACCCTTCTATACGCCATTCACAAGTCCAGTTTTTCTTTAAAATATATATCTATATCAAACATGTCCCGAGTTTAATTATAAAATATTAGCAAAATTTAATTTGATCTTGATCCCAGGTGCGTTCTTTTAGCGCATGCTCAGAAATGACATAACACGCAGATCGAGATGTTCTTCAGTTTTAAAAATGGAGGCAAGCAATCGGCATTGGACTGCTGTGGAAAGTTTGATTTTGATCCCAACTAAATTTCCAAAGTGGACCTTTGTGAGGATAAGCGGTAGAGAATGAATGAATGAATGAATATTTATGTTACATAAACACTGGACATCTTTTCTGTTCATCCAATCGATACTTTGTATCGATGTTGTTCTCCTCCATATCCACATCCGTTGATTGTAGAAAGTTGGGCAAAGTTGGTTTTTGGTCCATCTGTTCTCACAGGAAGTCACATCACTATTGTGGCCCACTACTATGTGTGAGCGGCAGGAAGAGAAGCTCTGACTCACTTGGGCACCACCGATTGGTTTGTCTGTATAAATCTCATCGTAAAATGCTCTAAACATTAATAAGCGGCGTAGACACACACATCCACACACATCCGCAATAGCATGATCTGCTAAACTAAGCTAACCCTGGTAGTTTTCATTTTGCCAAATTTTGCCAGTAAACAAGCTAGTATTTGTGAATCTGCCACGATTGAGTGATCGGTTGGGGAAATACTTACCCACACAAATGTTCTTTCTAATCACAATGACAGAATGTCAAATTGCAATTCTCCCCTGAATAACGCTGGCCACTGGTTAATGCTGGAACAGATTATTTCCTATGGGAAACGTTGTTTGGACATCGGAACAAATCGCTCTGTATCAACTTTAGCTGTTCTTCTATCTTTTAATCAAAGCCTGTGCTTCCCCCTGTGTGGAATGACTACCTTGGGTTATTTATTTTTTTGCCTGGACTGTGTGGGTGTGTGTTTGTGTGTGTAGCAAAGAGAAGCCAAGCAGAAGCAGCAGCAGCAGTGGCGGCGGCGGCGGCTGTCCACACACCCAACCCGAGGGAGGCGGTGGCTGAAATATCAAACAGACCTCATAAATGTAAATGATAAAACTCCACTAACCAGCGTGTACCAGCATGTGTTACTCCCAATATTATGGAGTGATTCACAAGAACGCATCATTTCCTCGCTGTAACTGGGAGGCCAGTTGGTGAATCGGACATTGTGGAACAAAGTGTGCTGCTCTCTGATCCTCCCCCTTTCACTCTCTCTCCTGTTGGGAGTGCTGGCAGCTGGCCAGGGGTGGAAAAATCTATAACCCGTTGCGTAATATATCATATCTTTACCTCGGCTGAACCCTGTGTAAGATCCACAGTTGTGGGCGCCTGTGCGGTTGGTGTGTCACACACGCACAACAGAGAGCGGCTTGTCTCTGTGGGCCTAGTTAGAAACACACATCCTCATATTAACAGTATCACACCACTTTGATCAAATGTTGCTGACAAATGGTTTCAAACATAGAGTGGCGCTCAGTGTTGCATGCCTGCAGGCGAGCAATATGAGACTCTGTGAATGTTATCTGTATTTGAGGCCGTTAAAAACCAAAAAAAAAACATGTAAAGTTTTGCTGTAATGACATGTAAACCCCATGGCAACACAAGTGGACCTCCAAAGCCAGTGGCGTCAGTTATATTCCCAGCAGGATTTACCCAAATCCATGCTTATGAGTAGAAATGAATGTGCAGGGACCATCACAAGAGTAGCATACTATGGAATATATATATATATATATATATATATATATATATATATATATATATATATATATATATATATATAAACGTAAGTCGGTCCGGAGTATAAGTCGCACAAGGCCAAAAATGCTTAATTAGGTTGACAAAAAACATACCTAAGTCGCATTTTTTGCAGGTAATTTATTTTCCAAACTACTTGACCAAAACAGACATTATGTCCTCTTGGAAGGCAAGTTCTAACATTAATAAAAGAATAGAGAACAGGCTGAATAGGTGTAAGATATGCTAACACAATGGTTATTCAGCTACACAAAAAATAAACATGAACAGAAAAGATGTCCAGGGTTTATGTAACATGAACATTCATTCATTCATTCATTTTCTACCGCTTATCCTCACAATAGGGTCGCGGGGGCGCTGGAGCCTATCCCAGCTGTCTTCGGGCGAGAGGCGGGGTACACCCTGGACTGGTCGCCAGCCAATCACAGGGCACATATAGACAAACAACCATTCACACTCACATTCATACCTATGGACAATTTTGGAGTCACCAATTAACCGAAACCGGAGTACCCGGAGAAAAACCCACGCATGCAAACTCCACACATATATGGCCAAGGGTGAAATTGAACCCTGGTCTCCTAGCTGTGAGGCCTGTGTGCTAAACACTCGACCACCATGCAGCCTGTAACATAAACAGTTTTTCATTTATACGTTGCTCTGAAGTTGCAGGAACAGCCAACCTATGAAAAAAAGACTTATAGTCTGGAAAATACAGTATATATGTATCAAAGTAAGATAAAATGTATACTTTTGTGGGCATGTAGCCTACTTTACTAACTTTCTAGTGTGTTTTGATACTGTATCAGCTGCATTTTTGCTCTTATCTCATGCACACAGACACACACACACACACACACACATATGCAGTGACGCTGCTGCTCCAACAGGTACAGATGCACAGTAATAATCCAGACATGGCAATATGATCCCCACGGCAACCCGAATATCACATCACATGCTTGGGCTGATTCATTTCTGATGGTGGTGATTATTATTATTAAATGGTCTGTAATGATAATCCTCATGTGCAGCAGAGCATCATGCCCTTGGCTAGCAGGCAATTGTTTGTTAACGCTCCAGTGAAAGCTAAAACACATGCAGATGTTTTGTGGCACAAAACCGCAAGATTGATGCCATCGCATGCTCCCGCTTGATTTTTACCAGCCCCGCTTATGGAAACTTTACAACCAGCCTTTTAGCGCCCGTGCTAAACTCATTTAGCCCGCCTCACGCTAAGCCGCGTCGTAAAGTGTGTTAGTGTGGTTGTAGTGGTTTTGGGGGCCAGTTGTTGAAGAACAGCTGCACCGGGGAGCCTAAGCAGGGTGGGAAAAGCGATGTGCTGCATCACTTTTACCTCATGTACTGTACATTATTTTGCGAGTACGTGTACAGTACCTTACAGGAATGTTTATGTTTATTGACTGAAAGAGAAAGACCGTGGCGGCGTACGGGTGGCAGGGGTCCAGGCTTGGGGGAAACGTGTGTGTTTAAAGTACACGCAGGCCTAATTATGCTGATTTAAGCATTCTTGTGGTTCTCCCAATGGCTCGTGGTGAGTTAACTGGCACAAGGGGGGGCGTCCAGCGGAGAGAAAGGCGTGGTTAAAGATATAACGAAGGTGAAGACAGCCATAGCCGTGGCTTTAAAGAGTAGACGTCGAGCTGCAATATGTCGCCCAAGACACTGATACAAGTTGGAAAAACATACACTCAGATACCCCCCCTCCTCTTTCTCACTTGAGGGTAAAGCCCGTTCTGCGTATTTATTTTTATATTCAGATGTTATGGATAGCTCCGGGAAAAGGTTGTCCCTTTTCCCAGCAAGGGGAATTAATACTGTTTGAATGTTCTCTGCGGAGTCTAAAAGGATGAATTTTGCAATGGCGTTTGGGAGGTTTCTAAGTGAAAACCCAACCACTGCTAAGTAAACAAACTAGGCATGATTCAATTTGACCCTTGTTTGTTGACTCTGTGTCCTGGCCTGCTTGTGTACACCTGTCTCCTCCATTTTTTTTTTTTTTTACATGCGCATGCATGCACCCTGCAGGTAATATATGCATACTATCAGTAAAGGCCAAGAAAACTAGAAATGCATGGTAGATGACCACAATACATCCCACTTTGCATCCTCTCTAATTGTTTTTCATACTATTGTTAACCAAGAAAATTAGTGTAATATATATTAATATGGCTGCATGGTGGATGAGTGGTTAGCGTGCAGACCTCACAGCTAGGAGACCCGAGTTCAATCCCACCCTCGGCCATCTCTGTGTGGAGTTTGCACGGATTTTTTCCCGGTACTCCGGTTTCCTCCCACATTCCAAAAACATGCTAGGTTAATTAGCGACTCCAAATTGTCCATAGGTATGAATGTGAGTGTGAATGGTTGTTTGTCTATATGTGCCCTGTGATTGGCTGGCAACCAGTCCAGGGTGTACCCCGCCTCTCGCCCGAAAGCAGCTGGGATAGGCTCCAGCAGCCCCGCGACCCTTGTGAGGATAAGCGGTAGAAAATGAATGAATATATTAATATGGCTGCATGGCGGACAAGTGGTTAGCGTGGAGACCTCACAGCTAGGAGACCCGAGTTCAAGCCCACCCTTGGCCATCTCTGTGTGGAGTTTGCACGTTCTCTCCGTGCATGTGTGGATTTTCTCCGGGTACCCCGGTTTCCTCCCACATTCCAAAAACATGCTAGGTTAATTAGCGACTCCAAATTGTCCATAGGTATGAATGTGAGTGTGAATGGTTGTTTGTCTATAAGTGCCCTGTGATTGGCTGGCCACCAATCTAGGGTGTACGCCGCCTCTCGCCCGAAGGCAGCTGGGATAGGCTCCAGCACCCTCGTGAGGATAAGCGGTAGAAAATGAATGAATGAATTTATTAATATGGCTGCATGGCGGACAAGTGGTTAGCGTGGAGACCTCACAGCTAGGAGACCCGAGTTCAAACCCACCCTCGGCCACCTCTGTGTGGAGTACGCAAGTTCTCTCTGTGCATGTGTGGATTTTTTCCGGGTACTCCGGTTTCCTCCCACATTCCAAAAACATGCTAGGTTAATTGGTGACTCCAAATTGTCCATAGGTATGAATGTGAGTGTGAATGGTTGTTTGTCTATATGTGCCCTGTGATTGGCTGGTGTACCCTGCCTCTCGCCCCCTTGTGAAAATGAATGAATTAATATATTAATATACTGTACCTCATAATAGCGGATTCACTTTTGTTTCAGATTATATTAAATAAAAATAAAAACAAGCAGAAAATTGGTCACACGTTGGACACCCCCGCCTTTTCATGTTTTCATGAACTGAATGACAGAACGAAAGCCCTCCAGATCTTTCTGGATAGCTCTCCGTGTTCTTTCGTCACAAGACAGGATCAGACAACACCAAAATTCACATGCGTTTTCCTCAGAAAACATGCTCTGCTTACCTAACACCTCCCTGCTTCCCACCTCCTTTTATTATGTGCTGTCTTATATTTGCCTGCACAATCTCAGCTCCCTTCTGTCTCCCTTTGGCTTCCCATTTTGTCTTTTAATTCACCCTCATTCCTTTTTAGCCTCCTCCTCTTTCATTCCCCAAGAAAGCCCCAGTCTTATCTGGGATATGTTGGATTTAGTAGGCTTAAAAGCCACTTTACTTCCTACCTGCCCGTGCTGTGTAGAGCACAAGCTTTCTAAAAATCGCCTCACAATTCAACCGCTTTATTCCTGTTTAATTTGGATGTTTTTTTGTTTTTTTTTATCTGTTTTGTATTCGTCTCTGCTGCCCAGCTGACTAAAATCTTTGGTTTATATTGGGTTTCTTTGATGATGTGAAGGAATGCTAATGCCTCAAACTTGTAATTCAGCCCCTCGGAGGAAGCAAAGGATATCTGGAGAATCAGTGTTTCTTTATCCCATACCTGTCATTTTGTTATTCCTCTTCTGGGGGTCATGAAGCTTGAATAATAGTGTTGTTATATGTAGAAATATTATAAAAAAGCAGTTCATATATGACTGAAAGAGGATAAATTATATTCAATTCAATTTTTGGGGTAAGTTTTTTTTATAAGGAGTGTCAACGGAATGGAATGGAATGGCCTTTATTGTCATTATACAAGATGTACAACGAAATTGGAGAGCTTCTCTTTTCAGTGCAGTATCCTGTGCTACCTCAATCATATTTACTTATTTAACAGCCCATTACAATACACTCATATGTGACTTTACTCATCTGTACACACCAGTCATTATTTGCACTATGACCCATTGATCATTGCACTAAAATTAATATATCTGCTCCTGTGCAATACCATTTTGGATATCTTGTATATATCTTGTATATATCTTGTTAAATTGTCTTTTTTTTACTCTACTTTATATACTTTTTTGTTTTTTAAACTTGACTACTGCACTGAGTGTCAACGGCTGAGTGTAAAATCCGTAAGAATTAAAACAGGATACGTGGAGGACCGGGCCGTGCCCCCTCTGACATGTGGCAGTGGAAAAACGGAGCGAGGGATTTGCTGGCTTTATTATTAGGGCCTGTGAGTGTTGTTGATGGAGCGGCTCCATGTACGTTGACTCACACAGAGACAGCGGTGAATGCTACACTGAGCAGAGGTGTCAGCCTTGGCTGCTGACTCTATGAAAGGCAAACTCTTTAGAAGTCCATGCACGTGTGTGTGTGTGTGTGTGTGTGTCCTGCACTGACTTGTGTGTGCGTGTGTGTGTGTGGGTTTAGTGCTGACGGCCAAGAAGCCTCGGCAGCATCTGACGTGGCAGCTCTTAGCTGCTTGCAGTCCAGCTCGCTCCTTCTGGCGCACTTTCCTGTGATACTATCTTTTCATACAATCACATGTTTATAAATGGAGACTGACTGGTATGTGGCTATTGAGAACTGATAAACACAGCACCATTCACTGGGAAATAACACTGTGTGTCCAAGAAATGCATTGCATAGATCTTTTTTTTTCCAATTAGACAGGAGAAATGTAGATACTGACACCTTCTTTTCTTTTCTTTTTTTTATATTTTGAATGCTATAGATATTTGATATTTGTCTAGTTGACTGTTCTTTTTATGGGCAGGCCTTTTATAGAGGTGGGTTTTCTCTGTTTTCATGTCCCCTATGAGGAAATGTACTTGAGGCCGTCTCCCTGTAGTGCTATGGTGCTCCTGAGGTCGGTAGTTTGGGTCGGGGAAGTCAGTCACAAAGAAGAAAACGTGACACCCAATCATCCCATCAGTGTCTTGTCTAAAAGGGGAAAGTGATGGTTTGAAAACAAATATTTCAAAAAGGACCTAGTATTTATACACCGGTGCATGCTGGATGGCTCTTTGTTTCTTGCCCTGCGTGTATTTGTCTGCATGCTCCGTTCATTTCGGCCTGGCTTACTTAGTGCTCGCTCCGCGGGGAACGCCGCACAAAATGGACACATCGACCTTTAACCTGCACACTGCCAGCTCAAGACACGCTGCCATCAAGATCCCCGTCTCCCTTTGACCTCACCCCACTCGAGCTTAACAGAGATTAAGACACAGCTCTCCGAGAGTCATTTGAAACAGACACCTTATAACCCTAATGGGATCAAAGTCGGCTGGGCGGCTGGTCGGGAGTGACCGCCTACTTTAGAGTCATAAAGCCTCCAACTCGTCACAGACTGACAGACAGACAGACAGACAGACAAGGCAGAGTGCACAGGCAAAGACCCAGCTCATATCATGCCACAGGGAGTGGGCACTGGTTAACCCTCGTGGCGCCAACCCCCAGCAGGCGAGGCTCCAGCTCACATGATAAGCAGAATTAAATCTGCAAGCTTCAGTGTCCCTGATAGGACGCTCTCGCCATGCTCGCATGGTTGGCTTCTCATCTGCTTTGTGAAAAATCACTTACTGTAACATACACTTTTGAGCGGGCGGAACTTGCGGAGCTGTAATTGCCATTCAACCTCTAAATGTCCTTGGATTTCGACTCAATTTTGCATAGGAAACATATTAGGTAAATAGGTAATCTGTTCCAAGGTCAAACTGTGGGCATCATAGACCTTAACAATGTCATATAGGTGGGGTGTGGGGGTGTACCACTTTTCATAAGTAAAATTATTATTTTTATTATTATCAACATGTTGTTTTTGAATGAAGTCTCACCAGATATGCATGACGGCAGGTTTGAAATATGGGTTTTTAGACAAATATACAAACATGTGCTTACATAAGTATAGTTGAATTACACTTTGCATGAACTTTTGTGTGGTTTTCACACGAATTTTGTATTTTTAGAAGTATTTGGGGTATTTTCCAAGCAAAGTCATGACCTTTGATGATGGCCAAATTTATAAAAGTAAAGTAAGTAAAAAAAAATAAAATTATTATCAACACATTGTTTCTGAATGAAGTCTCACCAGATATGCATGACGGCAGGTTTGAAATATGGGTTTTTAGACAAATATACAAATATGTGTTTACATAAGTATAGTTGAATTATACTTTGCATGAACTTTTGTGTGGTTTTCACATGAATTTTGTATTTTTACAAGCATTTGTGATATTTTCCAAGCAAAGTCATGACCTTTGATGATGGAAAGGGCCAAATTTATAAAATTAAAGTAAATTAAAATTATTTTTTTTATTATTATCAACATGTTGTTTCTGAATGAAGTCTCACCAGATATGCATAAAGGCAGGTTTGAAATACGAGTTTTTAGACAAATATACAAATATGTGTTTACATAAGTATAGTTGAATTACACAGGAATTTGGTATTTTTACAAGCATTTGGGACATTTTCCAAGCAAAGTCATGACCTTTGATGATGGAAAGGGCTGGAAAACATATGAATGTATTTAGACTATAACTTATTATAAACAATATGCGTCATCAAAGAAGGTGGTGATATGTTGACTTTCAAAAGTCGGAATTTACATGTTATTTGAGAAAAAATGAAAATAAAATGGATTCTCAGTCTCTTTTAGCAAAAATTGCACATACATTTTTTTTTTTTGGAAAATGGACCATGCCTCTGTTACAAAAAAACAGCCACTCCAATAAAAAGCACACGACAATAAAAACAATAAATCAAATGGAGTATCAAGTCTCTGTAAACAAAATTGCACTTGAATAAATAATGAACATTGGGTATTATTTCTTAACAGGCTAACAAAGGTAAACAAAAAAAAATCTGCAGACTTGCCACAGGCCATATGCAAATCCGTAGCCGCTTAATTCTGAGAGACTCCGAGCAAGGAAAAAACCAACATGTCGACCGTGTATAGTTTAAGGCAGGATCTCTCTGGAGTAGCAATGTAGCAAAAACCAGCTGTGCTAAATATTATCTCAGAGCTGGTGCTTGTGGTGCTAGTCGCCGTTTGTGAGAGGTATGTTCTCCCGGACAGTTTGTACGGTCTGTCAAACACTTCCTGAAATGTTGGCTTTTTAATTGTATTGCAATGTAGCGAGCGACACTGTCTGTGAGCGTGCATCATTTTGTGCTGTTTTGTTGATATTCACTTTGCTGACCAAACGGCTCAATAAGCATTGAATGTCGGGACGAAGGCTCTGCGCCACCTTAATCTGTAGTTTTTTTTCCCAGTTGGGAAAACTGGACAGGATGATGTATTGCCCTACTTCCTCGTCACTACTTTCAAACAAATGCGACGTCGTTTCAACGGTGTTCACATGCTCACATTGTTCATTCTGGTTAAAAACAAAATATTCCCACACTGAGACTTTGACATTCTATTGCTTTTGTGCCTTCATTCGTATTTGCATTTGCTTGCTCACGATGTGCTAGCTTGCAGAACTCAAGTCGCAAGTTGCCCCGACTCCACATACTGAGACAAAGATGGTGAATGTCTGAGAGGAGGTTTCACTCTCCGATGAAGAGTGAACCCATCTTGTGGAAAACAAACGCGCATGACAATAACAATTCATCAAGGCCGGTAAAATTAGCAACTTTGTTATTTATTTAAATGAGCGATTAAGTGATTTATTGATTAGTGTGACAGGCCAGTAGTTGGCGTTGTTACTTTGTCCTTTTTTTTTTTTTTTTAATTGAATGACCAAAACGGCTCTAGTTTCAGTTAAAAGTGGTCCCATATAAAAGGCCTCTCCCTCTCAGTGCATTTCTTTGGGGAGTAGCAGTCCAGGGAATAAAAGTGCAAGTGAGCAGAGTGGGATATGTTAGAGCAGGGGTCTCAAACTCAATTTACCTGGGGGCCACTGGAGCTAGGGTCTGGTCATCAGGTTTTCCAAAAAAAAACAAAAAAAAACGCATTTATTAAAAACAGAAAAATATACAAACTTTTTCAGTGCTTTGGTTCCGATTTTCTACAATAAAAGCTCTGATAAAACATTCCACTGTTCTCAAATATCTTCATTTTTATTTTTCTGCACAAAATAAGGTGAAAAATAAATAAATAAATCAAGAATAAAGAAAATCAATCAATCAGTAATAAATAAATATAATAATAATAATAAAACGGCAAATAATAAAAACTTAAGAAACCACATATAGTTGGTGGGTAGACAAATTATTTTTTTCAGATTAAAATGAACAAAGCATTATTAGAGCCCTGTAGACATGACAAAACACGACTATAGTCACATTTATACTCTTTTTATTTACAACATATTGCGCAACTGCAGGGTCTTGAGACACATGCTAACTCGCAAACTAGAGAGCTAGCGACCTAAACGGTAGCCTTCAAGTTATTTCCTTTGAACTTAAATAGCCAAAAACCTACCACTTCCACACGGATAGGGAGGATAACTATTAACAGTTATTTAACCTTTAACATGAACATTAATCAAACGTAATAATTTTTTCTGGGTACATGATACCATACAGCATCCATATCAAACTTGCGCGGGCCGTACTAACATTAAACTTTCATGTCAAGGTGGGGGCCTCAAACTAGTGTCCTGCGGGCCACATTTGGCCCACGGGCCACGCGTTTGAGACCCCTGTGTTAGAGGCAATGGTGATGAAGTACACAGGCAGTAAGGCCTCAGTGGGGGACTGTAGCAACAATATTTTTTAACTTCAGTAAAGGAAAAAGTGTTAAACTCTGACATGTTTGAGGTGAAAGAAAGAAATTTGAAGGCGCTGTGCACAGACTGAACGTGTGAGCCCGTCACATTTTTTTGAATAAAAGGGTGAGGGCACTCTGCCCGGCTTTGGAGAGAGGTTGGCATCCGGCCTTGCCCACAGACAGAATGAGGAATAAAAGAAAGGGGGGGGGGGGGGGTCTCTCAATAGTGCATCTCTTGTCTGACGAGACGCGGTCCTCGCCTGCTGCTGCTGCTTGTTAGGAGCTGGGGGGTGTATTGGGTTTCATTATCTGTTTCATTCTCCCAGTATTAGCTAACTATGAGGTCCAAGACCTCAAGGCCCACGGTGCTCGAGCCCGCGCCAATGCGGATGTGGTGTTTGCAACATGCCCTGTAATTGACAGTGAGGCAGAAAGTGTGAGACCAAAACAGAGGCCCTCCATGCATCCATTTTCGATACTAAATATCCGTTTTTAGGGTCACAGAAGGGGTACCCCAATTCTTTATTTTTATGTTCACACCATATTCTTTGTCAAAAAGGTTTGCTCTGTAGAATTAGCTAGCTGACTATTGATTAATTGAGGGAAATTTACTTTTTGACATCTCAATGACTCGGGTAGGCTACGGCATTATCCAATAACAATCAAGTTTTGGTGTCTGACTCGGAATATATCGGAATGACAGCTAGCATTGGCTCTATCCATCCATTTCCAATGTGGTAGGAAATGGATGGATAGATTCAAATGCATTAGCAATCATGTCATTTTTTTAATGTTTTACTTTAAAATGTCAGCAACATTTGAGTAAAAAGAATCTATTTTATTGTGTTAAAGGTGAACTGCACTTTTTTTGGAATTTTTCTCGTCATTAACAATTCTTATGTGAAACATAAACACATATTTCTTTCACTTTTCTGTGCATTATAACGCCAGAAAACAAGTTAATATGAGCTAGCTAACAATGCTGTCATTGGGATCCACCTATTTAGACTACAAAGCCCTCTAGCAGTGTTTTATCGTTTTATACGCAGGCTGTGATCGTGCAAGAACAAGTACGTCGGTGATAAAATGGAATTACTTACAGTCGTTTGCCGTATTTTGATGATTTAAAACATTACAGAAACGTCTTAGGCACATTGATTTCACATGTGTTTGCTACTTCTGTCAATAACAGCAGCATCGATACAGACTGTACAGGATAGCTGTGTCTTCCAGCACGTGTGCTCCAGTCTTTTATAGTCTATTAAGTCCATTATAGAAGATATATGGAATATTGTTTTGAGTTTTTTTGTGAGTGCTTTAGCGTCAAAATGGGTACTTCCCGTGACGTCCATTGTTAGCTAGCTTATATTGACTTGTTTTCCTGTGCAAGGATGCGCAGAAAAGGGAAATAAATATGTGTTCATGTTCCACATAAGGATTGCGAATGCTATTTGTTGCATCAGAGTCATAACGGAAGAGCCGGCATTTATCCGCCTTTGCCTTTCACACAGAACGCAGGATAGTGACCAGCATCTGACAGTTACTTTTTGACAATCGCCAACACAGCAGTGTAGATTAAGTGTTTAACTGCACAGAGGTGCCGTCCACCCTCCATTACAACGCTAATACAAAGGTGGGAATTGAACGGGTCATGCCAGCCTGTACAGGCAGTGTGAATGAAAACCTTCACGATTACGATTACGAATTGTTCCCATGCCAGCCGCACAGAAAGTACACAATGTGAAGCGCTACGCTAGCAAAGGCAGAGCAAAATAGCTGCCTTGGCAGTGCGTCTTTCCGAGGCAACACGAAAGGAACGGCGCATAATGTAATGCAATGTAAACACACATATGCATGTCTGTACGCATTCACTTATATTGTATATACTTTATGTAATGCAACACCAAGCCCGTCTTTGCTCTTTTATTAAGTTGCTTGCAACATGCCGCACCATAATCTCCTCATAAATCTCTAACATTGCCCACTTGTGTTTGTAAAAAAAAAAAAAAAAAAGATACCATCGAGCCTTCAAGAAACACTTCCCTCTAATCTACCGTCCTGCTATCAAGATGAGACGTCAGTTTTGCATTACTGGCGGTAAATGTGTAACATTTCGCTGTAGTCGGCTATTCGCTTCCCACAAAATATTTGGGTGTATGAAGTTTTGACTTTCCATCCACGCAACCAAAGTCAGAACCCCCCACATTCTATTTATTTAACGATGGTTGCAGATAAATACAATGAAAATATGCAGGCTTATGGTTATAATTAAGTGTATGTGGTGATATTTATGCACAGTAAAACCACACTAACCTCATAAAAAAAAAATAATAATAATAAAAAATCCATCGGAATAAATCTGGATGTATGAAAAATGACAAAGCGTGCTTGATCTCATCTTTGATGTGCCTTTCAGAGCGTGCACTTGCACAAATGTGGAATATTCCAAAGTGTGGGGTTACGTAGGGCAGAAGCCGTGGCTTGCTATCACTCCTCGCGTCCCCCCCCCCTTCCCCTTTCCTCCCCACCTCATGCCACAAATGGCTTCCAGACTTTCACACATAGTAACGCTTTCAGTGTTTAAACACGTGTAATTACAAACAATGCGCAGACACACAATTAACATCAATCTGTGCTGATGGGAGGAAGAAGAGGATGTTTTTTTTTCCCTCTCCCGTACTTCCATGCAGGGAATTGTATGAATAGGTTGGAGCTGGAAGGAAGTGGCAGCAAAATGTGTTTGTAGAGGAATAATGTGGAAATGGGGCTTGAGTCTATAGCAAGAGATGGGAGAACGTTGTATTTCATAAGAGTTTTCCAAAAGCAGGAGCTTATGTCAACTTATCTGTGAGGCCTAAGGCTGTTAAACTCCGGTCGCCATTTCACTGGCCTGCTCAAAGCACACCTTACTTTCCCTACTCTCCTTGCCGGGAAGACAACATGGAAACTTTGCACAGCCCACAGGAACTTGTGTTTTTTTTTTTTTTTTTTTTTCTTCATCAGGAAAGACTGGAATAGGCCTGCGTTTGTGCTCCAATGTTCCAATGTCCAATGACCCAAGGTGCCTGTTTTATGTGAAATTAAGACCTTATTTGGTGTTCACGTTAAAAAAAAAAAAAGCTTCCCTGATATCAACACAGCACTTCTCAATATGTGATTTTACGCAGCAGATGTCAAGAGATAAATTCCACTTATCACATGCTCTGACACGCTGAAACCCTCATCAACGATCTGTGTGTGTGTGTGTGTGTGTGTGTGTGTGTGTGTGTTTGTGTGTGTGTTTGTGTGTTTCAAACTTTGATCTTGATCAGGAGTTCTAATTTTGATCAGTGTGTTACAATGGAATAACCATCCAAGCGTACTAATAACATAGCAAAGTGAAGCGAAAGAAGGGCAATTAGTTTTATTTAAGCAGCAAAAATATTAGATTTTTAAAAAGATATTCCAGTGACATATTTTGAATCCAAAATAACAATTAATGATGTTAATAATATGTCTTACACCGACATATTAATGCATTTCACACCTACATATAGTTTTAAATGGCTGCAGTTTTTTAAAGCCTTTTTTGAATATATATTGTCACACACACACACATATAAAAATTTAATGCATTTTAAAAGACAGATGTTTGCAATAGAGTTCCAACAGTCGAAGTCTGTGAATGCATCATGACTCAGCGAAGTGGTGTCTTTTTTTTTTTTTTTTGATCCACTTCACAAGTCAATGAAATGATTTGCCGACAGCGTGCAAACACGTGCAAAAAATAATAATAATAATAATATATATATATATATATGTATTTTACATTTTTGGGAGGCACAATCATGGACATGATCACTAAAATCACCAATATTTTTATTGTACAGGCGAGTATACACAAATGTATTTGGTTTTTCATGCGTTCAATGTGGAATTTTTCTTTGCAAATGACAATTTTGTGCTTATTTTAGCAAGTAACGAGCTTGACAGTCATGCAGACACGCGGGTCCGCAATGCTGATTAATTAACGTGCCCCCAGGTCAATGCAAACACAGCTAGCAGTCGTTCAAGTTAGCTAAAACTATGCAGGGATTATGAAATATTTATTTTTTTCTTCTTGTTATTATGATTATTATGATTATTACGATTAACGTTGTCAGGTTTGACATTGAATGTGCAGAGTAAGCCGATGCTTAATTCAAAAGCAATCATACAGTTTCAGTGAAAGGTCCTGACCGCTTTTTTTTTTTTTTTGTACATTACTGCATGCATGCCACCATCGATCTGACTTTAAAAGTGTTCCCACTGTTGCAACCGACACCCGGTATTGGTCTTTGTGGTCAATTTATCATATGACTGTTTATTTAGTTTGCTTTATAAAATAGTAAAAACACCACCACCATCTTTTAATATTTCTCCCAGTGTTGTTCTTGGCTGCTCCCAGTCCGGTGCCTGTGGTGCTTTTCATTGCTTTTCAAGCCTCCGCTCGGCTCTGGGAGTTGAACCCTGTCAGGGCAGGAGGGGAGCTTGTCTTGGCCGGCCTGGTGAACAAAGGTCGTCGTTTGGTGAAACACTGAGCGTGGCTTGCGGAGATAAGATGAATGCGCCCTCGCTTTAATTAATGCCAAGGTCGCAGATCCACGCAGCCTGCAGTGGTGGAAGCCTGACAGACTGCCACCTGGGTACACAGAACCCTCATGAGGAATTTTTATATAATGAAAAGTCAATGTGAATGATAGATATGATAGGTATGACTGATATAGTATTTGTGTGTTGCATTTTGCGTGATTTTTGTATTTAATGTATGATATTAATAACAATTCACTATCATTATTAATTAAATTGAATGATAATATATCACTGAAAAATATCACTGTAAATGCAATAGTGAATTTCCTTAGTGATAATATTTTTTCTTATTATATTTTGCCATCCCATTCCCACCTCCATATTCCAAAATAGATGTGCGCTATTTAACACCATTTTTCAAAGCGCCTTTTTTTTTGTTACGGCTCTCATTCCCAAAATGCAGTCCTCCAGCAAGACTGTGTCGGCAGCCATACGCTAGCTGAAACAATCGGCACCCATCCCGCCTCGGCCCGGTCCAGATGGGTGTATGCGCCTTCCCCTCCCTCCACCTTGCCCGTATTAGCAAAGACGAGCCAGTCAGCAATCCGCCAGCTTGCTACCGACCCAGTTAGCCAAGCAGTCATCCACCCCGCCAGCCAACCAGTCAGTCAGTCAGTCAGTCAGCCAGTCAGGCAATGGACTGGACCCGCTTGTCCAGACATTCAGTGAGGGAGCAGGGCCAGGCTAGCACTGACGGCCCTGGGCACCACGGAGAGGACTTTGGACTTTTGTAAGGTGTTCACACAAACACACAGGCAGTCCCGTTGCCCAGTAGGCAACTTGGACCCAAGTATGAAATGTCTGGGCTCTCAACTTTGCCACATGACGAGTTAGCTGTTTGTGTCCGCTCCAGCGCCGAGATTCCCATTCATGTCGCTGTAATCCCTTGTCGACGGAGCGTCACAGCTAAACTCAAAACATATTTTCGTCAAAGTTGTTAACTTCATTCATATTAAAAGCAAAATGGATTCAATTTTTTTTTTTATGTCCAACAGTGATGACAAGAAAATAAGTTGGAAATTTGGGTCAAAGTGGTACATTGTACTTTTGGGCAGGTGCAGCAGCTTGAGGAAAATAAAGAACATATTTTGAAATTTTTTAACCTAACTTCAGTCATATTCAAAACAAAATGCATTAGATTTGTTACCTCGTACGGTCATTACAAGAAAAAAATGTCAAATTACATGTCTCTATTATATAGTACTTCAGCAGCAGCTTGAGAAAAAAAAAAAACAAACATCTTTTTCACACCTGAAGTTCAGTCACATTAAAAAATATAATGAATTTGATATTTTTTAAGTTTTTTGGTTTTACAGTTTTTACAGACTAAAAAATAAAGGAACGTGAATATAACAAAATACTTCAGGGGAGGTATGGCAGCTTGAGAAAAATAAAGAATTTTTTTTGTAAATTGAACAAGCTTGAACTCCAACTCCAAAACTTCGGCGATATCAGTTCGTACCGTATAGTTCTTTTTCAAGATCAGCCATAAATGTTTGTCGAGTCATGTGAATGTGATGAGTATTCACGATAGGCTATTTCGCTAGTACTCGTAATTGCGACATTTTTTTAAATATTTTTTTTTCTGGTATAACGACAATATTTTTGTAATCGTACAATTTTATACTCGTAAAGGTATTTTTTCAATAACTTTACGCTCATAACATTTTTGCTTCATTTTTGCAATACTGTCTAAATTTGCATAATTTTACATATTCTCATAAAGTTCAGACTTCTTTCTTGTAAAAGTGCATTTTTCCGTCATATAATTCCAACGTTATTGTAAACGTACAACTTTATGCTAATAAAATGACTATTGCAATATTTTGACAAAATGAGTGCGATTTAACTTAATTTAATAATTGGTGGATTTTACTCTTGAAATATTATGTTTTTTTTCTGCGAATGCTGACATTATTTTCTAAAAAAAAAAAAAAGAATATGTCTTCATTCTTCCAATATTTTTTAAAATTTGGCAACTTTTTTATTATGCAGTGGTGGACGACCTCATGCTCGTAAAATTGCAACTCAATTCTTTCAATATGTTATTTAGTGTAGTTCTTTAATACTGAAGGTACTTTTTAATACTTATTAATCATAGCTTTGTAATGGTAATTGATGTGTATTCCATTACTTTAGTTATAGAGTATTTTTGTTACTTTTTCATAGAACTTTTACTACATTTTTTTATGTTATATGTTTATCTCATGATGCAATGGGCACCGCTTGCTCTCTCCAGGTTTGTGAGTCAGCCAATGAGCACAAGACAAAGTGAATTAATTCCAGTTTATAAGCTTATTTCACATATAAACTCTACATATATGCACATGATAATTTCTTAAAAACACGACAAATTGGAACTGGTTGAAGTGAAATGAACATGTCGAGGCTAATCACACAAAGCCAATACACATTATTCCTCCAAGCAAATATAGCATCAATGGAATTGAGTAACTTTGAATAAGGAGGTGATTCAAGTGCAAAAAAACAAAAAAAAAAAGCAAGAATGAGTGCTGTTTGGAATAGAGTGTAAGGAAGAGGGTTGGGGGGGGTGGTTGCAGACATTTTCACCCCCCTCACCAGCTCAACCCCCCACTTCGTCTCCTTGTTTGTGTGGCAAATCCAGGAGCAGCTGCTGGTCTCAGGGTCTAGTGGGATTTTGGGCCTGTGTTTTCTCATGCCATCCCATGCCAAGGTGCTGTAATGCGAGTGCAGAGGGTTTGGATGGGGGTGGGGGGTGTTCTGGAGAAGAGGGGGTTCAGCTGGGGAACACACTGGTGACGAAGGAGGGGCGGGGGAGGGGGGTCGGGGTGTTTAGATCCACTCTCGATATTAAAAGATGACATCCTGTGGACTTGGCCTTTTTTGCAGCAGATTGGAACTTGTCTATTTAACAAACGACACACACACACTCGGCTTGCAACTTGCACAAGAACCTCCTTCTCTATCTCTCTCCTTCTCGCTCTACTTCCACTACCAGCCACCAACCATGCACGATTCCAACCCCCCCCCCACAATCCCCCCACCCGTGCCTTTTTTGCTTCTGCCCCTGCCATTCCTCTTCCCTCCCTTTTCGGTGCGGGGAGCGTGCGTATTGGCTGCGGCACTGGTGACTTGGTGCCAAATAGGTGGTCCCTCTACATGTTGGCACACACTCAGTCAATGGTTGGAGGAGCAAAGTGAGCAGGAAGAGAGAGGCAGAGTTGGAGGGAAAGAGGGCGAAAAAAGAAGCGTCACTCGGGTTTGCCAGCGGTCGTGCGCTCTCTTCCAACACTGAGTCCGTCCTCTTGTTTTGCTTTTTTTTTTTTTTTAACCCCCTTGTCCAGCTCTCTCTCTCTCTCTCTCTCTCTCTCACTCTCCCCTGCTGCGTGAATCCTATGCAGATTCTACTGAACTGAACTCCACCTGCTTAGAATTTTTTTTTTTTTTTTTGGCTCAAGATATTTTTTTCTACACTTATTTTTGCAGGCAAACAGACATTTTTTTTGACACTTTGATTTTGAAATTGATTTTATACATTTTTTTTTCATTCTTTTAGACAGTGAGGTTGCTGAACTTATCAACTCTCTCCTTCTGTTGTGCTCTTGAACAACAGCTCTCCAGCTACACTACCGCCTGTGTCCCTGTGCTGGTATTACACTGCACCTACTTTTTATTTTTTATTTTTTTACTGAACACTTTTGCATTTTATTTTACATTTTTTGCAATAAATGCAACATTTCTCCACTGCACACTGACTTAGCCTGTGGTGCATTTTAGTAGTAATTTTTTTTGCAATCAGCGGGGTCATTTTATGATGACAGAGGAAAATGGTAACTATCAGTATTTATTTTGTATTTTGCTGTGTGTGTGTTTGATTTTGAGATTTATTGTGTTGCTGAAAAATGAAATAATATTTAAAATTGTGTTGCTGCATACACACTTGTGTCCACTGATGCAATGTTTACACACCCGAGAAAAGATCATTCATTCTCACCTGCTTACCTGGCTGGTAGTGTTGTGCTGAAGTGTGTCCTTCAATGTGGTGTGTCTGTTGTGTATATAAGGCTCTCTCTCTCTCTCTCTCTTTCTGGCTCTCTCTCTCTTTCACACACACATACACACACACACACACACTCTTACTCTCTCGCTCACTCTCTCTCTCTTTCGGCGCCTCTCGTTCATTCCCTCGCTCCGCTCACACGGAGCAGGCGCCGCTCCTCCATGCTGCGCGCCGGTGCTAACTGCCTCACCTCTCTCTTCCCATCCTCCCCCCCGCTCCCTCTCTCCCCGTCCTTCTCTCCCCCGTTCTCACCCTCCTCGTCCTGCTTCCCCCCCTCCTCCCTGTCCTCCTCCGCCCTCCCCCTATCGTCCTCCCTCGTCCAGGATGAATTCCACCCCTTCATCGAGGCCCTGCTGCCCCATGTCCGCGCCTTCGCCTACACCTGGTTCAACCTGCAGGCCCGCAAGCGCAAGTACTTCAAGAAGCACGAGAAGCGCATGTCCAAGGAGGAAGAGCGCGCCGTAAAGGACGAGCTGCTCGGGGAGAAGCCCGAGATCAAACAGAAGTGGGCCTCGCGCCTGCTGGCCAAGCTCCGCAAGGACATCCGGCCCGAGTTCCGTGAGGACTTTGTGCTCACCATCACGGGGAAGAAGCCCCCCTGCTGCGTACTGTCCAACCCTGACCAGAAGGGCAAGATCCGTCGCATCGACTGCCTGCGCCAGGCCGACAAGGTGTGGCGGCTGGACCTGGTCATGGTCATCCTGTTCAAAGGCAGCCCCCTGGAGAGCACGGACGGGGAGCGCCTGGTCAAGTCACCGCAGTGCACCAATCCGGGCCTGTGCGTCCAGCCGCACCACATCGGGGTATCCGTCAAGGAACTGGACCTCTACCTGGCCTACTTCGTCCACTCGCCAGGTATGTGGGCAACTCACGTTATAAATGGTGCCAGTGTGCGTACACGTGAAAACGGTAAAACATCTATAAAAAAAAAAAAAATGGCACACACTCCAAAACCTTCCCGATAAGAAACACATCTTATTTCTCATCAAAAAAATAAAATTATTAAGTCTAAATATCTCAAAAATACAAAATAATATAAAAGGAGCATACATTTTTTTTTTGCTTGTCATTTTTATATTTCCCCCTCTCTTGCCTTGTTTGTTTACATGGCAACGTAGACTCAAAAGTAATAAAAAAAAAAGTGAGTGTGTGTGTGTCTCCAGGGCAATCGGCCAACATGCCCAGGCGAGGCCATGCTCCTTTTTTCAAGTCAACCATTTGCCCCCTTATATAAACACAAGTTATGTATTATATCATATATTATTGGACATAATTTGCATGCCTCTATGTGTGTGTGTGTGTGTGTGTGTGTGTGTGTGTGAGAGAGACAGGTTTTTACAATATCGCGCTTCCAAATGTTTTCATGTGAGGAGCTGTTCACAACAAATTTGTTCTAATTCTCACAAAGTGCATGTGCCACGATAAGGCCATTGTAGCCAGGGATTGTCATTTGGCCACAGCCCAGATTGTGTGTGTGTATTTGTGTGTGTGTGTGTGTGTGTGTAAGAGCCATGAGTCTCCTGCTCTCAGGCCGCAGGCTGCTGCCGCCTTCACCGTCTGCCTGAACGCCTGCGCTGCCTTGGACCCGGCTGCCAAACACACACACACACACACATACACACAGCCAGCACTCTTGCAGCCACCTTCACACTCCTACACAAACACACAGAGCTAAAGTAGGATACACACATTTTGAATTAGGGGAGGGGAAAAAAAAAAAAAAAAAGAATAGACAAACAACTCATCTTTGTAGCGTACTTTCACACGTCGAGCCAAACATGGTTTTTAGTCACAACTGCGTACACACACACACACACACACACACACAGTGCTGCACACGCCAAAGACCATCATAGCTACATTTTGATACAGCCAAAGTGTGTTGTATCGCAGCCACCAGGATGGATACACACACACACACACACACATTCATTCAGCCAAACACTGCTCACTGTAGCCTACCGTGCGCACATTTTACAAATACACACACTCAGCCAAAATACTGTGCCGTGTTCTAGTGTTTTTCCAACATTGCAATCACACACACACACACACACACACACATGTGCATACATGAAGCACATTTCACAGCCAAATCCTCCAAACACACGCTAACTACTTCACCATGCTACATGCAAACATGGGCTCATGACCTAATATTATTTCAGCTGGATTTTTTTGGGGACACACATACACACACATACACATACACACTTTACTGTTTGCACAAATACACACATGTGCCGAAACAAAACTTGAATGGGGTCACTAATATGATCTGTAGCCAAATACTATTTCAACCTTCCGTGCATATCTGCCTTTCTTCTGCTTACACACACACACACACACACACACACACACACACACACACACACAAAAACGCAAACACACTCGCACAGACCCACAATCTCAGCCCAGGCCAAACCCCTCATGCGGGCCGAGCCAAACCCTGGCAGCTTTGCTCTGTTGGTTTATTTGTGGTGTGCGAGGAAATCTCTCTTTTGCTTTATTTTTATTTAAAAATGCGTCTGTATTATACAAAATAATACAAAAACTGTATTTTGTGTTTATTTAAAAAAAAACATACTTTAAAAAACTTAATAATCATGATATAAAAAGTTAATACAAATTGTGTGTTGGGTAATTAATAGTATTAAAAATTATAAATTGCATGTACAAACGTTAGTACTACAGTATAGTAAAAGTCGGGGGTACGCCTCATTTGCTGAGCACTTCCAGCGTGCCTCAGCACTTCCCTTTCCTCCTCCGTGCAGTCCAGCCCGAGTCGCAGAGAATATTTTGGGGCCTGCAGCGAGGGATGAAAGGGAAGACAAAGGGCAAACTGCTGTCTTCAAACCTGCCCAAAGGTCAAGCGTTTTATAACACTTGGCTCCAGGAAAGTATTTGATGGCCAAAAGTGCCGTATTTGTAAGCTAGGAGTGTTTTTTTTTTTTTTTTTTCTGCCACGTTCATTGCATTTTTCCTTTTAATGCTTTACTGTCACAATGAATGACACTACGTGCTCATTGTGTGTTTTTGTTTGCTTTGCATTTTGTTGGGCTTTGGCATCTGCGCCTTTGCTGCTTCTCTTTGATCCCGTGCACGCTGTTGTTTTGTCTCCTTAAACATCAGCCGTCATTGTTGTTCTCGCAAAGGTAAAGTCTCTGCTCGTCTCTTTTGTTTGTATTATGGAGGAGAGAGACAGAGACAGAGACAGAGACAGGGCAAGCGTGCGTTTGTGCGTTCGTTCGTTCGTTCGTTCGTTGGGAAAGGAGAGAAGGCTGCGATCGTGATTGTTCCATTTGGCAGTGCCCGAGCTCGCTTGGTGTGGGAAGAAGAGAAAGACGTCTTGTGTTTTGTTTATGACAGAGTGGCAAAAAGCTGCCACGGGGAATCTCCGTGGCTCTCTGTCAGGCTTTCTCAGGCTGTTCTTGAGCCAGCCAGCCAGACAGACTTCGAGATCCTCTCTGTTCCGTGACGGAACAAACCACCACGCCATGATACGCAGAGCACTCGCTTGTGTTTTTAGGCACCTCGGGTGGATAAAGGAACATGTCTTTGAATGGAGTACTGGAAATACTGGTTGATAGTGCTGATGTTGATAGTATTTCCTAGTTTAACTCTTCAAAATAAAACCCAGAACTTCACCTGGAAGTGCTCCCATTTTCAGTGACCAGCCCAGAGATCACCATAATCATTTTATCACATTTTATTTAAATTTATTTGCACATTGATTCAATCGGCCATTATGTTTTTGGCATTTTTATCCCGATAGAACCCATATGACATATTAGTCAACAAATTACATTGCAGTAGAACCTTGGTTAGTCCAACTCTCATTGATACGCATATTTCCCATAAGAAATAATGTAAATCTAATTAACCTGTTCCAGTAAGCCAACAATGTTATCACACAACACATGCATAAACAATAAAAAATACATATGGATGATGAATGAAAAGGATAAATGATCATTTAACGTTACTTTTATCTTCACGAATACTTGTTTGTTTTTTTTTTTACATGACTTAGGTTGATCTCGTAGCCACATCGTGTCACATCTAAACTGAATTAAATGATCATTTATCCATTTAATTTGTCATTTATATGCATTTAGGGGTCATTTATGAATGTAAAATGATCATCACAGATGGGGGCGAGGTATAGCTTCCACTTCTGGTTGATATTAGGATGCTAACAAGGAACGTCATTTTGTAATCAAAATTAGTTTTGTAAATGCAGGATTTTTTGATAGTTAAATTAAAATTAAACATCAATATGATATGTGGCATTATGCGTCATGGTCACATGACATAAATTGATCAGTATCATGGGTGAAAAGCCTGTATGTAGTATGTTACCATTAAAGATTTAAGATTTAAAGTAAGTCATTTATTGACTTAGTATGACGGCAGTTGATATGTCAACTAATTTGTTTACTACTTTACTTTTATTCCCAAGCGGTATTATAACTAATATGCAGAAAAATGTGAATTGTTTGGAAGTAGTCCGGATCATTATAAGGCAAATTACTGCCGCCCACAGGGCTGGAGTGGAATACCATCGATTGTTTGTTTGTTATTTTTTTGTTATTTTAGTTGACAATTTGTCAAGCCAGGTAATCCAGCTACTATGGCAGCAGCTAAGCTCGGAAGGAGGAGTCCATAACTATCTGGCGCTATTGTTTGGCCGCAGCCGAGGTCTGCTACTGAGTGATCCTGTTAATCCTCAGACTGTTATTATTATAATGGAGATAGTGATCTTGGCCCACAAGTGCCAACGTTCTGCATAATAACCACAAACTGGCTCAGTTCCTGTTAATGAATGAGTGTTTGCTCGGTTGGTGTGCACTGACAACTGCAAAGGTGGGGTGCGCATTATCAGATGATCAATCCATTTACCGCTCGCTCTAATGTGTTTGATTTGGTTCATAAAACAATATGCATATTTTGCTGTTTTAGATTAAACGCAGCACATTCATCACTTGTCCAAGCATGGAAAAAGAGCGATTAAAAAAGCATTTGTCAGTCCCTAAGTTAGCTCATTGCACTTACTCATGCTTTGGAACTCGCTTCCCGTCTTTTATTCCTTCTGCGCAGCGAAAGTGTGATTATGAAAAGATGTTTCGAATGTGTTTCCAATCAAAAAAGTGCAGCACAGGAAATTTGCAGTCACTCCGAGGGAGGTGTGAAATGTGCGCACTGTGCCATTTTTTGCCGTGACCGCTCCACACTGCACGCTCTCTAGTGCCAGATCCCGCCTCCCTCGCGCCGGATTCCCGCGTGGATGGCGCTTGTGAAGAAGGCCGGAGAAACCCCCGGCACTAAAGCCAGCCCCCTGCCTCACTGACCACAGGAAGAATTCCTAAATAGAGTGTTGTGAGGAAATTAAGGAAATAAATGTTGTTGTCGTATCGTCGTGGCTAACAATGATGAATGTCTCACAGCATGGTGTAAGTTTACTTATGGATTCCACAGCTTCCCACTCTTTTGTCGATCTGTTTTTATTTCTCTGTGAAAGTAATCTGTCCTTAATTACTCCCTGATCCTCTTCTCCGGCTCCCGTGCCCGTATACGTTTCCGTATGTTACGGCGACCCTCAGCGGTGTGGACTGAAGGAGGTCCCAACACTGAGGCAGTCAGTCAGGTCTGAGGCTTTTGTGTCATGTGCTGTGGGAAGCGGGCCCACCCCGGCTAAGAAAAGCTCTCCACATGCAGAGTGGCTTTGGCATCGGGTAGTGTTCGCCCGGTGGCCTCCGTTCACCAAGGCCTATCCTCTTTTACGCCTCTGGAGCGTGTCGAGGTGCAGCGCGTATCAGGTCTGATAGACGGCGATAAAGGGGGTGAAGCGTGTCACATTAGAGAGGGAGTCTCGTTTCTCTATGCAAGGCCGGAGAAGAAAAGTCTTGCATGGGGTGCTTATATGCAATTAACCCTAAAACATAAGCAAACCTTAGCATAGCAAGGTGGCGTGTTGCATGATGCATTCTTATTGTCCTAGAAAGTGTGTGGAGATATCCTGCAAAGGGATTATATTATTTAAGGCAGTAGGCAGTTGCTTTTTTTTTTTTTTTTTTTAATCCATCTCTTTAATCTTCTGTTGAATAAAGTCAGTTGTCAGATCCACATTTCCCCTTAGGCTAGTCGATGTTTACTTTAATGGAAGACGGCGATTTCGGTTCAACGAATGCCACATGAATTATTATTAAATTGTTTTATTTACACAGCATATCATTTGCTGTGCGAATGAAAGGTATTTGTTGTTGACAATTTACTCCCACCGCTGTATGAATACATGAATTGAAAATTCCCAAATGTTCTCTTCCATATTTATGTGAAGGATAAATTGCTTTCAATTACATATACAATACAATAAAGACATATATAATTAATAATTATTTGAATATAATAATACCCACCCCAAAGGGAATGTATTTGTGTAGTTAATTGCCTGACATTTTGTGCTGCGAGAGGGTGTGTTTACACACGGCGGAACCCTGTTTAATACCTACTGATTAGATTTAATTACACATCAAAACACTAACAATTGTCAAATAAAAATGGGTTTAGGCGATGCTAAGCATTATTGATTAAAAATATGCATTTATGACTTGAGTTGAGGAGGATTTTTTTTGTGTAGTTTTTAATACAGAACAAAAAAGCCTAGCGAGTGCAAGAAAAAGAGTGGGGGGGGGGAGACAGGAGACAGGAGAGTCAATGGTAAGGAGGGGGTGGTATTGTCTGTATTAATACGGTGTCTTCCCAGTGCCGGCTCTCTTTTCAGGCTTTTGTCGCCGCTCCAACCGTGTAATGTGTCCCGTCCCCAAAATCCACATAGCCGCTCCGGAGTGTTTGCCAGCGTCAGCAGAGGCACACGGGAGGAGGAAAAAGAGTGCAGTGGGTAATGTTCACGATCAGGCTGGCCTGAGCCAGGGAGCATGGCTGCACTCACAGCGAGGCCCTGGCGCTGAATGCTATACCTTCCTACCACATAGTCCTCCAAATTCAAATAATTTATCACTAAATCCATAGTGCAAAAATGCAGAAAAATATCACCCATTTTATTTTGCACATCTGGCTTGACGAGTTTTAAAAGTAATAATAACGTGGGCAAATTCAACACAGCAAAGGAGTCTGATGTTCTGAAAGTGAGAGGGAGGATTGTGTCGGCGGCTGTCTTTGGCACGCCACTATCACTTGGACGCAAGATGCCAAATTTTCATATACACCCTCTGCCAACCTCCTCCCTCTGATCCTCGCTTTCTTCTCTTGGCTCTTCTTTTTTTTTTTGCTTTCCTCCTTTCACACGTTCCCCTTTTCTTTTATTCCTCTTAAGGGTTCAAACGAAGGCCCTCCTCCTAGCCTCATTAGCACCGAGGATTCCTGTTTTGGAAAAATGTAAAATCATTTGTAAGTGCAAACATTTTAGCAATCAATAGGACCATTATCTATGTTTTTCTTGAACACCGGCCATCGCCAGGCACTCACTTTGTTTTAGAATGAAATAGTTTCCAATAATGAATACAGTCACCGCGGCCTTGATTGCAACTTTGATATACAGCAATCCCACATTTATTGCGGTGAATTGGTTCTGCACTCAACCGTGATGAGTGAGTTTTCCACAAAGTAGGATTCCTGGAATAAAAAGCAATATTTTCATTGTTAGAGCATAGAAAATCTATTTATATCCTTCTGAATATGGTTTCTAAAATATATTAGAGCCCTCTGGACATGGAATAGCACCCCTATATTCACATTTACACTGGCATTACCAATATAGTTGGCAATTTAATAGTATACGTAAAACATAACATTCTATTATTGAGAGAGTTCCATTTTTTTTGTTTTTTACTTCCAGGAATTCTTGCAGTGGCTGATGTAACATTACTTATACCAAGTGACCGGTGTCAAATACTAGAATCAACATGTCTTGCATTTTCTGAACGTCTTATATTTGTATTTTAGTTAATTTTGTCATATATATAATAATAATATTTGCTTATAACATATTTCGAAAAACTGTGCTAGAGTGAAGCCGTGAATGTTGGTGTTTTGCTATGAGCTGTTTCTTAAATTCCGGCATGTTTCTCACCGTCTTCATCAAAATGCTGGCACTTATTTTGCAGCTGTATTCAATATGAAAAACAGAGACGTGTTGTGTAACTGTGTTATAGCTAGCAAAGAACTACGGAGCCAGATACCGATTATATCATAAACGGACGACAAAGCTGGGGGACAATGATGTCCAGTTTCAATGTGCCATATTGTACGCTAACCAGGACATGTACTCGTTGACCTACATTAACCAAGGTATCCACTGCATTAGAAACTAAGTCAGTAAATTTTCCCCATGATATGTACATAGTATGTTGGTTTTCTATTAGATTGTTATCTGACATTTGCTTAGCAATTAAGTTTAAAATGAGTTTGTTTGTGGCGCCGGGCCCCCAGGGCTTCATGAGGGGCACCATTTGATGGTCCTGACACCGCTCGTTCCGAGAAGAGCCGTTTATAGAAGACGGACGGGGTATCGTCGAATGAGAAGCACAACAGAATGCAGAGAATGAAATTTGGCATGCGTCCGTGTAAGCAAGTAAGCTTCAAATCATTTTGGACGCAGATCTAGGACACTAGACGTGGAGAAGAAAGAGGGATGAAACGGGATGGTGATAGAGGTGGGGGTGGAGGGATGGAGGTAGATGGGTGAGACTGAGTGGGGTGAGGCGGGAAGGTAAGGAGAGAGTCCCTCAATGACGACTTGAAAAAAACGACGCGGTAAATAGAGTGGAGTGGCGGTAAACAAGGCCTCGGCGCTCCATCAAAAGACGCCATTCATGTTTTCGAACAGGAAAGTCTCTCTTTTCTCTCGAGGAGACGCAGAAAGGAAGCGAGTGACGCTGACGAGAGGATGGCGCTTGTTTAGATAACAGGATGAGTTTGGAGGGGAATGGCATTCGTGTGCGTGTTCTTTTTTTTTTTTTTTTTTGCAGAGGGGGGGGCAGAGCAGATGGAAGGTGGACGCAGACTTAACGAGTGGGGTAAGGTGGGGGTGTGTGTGTGTGTTTTTGTTTGTTCTTTATCACTAGTGTGGCTTGGAGAGGGAGTAGACTAGACCAATGACAATATGTGCAGTGTGTTGACGACTAAGTAGTGCAGGGGTTTGTGCGTATTGGCAACACATATATGCGACTATATGCATGCACAAGTGTTTATAATAGAGAGAGCATATGTTCATCCACTTATTATATATTTTTCTACTTTGCCTAGTGTCAGGTTCCCAGGGACACGCCGGTGAACCGGCCAAACCAAGCCGCTTTGCCGCTTTCCCCAATTCAGACCTCCATAATGTAAAAATAGATTCCTTTAGTATTAAGATGACTTTCCATATAAACTTTTCAATTAATTCCCGGCAATTTGAATCAGGATGGAGTTACTTCAAAGCACTTAGTGTGTTCCGACTGAAAGAGCACGAGCACACAAGCCAAGGAAGTGGCACATTTTAAAAGCTTGAATTGAGTCAGTATTCATGCAAATGTAAACTCATTCAATTCAATTTAACTTGCCCGCAAACATCTTAAGAGCACTTTGTTGATTGCAGTAGCCTTGTCAGCTCCTTGTGTGATCTTTATCTGTCACTTGGGATTTTTACCGATCTGAAAGCTGGATAATAGTGTTGGTTCATCGTTTTATTCGCAATGAAAAGAGCCGTTTTGTGTGTTATCAGCGGCACCCAGCGTGCGCCTACTATCAATTGTTGCTGTCTTTTGTCGGTTATCAAAAAATGTCACTTGTTTATCTGTCCAGTCATACATGGCGATCAAAACAGGTTCTTTATTTGCCACTCAATATCCACCCTCCATCCGTCCTCTGTCTTGCCACCCCAAAGAGCGCCCCTCCCAACCCTTCCGCCGCCTGTTCCCCTCACATTTATTGGACCCAAATTTGGCTGGCACCATGGCAACCATGGCTCCCAGGGATCCTTTGCCTGGGTAGAATCCAAGGCACCTCCAGGGTGGCACTGGCTGGTGTTGTCTGCATGCATGGGCTGCCGGCACAGTAGGTTGCTACAGCAAGGCCATCATGGCCCTGACCTCACAACCCACCCCCCCACCCCCCTCTCGTGTCAATGAAGTAACGAGCAGCTAACGTGACCTGCCATATCCAGTCATATTAGCCACCGCTTCCACTGCTCTAGGCATCGGTGACTGCAGCAAAGCATTTTACCAGTACACATATTGATGTGGTATGGCTTGGTGCCCAGTATGGCTCCCACATGAGAGACAGATGAGAGAATGAGGGGAAGAAAGACATGATGGGGGTGCATTTTTTAAAATGTATAATATATGAGCATGTATATATTTTCTGAACGATACACTTCTCCACTTCTTCTCGAATAGTATGTAAATGTTTAGCGGCAGACTCTTCACTCTTTGTGTCCTGATATCTAAATACGTGATTATGATGCATGCAACACTGTTGCGTCTGTTGAGACAATATTGTTTCACAGCAGTCGTTTGATGAAAATTGTGAAATAGATTATGAGCAGCTGATTTGCATTCTTCTCGCGTTCTAGAAAATGCATTCTAGATCCCCGCTTTATATACCGTAATTTCCGGACTATAGCGCGCACCTGATTATAAGCCTCACCCACTACATTTTTAGAGTAAAACCGATTTTGTACATACACAAGCCGCACCTGTATATAAGCCGCATGTGCCCACATTAAAACATGTAAACATATTTACAAAGAAAGACGGTACACAGAGAGAGTTTTCAAAGTTTTAATAATATAACTTAACAATAATAATAATATAACTTTCTTCACAAACGGTGCCTGCGACGCGGCAGTAAAACGGTAGCAACATGGTAACAACACGCTAGCAACACAGTATAACAGGTCTGGTAAAACAGGTCTGGTAAAAGAACATACTGGTAAAAATCACGGTAAGCCGTCTTCTTTTTCGTCTTTTTTACATTGCTCCAGTTCTTCCCGCTGCCGTTTCCAGCGTCTCACCATCGGACAGCTCGATTGCGTTTAGCTTGAAAGCTGCGTCATATGCCTTTCTTTTTGCATTTTCCATGATGAGGGTATGTTCACGCTAATTTAATTTATGCACAAGACGAGAAGTTGCAGTCTTCCTCGACGCATATATTCCACCGGTCTTAATCTTACCTTTTCTACTCGAGAGCCCCTGGCGGCCGTTAGAAAAATGACATAAATTGGCCGCATCAACTGAATAAGCCGCGAGGTTGAAAGTTTGGGGAAAAAAGTAGCGGCTTATAGTCCGGAATTTACAGTATATATATATAATATGGCGGCACACATTTATTAACTATGCACACAGCAACTATGATGCATTCAAGGACGGGTGAAAAAATGTAGAAATCTCAACGCTCGGTGAGAAAACATTATCGGTAACACATAAAGACATACACATGTACAAATAGTCCCACAATATTAGTTTGGAAGTGTTTTTGTTGGTCTGTAGCTGTAATGCTAACGAGTTGTCCTTGTTCCCCAAGTGCGTGTCTCCAAGAAATGCTACTGTGTACTTTTATTACATTTTTATTTATTTCTATTTTCTATCTATTTATTTTATTTGCATTTATGTATCCACCGTAAAGGATGCCGTATACAGGTATCACAGACAACAACGCAACATTAAAGAATGGTGGTGTGCACAAGTGTTAGCAACATTAGCATTGCTATGTGAACTGCAGTGCTGACGTTACAGTACACTCACATTTTAGCAAAAAAATATCATGCTAGGTTGCCGTATTTGCTGAAAAAAAACTTGATGATAAAACATAGAGATTGGGGCTGCACATCGGACGAGTGGTTAGCATGCAGGCCACACAGCTAACAGACCCAAGTTCGATTCCACACTCGGCCATCTCTGTGTGGAGTTTGCATGTTCTCCCTGTGCATGTGTGGGTTTTCTTGAGGTACTCCGGTTTCCTCCCACATTCCAAAAACATGCTAGGTTAATTGGCGACTCCAAATTATCCATAGGTATGAATGTGAGTGTGAATGGTTGTTTGTCTATATGTGCCCTGTGATTGGCTGGCCACCAGTCCAGGGTGTACCCGAATGAATTAATGAATGCGCTAAGGCTATAAAGCAAAGGAAATTGCCTTTTTTGATACCAATATCCCACCAGTCCAGGGTGTACCCCGCCTCTTGCCCGAAGACAGCTGGGATAGGCTCCAGCACCCCCGCGACCGTAGTGAGGATAAGCAATAGAAAATGAATAAATAAATGAATTATACATAATAGGACATCTTTAACTTTATTCACTATGTTTTCTTACACGCAATCTGTAGTGTTGTCAGGTAAACAAACGGCCAAAACAACAGTTTTTCAATCAGATTGTTCAAAGATGGCACCTAAATGTCACTTGCTCCTGCTGGTGTAGAGAGCAGCACTATTCCACCGCAGGGAAGGATTGGGAATCTCATCACCGTGCTTACTGGGAGTATGAGTCAGTATCCGTGATAGGTCATGGGCCAATCTCTGCAGCAGCAGGTCTCGTATTTGATGAGAGTAGCAGTAGACGCTTTGACTGAGCAGGGATTCACATCAACAAACCAGTTTGCTGAAGGATTTATGGACAGTTTAATCACACTGGTATTTTGACTTGTCTCCTGCATGGTTGGCTTTGTTAACCGTTTATTTGCCTGTTTGGGATCCTTTTACTCGCTTCTCTCTTGTCATGTGGACAAAGTCGACACGCACTCGTCAGTGAGTGCATTGGTCATGCGAGGTGTGCAAGGAGATATGGTGTGTGATGTATGGTAGTGCTGGCGGCAGCGTGCACGCTCCAGGGCTGCCAATTTAGGAAACCGGCCAGCAGTGGAAAGTTGAAGCTTAAAAAGTGTTTTTTTTTTTTTTTGAAAAGTCAGTAAATGGGCAATAGGGTATTACGTTTAGCATCTTTGTGTAGTCTCTGTGTTCCCCCTGACCTGAAATTGGGGGTTAGATTGAGGATCGTGACGGACTAATGAGCCGCCTTTTCCTGCAATTACCCTCGTCTCCTCTATTTGCTCTCTTTCTCTTTTTCACTCTCATTCTCTGGTGAGCTTTTTCTTTTTTTCTCTCATCTTTTCATACGTATACTCATTCAAGAATCGTCATTCTTTCCCTGCCTGCTTTTTAATGCCCCCTAATTTAAGAGTTGTAGTATATCAATGTGACAAAACACAACACCATGGTCAATTGGAAAGAAATCTGCTCCTAATTTGTGGTACATTATCTGGGAAGCAATGTGGAAGTGCTGCTTGGTTCTGACTTTATTGTGAATTTCCTTGCTGAGTGATAAAAAAAATATGAAATGAATATTTTTACAATAAATTGTTGGTCCTGTTTGATGCACACCGTGCCATATTCCCGATACAGTGGCTACAGGCATTTATTTACTCAACTGCACAGAACACCAGGTGGTTAGTAGGCTAAAATTTGAATTGGCAAACACATGTGCATAACAAACAAACGTAATAAAATAAAAACACCGTTTGGCAATGGGGTCAAACCAGCGCCCTCTACTGAAAAGGCAGCAGCTGTACCATTACACCACTACAGATGGGCAGATGCATATGTGAATTTTGCAATTTTCTTCTCTTATTCTGCTGCGTGATGTCAATCATTGTAGGGTGGAAACTGAAAAATGCATGTGTTCCGCATGTAGGGAGTGGCAGCATTAGCTTGGAACTGACAAACTGCACCCGTTTAATATTGCTTGGATTGTTAGCCACCGGGTAAGGTGTTTATTGTTAAAATAAAATGGTAAAAAAAAACAAAAAAACATCTGCTGTAGCGACTCAATCATAATCAGGAAAAAAGACGAAAGAAACAAACAAACAAACTGTATCTTGGAAGCTATAGCCAATCTGTACTTCTGACTTACTTTTTCTTTATTAATGACATCAACCAAGAAATTTTTTTACTACTTTTGTTCCAGAAACATTTTGCTAGTTAAAGCATAGACAACCTGTTTAGGAACTTCTAAGTATGATTTTTAACATGATTACAGCCCTCCAGACATGAAGTAACCCCCCTTTGCCACCTTTACACTTGTATTACCCATATAGCACACATAATAAGAGTAAATAGGCCAACATGTACCGATGTATGAGGATTGAACCCCACATTTATTGAAGAGGATTTTTGTTTTTTTTAAATTGTTTTGTCAACTTGAAGGCAAGGGCGGCACGGCGGTCTAGTGGTTAGCGCGCAAGTGGTGGTTCAATTCCACCCTCGGGCATCTCTGTGTGGAGTTTGCATGTGCTCCCCGTGCATGCGTGGGTTTTCTCCGGGTACTCCGGTTTCCTCCCACATTCCAAAAACATGCTAGGTTAATTGGCGACTCCAAATTGTCCATAGGTATGAATGTGAGTGTGAATGGTTGTTTGTCTCTATGTGCCCTGTGACCAGTCCAGGGTGTACCCCGCCTCTATCGCCCGAAGACAGCTGGGATAGGCTCCAGTGACCCTCGTGAGGAAAAAGCGGTAGAAAATGAATGAATGAATGAACTTGAAGGCATGCGAACAAACCCAACCAACACCGCTGACACTGTGAGCATAACTGAACCTGGCAGAGGAAATTGACATAAAAATCGTAGTTTTCTCAATGCCACGGCAGTGAAACAGAGCATAAAAAAGAAAATAAAATGGTCATTTTTTTATAATAATATATTAATAATACTATAAAATAATTATCACGTAACCTTTGACCTCACTGTAACAAAGCAGCTAGCGTAGGAATGCTTTACAGGGGATCACTTAAGCTTGACATAATGAGTAAATCCTTGCATAGCTCTGTGGATAGTAAATGCCCCACACCGCTGTTAATGGGATGCTACCTCTAAGCTCAGTGCCAACTGCCGCGCTTCTTATCTTTCCGTCTTGTGCCAAGTCAAAGTCTCCCTGCACAAGGCAAGTCCCGATCTCGACTCAACCTTGCTCGATACCAAACGTTGCGATCAGAGGCTAAAATCCAGCGCGCGGCGGCCCCCCGCTTTGTGCCTTTTACCTCGTTACCTCGCTGTATGTGGAAAACGTGTCACTGTTGTTGATTATAAGTTGCTGCTGTAATGGCGGGGCTTAGAATGCCAGGTGGTGGATGTGCTCTGCTAATCTCCTATCTAATGTCGAGGTCCAGGGGTGAAGCTCTTAATCCGTAACACACACATACGCTCCCACACAGTCTTACACACATATGGACACAGACACAGTGCACCCCCACCATCAACCCCGCCCCTCCCCACTAACACATGTGTCTGTGAGAATGTATTCTCATGAAGTTTTGTTTTTCATGTCCAAATAATCTAATCCATGCTATGCACATGTGAATAGTTTGGAGGCGCACCCTGCAGATTCTAGTGTATCTCTTTTGTTTTACTTGATGAGCCAGGGTGCGCTCCTGATAGAGGATGTTGTCTGAGTGACAAGATAAGAGCCTTGACTGGTTTCTCCAGTCTTCACCCCACGTCAACTATGCTTTTTCTCGATGTGGTGGATGCTATGTTTTTTGGTTCCTTTCTTCAATGTATTGGTTTGAGTCTATGGAATAATTCATTAACTGTACAGGCTTTTAAAAGTATGAAGTATTTTTCTTTGTTTGGCGTTGTTTACTATTTAGCGCAATTAGGCTAAATTGTGCCATCTATTCCCTCTGGGCTTTTGTTGTTTTTCCTCTCATGGTGGCAGGTGTGGTGGCCATGTGTTTTAATTTAACTGTGTGTTGCAGTTTGCAGATCAAGCTAAGAGCAGGAGGGAGCGAGTGAGGGAGGGAGGGAGGGAGGAGGAACGTGTCGCTCCGGGGCATCGGGTCATCTGAGGTGAAGTGTCTCTGCAGGCATGTGGGTGGGGCATGAAGAAGGAGGAGGGAGGAGCTACAGGAGGAAGCCTCAGTTGAAAGTGTCATTAAATATTATGAACTGTTCATTCTGGAACTTTGACTGTAGACTGGCGTCCAATGGAAAGTATCAGGAATGAGAGAGGGAAGGAAGGAAGGAAAGAGCGTCTGCTAAGTACGTATACAGATAGGTTCCTTTTTAGAGAAGGTAAAAAAAATATACCATAGGTTCCCAAATATGAAAATATGAGGAAGAAGAAAAACAGAACCAAGAAGGGTTAGACCAGGAGGCAGAGAGTGCAAGCTTCTCTGCAGGGCGGGTTTTCTGAGGTTGCAGTACTGAATATCACAGAGGAATGTGGAATGCTGACATGCTGCCAATGCAAACACACCGGCTGCACCACCACTCTGCCCAATGGCTGTCAAGGCCTGCTTTATATACACACACAAAGACGCACAACATACAGTCCACATGTATGTCTGAGCATAATATGAACAGTCACACAGAATGTCCACTGCAAAAGTAAACAGACCGCAGTGATAATCAATTGTGCGCAAATTGGCGTGGCACGCATGCACGCATACTTCCACTTGTACAAACATCTGTGCTGTCAGCACCTTCAGACGACACGACGACGACTCGTAACTGTAGCTTGCTAGCCCACGGTGCTGGTGATCAGCACCAAAGCTGAGTTGTCTTTTAGCTCTTCTGCACTGGTACCGGTCAGATGGGATCATTCTTACTGCCGCAACTTTTTGTGTGTGTAAAGAACAAAAAAAAATGTTTAAACAGACTTGCATTTGTAATAGACTGAGTGTATTTCTATTATATTTTTTTGTTAAGTAGAATGAAAAAAGTTTCTCCTCTCATTCCGTGTGGAAGTGGTAAGTATTTGACTTATTTGTCCTTCTTCCCCACTCCATTTCAAACACTTTCTTAAGTAAATTATAGAGATCCATTTAGCTCGCTTGTGGTCAGCGTCTGTTATGACCCTTCGGTGATTCTGTAGCCTGCGCAGGTGTAAACAAAGAATGAGAGGATTGTCAAAGTGACTATTAAGGTGTTTGTCAATGTTAAAATCAGTATTTAAAAGGTCATAAACAGGTTTTCTGTGCTCATACAGAAAAATTGATACATTTTGTGTTGTAAAAATGCTAAAAGCAACCCAGTGTAGGTGAATGCATGCTAAGCTATCTGAATAAAACATCATCACCATGTTTGCTTTATGTTATAGGTGACAAAGCACATTTGTGTAAAAGCTAATTAATGTATTCATTAATTCATTAATTTTCTACCACTTATCTCAACGAGGGTCGCGGGGGGAAAGGGGCGGGGTACACCCTGGACTGGTGGCCAGCCAATCACAGGGCACATATAGACAAACAACCATTCACACTCACATTCATACCTATGGACAATTTGGAGTCGCCAATTAACCTAGCATGTTTTTGAATGTGGGAGGAAACCGGAGTACCCGGAGAAAACCCACGCATGCACGGGGAGAACATGCTAACTCCACACAGAGATGGCCGAGGGTGAAATCGAACTCGGGTCTCCTAGCTGTGTGGCCTGCGTGCTAACCACTCGACCACCATGCAGCCTGTTAGGTAGAAATGTTGTGTCTAATAAAGACCCTGCCCAAAGGTACTTCTTCATGTATTGACGGGCCGATTTATAATTTATCACGGATTAATCACGGATTAATCAATGTCGGTGAATATGTAACCGATATAGTAAATGTCTATGCTCCACGGAGTTTCCCCAGTACCTGACCACTCCCCCCTGCACAACAGATAAACCAAGTATGGCGTCAGCTTACTATCACAAGTAAGAGCGAGCAAACTACATAAAATCGAGCGTATTAACTGAAACTGACGAAGTAAAAATAATATTGCGGGGGTAAAATCATTCTTGTCGATGCATAAAAAAGTGAGAGGACGCACAAAATTAAAATGTTCGCTCACGTTTGCAAAATCACTTCTCACTTTCTGATTCCGTGCTCGCTCGCTTCTGCTTCATTGAGCTACGTGACGTCACTGACTTGTTATTATAATATTTTTACCTCGTCAGTTTCAATTTATACGCTCGTTTTTATGTAGTTGGCTCGCTCGTACACACTCCACTGCAGGAGAGGAACACAAACTAGTTTTTTTTTCACCATGGTAAGCAAGTTTTCATGCGAATTGCAGTGTTTTTTTTTTTACAGAGGCTGAACCACCAGTTGCTCCTGATGCTGCGTCAGCCGTCGGTAAAAGTGCTAACAGTGTCAAAGTGCCTTGGATGTGGAAAAGCCCCCCCCCCCTTAAAATGATAGTTTTTCCATGCATTGTAAAAAAGATGATGAAAAAAGACGGGCGTGTTTTTGTCATGCATTCACGGTGTTTATGAGACCTAATGAGTTATTTGTGTGCCCCTATTCACAGTCCCTATAAAACTTAACATGACAAATTGCCATGTCTATTCTTCCATGTTGTAAATTTAGAGGCTCTAGTGTGTATACCACTTCATTCTGTGTGTGTGTGTGTGTGTGTGTTCTCCGTCATCCTCCCTCTGTCTTGGAGCATGCCGGGGTCACAGGTCAGAACAACTGAGTCGCTCTTTGAAGTGGTTCGCCACACACATGACCTCACCCCCCCCTCTCCTGCACACCCCAATATCAAGTCAAGACAAACAGTATTCTCTCTTAAGGTATTTTGCCACTGTTTGCTCTCGTTTCCGAACACAAACAATAGACTGCACATGATACAACGTAGTTATTTATTATCTTAGCGCACCGGCTGTTTGTTTATACATGCCTCCATGTTATCACTCTGTGGGAGTTTTTTATTTATTTATTTATTTTTATCCCATTTCATAAAATCTGAACTTAAATTATGAAAATAAAGTTAGTGGGAAAAATATATTCTGCTCAAATGCAGGGGAGTCCAAAGTGAAGCCAAGGGGCCATTTCTGGACAGTTATTTATTTTTCTATTGCCCCTCAGCATTATTGTAAAAAAATCTGCTAAATTCATTATTGATGATATACATAATTAAAATATTGCTATATATGAATGAAATACATGTATTAATTATTCCAAAAACGTGCTAGGTTAATTGATGACTCCAAATTGTCCATAGGTATGAATGTGATTGTGAATGGTTGTTTGTCTATATGTGCCCTGTGATTGGCTGGCCACCAGTCCAGGGTGTACCCCGCCTCTCGCCCGAAGACAGCTGGGATAGGCTCCAGCATCCCCACGACCCTCGTGAGGATCGGCGGTAGGAAATGAATGAATGAATGAATATATTAATTAGCTTTTACACAAATGTGCTTTGTCACCTATAACATAAAGCAAACATGGTGATGATGTTTTATTCAGATAGCTTAGCATACATTCACCTACACTGGGTTGGTTTTAGCATTTTTACAACACAAAATGTATAATTTTTTCTGATAAAATACTGATTTTAACATTGACAAAGGAAGGACAAATAAGCCAAATACTTACCACTTCCACACGGAATGAGAGGAGAAACTTTTTTTCATTCCATCTCAGCCATGACGTGTTGTCTTGGTCTCCATGCAGTGTGAAAGATAATGTCATGTCTTACCATGTCTAATAATAAGACACCATAGTAAACCACAAAACAGCGATCATTTACTCATTAATTACTTTTTGGGAAAAACAGTGATATACATTGTGAGGGAGCGGTATTTTAACCATGATATAGTGAGGGACGACTGTAATAATAATAATAATAATAATAATAATAATAATAATATGGAGTAATTGACTGCTTTATGTGTCAAAATATCCCTCCCTTAATTTTTTTTAAATATTGAATATTACTCTGTAAAGAACATCAGTGCCTGCTGTTAGACAGTTTCATTCACTTGTTAAAATTACGACTTTATTCCTGCAGTAGTACATTTTTCTCTCTGCAAAATCCCAACTTTTTTACCGTGCAATATTCTGACTTTATTCTTGTAAAAAAACGTGCATTCCCCCGCTCGTAATTCGACTTCTCAGTGTAGCTCTAATACTCACAACTGTGGCAGCACAAATGAGCTCATTTAATTGGTCCCGGTGTTTGTCCAGCATGCACACATGTATTTGTTTATGTGGTCAGTCACAGTCATGTGCAGCCAACATGCATGTGTGTATGTGTTTTTCATTCTGTCCACACCCTGTCATCTCCCACCTTCTCTGTGGCTGAAAGAGAGAGAGAGAAAGAGAGACATAAGTCAAAAGTGCAAGTGTGCCGCTCGGCTGATGAGTCACTGGGAAGCAGCCCCCCCCCCCCCCCCCCTGCTATTTGTAAATATGCGGTTACCCTAATTGAACGCAGCTCCAGTTCCCAACAACTTTCATTTCTTCTCCTTTATGTGTGGCCACCCCTGGGACTCACACACTGGCATAAAGATCCACTGACAGGCACACCTTTAACCTAATTTATATTATGATGAGAATGATGAAACACACACACACACACACATAGTGACTTCAACGTGTCTCCATAATTACAGGCAGTGAGAGAGGTTGCGGTTTGGCTCCCTCTCCTCCCTTGCTGTTAAGAAACTGAGCAGCGTGTGTCATTCAGCACTCGGTCGGCTCCTCCCCAGAGGTGGCAGCAGGGGGGCGATAAACGTGTACACTGCCTCACACACACACACATATTGCCACACATGTAGAGGTGTTGGCAAGGGGTCAGTCAATGTTTTGCCTGAGAACCCGTGTGGGTGGCACCGAGCATGGCGGCTGCCAGCAACCGCAACTCATCTTTGACCGTTTGATCTCAACTCTTGATACATTTGACTCATTTTTTTTTTTTTTGTATTTCATTCGCTTCAAAAAGAATGGAGTAAATCAATTTAATTGTATGTGTTTGTGACTGAAATAACCGCGGTTCGCCAAAATACAAACTCAACTGCCAGCACTCTGGAGATGTTTATTTCATATTTTCCCTCCTTGTGTGTGTTTCCTTTTTAATCATCTGGTACAGGACTGAAAACTTGTCAGACCTTTTGTCACGTACAGTATTTAAAATATGATTCCAACCTTTACTAATGTGCATAAATCAACACTTACCACCTTTGACTGTTTACCAAATATAAATTGTATTATATATTTTTTTTTAATTGCTCAAATTGTTGCTTTTGATGTTTTTAGTAAAGCTAATAGTCAATTTCTGTATGCTCTAGAACAGGGATCTCAAACACGCGGCCCGCGGGCCAAATGTGGCCCGCAGGACACTAGTTTGAGGCCCCCGCCTTGATATGAAAGTTTAATGTTAGTGTGGCCCGCGCAAGTTTGATATGGATGCTGTATGGTATCATGTACCCAGAAAAAATGATTACGTTTGATTAATGATCATGTTAAAGGTTAAATAACTGTTAATAGTTATCCTCCCTATCCGTGTGGAAGTGGTAAGTTTTTGGCTATTTAAGTTTAAAAGGAAATAACTTGAAGGCTACCGTTTAGGTCGCTAGCTCTCTAGTTTGCGAGTTAGCATGTGTCTCAAGACCCTGCAGTTGCGCAATATGTTGTAAATAAAAAAAGTATAAATGTGACTATAGTCGTGTTTTGTCATGTCTACAGGGCTCTAATAATGCTTTGTTCATTTTAATCTGAAAAAAAGTATTTGTCTACCCACCAACTATATGTGGTTTCTTAAGTTTTTATTATTTGCCGTTTTATTGTTATTATTATATTTATTTATTTATTACTGATTGATTGATTTTCTTTATTCTTGATTTGTTTATTTATTTTTCATCTTATTTTGTGTAGAAAAATAAAAATTAAGATATTTGAGAACAGTGGAATGTTTTATCAGAGCTTTTATTGTAGAAAATCAAAACCAAAGCAAAGTTTATTCATTTTTCTGTTTTTAATAAATGCGTTTTTTGTTGGGTTTTTTTGGAAAAAATGCGGCCCAGTCTCGCCCAGACCCTAGCTCCAGTGGCCCCCAAGTAAATTGAGTTTGAGACCCCTGCTCTAGAACCTGACGAAGAATAATTGATTGTCTGATTTATTGGTTGAGGCAAAATAGAGTGCACATCATGGCTACAACCAGCAGGGGCGCTGTTGGTTCGGTCTCAGTTAGACTTCCTGGGCAAATAAAAGGTCACAACCTGATTTTAACAAGCAATCGACTGCTAATCGGCTGGCCCGATTATTGGCACTGCTATTTGGCATTTTGACCCCGCCAGCTATGTGGCTCCGCCTCTTGCCCGAAGACAGCTGGGATAGGCTCCAGCATGCCCAGTATAGAAAATGGACGGATGGATAGTTTTAACTAACCAAATTGGTAACAGTCAGACGCCTGTTACACGACATTATAATCTGGAAGAAGTTTGGTTGATATCAGGATTGGTGAGGAAATTCTGGACAATATAGGATATCGGATCCATTTTCTATGGCACTTATCCTGACCAAGGTCGCGGATGTATGCTGGAGCCTATCCCAGCTGTCTTTGGGCGAGAGGCGTGGTACTCCCTGGACTGGTGGGATATGGGTACCAAAAAAGGGCAATTTCCTCTGCTTTGTAGCCTTAGCACATTCATTCATTCATTCTGGTACACCCTGGACTGATGGCCAGCCAATCACAGGGCACATATAGACAAACAACCATTCACACTCACATTCATACCTATGGACAATTTGGAGTCGCCAATTAACTTAGCATGTTTTTGAAATGTGGGAGGAAACCGGAGTACCCGGAGAAAACCCACGCATGCACGGGGAGAACAAAGTCCACAAGGGTGGAATTGAACCCTGGTCTCTTAGCTGTGAGGTCTGTGCGCTAACCACTCGACCACCGTGCAGCCTGCCTTAGCGCATATGAATAAAAAATATTTTATTTTAAACATCATTTCAACCTATTTTACTTTCCCACCTGTTGTTTATTTGAGCCGTAAATTTACGTTTGAATTGGCGAGAATGTTTACTAAGCCAAAATGAAAGGCTTCACCCCCATATTTTGTCTCATTGACGTCAGTCTCTGCAAATCTATGCAGTGGTCTGTGGTGAAGAATCTTACGTGTTTTTTTTTTTTTTTTTAATGCAGTACCTTCATCCTAAAATGATGGCTTCAGTGACAGCTCATCATTCATGGACATATTCCACTTCCAGTCAAATGTGAGCTTAGTTGCGCTTACAATGTCAGCCACATAATTGAGATACAGTAGTTTGAAGTGTTTGTGATGGCGTTATGACGTATATATGCATACAGACGCTATTTCTGGGAATGTGAGAAGTGACTCCAGGCCAATATGTGTTTGTTTTCAATAATCCGTTTGACCTATTTTTCCTGCATCAAATAAGCGTAGCGAGACTCTCACCTATAGCTCCATCTGTACCTTTCAGTGACCTCCCGTTCCCCCTGCATCTAAGTCCAAACTGATTCGATTTACCGCAGTTGACTCTTGCCTCAGCCAAACATTTTCGGGTCATGCCGCTTTCAGCTTTAGCGGTAGTCTGATCTGGCTGTAACCCTGCAAACCCTGACTTAAACTGCGTGTGCATGTGTCAGAGCCATATTAGCGGTAGACTCTCTGGCCTGGCCTGCGTCGGTAATGGCCGATTAATCGACTGGTGACATTATCAAAGCTCCCCTCAGTCCCAAAGCAGCTTAGCCTCTCCAGGGCCCGGCCAGAACACCCTGTTTTTTGTGTGTGTGTTGTAATGCAGTGGATGTGTTTGTATAAAGCTCCAGTGTTGTCATAGACCTCCGCATCAAAAGAAAGAAAGTAAAACACAGAAATAACCGTTCCCGCCGCTGCTGCATGACACCAATAATTCCATCACATTCAGAAAAGGAAGCCGTGCTGAAGCCCGCTATATAATTAGTGGCATGTGATCGAAAAGCAATATGGACAGCAGAGTTAGTGACAGAGGGGAAACAGAAGCAGCTGTGTCGGCAGACTCAAATAAGCACACACAACGGCCATGAGAGTAAACACAGTTTAAATCCACTCTGGGATTACAAATCCACTTATAGTGGGTCAACTTGACTATGTCAGCTGCAGATCCCACACTGATCCCACAGCCTCTCCACACTGCTTCATGTTACATATGTGAAAAATCGCAGATGAATTCCCACTTGATTAGTTGCCATGTTTTGTTTTTTTTTGTTTGTTTTTTTTTGCATCATGCACGCACATCCTGACTGTACTTCATTTCAGTCAGTCCACTCCTGCTGTGGGTCACTTGTGTTTAGATGTTGCCGTCTGTTGTGCATGTTTTATATTCCTCTACATTGAATTTAACTGGCAATAAATGAATGTAAATGGAAGAGCAAATGAAAGCATGGCTGCCAAAGAGCAGAATGTGTCTGCATGTTTTTGTGAATGACTGAAGGACTGCATCGTCTGTATGAGTAATGGCACATATGATATTGACTTTAATCACATCTGTTTATGTGATTTCATCTCTCTGTGTTCCCATTGGACCTGCACGAGTTCTTGGAATGGACTGCAGCCCGGCCTGCCAAAAATAATCGCTTGTTTGCTGCTATTTACTTAAATCTGTCAAAGAGGCACTGTTGGAGCCTGCGCTGTTATGCTTCTCCCTTTTAGCTCTGTGGTGTAATCGTGTCGGTGCAAGGTTGTGCCAACGTGTACAATGTTCTATACGCTTCTCTCAGTTGTGTGTTAGAGTCCCGCGTCTCCAGGCGTCTCAAGCCAGTGAGTACGCCGTCTCTCTGACACGCACAGCCAGCTCGAGAGTGTGAAACGCCTCAGTAGAAAGCTGGCATAGACGAGTGGAAACCGGAGGACTGTGAAATAGAAAAATATGCACACATACTAGTGAAAAAGTGTCACACTGGTGTCTCCGGGGGGGATGTGTGTGGTGGGATGTTTGCATTTGTAACACGAGAGATGTCATTATTCTTCCTTGTTGACTTGGAGTGGAAAGGTGGTGGGGGGTGGCCAAAGAGCATGCAAGGTGAGATGATGCCAGGCAGACGTCAGCTCACACGTCCCTTCCCATATTTTTATTTTTTCTCTCTCGGTCAGTCCTCCCTCTCTTCATCATTTCTCCCAACATCTTTTTTTTTTTTTTTTTTCCGCTTTCACATGGGGTCGGGAGGCATGACAGACCGCTCCCAGCTGGAGCGAGCTCTGAAAGCATCCAGGGATATATCGGTTATTATTAAACCTGCTCTCAGATTGCCAAATACCTCATCACTCATGTATGCACGCATACTCATATGGACACATTCAGGCACCACCTGGCAGAGGGACACAAACGCCTCCCTCCCTGAAGATAGACTCTAACAAAGAGAAATAAAAAATAAGTTTCTGATGAGAAGTTATGGGGAGGTTGTCATAAATCTTCCCCTCTGCGATGGCTAAATGGCAAACACATGTCAATGATGTCTCCCTGGATGTTAGCTTTGCAGCCTTTGTAGAAGAGTTAGTGTAATTCTTCCGTTTCATCAAGAACAGCCATGCATATAGGGCCCATGAGAAACTAATCACATACCATACTGATTCTGTATGAATATAGCACCTTGCGCTAAAATGATGCCAGATCGCAGACATCCATCTGGTCCAAACCGTATTACTCATGACAGTCTGAACCAAACTGTCCCACTGTATTGTCTTTTGCAAGCTTTTTTCACCACAGCTCCATCTGCTGGATCTGCTTTGCCATTGCGGCCCCAAAGCAAGACGATTGAAAATTTATGCAAATGCTAAAAGGGACCTGTTATGCTCATTTTACGACCCTTTGTATTGAATTGTGGACTCCTATAGAGCAGCTACACGCAATACCTGCACCTCAATAACCTAATTTTACGACCCTTTGTATTGAATTGTGGACTCATATAGAGCAGCTACACACAATAACCTGTACCTCAATAACCTAATTTTACGACCCTTTGTATTGAATTGTGGACACCTAAAGAGCAGCTACACACAATAACCTGCACCTCAATAATCTCATTTTACGACCCTTTGTATTGAATTGCGGACTCCTATAGAGAAGCTACACTCAATAACCTGCACTTCAATAACCTAATTTTACGACCCTTTGTATTGAATTTTGGACTCCTATAGAGAAGCTACACACAATAACCTGCACCTCAATAACCTCATTTTACGACCCTTTGTATTGAATTGTGGACTCCTATAGAGCAGCTACACACAATAACCTGCACCTCAATAACCTCATTTTACGACCCTTTGTATTGAATTGTGGACTCCTTTAGAGCAGTTACACACAATAACCTGCGCTTCAATAATCTAATTTTACGATTCTTTGTATTGAATTGTGGACTCCTATAGAGCAGCTACACACAATAACCTGCACCTCAATAATCTCATTTTACGACCCTTTGTATTGAATTGCGCACTCCTATAGAGAAGCTACACTCAATAACCTGCACTTCAATAACCTAATTTTACGGCCCTTTGTATTGAATTGTGGACTCCTGTAGAGCAGCTACACTCAATAACCTGCACCTCAATAACCTCATTTTATGAGCCTTTGTATTGAATTGTGGACTCCTGTAGAGCAGCTACACACAATAACCTGCGCCTCAATAATCTAATTTTACGATTCTTTGTATTGAATTGTGGACTCCTATAGAGCAGCTACACACAATAACCTGCACCTCAATAATCTCATTTTACGACCCTTTGTATTGAATTGCACACTCCTATAGAAAAGCTACACTCAATAACCTGCACTTCAATAACCTAATTTTACGACCCTTTGTATTGAATTGTGGACTCCTATAGAGCAGCTACACACAATAACCTGCACCTCAATTATCTCATTTTACGACCCTTTGTATTGAATTGCGGACTCCTATAGAGAAGCTACACTCAATAACCTGCACTTCAATAACCTAATTTTACGACCCTTTGTATTGAATTTTGGACTCCTATAGAGAAGCTACACACAATAACCTGCACCTCAATGACCTAATTTTATGACCCTTTGTATTGAATTGTGGACTCCTATAGAGCAGCTACACACAATAACCTGCACCTCAATAACCTCATTTTACGACCCTTTGTATTGAATTGCGGACTCCTATAGAGAAGCTACACTCAATAACCTGCACTTCAATAACCTAATTTTACGGCCCTTTGTATTGAATTGTGGACTCCTGTAGAGCAGCTACACTCAATAACCTGCACCTCAATAACCTCATTTTATGACCCTTTGTATTGAATTGTGGACTCCTGTAGAGCAGCTACACACAATAACCTCCACCTCAATATCCTCATTTTACGACCCTTTGTATTGAATTGTGGACTCCTATAGAGCAGCTCCTATTCCATCTTTTTCTTGCCAAAATGGTCTGTTTTAATTTATTCCCCTCATGGCCCTTCTCCACTGTGATTGGTCACACGCCTAAAGTGCTTCCCATCTATGAACCATATAAGGAAGTCTGCCCCTTTGTGATGTCACAGAGGGACAGTTTGACCGTTTTGAACCATCCCATGGTTTCAGGGCTCACTTCCAAATGCGCAAACCTCATGATCTGAAACTTTGGCATCGTTTAACACGAGAATACAACATTCTAACTACATTTATTGGTCAGAAAATTGGAAAAAGCAAGGATTTTAGGAGTGGACTGGCACCAAACTACATCTTTATAAGGGATGCCTCTGGACTGAACTTCATAAGCCTGCATTTTGTTATCAACCATCCACTGAGAAATTGACAGCATTTCCCCCCCAAAAAAGCCTGGTAATTTTAACAAAATGAATGCAAAAACAAATAATCTTGGATCGGCACAAAAATTGAATAGGTTTCTCTTCAGGTCATGCCCACCACTCAACATTTTTTTGTGAAAGTCAATTAAATAGTTTTTGCATAACTTTGCCAAGTACCGAACAATAAAATTGAACCATTTGGCGTAGGTTAAATGTAACCTTAAGCCATCAAAGTGGAGGAGCAGACCTTGATTATGACAGGAATTTTTGGCTAGCGTTGTTATGCAAGGTAATGTGGATTTTTTTAAAAACGGCAGATGTCTTTTACTTCCTGTGTCTAAACCAGGGGTGCTCACACTTTTTCAGCATGCAAGCTACTTTTAAAATGACCGAGTCAAAATGATCTACCCACTACAAAAATGCAAAACATCTATTTATTTTCAAATGTATTGAGGATTATTTGTACGTACAATGTTGATGTACCTTACATAACCAAATGAGAGAATATTGCAAAACACACATAATTAACTATTAACATTTTTTGTAATTACCTCCACATTACTCCACATTTCCCTTCTTTGGTACTGCAATGGTAGAATGGCATATGAGGCAAACGCACTTCAAAAAAGACATTGTGAAAAAAAAGTCCACCTCCCATTCCGTATGGAAGTGATATGTTTTTGCCTTTTTACTTGGTCCAGCTCCTTCACTCATTTTAGTGACCATAAACTTTAGTGAGGGCTTTTTCTTGGTTTGTTTTTTTTCCCCCATCAGTCCTGGAGTTATAGACCACGGCTAATCAATTAGCCATTAGCCAGACCTGCAAGTTCAGTTCAAAGCGTGGTAGCAACTAGGAGCATGACAATATGGCGATAGTTAACCTTGCAATGGATCATCGATGCACTCTCATCTATTATTCTTAAAATCTAGACACTAGAAAATACTGTAAATATCGATAATTGCAGTACCGGCAGAACTCACAATTGGACCAAACCAAGTTGCATGTGTCAGGACTTTAGGATTTTTAGTTAAGGTAAAAGTGACGTTAAATGTTCATTTAGCACTTTTATTTGGCATTGTGTTTTGGGTGTGCGGAACAGATGAATTGGATTTGTATTATTTATTATGGCAAAATTCGTAGAGTATGTTTCCGTTTGAGTCAGACCTTCTGGAATGGATTAATGACGCTAACCAAGGTTCCACTGTATTATCGTGATTGTGACCAAACTTTTTCCACCGAGGATCAAAAAAACTGAACGGGGTGCACATTTTTTATGTTTTTTTTTTTTTTTTAAATTTTGTAAAAATGTGCTCTGCAGTAGAACATACAGCAGTGCATTGTAGTGCTATTATTCCTTTTCCTCCAGTGTAGCATTTACCCACAGTTTAATAGGCCTCAAAAGGGTAAAGAGCTTTGCTTCAACATTGAACTTGAAGCTGAGCCTGAACTTGAGCTAGACTGGGTCAATGCCAGTTGGAAGCCGCTTCCCCCCCTCTACACACACACACACACACACACACACTACTAGTTGCACCCTCGCCCTTTCTCTCAGTGTCTGGATTAAGGAGCAGTGGCGGCATCAAAGGCCTGTCACCACTGGAATTAATAGAGCGCCACACGTGCATGAAAGCAAGGTTGTGCAACTTGAGATGTGGCGTTTGGGAGGAGGATGGGAGGCATTTGGAGATTTGACATGGGGGTATTAACAGTATTGAAAGGGAGGCAAGGTTGTTCCAGACAAGGTTATAGGGCAAGCAAGGGAAAGCATGTGTGAAAATGAAATATGGTGTGGTTTTCAAGCTCCGTGGGTGGAACTTATACATGTGTTGAAAAGCCGGGGGCAAAGAGAGGTTATGTTTAAAGGTCAAATCCTTTGAGGGCACATGGGGGGAAGTGTTCAATCAGAACAGGGAATGAATAGAGGCACTTAACACAACTTCAAGCCTAATGTCACGCTTGCTTACACTTCACATGGTCGCTCATGCTTGCTTATCTATATTTTCATCATTCAGCCTTACTTTACTTTGACTCCATCGATGTTTAAAATGGTTCCTGAAATATATATACACATATCTCAGCACTCTCACGCATAACGACAGAGAAGACTTTTTTCAGGGGGGGTTCTGTCGCGCTCCACATCATACAATAGCAGCTCTATTACAGCAGAGAGTGACGGGATGGGGGTGGGCAGAAAGATAGAAAGTGCACTGAAGAAAAGAATCCGTGCGATCCTCTTACATGCAGGACATGCCTTCAAGCCCAGGCTGAACGGTATTTAATTACCTCATTCTGAAATGCTACCTACAAGGAAACATAAAGACGCTCATGGAATTCAGTGATGTATACACATGAACAGAATGAGCCTATGCAGGTTATACCAGTACAATTGTGATAAAGTACAGACCTCCTGTGAGGACGCAACCTCTGCTAGGAACAAGCCACCCCTGTGTTTCCCCTCCTCCTGCATATCCTGCTTGCACCGTCTCTCCAGGAAACGCTCCTCCTCCCTTCCTTCCTCCACCCCTCCCTCCTTTTTCACCCTCCTTGACTGTTGTCAGGGTCTTTATCACAGCTCTGCCCCCTTCCTCTTTCTATCTGTTAGGATGAAAGAGCCAGTGAAGTCCCATTGAGTATTATTCTGTGTGTCGCAGTGTGTACATATATATATGGTTGTCAGTGCAAATGTTTCTTTGTACACCGGGGGACTTGCTAGCTAGCCGTGTGAGGGCTCCCATTGAGTCAGAGCAGGTGGGCTCCTGCTCCTACAGTTCTGTTAATCACTCCTTTCTCTGTGAGGCTGACTGGGTCAGGCTGAGGGCAGCCGGCATACAGACAGCCCACTGTTAATTCCCGCCCGAGCGAGGAGAAGTCAATGGATGACGAGGCGCACGGTGCGCTTATTAGACTATGTAGGACTGCTTCAGGTCTTGCCTGTAGGGGCAAAAGTAACAAGCCATTGCCTCGCATTCACATTTTTTCATCATCGGTGTGTGTTTTTTTTTTTTCGCTTAGACTGTGAACTTATCGTCATACCGTGTGGTTTGATTGTTTTTCCTCGTTTTCAAAACAAAGTGGATAGAGGACTGCAACACTTGTTTTGATTCGGTTTTGCTCAAATTTTCACAAAACTTTTGTTTTCGTACGCTGTCGGTTGGTGTATAACATTGTGTGTCACAAACTAGTTCCTGTTCTGAGTTGCTTACTCGCTGTATGTGCATTACTACTAAGTAACCCACCATGGGGCCAAAGAAAGTGAATTCCAGCAATTTATATCAAGAAGGTGAGAAACACTATTGAATTCAATGTCGGCATGGTTTACTATCACAAATAGGTTTATTCCTTTGGTAATTTAGAATGTCTATTTATCATTGCATTGTTTTCTGCATTCCGGTTTCCTCCCATATTCCCAAAAATGCTAGGTTAATTGGTGACTCCAAATTGTGAGAGTGTGAATGGTTGTTTGTCTATATGTGCCCTGTGATTGGCTGGCAACCAGTCCAGGGTGTACCCCGCCTCTTGCCCGAAGACAGCTGGGATAGGCTCCAGCACCCACGTGACCCTCGTGAGGATAAGCGGTAGAAAATGAATGAATGAATGAATGTTTTCTGCATGTAAAACTCTAATTATTTTCTCAAAAATGTCTTTTAAAGATAGTTTACATGATGGGGAAAATGACTTCTATCTTTGTATGTGTCTTTGTATGAAACATTTTGGAACAAAAACCTAGGCATCACTATATAATAATTCTATATTAAATGTATTGTATTGGGTGTCAAGGATGGGTTAATTGGATTTGCATTATTTCCAATGGGGAACATTTTGGAACAAATTAATAATGAACCGAGGTGCCACTTTATGTTCCCACGTATGTTACAAATCCAATTTGTGACGACCGAGTGTCTTGTCGTGTCAAAATTGTTATAAAGTGGAGATACATGTTTTTCATAGGACAGTCACTCTCTAATTTAGAGTTTCTACAAAAGCAATGTCGATTGATTTGGGGTTTTTTTTGCCTTGTTATTTCTGTATTGTGTTTTTTGGTGAGCTTTGTCAAGGTAGGAAACAGAGAGTGTGACAAATTGGCAAGTCTGTGAAAACTTTGATCACTGGTCAAGTTGATTTCCGAACAGTCATATGGTTTGTCAACACTGCAATTAATAATAAGTCACTCTGGGTTTCTTTGCTGATTCATTAATTAGTCCCGTTGCAACTTTGGAAGGAAAAAAAAAACGGGTGCCCCAACATTTGTGGTGGTTCCTAACCACTTCGACTTTGTTTGGTTTTGCAGAAGTCCGCTCCCAACAACAAGTGAAATACAGCTAAGGTCAAATGCGGCTATAACAGCAGGGTGTCCATTCAACACAATAGTACAGATTTAAATATCTGGTGTCCTGTGGGACATACGGCTTAGGTGGCCGGCCCATCACATCACATGTGATGTCCAATTTGGTACCTTTTATGATTGACATTTCTAAGTATAGCTATAGCTGAGGTATCAGGCTGTGGCGTATAGTTTCACCACTTACTGTAGCCTGCGTAGTTCAATTCCTGGCCTGCATCCAGTCTAAACTCCACATACACCAATCAGACAGGTCATCGCATTAACGGTGAAACGTGATCACCGCTCATCTCTGATTAAAAAAGGAAAAGTTACATGAAGTATTGTGAGATGCGGAGTACTATTTCAGATACTTTGGCTAGCAAATATAAGACATTTCTAAATCCGGATGGGAGTGCTGTATGTGTGTGTGTGTGTGTTTACAGAGGGTTCATTGTGTCAGGGAACAATTACTATGCAAAAAACAGGTGAATACATACCTTCCCAAAATGGCCTACATAGGAATGTTGTAGAAAATACAAAAGTCACTGTATTAAGTAGAAACCCACCTCCCGTTTCTTGCATCCTTCGCTTCTGCATCTCCCTCCTTCTCTCCTGCATTGATGTTTTCTTGTTTAATGTTCCTCTTCTCCCCATCAGGCTTAATGCCTACTTACAGCTCCATTTAGGCTGCATGCGTGGAAATTGGGTAGGGGATCGTGTGGGTTTTGTGTCCTTGGAGATAACCAGTGAGTGGGAGGTGACAAAGGTAGCATAAGCTGTTTGAGTGCATGCTTTAAGTGCAGGAATAGATCTCTGACAAACGAAAGTGCGGAGGGGTGCGCATTTGTCAGTGTTGTTTGAAAAGCCAGAGGAGAGCTAATCTGCACGAGTCACTCCACCTTGTGTTTGATCAACCCGTCATCTCCGCCTTGCCTGGATGTCTCACTCCACTATCAGCAAAGAACCGAAAGGGGGAATTTAACATTATCACCTAGAGCAGTTGTGTTAGCATGCTTCCAAATATGATTTTTTTTTAATTTGTAAGCTACTAAAAAGCGTTTAAAAAAAAAAAGGCTCCTCATTGTGTCAATTCCACTTTTTGAGAGTTGTCCACCCCTGTTGTACTGCAATGGTGTCTACCGTGACTCTTCCTGTCCAAGTCAAGATCAGTAGGACTTTCTAGCCCGGCAACACAAAGGCTGACACTTTGAGACTTGTGGACCCGGCTGATCAAATTTTTGTGAAATCACCTTCAGTTCAAAAGTGAGTTGGTCCAAACTTGACATAAAATTGGATTAATCTATGCCGAGTTTAAGGGGATCGGAAGGTTTAGTTCGGAACCAAGGAAGGAAGGTTATATGGAATTAATTCAGGAACACAACTACTGTATTTTACCAAAGAACATTATAAAATAACATTGTACAATTTAAAAATATATTTTTTTCAGAAATTGGATTTAAACTGAATGAGTGGTTAGCACGCAGGCATCACAGGTAGGAGACCCGAGTTCAATTCCACCCTCAGTTTCAGTTTATACGCTCGTTTTTATGTAGTTTGCTCGCTCTTACTTTTGATGGTAAGCTGACGCCATACTGATGCTTTATCTGTGTGCAGGGGGGGGGTGTGGTCAAGTACTGGGGAAACTCCGCAGAGTAAAGACATTTACTATATCGGTTACATATTCTCCGATATTGATTAATCTGTGATAAATTATAAATCGGCCCGCCAATACATGGGGAAGTATCTTCGGGCAGGGTCTTTATTAGACACAACATTTCTACTTAAGAGGTGCGGTCAAGTGGTTAGCACGCAGGCCACACAGCTTGGAAACCCGAGTTTGATTCCACCCTTGGCCTTCTCTGTGTGGAGTTTGCATGTTCTCCTCATGCATGCGTGGGTTTTCTCCGGAAAACCGGGGTTTCCTCCCACATTCCAAAAACATGCTAGGTTAATTGGCGACTCCAAATTGTCCGTAGGTATGAATGTGAGTGTGAATGGTTGTTTGTCTATATGTGCCTTGTGATTGGCTGGCCACCAGTCCAGAGTGTACCCCGCCTCTCACACGAAGACAGCTAGGATAGGCTCCAGGACCCCCGCCAGCCTTGTGAGGATAAGTGGTAGAAAATGAATGAATGAATGAATACATTAATTAGCTTTTACACAAATGTGCTATGTCACCTATAACATAAAGCAAACATGGTGATGATGTTTTATTCAGATAGCTTAGCATACATTCACCTACACTGGGTTGGTTTTAGCATTTTTACAACACAAAATGTATCATTTTTTCTGATTAAAAACTGATTTTAACATTGACAAAGGAAGGACAAATAAGCCAAATACTTACCACTTCCACACGGAATGAGAGGAGAAACTTTTTTTCATTCCATCTCAGCCATGACGTGTTGTCTTGGTCTCCATGCAGTGTGAAAGATAATGTCATGTCTTACCATGTCTAATAATAAGACACCATAGTAAACCACAAAACAGCGATCATTTACTCATCATTTAAAGTGTATAACAATTGTCATGAATGTTTCTTCGGGATGAACAAAAGAGCTGCCTGGTAGAGGTGATCGAAAATTTGGAGTCATGCTGTTGTTATGATTGGCGATACATGAATTATACGTTTGAATATTGGTGCTGCAATCAGTCCCCTCGAAGGACTAAAATGATCCAAGGCCCTTTTGATGCCCCCACACCCTATTACGTCTATCCCAAACTTTTATAGTTTCCTTAGTGACTGTATAATGTAACGTAATCTGAAGTGTAGCCGTGACTATTCTACCAGGGGCCCTGTTTAAACGCCCCCCCCCCCCCTTCGTAGTAAAATGAAATCCACTCTGTTTTCCGTTAATTGATACCTCCCCTCTATATTTCCCCTAATCCTAAACTGCGACCCTGTTAAATCTATACCTTTTACTATCCCAGTAATGATCTGCTTGGCGTTATTATCAGCTCCATCGCCGTCATCCTTGTTCCTGCATCCTCAGCAAGGTAATCCTCTCTAAACAATCCCTCATATCCCAGATCCACCAATAATCCTTAATAATCACTATTAGCTATTAAGCAGCCAAAGTAGGGGAGTTGCCAGCACAATAGATCATATCAGGCCTGAGCAGAGCATTTGCCATGAGTGTGTCTTGTTGATCACGCACATCAATGTTGTATAATGATAAATGGAATGCCTTTGTGTTGCACCTTTTTTACCCTAATGGTATTTAATGGTACTTAAGCACTTTACAATCTTGCCTCATTCACTCAGTCACGCTCATATTCAATCACCGATGGCTCATCAGGAGCAATTAGGTGTTCATTGTGCTGCTAAGGACCACATCTACATGGGCTTTGATGGAGCTACGCTGTCACGTGTCAGACTGGGGTTGGGATATACGATTTGGAAGGAGCTCTAACACGGTGTCATAAACGTTTTACTTCACACGAATCCCCCTTTTTTGTTTCCGTGTGTTGTCTCCGAGGAGAGACAATCAACGGGGGCGTCAGTAGTGTGTATGACATCACCACCGTAATGATGTTGCAGGTCACGGGCCATTCACATGTTGTGACTTCACGGTCATAACTTTGTAGTAATATTAGAAACAGTTGTTAGCAGCGAGCCACACACAGACACCTTTTTAGTGATCTTTTCCTTCACTCTCTCAGTTGGCTTTTACCGCAGCCTTAATGCGTGTTAACTTGTGAAGCAAACAGAAATTGAGTAAGGGGCCGCCGACACAGCTGGGCAGTGATTGAGGAGCAAAGAAAAGAATTATAAGCACGGGGGGAGGGGGGGTATAATTGCAGGAAAGGGGATTATTAGTTTGTCACTATCCTCAGTCTAAAAGCTCTCAGACCAAGGCCGTGGATAAGTGAAATCATATGGCGCTCTCATCACGGAACAGAATAGGGAGAGTGCGTAGACGATTGTAGAGCGTATCGGCGTAGCACGACACAACCATTCAACTGGGCTCATTAAAACATCAGCTAACTCATTTATGCTATGGTCCATATGGTACTGTGAAATTGGGACGTGTGCCAGTGCTTGCATCTCTACTCTGACGCATTGTGCATATTGCAATGTTATTTTACCGAGCAGAGACATGGTGATGGATGCTAGTTTATATCAAATAATCAACAACATGAATATGTGAACAGAACTCATTCATTCATTTTCTACCGCTTTTTCCTCACGAGGGTCGCGGGGATGCTGGAGCCTATCCCAGCTGTCTTCGGGCAAGAGGCGGGGTACACCCTGGACTGGACGCCAGACAATCACAGGGCACATATAGACAAACAACCATTCACACTCACATTCATACCTATGGACAATTTGGAGTCGCCAATTAACCTAGCATGTTTTTGGAATGTGGGAGGAAACCGGAGTACCCGGAGAAAACCCACGCATGCACGGGGAGAACATGCAAACTCCACACAGAGATGGTCGAGGGTGGAATTGAACCCTGGTCTCCTAGCTGTGAGGTCTGCGCGCTAACCACTTGACCACCGTGCCGCCGTGTACAGAACTATGTTATAATAATGTCAGTTATAAACAAAAATATACTGTTGATTGTATCGTATGGCTTGAAACAATTGAACCAAAATGGAGTGTAGTACTTAACTGCAACCAGCAGAGGCGCTGTTGATTCAGACTCAACCACAAAGAGGAATAACATAATATCCGATACAGTTACAGATGATGATGTTTTAAGTGCACTAACATGTTAGACGTGTTTCTTGCGGTTTACCCGATCTCTGTGCAGCAATGTCGACACACCCACTTTGGATTTCGCACACCGTAATATTAACAGGGAAACCAAACAGGAAACCGTATTGAGATGGGATGGTTTTCCAGCTCAGGCTTCTCACTTGCATTTGCCGTGATGCCATCTATTACGCCTGCCAGCTACTTGCCTTCCTCCTCCTCGGTCAGTAGTGTCCGACACTCCAAGGCGTCCGTACAGAAACTCGCCCAAGACTTGCGGAACGCTTAGATCACTCTAGTAATAAATTTAATGAGAAAAATAGCACACAATATATAAAAAAATTATGTAAGTGGACCGAACCAAAAATGCAGAACTGAAACAGTGTTACACCTTTAGTAAAAATGTATTTCCTTATGATTCAACAACGAAATTGGTTGTCAAATCACACGCCTCCAAATCAAATCGTCTAATAGTCGACTAAACTAGAAACTATAAAAGGTGTTTTGTGTTCTGGAATGGATTAATTGGACTTACATGATTTCTTATGGGCCTGCACGGTGGTCGAGTGGTTAGCGCGCAGACCTCACAGCTAGGAGACGTGGGTTCAATCCCACCCACGGCCATCTCTGTGTGAAGTTTGCATGTTCTCCGGGTACTCCCACATTCCAAAAACATGCTAAGTTAATTGGCGACCATAGGTATGAATGTGAGTGTGAATGGTTGTTTGTCTATATGTGCCCTGTGATTGGCTGGCCACCAGTCCAGGGTGTACCCCGCCTCTTGCCCGAAGACAGCTGGGATAGGCTCCAGCACCCCTAATAAGCGGTAGAAAATGAATGAATGAATTATTTCTTATGGGACGCTAAACATCCATTTTGGTTAGAGTACAAATGAATGACACTAACCAAGGTTCCACTGTAAATTAGAAATATAACAATATAATATATTCCCAACACACCTTGTTATTATTCCCTCTAGCAGTTGTAGTTGTTGTATGTGTGTTTACTTACCTGTTACATGCTGTGCTGCCTTTTCTGGCGATTATACCCGTGATTGTAGTTAGTGTAATGTCTAGTGACCCCCCTCGGATTGGCTATTGCTTGACCAATTAAAGATGCTATTATAGCCTGCAAGTTTGAAAGTCCTGATGCACTTCCACTCACCAATAATAAAAGCATAAGAATGTATGAATGCATTTTTGAATCATTCAAGTAAACAATAATAAAAAGATAAGTCGCACTGCGTTATAAGTTGCTTTTTTGTATGGAAATGTTTTTTTTTGTTTTTTTTAATAAAATCAGAAACCAAAAACAGACACACATCTTGAAAGGCAAGTTATAGTTATAATAAAATGAAGACGAACAGGCGAAACAACAGAACATACCTAGTTTACTTGCAGCTTATTGATATATTGCAGAATATGATTTTCTCTTTGCGGGCATTTGTGTTCCGTCATAAATTGTTATTAGTACAGCAATGATAGTAGTAGCAGATACTGGCACACAAGTCTAGAGCGCCCTTTCCTGACTCTCAGTGTAATATATAAGTCACATGACCAGCCCAACCATGGAAAAAGAAGCATCCTCGCTTGCACGTCCTCACGTTGGTCTCCACCCATAAATGGGGGGTGGGGGGGGTGGGTATGCACTTCACTTAAAATGTAAAATATTGTCTGTTCAGGGTCTACCCTTCAGGTATGAGCTCTTGTGACGTTGCCTCTTGATCGCCATCTGCATGCCTCCTCTGCCTCCACTCCATCGTGAAGGTCCTCGGCTTCAAAGCATCACACGGCCCTCACAATCGAATGTAACACTTATAAGCTGAAGCCCAAACACTTCAGCATGGTATTTCTCAAGAAAGCATCACTTGGGAGGGGGGGGGGGGGGGGCTGATGCTTCAAAAACACAAAGAGCTGAATGAAAACGTTGAATGATGTATTTGTCGGAGATTGTATGAAGACTGTCAGCCTTTGAGATGATGAAGAAGACTGTAACATTGACTGGGATGTGTGTGTGTGTGTGTGTGTGTGTGTGTCTGCGTATCGTATTCACTGAGGCAGGTTAATTCATTTGTGCGGAATGTGAACATTAAATAAGGCTTCACAAACATTAACTCCCGTCATGTACCATTGACTTATCATTGTAGAATTTTTTTTTTTTATTATGAACAAACACCATCTAAAAGGTAAAACCAACAACCATTTAAGCTTAACAGCCTCTGTAGCCGGTGTCTGATATAGCTTATTTTTCTGTCATAATCCTCTTAAGCCATGCGTTTGCTCTGTGTGACATGGGAATTAATCACCGTGAACTTGGCCGCTGTATTTTATTTGATTAGTGTCCGCTTTAGTTCATACATAAGAGTAACTGTCCTTCTGCTCTGGTAATACTGTTATTAAATTAAAGCAAATGCTGTACAAAGTAGTAGCATTTAAGAAATAACTAGCTATTTTGACATTCATCCATACAAATGATTGATATATCCATTAAGGGTATTTATGTTTTAACACGAGTGATATATTAATTGGTAGGTAAAGAGCCTGATTGGATAACAACAATCCCTTCCTTTCTGTGCTTTCATTTAACCTCTACTTCCATGATATGAGCGTTTTGCTGGGCTTTTTTGGAGCCGAATTACTCAACATCAATCCAGGTCGGACAAGTGAAATGCCGTAATGAGTCAAATCCCTAAAAAGCTGTTAGAACAGGGATAGTCGGGGCTTAAACACCCCAGGGGGGTGTACTGTACATGGACTAAAAAGGTGCTTTATTGATTTCAATGGAAATTCACAAGAAGAATTAATGGAGCTTACACCCTATTTGCGCTCATAAGTTTATGATTATTCTTTGTCTTAATAAGCCCCTCTACTTGCCCACACGCAAAACTTTAAATTATTATTATTTATTTTAATTATTTGTACAAATGACTGTTTACGCTGTACATTGTTCATATTTGATGCCATCTATTTATTCTCCACATTATTATTTATTATTTATTATTATACGGGAGCCAGGCAACAACATTTTATTGGCAATTTCACTGCTGTGTTATTGTTCAATGACAATAAAGAAAGTCTATCTATCTATCTATTTATAAGGTTAGCCCAATGAATGATGCACAAATGTAGCATGAGTGCAATTAGGTGGGACAGCTACACACAATACTCCTGTAGAAGCTAACCAGATGTGAAAATCCCTGTTGTAAATGAGCAAGATTAATCTGAGATAATTTAGTCAGCCACATTAATCATTCATGTTAGCACTGCTGAGATTGTCGATTAAATAATGCGCTTTTATCCTTTCCTTTTTTTATGTTCAATTGCACACAAAATCATTTAAAATACACATCCAACCTGAATGATGATATGTAGAATTCTACACTGGTCACTTAGGGGTCAGTAATCTTAGGTGAGACACACAAGCACCAGACCCGATTGCCAGGACAACAGGCTTTTGTTGCAGGTTAGCTCACAGCAGGCACAATCATACCTAAAATGAGCTACTAATGCAGATGTAATCCACTTCAAGCTGAAACTCAACTCTGAGCTCCCGGCGTCACTTCCTGTTTGCCCGCTACTCTACCTCATGAGGAGCGCATATGTGTACACATATGGGGTAACACGAGTGTAAACATGGACATAGGTATGTTTCTTTTCATGTCCAGAGGAGTTTAAGGACTATAAAAATATTCCATTTACATTATATTTTATACAAATTTTATACAAATAAGAGATCATATTTCATGGAAATACATTAATCACCTGGCTGCACGGCGATCGAGTGGTTAGCGCGCAGACCTCACAGCTCGGAGACCCGAGTTCAATCCCACCCTCGGCCATCTCTGTGTGGAGTTTGCATGTTCTCCCCGTGCATGCGTGGGTTTTCTCCGGGTACTCCGGTTTCCTCCCACATTCCAAAAACATGCTAGGTTAATTGGCGACTCCAAATTGTCCATAGGTATGAATGTGAGTGTGAATGGTTGTTTGTCTATATGTGCCCTGTGATTGGCTGGCGACCAGTCCAAAGTGTACCCCGCCTCTCGCCCGAAGACAGCTGGGATAGGCTCCAGCACCCCCCGCGACCCTTGTGAGGATAAGTGGTAGAAAATGAATGAATGAATGAATATTTGTCACCTGTAGTGGCTGTCATGTTTCTCACGTTCTTTATCAAATTGTTGATAATCACAACTATCTTTGACCCCATGGCGGGTTATTTAGGAGTTGCACTCCATAAAAAATGAAATGCATGGATAGTTCTTTATTTACTGCAAATAGACTAGTTTGTTAAACGCAATATTGTACGAAAAAGGAGGCAAAATGTTAGTGAAAAGACAAGGTTTGACAAAATGTGCTACTTTGGCTGCATGAACAGTTGAGGAAAGACGAAAGGTTGCTTTTGGGTCGGACTAGCAGAATCGTAAAGTCCGGAAATTATAGCTATCACTCGCCGATTTTGCTGCCTACTTTTGCTCAGCTAAATTTGACCTAATCACAAGTATTATCCCTAAATAAAATGCTTACTGGGCTGCACGGCGGTCGAGTGGTTAGCGCGCAGGCTTCACAGCTAGGATACCCGAGTTTGATTCCACTCTCAGCCATATCTGTGTGGAGTTTGCATGTTCTCCTCGTGCATGTGTGAGTTTTCTCCGGGTACTCCGGTTTCCTCCCACATTCCAAAAACATGCTAGGTTAATTAGCGACTCCAAATTGTCCATAGGTATGAATGTGAGTGTGAATGGTTGTTTGTCTATATGTGCCCTGTGATTGGCTGGCCACCAGTCCAGGGTGTACCCCGCCTCTCGCCTGAAGACAGCTGGGATAGGCTCCAGCACCCCCACAATTGGCTGAAAGCAATGAAAAATAAGGCCCATTGGGACCTAATCAATGCAATTTTGTTCTTAACGCAGTAATTAATTGGCGTATGATGACATTTCTCCCACATTATAAGGTTTTATTGCATAAAGGTCAACTTGAGTCTGACGGCAGATAATTCCATTAAAAAAAACATTTCTGTATGGGCGCACAGATGACCTTATTAGATGTTAAAGGTGCCATCTGACGTTGCACGTGTGCAGTACATGGATACGTGTTGCAGATGTGCAGGGCTCTACGTTAAAAACAAAAAAGACTTGCCCATGGGGAATCCTTAAGGTGAGAACTACTTGCCCGAACTTGCCCCATGTAAAATGAAAAGACTGCCATAATGATATCATACATCAATATATGCTGATAATTCATCAGATAATAGTACTGATGCATTGTATTTGGAGGAATGTCTGAAAATTTGTGGAGATGTATGTTAACATGGCATGCCATACTACCTTACACATCGTAGTCGTAGTAAGCAGTGATATTTATAAGTTGTGCACCACAATGAAACATTTGACACATTTGTGTACTAGTAAAGTGTTTTTAATCCAGAAAAAAATTCGCAATGGTCAAACAATAATTTGTGAAGCAAAGGTGAGAAAAATACACAGAGAAATGAGACCGCTAGGTTTTGTAGCTTTGTAGCAAAATCAGCACTTGGTATTGGATCTAATGGGTGGTGTTTCATTGTGACCACTTCAAATTGTCACAGCAATGTGATTCACTCACCTGTGCCATCATTTGATTTGCTGCCGCTAATAAAATACTTGTTTAGGAGGCACTGGTTCATCACTTTTTGCTGTTTTCCTTCACAAGTTGTTGAAGAATTAGACGATGTTTGCAGGGACGCCATGATAGATGTTTTCCTAGTAAAACGATCGCTGATTGGTTGATCGCGAACAAGAACGGGTGTGGGTAAAACGCGGATTGTGGATTACGGACCGCGGTCTAAATAAACGATTCTGATTGGTCCATTTCAAGATTTGCAAGGATTGGTTTGCAAATTACCACCGGAATTACGCAGTCCGTGTTTTACCAACACCCAACAAGAACCGCTTTAAAAAAAACTCTTGGCAGTATGGCATGCTAAAGTGCACTTGCCCGACGGGAATATTAATGATTGGATTTACTTGCCCCAATTTAGTTTTAACTTGCCCCGGGCCATCGGTACAACGTTATTGTCGAGCCCTGATGTGGATGGAATCATGAGAGCGATAACAGTTATATAGGGACGGAGTGGGCGCTTGTGGTGTAGTATTAATAAATGAAAAGCACATTTTGATGATTTCATTCCGTCACACTGACGCACCGCTCGCTCCTTGTCCCCGTGTGTTTATTTTCTCCCATTCCCGCTTCCCTCTCTCACTCCTTCATCCGTCTCTTCTTTTCTGTCTGTCAGTTAGCTCATGTAAACTTCTCTCATTGTTTTACGTACAGAAACTGGTTTTGATTAAGACTTGGGTGACTTTAATACCTTCTTTCCCAACACACACAGTACCAACATGACATGTTGCATTAAGTGCATGATGGATTGGAGTTTGCATGCAGCCGGATACTTATTGACTCCCCATCTGTCCCTCTCTTGTTACCTATAGGGTGTTTCTTTTTGTCCCTCTGCGCTGTATTGCATGCAGAGATGACATAATAACCAGTTTGCACATGCATACATGTACATGTGAACACACGCAGGTGCTGCTATGGGTCGTGGATGGCAGCAGCACCTGTCCGCCAGCTGTTTGTGGTCTCTTGAGGGTGTCAGTTGCTTGACTGACAGGTGAGGAGGACCTGGGCTTGGAGCCACAACACAGCTGGTCTTGTCCAGATGCTGAATTGGGACAGAAATTGTGTGTGTGTGTGTGTGTGTGTGTGTGTGTGTGTGTATTTCCTCGGCTTGCCTCATTAACCCTCACCTCCACTTCCACCTCCGACCCACCCCCATCCGCCACCCCCCGATGGGGCTACAGTATAATTCATTGTTGCTGGGTGGCTCAAAAGTGGGGTTGTGTACAGGTGAAATTGATATTTTTGTGACTTGCCAGTAAAGTACGACACTTTGTCATTTTTCTTAGTCAGATACTCACGCCCCCGCCCCCCGCCCCAAGAAAACATATAAAATCGGGGTCCATTAAGCATTTAATGTAATGCACTAATATGTTTTGAATCTCCTTGTAAGTTACAGGCCCAAAGAATCGTTAACTATTTCCTCCCATTTACGGCACCCCAGCCTCCCCCATGTCACCACATTTATTCTCTTCTTCCTCAACCCCTCCCTCAGCCCGACTCTCCTTCCTTCCCTTGTTGCCGTTCTTTCTCCGGTTCCCTCCATCTCCCCTTTTCCACATAAAGCTGTTTTTCATAGAAGCCCATGCAGCCTGGAATAGCATTCCCCCGGGCGCTGCACGGTGAAACACTAGACTTTTCTGAGCCCCAGCCAAACAGATGCTAGCTCTTGGAGTCCCACCAGAAACAGGCCTTCGTGCTTTTCTCGTTTTTTTTTTTTTTGTTTTTTTTTATCCCATTTACCCCTCAGTCTAGTTTCTCCTCTCTGCTACTTTCATGCTTTTAGTCGCTCTTCTTCTTTCTTCCCTACGTCTCACATCATCTTGACATTCTTGTCCCTCCTCTCTCTGAGGCAACCTCGGGATTGTCCAAACTTAGCTTTAAAACTCTTAACATTCAGCCTCCATTAAAGCACTGAAAAGTGGGACAATAAAGACTTCTCCCCATTTTCTTTCCTTTTGTGTTCTGTTTTCTCCCAAGTCTTGACCCAACTCTTCTACTTTTCTCAGTTTCTGGCAGCGCTCGCTTGCCTTGCCTCTTTCATTCACGCTCCCCCTATAGCTCATTCGTCTACCCCCCTCACACACACACACACACACATACACACACACACAACCCGCCCGCCTCCTTTCTTGTTCCATCTTTAAATTTGAACTGAACTCAAGGACCCTGTCTGTTACGTAAATGGGTTAAACACAGGCACACATGTGCACACATACAGTATGAACTCACTCATGTCTGCACATACAAACCCCCTTTTCATGACACATGTACGCACACACACATGCACACACACATGCACACACGTGCACAAACGCCCAGAGAACTACTATAGGGCCAAACTTGGCTTTGCAGATTTTGGCAGCCGTTCAAATCTCTCCCGGTCTCCACTATCGCTCACTGGCTGATGCAGTGTTTACATGAGCTGCCAGTCACAACCAAATCAAAAGCTTTTCCCTCTCAGCGAAGAACAGTTGGGGGCCGAGGAGGTATGCTGGGGGGAGTGGGAGTTGGGGTAACGTTAATACTCACTTAATGCAGCCATTTTGCGAGTGCTTTTTCATTGCATCAACTCGGTGTCGAATAAATGATGCTCCTTCAACCATGCAAATAATTAATAAATATGATTTATGGTGCTCTATTATTGACTTATTCATTCTCTGCTGTTTACATTGTTATACATTCGCTTCCTCCAAAGTAGCAATTCATGCCTCAAATGAACCCTGTCAACCCAAAAGTACTTAAGCCAGTTTTAAGGTTATGTAACATATTATGGTGGCTGCATCGGGCATTACGTCACCGGTTAGATTACAGGGGATCAAGCCTGCTCATATACAACCTCTGCAGCGCCCTCGGTTTCATAGCTCCATATAGTGCGGTTACAAGCCCATATGTCAGTTTAATGTGCTTTGGCACATTTGGTAATGAGGACAGTAAAGCCACGTAGGTGTTTTGTTCATGTGTGAGGGAGGGGGGGCAATGGATTGAAATGAAAAGGGTTCTAGGTGGAAGCTCTGGCCACCACGTGTTGAATTAGATATTTAGTGTTTTTGTAGCTTATCTGTGAGGATGATTGTGTTAAGGAGGTGAATCAGATTTAGAATTAGTGTGGAGATGTTAAGCAGGATGGGCTTAGCAGCTAAGCGCCGGGATGCGATGTGATGGGCAATGTGATCTTTATAGAAACACTCTTGTACCCAAAAATCATAGGCAGATCAATAGAGGAATGTTATCTGAATGGCTTTGGGAGCAGACTTCAAGTGGCGTGCACAAACTTCCATACATGGGATTTGAGCATCATCCAGACTCTAAAAAGACGGCTGTGGAGTTTTGGAGCAATTTAGATCTAATCTAAATGAATTTCCTCACACTTTACACAGAACACATAAAGACCATATCAAAATCTAAATATTAACAGGAGGAATATTAAGAATGCAAGTCAAAAATTAAAAAAGTAAGGTTGCCATTCGATTGCTGCACAAAGTCTGATTAGAAGGTGCAGCATCATCAGGAATAGGTTGCTTGGGTTGCCGGCACCTCTGCCCTATGCACATCGGCAGCTGATGTGTGATCTGGAATTCCTGACCTTTTTCCTCTGCGGCATGATGTGATGGGAATAAGGCGACACTTCAATGGTGAGTTTTATGTGATTATGCGGGATTCCGAATTAAATCTGGACTAATTTGAGAGACAATTCAGACATTTTGACTACATTTGAGACACATTCAAGCGTCTATGGAAAGATTATGATGGCATTCGATGTGCATTCCAGCGGAAATTTGTTTATATCGAAATATATAACAGCAGCAAATGAGATACTTGTGACTTGTCGTTTCGGTTCTCCCTCAAATGCAATCAGAATGTTTGGAAGGCTGTTAAAATAACATAAGAATATTTAGAATGCAGTCAGAGTGCAGTAACATACCATATTTTACCACTTTGAATGCATCTCAAAGGTTTTTAGTAGGGGTGTTGCACAATAAATGATGCATCCATTTTCTGTACCGCTTATCCTCATGAGGGTCGCGGGGGTGCTGGAGCTTATCCCAGCTGTCTTAGGCGAGAGCCAATCACAGGGCACATATAGACAAACAACCATTCACGCTCACATTCATACCTATGGACAATTTGGAGTCACCAATTAACCTAGCATGTTTTTGGAATGTGGGAGGAAACCGGAGTACCCGGAGAAAACCCACGCATGCACGGGGAGAACATGCAAACTCCACACAGAGATAGCAGAGAGTGGAATTGAACTCCTAGATATCCTAGCTGTGAGGCCTGCGTGCTAACCACTCATCCGCCGTGCAGCCCACAATAAATGATAATACATGTAATATGGAAATGCAGACAGGATTGGAGCCGAACATTAACTGCTTTACGCACACTATACACCTTGCACTCCAACCTACCTTGGTGTTCCCAGCAGGACTTCAACATGTCATGTCCATGCAGAAGCTGACGCATGTGTCAAAACATGTGATACCAGCACTACTTCAGACTTATTCACTACTTCCTGGTATTGCACTGCAAGCATCATGGGAACTATAGTTCTTTTAGTGTGAACATAAACATAATCTACTATACTGCAATCTGCACTCCCTTATTTTGTCTTTTTTTATTGTCTTGTCTTGTGAGTGTATTGTGATACCCTTCAATTTTTAGCATGAGCTAAATATTCTGAATATTTGGAATATTTGGTATGCACTAAGAATTGAGTCAGACCATGAGAGCTGTGGCGTTCATGCTCACTTCCATGGTAATGGCTTTTCTTTTCCGTGGTGTATTGCCTTATGCTTGGGAGACATAATTAAGTGCAAAATGTTAATTAATAAGAGTGATTAAATACCAACCAAATTTCATTTACTATGTACCTGTAGCCTGCAAAATAGGAAATTGACTGTGATCTATAAAAGCTGTTCCGAGAGCCATAATTATAATTATAAATGTGTAAGTACTAAATTCAAATCCCGAGACTGTTTTTCTATGTGTGTGTGTGTGTGTGTGTGTGTGTGTGTGTGTTTCCACATTTCCACACACATACACTGACCTTATGGATGCAGCTTCCTAATGAGTGCCAATGCCAGCAGACAGATGGTGGTCCGCTTTACTGTAGATCTATATCCTGATTGGTTTATCTGTTTGTCTGTGGAGGTGATACATCTTGTTTGTGCAAAGGCCAAGCTGTTCAGAATAATCCAGGCTGTGCACATAACCACAAGTAACATTTATGGAATAAGCTTGTTGATGTACATAATGTGTTGTCATAATCCTGTTTTCATATATCCTTATACTACAGTGGTGTCAAAAGTGCGGCAGTATGTGCCTCATTTTTTTTATTAGAACTAATATCAACACAAAGCCTCTTTAAATACATACAGTCAAACCTCGGTTTACACTTAACTAATTAGTCCTTATGCCTCGTAGTGGAATCAAGTGCCTAAACAAAGCACCCTATGCATTACTGACTCACTGTCACTGCATTTTTTGAGTGTGACTGATAAATAACCTGCCATGGGGAAAGGAGGAAAATGGCGTCTCAACATAAGTCGTCAGTTATCCATTTTTAATAATTGTATATACATTTCCATCCATCCACTTTCTATGCCGCTTATCCTCAGTAGGGTCGTGGGTATGCTGGAGCCTATCCCAGCTGTCTTTGGGGGAGAGGCGGGGTACACCTTGGACTGGTAACCAGCCAATTACAGGGCACATATAGACAAACAACCATTCACACTCACATTCATACCTATGGACAATTTGGAGTCGCTAATTAAGCTAGCATGTTTTTGGAATGTGGGAGGAAACCGGAGTACCCGGAGAAAACCCACGCATGCACGGGGAGAACATGCAAACTCCACACAGACATGGCCGAGCGTGGAATTGAACTCGGGTCTCCTCGCTATGTGGCCTGCGCGCTAACCACTTAAACGCTGTGCAGCCAGCTCTAATAATGTTACAAAAAAGTTTTTCGACTGCCATTGATATTGAATCCTACTTTGCGGAAATTCACCAATTAACCGCATACATGACAATTAGGCAATATAGGCATTTGCCTACAGGGGGCACCAAAAATCTGGGAGAATTCACCTCCAATATCCATCCATTTTCTTCCGCTGATCCTCACGAGGGTTACGGACATGCTGGAGCCTATCCCAGCTATCTTCAGAGGCGGGGTACACCCCGGACTGGTGGCCAGCCAATCACAGGGCACATATAGACAAACAACCATTCACACTCACATTCATACTTATGTCGCCAATTAACCTAGCATGTTTTTGGAATGTGGGAGGAAACCAGAGTACCTCAAAAAAAAAAAAACACGCATGCACGGGGAGAACATGCAAACTCCACACAGAGATGCCCAAGCCTAGATTGTGTTGCCAACATGCTATTTCAAATAATAATAATAAAAAAAAAATATCAAAGTGGCTCCCCGCTTGCTTTCATTTTTTCCAGTATGAGGCCCCCTGCGTCAGTTTGGACAGCCGTGCTTTCGTACATTGAAAGAGGCAAGCGATGGTGTCCTAACAGGCTGACCCTGTTGGTGTTAGTGGGTTGACCTCAGGCTGGCTGTTGCGCCTGGCTCCATCTCCCTCACATGACCTCACCCTTCACAAGCCTCCCCATCTGTCCTCACCAATGCCATACAATGGACAAAGACTGTCTCATCAGTGTGTGTGTGTCTGTGTGTGTGTGTGTGTGTGTGTGTGTGTGTGTGTGTGTGTGTGAACATTAGCGAAAGCCATGTCTTTCTAGCACCCTTTGGAGTGTTATTTTTTTGCGGTCTAACTGTTTACTTCATGAGCCAGACGCTCTCTTTAATCGCCAGTCTGCGTAGCAACCCTCAACCACACTTTAAAGACACGCTGACAAAATAAGTTCACATCAAATCTCAAAGTCAGCCTCTACTCTACTTTGCATTGGTCCATATAGTTTGCTTTCATAGCCGAGTGTGTGTTTTTGTAGTGGCAAACACACATTCATTAGCACAGCTTCCGCTACTTCCTGATGGCCTGCTGGCATCATCTTCAACGGGTGTATGTTGCCAAAAGGTCAAAGGTGAGCACCAGACTGGCAGTCCTTCCAGTTCTTCCTATTGTATGTTTGTCAACGTGACAGCATGATCGTATTGATCATGTTTGAACTCCTGGAGCTTTCCTTTACATATATGATACGATGCCTTGTGTGCTTTTTTTTTTTTTTTTTTTTACTTCCTTCCCTGCTAGTATCCTCTTTTTCTTTTGATCATCACCCACCAACCCTCTGTCCTCTTGGCATACGTTGATAGGATGGAGTCATACGTCGTACTTCTCCATGGGACACATGCACATTGTGTTAGCTCAGCCCAACAGGGTGCAGAGATGTCCCGATTCTTATTTGGTCACCATGAAAACCGTCTAAACAACCCAGGCTGAGCCAGCCCTATCTAAGAGTGGCGCCCAGGGGCGAGATTTTATATGGCACCCCCCTTCCACGACGATTTACATAGGCCTATAAAAGAAATTGAATGCCGTTGTTTTTACCGTTGTTAATGTGTCGCGCAAAAATAGTCAACAAACAACAATATGCTAAACTGTGTACAAAAATAATGCGTGGGGAGAGTTATTAGTTATTAGTTATCATCAGTGTAGTCAAATGAATTGAGTATTGCTTTAAATCAACGTTAACTGGTCCATTTTCAGAATCCACATTCATTCATTCATTCATTTTGTACTGCTTCTCCTCACGAGGGTCGCGGGGGGTGCTGGAGCCTATCCCAGCTGTCTTCGGGCGAGACGCGGGGTACACCCTGGACTGGTCGCCAGCCAATCACAGGGCACATATAGACAAACAACCATTCACACTCACATTCATACTTATGGACAATTTGGAGTCGCCAATTAACCTAGCATGTTTTTGGAATGTGGGAGGAAACCGGAGTACCCGGAGAAAACCGGAACACACAGAGCTGGCCAAGGGTGGGATTGAACACGGGTCTCCAAGCTGTGAGGTCTGCGCGCTAACCACTCGACCGCTGTGAATCCACTTTAATATAATCATATTGGAGGGAGGGCTGCATGGCGCGTGAGTGGTTAGCGCGCTTGCCACACAGCTGGGAGACCTGAGTTTAATTCCACCCTCGGCCATCTCTGTGTGGAGTTTGCATGTTCTCCTCTTGCATGCGTGGGTTTTCTCCGGGTACTCCGGTTTCCTCCCACATTCCAAAAACATGCTAGGTTAATTGGCGACTCCAAATTGTCCATAGGTATGAATGTGAGTGTGAATGGTTGTTTGTCTATATGTGCCCTGTGATTGGCTGGCCACCAGTCCAGGGTGTACCCCGCCTCTCGCCCGAAGACAGCTGGGATAGGCTCCAGCACCCCTCCGCGACCCTCGTGAGGATAAGCGGTAGAAAATGAATGAATGAATGAATTATTAGAGCGGGCTGCACGGTGTGAAAAATGGTTAGCGTGCAGGCCACACAGCTCGGAGACCCGAGTTCAATTCCACGCTCGGCCATCTCTGTGTGGATATTGCATGTTCTCCCCATGCATGCATGGATTTTCTCCGGGTACTCCGGTTTCCTCCCACATTCCAAAAACATGCTAGGTTAATTGGCGACTCCAAATTGTCCATAGGTATGAATGTGAGTGTGAATGGTTGTTTGTCTATATGTGCCCTGTGATTGGCTGGCCACCAGTCCAGCGTGTACCCCGAAGACAGCTGGGATAGGCTCCAGCATGCCCGTAACCCTCGTGAGGATAAGCGGTAGAAAATGGATGGATATTGGAGGTGAATTCTCCCAGATTTTTGGTGCCCCCTGTAGGCAAATGCCTATATTGCCTAATTGTCGTGCTGGTTCTAAAGCTGCATAGTTATTGGGATTCCACTGTTCTCATTTTTAAATGAAACAACTTAATTCATATTCAAATTTAAGTTGTTTTTCTCAACCCAAGGTTTATGACTTCTACGCATTCCCCAACAGAATGATCATTATTTCCGAAAGGACGCCTCCTCACTTGTATTGGATTTCTCCAGAGGAAAACATTTACGAGTTCCGTTGTAATTGGGTCTCTTGCTTTACAGTTTGGTGCGTTCACCCAACTGACTTATTGATGCATTGTTATGTTCATAAAGTGGCACATTTGCTACGAGTTTTCATTGAAGTCTTCCTCAGGAGAGACGGACTTGGCTGCGGTAAGAATGTTTGTTATCGCGGTTATCTCAGCGGAGCTTTTGGAGGAGTTGGCAACCTTGCTCTGTATCACTTTGTGGATGTGAGCGGAGGTATGCGTGTTTGTGTTGAGGATGTTTTCTCATTCTTATCAACATATCCTCGGCTGTCGAGCGCGCCGGCGTTCTGTTACTGTAGTTCACTTTCTTTTATGTGTCTTGCAAAGAAATGCAAAGAGGGTTGAAGCGATGGTACCGTACCAGGGGAATAGGCTGCTCGCTGAACAAATATCATGTGAGAAAAGCAAGTGGGCAGAGAACAGGTGGTCAGCATTGTTCAAGCTGACATTACTAAGAAAGAAACTTAATGAGCATATGGAGACAAAGATGGTTCCTATCCTAGAACATGAACGAGGCTTACCTTAAAGAACCCCACTGTTAGCCCAGACGGGAAGCGTGTGTCTAACAGGACTCAAACAAAGTGTCTCTTTGGGCCTGCAGGGAGAAGTACGAAGGAAAAAGAAATCGGAATCCCAGCTCTTACTTGTCCACTTGTGTTTTGACACAGATTCACTACTTTGTACACGGTTACTCCATTTGTTTCCAAACATTGTCAGGGTCATATTTTATATTTATGCTTCTATGTACTCCCTTGACTTCGTACTACTGTCTTGTATTCCTCTCATGGTCACAAGAGTTACACCGCGGGAGATAGTGATCTGATTTATGCTGACCAAGCCATTCTGCAAATGCCGTGCTTGGAAGCTTCTCATTCTTTAGTCGAATTTACAGCGGCGCAGTTCAAGGACACGGTCATCCTCTGTTTTGGTTGGGGTTTTTTTTTTTTCCCAGTGTAAAAAGAAGTTAACCTCTATTCAACAAACCTGTACATACATGTAGTCTGTTGACATAAATTATACTTCTTAAATGTTACACAGGCTGCACGGTGGATGAGTGGTTAGCCCGCAGACCTCACAGCTAGGAGACCCTAGTTCAATTCCACCATCGGAGTTTGCATGTTCTCCCCGTGCATGCGTGGGTTTTTTTTTCCCGGATATTTCGGTTTCCTCCCACATTCCAAAAACATGCTAGGTGAATGTGAGTGTGAATGGTTGTTTGTCTACATGTGCGCTGTGATTGGCTGGCGACCAGTCCAGGGTGTACCCCGTCTGGGATAGGCTCCAGCACCCCCGCCACCCTCTTGAGGATAAGCGGTAGAAAATGAATGAATGAATTGTCACAGGGCTGCACGGCGGTCTAGTGGTTAGCGTGCAGACCTCACAGCTAGGAGACCAGAGTTCAATTCCACCCTCGGCCATCTCTGTGTGAAGTTTGCATGTTCCCCACATGCATGCGTCGGTTTTTTTTTTCCAGATATTCCGGTTTCCTCCTACATTCCAAAAACATGCTACGTTAATGCTAGGTGAACGTGAGTGTGAATGGTTGTTTGTCTATATGTGCCCTGTGATTGGCTGGTGACCAGTCCATGGTGTACCCCGTCTGGGATAGGCTCCAGCACTCCCGCCACCCTCGTGAGGATAAGCGGTAGAAAATGAATGAATGAATTGTCACAGGGCTGCACGGCGGTCGAGTGGTTAGCGCGCAGACCTCACAGCTAGGAGACCAGGGTTCAATTCCACTCTCAGTCATCTCTGTGTGGGATTTGCATGTTCTCCTCGTGCATGCGTGGGTTTTCTCCGAGTACTCCGGTTTCCTCCCACATTCCAAAAACATGCTAGGTTAATTGGCGACTCCAAATTGTCCATAGGTATGAATGTGAGTGTGAATGGTTGTTTGTCTATATGTGCCCTGTGATTGGCTGGCGACAGCTGGGATAGGCTCCAGCACTCCCCGCGACCCTCATGAGGATAAGCGGTAGAAAATGAATGAATGAATGAATATTGTGCAGCAGTAGAGGTGTGTTGACAGGATTGAGTCTCCTGTCCGGCATATTTAAAATGAAGAGTGCTGCCATCTGCTGGCCACAACATGTAACAACATGTCTTATATTGATTAGACATGTAGTTCAGCCTAAGGAGATTTGACCTCCAAATTATGTGTGACTTTCAAGAATTGGAGAATCGGTAGCTTGTTTAGTTGTTTCAACTTCAGCGGTTCGAGTTCAGACTACAGTATGTGTTGGATCTTGCTATCTCGTAGCAAAATGCGGAAAGGATAAGCCCCTGCTCGTTTGTCAGTATCATTCACGGCTCCATATTTCATATTTCCTTCTTCTTTCATGTCTTTGTCTGCCTTCTCTCTTGCAGTCTAGAGAGAAGTCTGAGCTAGCCAGGCGTCTGGCCCAAGGCCCTGTTGCTTTATTTGCATTTCACCATGGGGCTCCTTGTGCCAGAAAATTGCCACCTGGTGGAGATAATCCCTCACTGCAGCCACACCTTCAGCATGTCACGGTTGTTTTTAACCACGGAGAGCTATGTAGGTAGCAGCATACCCTCTTCCCCTACTTTTTCCCTTTTCGGCCTTTGTGCAGCTTTTTTATTTGGGCTGGAGAAAGACTATGTAGAGACAGCGGTCCTTAACACGCTCGGGGGGCCCCTGCCCCAGTTGACTTCTTTAAGCTGAGTAGATATGGAGGTTGACAGGGTAATAATGCTGGTGTCAACACCACTTAGGGGACAGTTATATCAGTATCAGCTCGGCAGGGGGACTTTCACACTCTGTTAGGCTGGGTCATGAACTGTGCTGGGGGCCCCCGGCCATTGACACACACACACACACACAAACACACACATGCAGGACACTCAGCTTCTGAAAAAGAAGACAATTCTGAATCAAAGTTACTCTTTCAGTCTAATACAGGAATTAATTTGAATCAATATTTACTTTCAAATCAGATCTTTAAGTTGTGTGCTCGGCGGTCGAGTGGTTAGCGCGCAGACCTCACAGCTAGGAGACCAGGGTTCAATTCCACCCTCGGCCATCTCTGTGTGGAGTTTTCATGTTCTCCCCGTGCATGCGTGGGTTTTCTCCGGGTACTCCGGTTTCCTCCCACATTCCAAAAACATGCTAGGTTAATTAGTGACTCCAAATTGTCCATAGGTATGAATGTGAGTGTGAATGGTTGTTTGTCTATATGTGCCCTGTGATTGGCTGGCCACCAGTCCAGGGTGTACCCCGTCTGGGATAGGCTCCAGCACCCCCGCCACCCTCGTGAGGATAAGCGTTAGAAAATGAATGAATGAATTGTCACAGGGCTGCACGGCGGTCGAGTGGTTAGCGCGCAGACCTCACAGCTAGGAGACCAGGGTTCAATTCCACTCTCAGTCATCTCTGTGTGGGATTTGCATGTTCTCCCCGTGCATGTGTGGGTTTTCTCCGGGTACTCCGGTTTCCTCCCACATTCCAAAAACATGCTAGGTTAATTGGTGACTCCAAATTGTCCATAGGTATGAATGTGAGTGTGAATGGTTGTTTGTCTATATGTGCCCTGTGATTGGCTGGCCACCAGTCCAGGGTGTACCCCGCCTCTCGCCTGAAGACAGCTGGGATAGGCTCCAGCCTATCTCGCGACCCTCGTGAGGAAAAAGCAGTAGAAAATGAATGAATGAATGACTAGTGTGACTTTCAAAGACCTTGGTTGAAAAGTGCAGCATGGCCCAAAAATGAACCCATTGACTTTTAGGCCAGATGTGTTTTAACATAGCGGAAAACTGCATTTTTTTATTTTCTTTACATTGTTCTGTGTCAGAGGTATGCGCTTTATAGAGTCACCCCTCTGCTTTCATATACTCTTATTCAAGCAATCACTGCATGGGGCATGTGTGGAGAACTCAAGTCCATGTTTCATTTTTTTAAGCATTCCATAGCATAGTTTGGGTGTAAAAGTAAACAGCATACACTGGAACCTTGGTTTGACAAAAAAAAAAAATCCCAAAAGAAATATTTTTCAAAAATGCACTTTAATTAATAATAATAATTCTAGTTTTGCTCGAGACTAACTTAACTTTAAAAAGTGACCTCACTTGAACTTTACTGTGACCGTTTCAGCAGCAAGTAGACTACAATCATCTTTTTGCACTGGTATGTGTCTCTGTTAAATAATTCCCCCTGCAACTAGTGTTAATTAGCAGCCTTTCCATCCAATCCTGTTGGAACAGACGCTACCTTTGTACTTTGCTATGAAATCTTTTTTAAATTCAATAGTGTTTCTCACCTTCTTTAGCAAAGTTCTTTCACTTGAAGTTTTATTTTGCAGCTGACCTAAAGAAATGGATTAAAAAAAAATCACTCAAACACTTAGAAATACACAGGAAGGAAGTGTTGTTTGTTGTTCAGCGTGCAAGTCTAAAAGAACCAGTGTCAGTTATTCACAGAGACTGAGTCACCAGTGCTGGGATTCTTTGTTTGTTGGGCACTCGACTAGTTTGATTGGCTGCATGATAACCGAGGCAGTGTACTAAAATATATTTGTATGTGTGGCAAAACCGTACACTTCAAAAACCAGGATGTACGAAAACCGAGGATCAATTTACCAACTTCAGCAGGGACTAATAGGCATGATGGACAAGGAACTTTCCCAATGATAACTGTGACTTATTACTTACTTATTATTGCTTATCATGTCTACTATATTGGGTAATACTATCAAGAAGATGGCTATAGGGTTGTTATTTAATGTTTACAGGGCTCTAATTCATTCATTTTCTACCACTTATCCCCACGAGGTTCGCGGGGGGTGCTGGAGCCTATCTCAGCTGTCTTCGGGTGAGAGGCGGGGTACACCCTGGACTGGTGGCCAGCCAATCACAGGGCACATATAGACAAACAACCATTCACACTCACATTCATACCTATGGACAATTTGGAGTCGCCGATTAACCTAGCATGTTTTTGGAATGTGGGAGGAAACCGGAGTACCCGGAGAAAACCCACGTATGCACGGGGAGAACATGCAAATCCCACACAGAGATGACTGAGAGTGGAATTGAACCCTGGTCTCCTAGCTGTGAGGTCTGTGCGCTAACCACTCGACCGCCGTGCAGCCCTGTGACAATTCACTCATTCACCGCTTATCCTCACGAGGGTGGCGGGGGTGCTGGAGCCTATCCCAGACGGGGTACACCCTGGACTGGTCGCCAGCCAATCACTGGGCACATATAGACAAACAACCATTCACACTCACGTTCACCTAGCATTAACCTAGCATGTTTTTGGAATGTGGGAGGAAACCGGAGTACCCGGAGAAAACCCACGCATGCACGGGGAGAACATGCAAACTCCACACAGAGATGGCCGAGGGTGGAATTGAACCCCTAACTGTGAGGTCTGCTCGCTAACCACACGACCACCGTGCAGCCTGGCTCTAATAATGTTACAAAATAAGTTTTTCGACAGTAATTGATATTGAATCCTACTTTGCGGAAATTCACCAATTAACCGCGATACATGAGGGATGACAGTAATGATACTGTAGTTAGGCCTGATCAAATTACTGTTGCAGATCGGTATACACCATTTTCCGAGTGACACTGGCAGCCCCACAGTCATAAGCACTGATGAAGACAAGACCTAGTGGTGGACGGAGAGAGAGGCGATGAATAAAAAAGAGAGGGAGGGACCGGCAGGATGGAGTGAAGCGGGATAAAGAAGGGAGGGCATGTATGGGCATCCAGCCAGCAAGCAAGCCACACAGCCCCACCCCCCATCCACCCCTAAAAAAAAAAAAAAACTCCACTCCCCAACCCACCCCCATCCCACGCCACCCGTTCCGTCCAAGTTCATGTATACTATGTGGACACTTAGCCCCCCTCCACCCACTTTCTTTCACCCTTTTTTTTACTCTATCCTCCTTACTCCTAGCCTTGTAATCCCCCTGTCCTCCCAACGCTCTCTGCTCCTCCTTCCGTCCCTCCTCCTCCCCACCACCCATCCCTCCCACCCTCCCCCATCCCTCAGCATCCCTCTCTCCTGGGTCTTCTTGCTGTGGTGCGGCGCTGTTGGCAAAGCGTGGGCGCAGGCGGCACACAGACGGCAGCACAGATGGGCAGCAAGCTGCGCAAGGCGGCCTGGCACACCTGCTACACAAACACACACACACACATACACACATACACACACGCACATATATACATAATACAGAGCCATACTCTGCCACCTAGCCAAACAGTCTGCCTGGCTGCGACTGGCACAGTGGCACAAATGCATACATCCATACGCTAGTAGGTTCACCTGAATATCCACATGTATGCACAACAAATTGATGGTGTTTCTCATTTTATTGGGGAACAAAACACTTTATAATAAAAGTCACATGCCTGCCTCAAATCCATGTAAAATATATACTTACATATAACACTACACTGTAACTTGAATCCAAGTATACTTACATGTATTTCAGAAATGCAAGAAAATACATATCTATCAATAAAAATGGAAAAAATAATGAAATAACATCCAATAAAAGAGCGGAGTGAAACATCTGTGTGGGATAGCCAGGGGGATTAGGAGGTTTTGGAACATTTTAAGCGCATTAAGGATTAAAAAAAAGGTCAGAATGTTTAGCAACATACCGATAAACCTCTTAAGCGAAACCCAATTGGGAGGCTGTACAGCGTGATCCTGTGTTTTGGGGTGGAGACGAGCAGAGTGGAGGAGGAAGAGGAGGGGGAAGACGAGATGACATTTGTTCCAATGATGGGGAGGGAAGTCATTGAACCGACACATAACCAGGCATGCCCACGCAAATGCGGAAAAAAATCAAACTTGATGCGACTGTAAGACAATATTTTAAAAAATATATAAATATATATATATACTATAATTTTAAAAATATATACATAAATATATATATATATATATAAATATAAAAAATATATATTTTTAAATAAAAATATCTAAAATATTATCACAGTATATAATATATGATAATATATAAAAAATATATAATACAAATATTTTTTAAAAACAACAAACAGGTAATTATAATAGCTTGCAGATTCTTTTTCAACATGGTTCCTACAACATATTGAAATGATAACCATATTTTCATTTCTCTTACTACACTTACTTAATGTTTATTGTGTTTTTAATCAAGCCGTTACCCAAAAAAAAAAAAAAAATCTTGTAATCCTGAGCGCTCTTGTAAACCACACAATCCCACACATTACTTTACTCGTTTCAATAATTGACCTTGGTAATTATTTTACATATTTGCATTTGGAGGACCCATCATCGAGCATGCCTTTCACAAAAAGTTAGCTGGGATGGCTTCCAGCGCCACATGACCCTGAACAGAATAAGTGGTAGATAAAATAGGTGCATAATTTTACTGCCTATGGATTCGTTCAATGGGGTTTCATCAAAGCCAGGGGTCTCAAACACGCGGCCAAATGTGGCCCGCAGGACACTAGTTTGAGGCCCCCGCCTTGATATGAAAGTTTAATGTTAGTGCGGCCCGCGCAAGTTTGATATGGATGCTGTATGGTATCATGTACCCAGAAAAAATTATTACGTTTGATTAATGTTCATGTTAAAGGTTAAATAACTGTTAATAGTTATCCTCCCTATCCATGTGGAAGTGGTAAGTTTTTGGCTATTTAAGTTTAAAAGGAAATAACTTGAAGGCTACCGTTTAGGTCGCTAGCTCTCTAGTTTGCGAGTTAGCATGTGTCTCAAGACCCTGCAGTTGCGCAATATGTTGTAAATAAAAAGAGTAAAAATGTGACTATAGTCGTGTTTTGTCATGTCTACAGTGCTCTAATAATGCTTTGTTAATTTTAATCTGAAAAAAATAATTTGTCTACCCACCAACTATATGTGCTTTCTTAAGTTTTTATTATTTGCTGTTTTATTATTATTATTATTATATTTATTTATTACTGATTGATTGATTTTCTTTATTCTTGATTTGTTTATTTATTTTTCATCTTATTTTGTGTAGAAAAATAAAAATTAAGATTTTTGAGAACAGTGGAATGTTTTATCAGAGCTTTTCTTGTGGAAAATCAGAACAAAAGCAAAGTTTATTCATTTTTCTGTTTTTAGTAAATGTGTTGTTGTTGTTTTTTTTGGAAAACCCAGCCTGCCCAGACCCTAGCTCCAGTGGCCCCCAAGTAAATTGAGTTTGAGACCCCTGATCTAAGCATTTTTCCTTCATTCTGATCTTTAGTTTAGTTGACAGACTGGCATTTTGTGATCTAGAGTACAGTAACTAGTAGGACAGCATTGTACTTTTACAGATATTATTGGAGTCCATAGAATTACAGGAATGAAAAGGCTTTGAGAGAACCATATGTCCCACATAGCTAAAAAAAAAAAAAAAAAAAAAAAAAACGATATGGAAGAAACTGCAGTACAGATGGAACTGATAAAGCGGAAAGCCACAGAAATATGTGAAAGTTGACAGGAGGGAGGTACAGTAGTCTGTAGAATCTTTCACACAGTCAGTCCGGAATGTTACGCTGCTGCTGAGCTTCACCACCCTGCATGAAATACACAGCGACACAAAGGTGTAAGACAGTTTTACACTAATTATACACGGTTGCAGAGGTACAATAGTTGGATCTATGCATCTATGAGTTTCCAACGTTTTCACAACATTTTATTTATTTATTTTTTTCATTGCATGCTCCCATCTGACTCAGATTTTCATTTTATTGTCCTATAATGGTTGCCTTGACCTGCAAAACTGACAGCAACAAGTCATTATAATGTAGTTAATTAATAAAGGTACAGTAAACCTCGGATATATCAGATTCAATTGTTCCCACTGGTTTTGTCCGATATAAGCGAAATCCGTTATCCGTATGCGTATACCGGAAAATGTCCGTTTTACGCATATATCGGATTTATATCCAGTATATGCGTAAATCGGATTTTATCCGTTATAAAAAGGCACTTCCTTGACTATGTTTCCAATGTACCTGGACGCGCAGGCAACGCTGCAAACGCTGCAAATGACGTCGTATAGCGGCCTGTCACGATTCTGCGAATTGGAGCGCCACGATGCGGCCATCCGATATATGCGAGGGAAATTTAATGGAAATGCATTGGAACGGGACTGGAGATTTTGTCCGAAATAGGCGAAATCCGTTATAAAAAATCCGATATATGCAATGAATTTTTATTGGAAATGCATTACAGAAAAATCGGTTCTTTTTTATCTGTCCGTTGTGAGCGAATTTCCGATATATCCGAGTCCGATATATCCAAGGTTTACTGTACTAATAAAGTACCCATCTAATTTACTAATCCTTGCCTCCATAGCGGCAAATGACACAGCTAAAAATCACAAGCTCGGAGACCTGAGTTCAATTCCACCCTCAGCCATGTCTGTGTGGAGTTTGCATGTTCTCCCCGTGCATGCGTGGGTTTTCTCCGGGTACTCCGGTTTCCTCCCACATTCCAAAAACATGCTAGGTTAATTGGCGACTCCAAATTGTCCATAGGTATGAATGTGAGTGTGAATGGTTGTTTGTCTATATGTGCCCTGTGATTGGCTGGCCACCAGTCCAGAGTGTACCCCAAAGACAGCTGGGATAGGCTCCAGCATGTCTGTGACCCTCGTGAGCATAAGCGGTAGAAAATGGATGGATATTGGAGGTGAATTCTCCCAGATTTTTGGTGCCCCCTGTAGGCAAATGCCTATATTGCATGATTGCCATGTATCGCTGTTAATTGGTGAATTTCCGCAAAGTAGGTTTCAATATCAATGACAGTCGAAAAACTTTTTTTGTAACATTATTAGAGCCGGCTGCATAAGTGGTTAGCGTGCAGGCCACACAGCTGGGAGACCCGAGTTCAATTCCACCCTCGGCCATCTCTGTGTGGAGTTTGCATGTTCTCCCCGTGCATGCGTGGGTTTTCTCCGGGTACTCCGGTTTCCTCCCACATTCCAAAAACATGCTAGGTTAATTAGCGACTCCAAATTGTCCATAGGTATGAATGTGAGTGTGAATGGTTGTTTGTCTATATGTGCCCTGTGATTGGCTGGCGACCAGTCCAGGGTGTACTGTTGATACACTCCACTGATGATGGGGACGTTAAAGAACTTAATGTAAAAAAAAAAAATCCAAACTATCCCTTTAATAGTTTTAGGCATTTTATTCACATACTGGTGTATTGTTCATCAATATTCATCTTCCGCCTTGTCATGTGATCTTCTTGTCTGAATCAGAATTGACTGTTATGAAGAGACCAAGCGTGGTGCTGAGACGTTTACTGTTAGCAACGAGGGTGTTACTGGAGGTTAAGGCGCATCTGAGAGGCCTGCAGAGCCATGATTGGAGGTGCTGAGGGCAGCGCTTTGGGGGTCTGGGGCGGCAAGATAAAGCACCGGGTGCGAGTTTAGACGGGTTGTGGCTGTTATAGACTGGAACTGGCACGGTAGCGATAAACAGTGAGCAGACCCCCTCAACTCTTGTCCTTCCCCAGTAGTGTGATGACTGTGTTGCTTTGCGGTGAAAGTGATAGTAGCGTAGCAGTGTACTGCTACAGTAAGGATAATTCTAGAAACGAATTACAGTCTTGTGAGTGTGCCCACATCAGGCGGCTAGCCCTCGGGCTGCTGTGTGTCCAACCAGTGTTTTCAAGGTATGAGAAATGTAACATTTACAATATTGTAGAGCCTCATGACCAAATACTCCACGCAGTGAAGTCGGTTTGTTTTCTCAACAGCTTTCATTGGCAGTCGCATGTTTACCCTTGAGTGTTTATGCGTGTATGAGGCTTTCAATGTAATTTGGGTGCGTGCGCAGCCTCGTATGTTTGTAGCGAGTGCCGTCAGTTACCTGGAATGCAGAGCTACCGCCAATGCTAAGATGGCTGCCAAAGCTCTAAGATGGCTGCCAGGATTTACATGCAGCCCGTGATGGGGAGACAGCGAAAAGCGAGGGATTCTGCATGCGAGCGGAAAGGAGGTCTCTTTGCTTTTCTACGTTCTCACCGTCTGTCTTTCGCTCTGGCACTCTCTCTCTCTCTCTTTTTCTCTCGCTTCGTCGTCAGTGAGAGAGGCCAGTTATTTTTCCTGCTCAGTAGGCTAATCTGTGGCTTACTAGTAGAGTGGCTGCAAGGAAAGTGTTGCTGGCAGGAGTTTGTGTGCTCTGTTATCACCTACACCCTGTGGATAAACACCTCTTTTAGCTAGCTTGCTAGCTACTTTGCTCCACGTTGACGGCCAGTCACATTCGACCCCTCAACCACCACCGAACCGCACCCTTCTCCTCCCATCCTCCTCGACAAACAAACCGAGACACATAGTCGACATAATCACAAACAGAGATTACATATTATTATTACAGATTATACATATTATATTACAGAGATCATACTTATCTACAAGAGAGGAGAAATATGATGGAATGGAATGGCCATTATTGTCATTATACAAGATGTACAACGAGATTGGAGAGCTTCTCCTTTCAGTGCAGTAGTCAAGTTTAAAAAAAGTATATAAAAAGTAGAGTAAAAAAGACAATTTAACAAGATATATACAAGATATCCAAAATATACACATAGTATTGCACAGGAGCATATGCAGGAGCAGACATATTGCAGATATATGAATTTTAGTGCATTGATAAATGGGTCATAGTGCAAATGATCTCAGGGAAGAAGTACATTTGAAACACTTATATGCTAGGACTACGTTAAAAAGCCATAGCATTTCAGTATGTGGAATCAAACTATGGAATGGATTGAGTAAGGACCTCAAACAATGCACAACGATGAGACAATTCAAGAAACAATACAAGCAGTTGATGTTTGCTAAATACAAGGATGAAGAGTCTTGAACCAGTCATGATGTGCTATATATATCACTATATTGATGGTTACTATGGTACCCATTATGTCATTGGATGGTCATATCACCTCGTACTTCGGTACATGACAAAAATAAATGTAAAAATTAAATTAAATTACAGGGCTCGACAATAACGATGCAAGTTAAAGCAAAATTCGGGCTAGTAAATCCAATCAGTGATATTTCCGTTGGGCAAGTGCACTTTGGCATGCCATACTGCAAAGAGTTTTTTTTAAAAGCGGTTCTTGTTGGGTGTTGGTAAAACACGGACTGTGTAATTCCGGTAGTAATTTGCAAACCAATCCTTGCAAATCTTGAAATGGACCAATCAGAATCGTTTATTTAGACGGCGGTCTACAGTCCGCGTTTTACCCACACCCATTCTTGTTCGCGATCAACCAATCAGCGATCGTTTGACTACGAAAACATCTATCATGGCGTCCCTGCCAACATTGTCTAATTCTTCAACAATTTTTGAAGGAAAACACCAAAAACTGATGAAACATTAATTTTACATGGGGCAAGTTGGGGCAAGTAGTTCTCACCTTAAGGATTCCCCATGGGCAAGTAATTTTTGTTTTTAATGTAGAGCCCTAAATTAAATTAAATTAAATTAAATTAAATTAAATTAAATTAAATTAAATTAAATTAAATTAAATTAAATTAAATTAAATTAAATTAAATTAAATTAAATTAAATTAAATTAAATTAAATTAAATTAAATTAAATTAAATTAAATTTGTTGTGCCAATTTAATTTAATTTAGTTTAATTTAATTTAATATAATTTATATCATTTTAATATAATTTTAGTATAATTTAAGTATTTTTTAAGTATTTTTAAAGTATTTTTAAAGTATTTTTTAAGTATTTTTAAAGTATTTTTTAAATTAAATTTAATTAAATTAAAATTGTTGTGCCAATTTAATTTAATTTAATTTAATACTTAAAATATATTAGGAAAGCAGGAAGTGAACAAATGTAACAGTTACTGATTGTAAAAGTACCAGATGGAAGGGTAGGATATAATAAGCTTTGCTTCTTCCTACTCCTTTTGGACATGTGGAACTGTGAACTGATTATGTGATGCATTCAATTGTAATCTGATGCATGTTCAAATGAAATAAAACCATTACCATTACCAACATGAACGCAGTCACAGACACCATGTGACACCATTTCCATACACTCCCTTTTGGACACCCTGGGGCTCGTATTACTAAACCTTGCATCTCTCCACCTGCAGCTTCTCCGTTCCTAAATTTGTCCCTTTGTTGTGCCAAGGCTTGGCGTTCATGTGATTGCATTCATAGGCCAGTCATAACAGGTGTGTGTGTGTGTGTGTGTGTGTGTGTGTGTGTACATAGATTAGCACTGCTTGTTAGCCTCCTTGGGGAATAGTTTTACTTGCGACTAAAACACACTCGGCAGGCGTAGCCAGACTCCCGTGGTCAGCTATCTTCCAGAGTCTGTTTCAACGGCTATGAAACAGAAATTAGAAAGAGAAACAGATTGCGAGTGCACATGCTTGTGTGGGTGTCCGTTCCTGTGCGAGTGTGTGTATGCGGAAGGTGTTCTGTTTATGCAGACTAAATCCCGAGCAGCAAGAAGGTATTAAATAGGATTAGGGTGAGGGATATGATTGCGTAGTAAGATACTTATTGGCATAACAGTAAACTGTATATCATTGCACCTTCACTCAGCAGGGAGAAGAGAGCGAGCTTTACGGTAGATATAAAAAAAAAAAAATGTGTGACTTGACAAACACAAATAACTTAGCACATACTGTAAATTGTTCTTGTTCCATCTCACACCTCACGTATCACACTTCAGCTTATGTGTCTATTAAAAGTAAGCTTTTTTTTTTAGCACAAATATTAACTGTTTCTACCTTTTGTTTTCATTTGTGTGCAGAATCTGGACAATCAGACAGCTCCAGCCAACAAGGGGACACGGACATTAAACCACCGCCCAATGGTAGGTATATTTACATGCTAACACTGCAATTATACTTCATTAACTACACTTTAACTATACTTGATCATTCAGAGTCGATCAATGCTATGTTGTTAGTTGCTAGTTGCTAGTTTAGGGTCAAAGAACCACATCACCATCCTTTTAAACCCTCCATTTAGCATTGAAACAGGAGTTCAGAATATTCAAAGCTAGATTCTCACATGGCTTTAAAAGTACGACACTAGCCACGTTTACATGTGGAGTTTTTCTCTTTCCGAATGGAATCTTTCCGAATGACCTTTCCGAAAGCAATGGTATACATGGAAAGGAATATTCCAATCGCATGTCTACATGCGCCGCTATAATCAACCAGAATAGTCAATGGGGCATGTGCAGTAAAGCGTAAACATCAACATCACGTTATACCGACTTCCTCGAGTTTTTCTTTCACTTGTTGGAATAACTCCGAAATGCCAGTTTTTCCTTAGTCCAGTCTTGAAATTTAGTTTGAATCATAAACAAACTTTCCGCAGCAGTCCAATGCCGATTGCTTGCCTCCATTTTTTTAAATCGAAGAACGTCTCCAGCTGCGTGTTACATCATATCTCAGCATTCGCTGAAATAATGCACCCGGGAACAGGAAATCTTGCTAATATTTTATAATTAAGCTCGGCACATGTTTTATATAGATATATATTTTCTTTTTTAATAAAACTGGACTTGTGAATGGCGTATAGAAGGGTTTAGATTCTGTTCCACAGATGGCGGTAATGCACACGAAAGCTGCTTGCCAACCGCCAATAAACAACAGAAGAAGAAAAACACCACGAAGAAGAACGCAGTCTGACAACTTTCCGTTTGAGCGAATACAAGATACCTCAATCGGATTGGGGAAAGGAATATTCCACCCCTCTGAATCAGATTATAGGTTCATTCGAATTGGCACTTTTACATTCTTTCCGTTTGAGCAAATAACCCGAATGGAATTGGAATATTTGGGTCCGTGTATACGTGGCTAATGGAACACAACATCAACCTCAGTTTTGGTACACTGTCTCGGTTAGAGTACAACATGTGTCAAACTCAAACCCGACGGCCAAATCCGGCTCACATTGCAATGACTCAGTCTTATTGTGTTATTATTACACTGTATGAATCCAACTGTGACTTATCCTTAATACAAAATGTGTTATGTTTTTATTATTGTGCCTGTTGTGAGATAGCGGTAATTCAAGCCTGCAATAAAAGCCTGCTGCTCCGGCAATCAAGTCTGGCACTCGTACCCTTTTTTTTTCAGTCAATAGGGAAACGGCATGATTTTAATCAAACTATTATTGTTTTTTTCTTTTTACAGGACACCTGAGTTTCCAAGATTGCTTTGTAACCTCAGGGGTTTGGAATGTGGCTGAGCTTGTCAGAGTTTCACAGAGTAAGTGAAAACAAAAATACCGGAAATATATGAAAGATTTTTGGGGAAAAAAGAAAAGAATGAAACCAGTAAAATAGTAGAGCACTGATTATTGCCAGATTGTATACATACAGATATCCACCTAAGATGGAATTGCCTCATGTCATTATTAATATTTATCCATTTTTAATTGGCAAATTAAGGGTGTGTTCACACTTTTAGTTTGATATTCTGATTCAGGGTTTACCAACCATCACTTGGTGTCTCTGGCATTTGTTGACCTTATTATCCAGTGTTTTAGTGCTTTTAGTGCATGGATGGGCAAATATTTGGACTCGTGGGCCGCATTGAGTTAACAAAATTGTATATTTAATACACACACACACTATTTTATGCTTATAATATTCCTTGGAATTTGTCTAATTTTATCTGTAAAAGTGTTATACTATCAGCTGTATGTTCTCATGGCCCTTTTTTTCAGGAGTACTTTAAACATCAGACCACATCAAAATATGTCATTTAATTTTTCCGTTTTTTTTTTTTTTTTTTTTTTTTTTACTAAATAAGACATCTGACTTGCAAGTCATGTTGCCAGTTTGCATGTTAAAAATTGAAATACTCTGAAAGCGGACGGATTCAAACACCTGGTGGGCCGCATGTCGCCCCCGGGCTGTAGTTTGCCCATCTCTGCTTTAGTGTCTTCAGTTTGCAGGTGGACCGAGACCCATTTCTGGACTGCGGTCACACCTGACCAAACAAACCGTTCTCGCAGTTCTTGTTTTAACTGTAATGTGACCAAACATGAATGCACCCTAACTCTTAAAATATGTTGCAGTTTCAAAAACATAGTATATAATAAAATATAATATAGTAAAAATATAGTTTCTCCTTCACTAATTCTAAAGCATTAATGTCATAACCGCTGATGTTTTAATGTTTGGTCATTATCTTCCTGTCCGTCATCCCTCTCGTTTCCTCTTAGCTCCGGTCGCCACAGCGTCAGGTCCGAACTTCTCATTGGCTGACCTGGACAGCAGTCCCAGCTACTACAACATCAACCAAGTGGCCCTGGGGCGACGCTCCCTCACCTCCCCTCCCTCCACCAGGTACGTGGTGCACCCCGTGAACAGTGAGATGGGTTGACGTGATTTCATTGCCTGATTTAGAAGTCTTCTTCTTCACTCTTTGCCCTTAACCACGTGTCGCTGTTAGATGCTTTGAAATGCCACTTTTCCACTGCAAAGTACCCACTCCTCTCGACACGATGCTAGTGTCTTTCTCCATTTTTCCATTGGCAAAACCAACTAAAACAAACTCTACAGTTATTCTCCCTCATTGTTGTTGTTTATAAACATGACTGCTTCCAACTAATGCGTTCAGTGCCATGTGATTTTCCATATGACATGGAAAGTTAAGCCAAAATGCTACTTTACAGTGGAAAAGCGCTAAGTTGCTCTGTCTGTTTTTCCTCTTTGTCTTTCTTAAATTCTTTTTTCCTTTCTTCTGGCCTCTTGTCATCCGCCGTCACTTTAGGTCTGAGGTGGAACTGTACGCAAACCTTCCACGGAGGTAGTTAACGAACACAAACAAAAACACACTAACTTATGGCAAATGCACAGAAACAACACGCACAAACTTCCGGAGAGCACTTCCTGACTGTGTTTGCTTGGACTTTCTGACTTTTCTTTCTGTTTATTAGTCAATGATTGCTGGTTTTAATGCCTTATACTTTTTGGGGATTGTGATCCAAGATGTGTTAATATCGCTTAGTAACTTACTGTTTTTACTACTGGTTTGCTTCCTAATCAAAGCATTCCCTTCATATCCATACCCACCCCTAGCTCCACCAAGAGGAAGTCATTAGACGATAGTGAGCTGGAGAGCCCCACAGATGATGTTTTCTATCCTGGACGCTCGCCTGCTGCCAGCTCATCCCAATCCAGCGCATGGCCCAATGACATGGATGCAGGTACCACCTTGTTTTACCTCTTGCCATCACCAGTAGAATCCTAATAGACGCCTCCATCTAACCCCTTGGCTCTCCATTCAAACTAATTAATAATATTAGTAATATTATATTCTCTACCATGTACTGTCAATGCATCACTACAACCAATGAAAATATGTTTCATTACACTGTCTATCTAATATCGCTTGATTCTCAGGAAATACTTGTTGGACTAGATGTTGGGATGTTTGTATTTAACACATTTTCCCATAATTCAAAGCATACATACTGTATGTATACAGGTGGTCCTCAGGTTCCGCTCAAGTTACGTTCATGTTTTGGTGAAAGTCGGCTAATTCATTCATTTTCTACCACTTATCCTCATAAGGGTCACAGGGGTGCTGGAGCCTATCCCAGCTGTCTTGGGCTGGACGAGAGGCGGGGTACACCCTGGACTGGTCGCCAGCCAATCACAGGGCACATATAGACAAACAACCATTCACACTCACATTCATACCAATGGACAATTTGGAGTCGCCAATTAACCTAGCATGTTTTTGGAATACATGCACGGGCAGAACATGCAAACTCCACACAGAGATGGCCGAGTGTGGGTGGGATTAAACTCGGGTCTGCTGTGAGGTCTGCGCACTAACCACTCGACCGCCGTGCAGGTGTATGTCGGATCTTATACCTAAATGAACTCTTAAGTCGCTGACATTGTCCACGGAACACACGAGGAACATCATATAAAACGCTGTAATCGAAATATTAAATACAAGAAATAAATGAACCCATAGCAATTCCTGTTTGTTACCCTGTTACGCTTTGGGAGGAGGATGTAGAAGCGCCAGGAGGACAAAAAAAAACAATAGACAGCAACAAAACAACAGATCTTTTAACATTGTGGTGTATACGCTAGAACTAGTTCTCAAGCCACTTTACAGAAAAACAATGAAGTGTCTAAAAAAAAAACCCAAAAAACTTAAACTGTATTATGGAAAGCAGGAAGTGAACAAATGTAACAGTTACTGATTGTAAAAGTACCAGTTGGAGGGGTAGGATTTAATAAGCTTTGCTTCTTCCTACTCCTTTTGGACATGTGGAACTGTGAACTGATTATGTGATGCATTCAATTGTAATCTGATGCATGTTCAAATGAAATTAAACCATTACCAATTAATCAATATGAGTGCATAACCAGAGGACCACCTTAAGAAAACAGTTGCCTCTTAAACCTGATGTAAGTAAAGGAATATATTTAGAAAATACACTTTAGAATTGAATATTAATTTTGTGTCATTACTCCCACCTCATCCATCCAACAATCCAGTTACAACGACTGATCTCAACCTAATAACTTATTATGACGTGATAATTTAGCCAATGACGTGCCAGCGATCCATCGCTTGCCACACATCCTTGAAATACAATGCTCGCTCTTAACTCTTCTTCACTCCCCCAACCCATCATCTACTGTCTCACTCTCTCTCTGTCTTCCTTTCTCATTGTTAACAATACCCTTCTCCACTTTCAGTGCAGCACCATTTGGCCAGTGTGCAGGAGAGGAAGATAAAACATGAAAACGATGGCGTGCAGTTTCCTTACCATGGTTAGAACAACATTGATTACACTTATGTACTATTTATTAGCACACTCATTTCTCTGTATACAGTATTTATCTATAATTGTATGTTTATGTTTGTATGTGAGGTGAATGAAAGAAAAGAGACCAAAATAATGCAGTCATTATAATGTCCTTACTGCTGATCAGCCATGTATTTTTTCCCATTTTTCTCTGTAGTTAAGTGGCAGGATTTCCCCGGATTATCCGCTTTAAATTGGACATTCTTTGTCACACATGCACAGCTCACCTAAAATCCCTGGCTTTTTTCTCTCGAAAGTCCTGTCTGCCCTCCCGGTGCCATTTTAACCAACAGATGTCACCAGGAAAAAAAAAAAAAAAAAACACTGACAACACCAGCAGGCACGCACATGCATAGAAGTTACTCAGTCATGTATAAACAGACCTCCACAGGTTCAGTGTCGTGCTTTCACGCATACACATGCATAATCTGTGCATGCACAGATGCCCGCCAACACCCGCACACTTTACACCCCCCCCCCACCCCCACCCCTCCCTCCGTAGGCAGCCATTCACACATTCAAACGCCCGTGCTTACCATGCTCCCCACCCTCGCAGGTGTTCAGGTGCTTGTGTTGTTTCCACTTCTCTGTCCCGCCATCCCTCCCTGGCTTGAAATCCCTCATTAAGACGCTTACCGTCTGTGGATCAGAGGTGTAAAACCCTTCCTCCTGCATCTTCCCGCTTCCCTTCCACCCTCCATCCCAGTCTCCCTTCTGTCTAATTGAAAACATGTACAGCAGGGAAGACTCTGGGGGTGGATGCAGCCAAACGCACTGGTTAAGTTTCTCACTGGAGCCTCAGAGGCTCCTGCTCCACTTAGCTGTAAATGTAATTAAGAGGCTGCTCATCAGAGCCACACCAGAGGTTATTGCCTGCCTTTGCGGACTGTTATGTCTGTGTATCACTCTTTGCTAGCGATGTGAGGAAACATGGACCCAATTACAGGTGGCCATCAGGTTCCGTTCCTAGATGGTTTTGGTGTAAGTCACATCTCATACGTAAAGTATAGCTAAGTCACCCACATGGTAAAATATAATGACAAATAAAAGCAAAGCACTAGTGACTGTTCTATAATAACGTTGTCTAGAATGTTGTTCTATAATAACGAATGTTCTAGAATAACTGCTACACTGCTAAGTTATTAACAACATATTCAAAGATAGTAGCCACGTTTACATGGACCCAAATATTCCAATTCCATTCAGGTTATTTGCTCAATCGGAAAGAATGTAACCTTTGTATACACCTCATTCCGAAAGAAAAGTGCCAATCCGAAATGAATATATAATCGGATTCACAGGGGTGGAATATTCCTTTCCCCAATCCGATTGAGGTATCTTGTATCCGCTCAATCGGAAAGTTGTCATTGTGCGTTCTTTCAACGCATACTCAGCTGTGACGTAACACGCAGACGTCTCTCAGGTTTTGAAAATGGCGGCGAGCAGTCATTACTGGACCATAGCGGAAAGTTCGTTTTTGATACAAATTTTAAAATTTTCCGCAGGATCGCATGGGTTTCAAGTTGCTGCTTTAAAAGCGTAAAAGCGTAGCAACTGTCCCAACAACCGTGGTAATCACATTCTCGTCCGGCATCTTCGATGAATCACGTGATGTTGTTTACGTTTTACTGCACATGCCCCATTGACTATTCTGTTTGATTATAGCGGTGCATGTAGACAGGAGATTGGAATATTCCTTTCCATGTATACACTGTTTTCTGGTACGTCATTCGGAAAGAGGAAAATCTCCTCATGTAAACGTGGCTACTGTTAGAGATTTGTGATTTCAGAATGTCTGTGAACATAACATGAGTTCTTACTGTGTGTGTGGGCGCAGCAGGAAGAGAACGGCTCCATGCAGATGAGTTGACTTTGCTGATGTTGTTTTGCCACGTTTCCGGAAGACAAGCCTGTTTTTGCAATAAACCACCCGCTCGTCATTCTTACAGCGTCCGAGTAGAAATGACAAAACGTTCTTTATCCTTAATGATGGTCACAACAGCGTGAACCGCACGTTGTGTCTTGTTTTCGCGGATTTGATGAATTTATGAGACTGTGTGCGTAACCAGGATACGCTAAAACTCGGAATGCTGCAAACCCAGTACCACCTGCACCTCAAATGGTGGCCCGCTTGGTACTACTACATAGTTGTAATAACTGATAGTATTATATGCCGCTGTGGACGCCTTCACCACAAGACAAGGCATCTGTAAAGCTGGAGTTACTGATTGTTTTTAAAGGGAACATACAGCAATAAACATTCATTCATTCATTTTCTACCGCTTATCCTCACAAGGGTCGCAGGGGTGCTGGAGCCTATCCCAGCTGTCTTCGGGCAAGAGGCAGGGTACACCCTGGACTGGTGGCCAGCCAATCACAGGGCACATATAGACAAACAACCATTCACACTCACATTCATACCTATGGACAATTTGGAGTCGCTAATTAACCTAGCATGTTTTTGGAATGTGGGAAAAAAACGGAGTACCCGGAGAAAACCCACGCATGCACGGGGAGAACATGCAAACTCCACACAGAGATGGCCGAGGGTGGAATTTAACCCTGGTCTCCTAGCTGCGAGGTCTGCACGCTAACCACTCGACTGCCGTGAAACAGTGAATATTCATTTATCATTCCGGGGTAAATCCATCATCATAAGTAGTTCAAATGTAGGCCTCGTCTCTATCCAGCGCCTTACCCCAAATAAGTATCTGGTACCCTAGCATATAATTGCAAACGCAGGTAATTTGATAGCCAACCACAAAGATTTTGGCTTTAGTTATTTTTAAAAAAGGACAAAACAGAGATTAGGTGGTATGGTAAACAAAGGGGGAAAATTCTACTCAATGTCGGATGGTAGTATGGTGTGTAGTCGATTTTCCCAAGCATCCCACCTGCCAAATACTAACTCATCTGGGAATTCCTGTCCAGTTGGGGACAGTGTAAACACACACACTAGGATGCCATGTGTATGGATTGGGGGGGGCCCACCATACACAGACAGGTGTGCCTCGGTGTGTGTCTGCTTTCAGCACCCTTCTTCTTCTCTCAATCACCACTACAACACACACACACACACACACATCTATCAGGCACATTCATACACTGTCACATTCAGATACACACCATAGATTTCCACGCACAGACATGCGCCTGCACAGCTGAAGCATGCTCCCAGATGGTGAATGACTGTGTGTATAGCCTTGGGATCCAGGAGGATGCTGGAGACATCTGCTCCACATGGGCACTGAGGGGCGGTAGGCAAAACAACCATGATTTTTTGTATTAGCTGCAAATGATTGTTAAATAAATCTAACAGCGGGTGGGCTTCTCAGAGATGGACGTAGATACATGGCTTGGAACCTCATAGTTCCCTCGCTCTCCTCGACTTAAGCATCCCACTTTTTTTTTTTTTTTTTTTTTTCCAGAATTCTATAGTATGTCTGTTAGTGTGTCTGTGTGCTTCAGAGGCGCATCTGGTGGCAGGCCTGTTAGTGCAAAGAGACAGAAGGGTCATCAGGGGAGCGCTTGATTGGTTGCCAGTGGAGTGCCGACGCTTGCCAGGAGAGAAAGAGTGCAGTTGTGGCAGAAGCGCACATGTAAACTAGATTGGCAGACTGCTTCGTCTCTGAAGTGCTGAGACATTTTCTTTTTACATCCTCCTGATGGGAGCGGCAGCGCTTTAAGGGCCCAGATGTCAGTCGTCAGCATGCCCCCCCCCCCCCCCCCCCCTTGTCTTTCTTTGTTGTCGTCAGCTTCATTGACTGCTAAGCACATACTGTAAATACGGCTTGTCTCCGCTCTTATTCGTACCAACGTGTCATAGCCATCACTGCTGGTGTCAGAAGCGGGATCCACGGTTGCGTTCTTGCTCGGAATTTATCTGACAGTATAATACTCCCACAGACTTTTGCTAGGGTTGGTTTGTGGGGGGTGGAAGAAAAAAGAAATATATGTCTACTGAAGACATAAATGCTTCACACATATTCACTCCCACCTGCCTGAGACTTAACTATTTCACACCGGGAGGGAAGGTTTTGCACGCCCCCGCACTTAGCATCCACTTTCACACGTCTCCAGCTGGAGGAAGAATCGTATTTAATGCTCTGTTTGATGCGGAGGGGTCACAGAAATAGACCACAAAACCGTAGCTTGAAAGAAAAAAAAAAAAAGTTTCATCACTCACTCGTCAGGAAGATTAGAAGAAGAAATGTCTTATTTTCTGGTCTATTTTTATGCTGTTGCATGGGCTGCTTATGTGTTCAGTCATTGTGTGTGTGAGCGAGTGTGTGCGCGCCAGATAATAACCATATTTAAACATCTTATGACATCCCAATTTCATACGTGTCGTCAGAGCAACGCATCGGAAAAAAAAAAAAAAACACTGCTGCATTTCTCACAGGTTCTGCTTTGCTCTCTCACTCGCTTTTGCTCCCTCGCATATTTTCATGTCTCCCACGTGCTTCCCGCCTCCCTCCTTCTCCCCTCCCTCTCCCGACTCCTCTGTCGGTTTGCTTGTCTTTCGCACTCAGCAGCTGCCGCGTCCATACTGTACAGTTTGTGCTATTTCTGAATGAAGCCCTCTTCTCGTGCAGCCAGCCTGTGGGCCTCGCGGCGGCCAAACCGCAACTAGCTGACTGTGGCTATAATGGCGGGCCACGTTTTTGGCGTTGGCACCTAAAAAAGACAAGGCGAAACCGAGAGAAACAGACACGGAAAAAACATACAGTGGCACAGTTAGAGGTTATTATTGCTACAGATGTGCCTTGGCTCTCAAACAAAGACAAGCTTCATATTGGCTTCAGTCATTTTCCCCCGTTTTTTTTTTTTTTTCCTCTTCTTTTGAAGACATGCTCATAATATATTGCCCGGCTCATTACTTCAAAGTGAGGAGCTGGGAATCCTCTTTCTAAATGAGTTATTACAGAAACGGGAATCACAGAGAACTATGATCTTTTTTCATATATTTGTGAATGAGGCAGTCAGGCAGTATTGACTCATCTGATTCAGTTGGAGTGAATCACACAAAATCTAAGGACTAAGTCCCCATAAATGTAATTAAAAATGATGTGGCATAGTAAAACATAAAGAAATCAATAAGAAACAATTCTTTGATTAAAACCACCTCTCTCTTTTCCACCCTCCCCACCTTTTATTTTATTTTATTTAATTTATTTTTTTGTTTTATCCCATTTTTTTATTTTTATTTTTATTTATTTTTTGCCAGGACTGTCCTCGCCTGGTTCACTTAAGAAGCCGGGGAAGTTTGATTTCAACGCCCTGACTTCCCAGACGAGGTCCCCCCGCATGGCGTTCACACACCACCCGCTGCCTGTGCTGGCAGGAGTGAGACCAGGTGAGAGCCCCCCCCCCCCCCCCCCCCCCCCCACCACCACCACCACCACCAAGACAACCCCACCCCACCCTTCCTCCCCCCTCATTTTTTATAGTCTGAAAAAGAGAGAGAAGGAAAGACAGGTTGCCAAAGTTGGAACCCCAAAAGTGAAGCAAAACAAAAATGAAACTTTTCAGTCTCGCAGTGGCAAGTGCTGAGTTTCACCTGTTCAGTGTTACTGTTATCGTCATGGCTTGGCCTAAGTTTCTCTCTCTTTCAGTCTATCTTCATCCATACATGTTTTTTTTTATAACCATCATCGTTGTGCTTGTGTGTTTTAATACTGTCATTGCATGGAACCATTGCTAACTCTGTGCCTTTTGTTTTAATGCTCAAATGATCCCTGAGTTACATGTTTGACTTGTGACTTTAGTAATCAATACAGTAGTCTTTCAATTCTAAGACAATAAACTTGATGTACAGTATTGTTATTAAGTCTGAGGGCACCATTAGATGTGTTGTTTTAGAAATATAATGGCTAGAATTTCACTCAGTGAGGCAGAGGATGACTGTGATGACTGACAGACAGAATTTCCATTACCTGTTGAAAATTCTCCATAATATTCAGTTCATATGCATATAAAATGCTGATATTCTTGTATTCATGTATATTTCAGAGACTCACTCATTCATTTTATTCTACCGCTTATCCTTGTGACGGTCGCGGGCGAGAGGCGGGGTACACCCCGGACTGGTCGCCAGCCAATCACAGGGCACATATAGACAAACAACCATTCACACTCACAATACAAGTGAGGAGGCATCCTTTTGGAAATAATGATCATTTTGTTGTGGAATGCATAGAAGTCATAAACATTGTGTTGAGAAAACAACTTAAATTTGGATATGAATTAAGTTGTTTAATTTAAAAATGAGAACAGTGTAATCCCAATAACTATGCAGCTTTAGAGCCTGCACGACAATTAGGCAATATAGGCATTTGCCTACAGGGGGCACCAAAAATCTGGAAAAATTCACCTCCAATATCCATCCATTTTCTACCGCTTATTCTCGCGAGGGTCACGGACATGCTGGAGCCTATCCAAGCTGTCTTCGGGGTACACGCTGGACTGGTGGCCAGCCAATCACAGGGCACGTATAGACAAACAACCATTCACACTCACATTCATACCTATGGACAATTTGGAGTCGCCAATTAACCTAGCATGTTTTTGGAATGTGGGAGGAAACCGGAGTACCCGGAGAAAACCCACCCATGCACGGGGAGAATATGCAAAGTCCACACAGAGATGGTCGAGGGTGGAATTGAACTCTCTCTTGAACTCTCCTCGCTTTGAGGCCTGCATGCTAACCACTCGGCCACCGTGCAGCCCATTTCAGACACTAAACCATGTAATGCACCGTGCATGCACTTCAAAGTTCACAGTCCATCGAATGACTTTTTGTTATGTTTGACCGAATCAGAGTGGTCAATAATACAGTTTTAAATCAGTTTTATACACAACACTACCCATTGGCCTTTGCTTATAAACACATTATAATCATTAATAATAATAATAACAATAATAATGATTTTCCGGAAAACTTATTTTCAAATGCAAATATAGCCTCCCTAAAAATGGCATGCTCATGCATCTTGGCCAATTATGCAAATTGGAGGATGATGTCATCTCGTACACACATCCCGAGCACACCACCACGACCACAAATAGATGACATTCCTTTGGGAAAGACTGTGCTAACTGTTGCTTTATAGCTCTATTTATTGATGTCAAAGTAACTGATCCTTCACTCAGCACAACTAGTGGCTGTGTGAGACTTTTACAAAGTACTCTACATGTAGTCCTTTCCAAATGTTTGCTTTTTTGTCCTTGTTTTTTAGTTTTAACGAGAGCAGATTTTCACTGAACGACATAGATTCCTTCAGTGTGTTTCCAATGACGTCTTTTGATTTAGGCACAAAGGGCAAATTGTCCTCTGAGCATTTTGGTCCAATAGCATATCCGACAAGGTTTCTCAATCTCCACTCGGAGAATTCCCAACGTCCCTCGATTCTGAACTTTGCCAACAAGTCCCTGTAGGCTGGCAGGCTCACTTTTCAAAGGCATAAATACGTCCTCCGCTCTCATTCCATTTGACTCTCAAAGGGATGGTTTGGTCCATGGCCAAACCGCACCTACCATGTAAAGGTCATTTGCACTCAATGCCCTCGCCTGGAAGCGTATTGAATTTTACTCTCAGCTCTCCCTACGGTATATTTAGAAAATATACCAGAGGCCGTGTCTTCAAACCATGACGCTGTGTTGTTAAAAAAAACATTGCATTTTTATTGCGTTCCAAATTTGATCATGAGTTCTAGGAACTTAGCCGTATGTTTGGACAGTTCGCTAAGTGGTTCCGTTGTAATAATGAGGAAGTGTTTTGACGTTGTCTATTAGTTAGACACACATGTATGTGTGCGTGTAAATTTACACTCTCGCGAAGGACTCTCAATGTTACAATGGCTGCAGTCCAAATGGAATGTCCCTTAGAGGCCTCTAGTTGTATAAAGTGCCTGGAGGAAGACGTGCATACGGGGAAAAGATACTTCTCGTTACCATGGCCCGCCTCGATTGCAATGAAACTGTTCGCTCCTCTTGTGTAAGTTTAGTGTGAGAGTGTGAGTGTTCAGGGGTAAGTGCTGGATTGTTTATGTTCCGTTGTTGGCAGTGGACTGACATGGAGAGCTGCCAGGCAGACTGTTGTCTGATTATGCTTGTCTGGAGGGACCGCCATTGTGGCTGCAATTACACGCACACACAACCAATGCATGTACATTATAAGGACCCAGGATTTAAGTTTAAAGGCAAAAAAGTTTGACCAACTCACACTGACGCCCTTTGTGAGTTGCGCCACACACAAGAGACAGTGGTGACAGACAAAATCGCAGATGCTTGTTCGCCAGTCTCCCCCTCACCTAGCAGCTTGCCTCGCTTGTTTGGTGTGCCAAATTGCCAAAGCTGTACAATTGTAGGCGAGGACAGACAGTGGAGCTGAGCAAGTGTGTGTGTGTGTGTGTGTGTTATGCTTTTTCCTGCACTTTGGGGCCAAAAGCATTTTGCGGAAAAAGGCATCTTTTAGCAACGCGACTCACTGATTGAGTGAGTTTAATGCATGAGCTGACACTTCGTGTCAACATGTTTTCTACATGCGTATGTCTCCGGGAGGTGTGGTCATTTCTATCAATTTTCAAATTCCTGAGGAGAACCACACATTGCCCATTGATTACCGTCAATTCCGGACTATAAGCCGCTTCTTTTTTCCCAGAAGTCATAAACCCTGTGTTGAGAAAAACAACTTAAATTTGAATATGATTTAAGTTGTTTCATTTAAAAATGAGAACAGTGTAATCCCAATAACTACGCAGCTTTAGAGCCAGCACGACAATGAGGCAATATAGGCATTTGCCTACAGGGGGCACCAAAAATCTGGGAAAATTCACCTCCAATATCCATCCGTTTTCTACCGCTTATCCTCGCGAGGGTCACAGACATGCTGGAGCCTATCCCAGCTGTCTTCGGGGTACACCCTGGACTGGTCGCCAGCCAATCACAGGGCATATATAGACAAACAACCATTCACACTCACATTCATACCTATGGACAATTTGGAGTGGCCAATTAACTAGCATGTTTTTGGAATGTGGGAGGAAACCGGAGTACCCGGAGAAAACCCACGCATGCACGGGGAGAATATGCAAAGTCCACACAGAGATGGCCGAGGGTGGAATTGAACTCTCTCTTGAACTCTCCTCGCTTTGAGGCCTGCATGCTAACCACTCGTCCGCCGTGCAGCCCATTTCAGACACTAAACCATGTAATGCACCGTGCATGCACTTCAAAGTTCACAGTCCATTACCGTAAATTCCGGACTATAAGCCGCTACTTTTTTCCCAAACTTTCAACCCTGCGGCTTATTCAGTTGATGCGGCCAATTTATGTAATTTTTCTAACGGCCGCCAGGGGCTCTCGAGTAGAAAAGGTAAGATTAAGACCAGCGGAATGTATGCGTCGAGGAAGACTGCAACTTCTTGTCTTCTTGCGTGAACATACCCTCATCATGGAAAATGCAAAAAGAAAGGCATATGACGCAGCTTTCAAGCTAAAAGCAATCGAGCTGTCCGATAAAGAAGGAAACAGAGCTGCTGCACGTAAACTTGGCATAAACCAATCGATGGTGAGACGCTGGAAACGGCAGCGGGAAGAACTGGAGCAATGTTAAAAAGACGAAAAAGAAGACGGCTTACCGTGATTTTTACCAGTATGTTCTTTTACCAGACCTGTTTTACCAGACCTGTTATACTGTGTTGCTATTGTGTTGCTAGCGTGTTGTTACCATGTTGCTACCGTTTCACTGCCGCGTCACAGGCACCGTTTGTGAAGAAAGTTATATTATTATTATTGTTAAGTTATATTATTAAAACTTTGAAAACTCTCTCTGTGTACCGTCTTTCTTTGTAAATATGTTTACATGTTTTAATGTGGGCACATGCGGCTTATATACAGGTGCGGCTTGTGTATGTACAAAATCGGTTTTCCTCTAAAAATGTAGTGGGTGAGGCTTATAATCAGGTGCGCTCTATAGTCCGGGAATTACGGTACATTTTACTGACAATCGATAAAAAGTGTGTGTTTATGTGTAAGGCTGATATACCTTAGTGGTGTGCATGGCAGCAAAGACACACATAGGATAGGATATGTCTGTGGAATAGTGTGCTTGAATGTGAAAAGGTGCCAGTCATGGAGACGGAGCTGTCTGATTTATGGCTGATTTATAAAGTGAGTGGGGGCAGATGTTGCGCAATACTGTAGCTATGGATGGTATACCACAGAACAGAACAGACAATTATACATAATGGCTGCTGCTTAGTTTAAGTACATGTCATATATGTAACTTGCATGTACTATATTGTTATATCTAATGTGATGTATGTGTGTTATATCTTGTCCTGTCGAAAACTCACACTTCTCATTCTCTTCCCCCTACTTCCTGGTCACTTCCCCTCTGCAGGAAGCCCCCGTGCCTCAGCCTCAGCCCTGCACTTCCCCTCCTCCTCAATCATCCAGCAGTCCAGCCCTTATTTCACCCACCCCACCATACGCTACCACCACCACCAGGACCCGCTTAAGGAGTTTGTGCAGTTTGTGTGCACCGACAGCACAGGACAGCCGAGCGCACAGGTAAGTGAAGGAGGCAGGGTGTGAGAAGGTTACATAATAAGCAAGAAGGAAAACAAGTACTGCAAAGGGGGTTAGATACTGTATTGCAGTCGTCATTCGGTCAAGCTAAATAGTATGATGGGTTGGATCAATATAATGACAAACGCCAGGAGAAACATTTAGGTCATCACAATAATGCAAATCAGTCATACAGTGGAACACGCTTAGGTCTGTCCCGCCTGAACGGACAACCTGTCTATGTGGACCAACTTATCAAACCCCTATAGACTGTTTAAGTTTAAGTCGGCATTGACAGATACATTACATGGTCGAGAACTTTTGTCGAGACCCAAAGGGGTCATTTTTATGAAAAATCTGTCTAAGCCAGGTCCCCAGAATGACTGTTGAGAGTGCTAGCCATCAAGCTAAAAGCCAGAAACTGTCAACTGAATATCCAGCGTGACTCTTAAAGCGCTTCTCCTTCACATCGAGAGGAGTCAGTTGAGGTGGCTCAGGCAATCGAGTCTGAATGCCTCCCGGACGCGTCCCTGGTGAGGTGTTCCAGGCATGCCCAGCCGGGAAAAGGCCCCGGGCAGACCCAGGACACGCTGGAGGGATTATGTCTCACAGCTGGCCTGGGAACGCCTTGGTGTCCTCCCGGTGGAGCTGGAGGAGGTGGCCGGGGACCGGAAAGTCTGGGCTTCCCTACTAAGACTGCTGCCCCCGCGACCCGGACCCGGATCAGCGGAGGAAAATGGACTCTTAAAGTATCAGGGACTGAGGTTTACCAAGCTGGACAAGCTAGCATTTGTTATACTCACCCCCCCTCCGTGAACCTCACTCTCACCCGGGTCATGGCACCAATGTAAACCCATCTGGGCCACCCCTGCACACGCCGTGGACTCCAACCAAGTCTGCAGAATGAGAGTTGAGAGCGCTAGCCAATCGTTTCGATGTCCGGCGCCACTCTTAAGATAACTTCTCCCCAGCTGCACCAGATGGCGTTGACGTGTGGAAATAGTGGAAAACAACGGCAAAAACTTCCATAGGTTTAAAACTCCTTTTTTTGGTCATTCAGTTAGGGCAGGGGTCGGCAACCTTTCCTATCAAAAGAGCCATTTTACCCCCTCGCTCACTAAAGGAAAATAGACTGAAGCCGCAAGCGAATTGTGAGTCTCCCATGATTTTGATTGACTACCAGATTTAGAAGGAATTTTTGGGTATCAAAGTATTTCCGAGGAGAAAAAGCGGAGTACTCTTGCTAGTATCGGATCTTGCTAATATAGAAAATAAATATACATAAATATCTATGTAAATTAAATTTTGTTGACAAACATGTTTACTCTGGCCCCAACAAGTTTGGGTGTTAAATACTTAAGCATTGCGAAGGGAATCACAGAGCCATGGGTTGCTGACCCCTGAGTTAGGGTCTGTTTCGATGATGTCGACAACCGCTTCTGTCGATATCAGTTAACCAGTCCAAGGGTTGTTGACATTAGCAGGCCCCATGTTTCTTTACAACATGACATTGCCAACTATGACCTGCCATGCATATTACAGCGTTTTTGGGTTGTTTTTGTAGATGTTTTAGGGGCTTTGCTATGACAACTTTGTGAAATCATCAAGAAAAACGCAAAGAAAACAACCTATGTTTAAGAAAAATTCATACTGGTTGTATTGTAAGAGGGGGATAAAAGCAGGACAAAGGTGTATTTTTTCTTCATTTCAAGCCGGATGCCAAACCTGGTGTTGTGGTCAAAGCCACTTTGACCCCACAGTGTCATGGGAGGATGCAATAAATGTAGCTCATGCAGGGGGGGGAAAAAAAAAAAGCTCAGGCTGAGTTAGCAGCAAAACCGCAGTGGGTCAGATTTAACTTTGTTTAGCAGAGCTCCATAAACGGCCATGGAAACACTGAAAATTACAGTCGCATTCCAGCTGTCGCTCTATGTGATGCGGCTCTGCTGTGAACAATGACACTAAATCACTCGCAGGGAACATCGTATTTTATGCACAATACAGGGTGGAGGATCAAGATTAAGTCCCAAAGCACCTATGTTTTATTTTCAGTGTCCTCACATGACCTGGTTCGGCGTGCTCGAGCCTTTGCAGGATGCCTTTAGTGTGCTTAGAAGGATGGTGTTTGATTCTGTACGCCATTACTGTAAACTTGGCCTTCATGTTTGACTCTTTGCTTGATGTCGTAGGCACCTTCAAATGACTATCCATTACTCGTTATGCATTAGACACTCCCACACTGTAATGTGCGCATATTTTACATGACTCACTGATGAAATGGGAACATTGTACAATAATCTCCTGAGCAGACAACACAGTACATTTAGCACCATTTATTCTTATGTATTTCATTCTTTTTGACCAGTCTGATCACTGTTAGGTTTGTGTGTGTGTGTGTGTGTGTTGGTAGTGTACACGGTCCTTCTTGTGTGCATGTTTTTGCCCTCTATGGGTAACTGGGTAAGTGTTGGATGTCACTCTTTTCCGTCTGTGATCTCGGGGGGTGTGTGTGTCCCGCTCACCCTGTCTATATGGTCCGTCTGCAGCCTAATGGAGGCGGCCAGAGCAAAATGCCGGGCTCCTTCCTGTTGCCCCCGCCACCCCCAGTGGCACGCCCTGTGCCCCTCCCCATGCCCGACTCTAAAACCATCAGCACGCCCACCGACGGTGGACTCAGCTCACCCGCATCTCCGTGTAAGTCACTCCCACTCCCCTCCACAAACCCCTATTAATGCCCCAGCCTCCCCACAGAATTATCATAGAAGCCAGACCAAACTAAATTCTCCAAAAGGGCAGCTTAATTGACGTTATTTTACCTGACTGGGTGTGTTAGCTTGATTACGCACGTAGGAGTCGCAGGTTTTATGTGCCGAGAAAATTATGATGGCTACTAGGGGTGTAAGAAAATATCGTTTCGGCAATATATCGCGATACTTCGTTCCACGATACTGTATCGATATTAAAAAGTATGATATCGATATTTTAGGCATTTATCATAGACTGTATATGGTATTTATTCAAGTGCAGACACTGATTTTAATGTAAACCTCCGATCGTTAGGTGGCAGCACTTACGTAGTCAATTAGGCAAGAACGTTGAACGAGATTCACGAGTGAAACGTCCTCACACATAAACACATTTCAACATGGCCGAATGCGAACACATAACAGCGGCCCCTGCAGCATACAAGGCTGAAGTGTGGACACATTTTGGATTTCTACACAAAGTAGGGTGTGCAAAAATTGACAAATGTGTCGTGCCCGAATAAAGTATTCGGGAAACACGACAAATCTGCGAGTCCACTTAGCGAGACACCGAGGACGTGCCGCTAGCAAGCAATGCCAAGGTCCTTTTTGTATACTACAAAAGTAGTACTGTGATATTGCAGGTATTTTGTTTTTCAAATTGATATCACTATTTTGTTAAATAATGGTTAAAATAAAGCATCCTAAAAGGACTTTTTTACTGATGTTAGTTACTTTGTTCCACAAAAATACTGTTCTGATGGTTGATAAGTCAGGGACTGTATACTCTGCATTTTTTCACAGCTAATAGAATGTAAACATTTGAGCAGGATCTTGAGACATAATTTAATTTATTTGTTTTTTATGTTTTTTTTTGTAAATTTAAAGCTGGATGTTAAAGCTTTATTTATCCAAATGCTACACTTTTGTGATACAGCATAACATACTGTTCTAATCGAATAGTCAGTGCATATTGCTGGTGTAATTCAGTTTTTCCAGAAAATAATCTTTAACTACAAGAAAAACAAAAAAATATCGCCTTGTTAACAGTATCGTGATATATCGTATCGTGAGCCTAGTATCGTGATATGTATCGTATCGCCAGATTCTTGCCAACACACACCCCTAATGGCTAGTCCTGTAGTTTTTCCTAACGCGGCCAAAAGCTGCCCATCTGCAATCCCCATCAGCAGCCCCTGGAGCCTACACCACTTGTTGGACTGTACTGGACTATAGTAGAAGGTCCAAAGCTGTTCGGGCAGATGCCACGCCTTTGCCGTAGCAGAGATCCTCTCTCCATCACTTCTGTATCCCTTTCTCTCACTCTGAGCTTCAGTTTTCTTTTTCTCTGCACATGTCTTTGCGTCCATTCCTATCCTTTTTTCTAGCTTCTCTTGCTCTCTAGTGTCGGGCTTCATGCTAGCACCGCAAGAGGCAGTGTGGTCTTCCCCCCTCTTCTTGTTGGGTTTGTTGGGGGGTGGGGGGTGGTTAGAAGGGCAAGCAGAGCTGGGCCCCTGTGCACGTGCTTCTGTAGCCTTTGATCAACGCAGGCCCTGCATGTCTGCCTAACAGAGGCAATATCGCCCATTTCTCTCATTTCTTTTGTTTGTTTTTTTTTTTGCTTTCTTTTTTCTTGATTTGATATATTCTCAGTTCTTTGTTTCCTTTTTTCCTCTTTTTTTCTTTTCAGGGGAACAAAATTAGGGCGGTTGGCGTGGACTCCAAAAAAAAAAAACATAAAAAGAAAAACTTACATGCCCCAATTATTTCCCACACCCAATTCCCTTGTCACTTGCACACAAATCGCACAATAATTAAGACAAAGCAACATGAAATCCACAATGTAAGGAGAGCAACCCAGATTCATAATTTCAGAATTTGTCAAGAATTAATAGTCACTGGGGGAGCAGGGGAGAGGAGTGTTTAACAGGGCGCGTTGAGGTGTCGGTTGGTTGCACCCACACAGGTGCAGTGGAAGAGTCGGGCCATGGGAGAGGCACACCAAGAGGGGGCGCTGGATGGAGCAACTGGGGGCACCTTCTCCTCCTTTTTGTTTTGACTTTCTCTCCTCCTGTCCTGTCGTCCTCTCTCTCCCCACACACACACACACACACACACACACACACACACACACACACACACACACACCTTTCCACGTGTCACTTCATTTTACTATTTATTTATATGAATATATAAATAAATATCATGTCCCCCTTTCTTCTCATTCCAGTGGCTGTTATCACTTTTTATTTTTCCCTTCATCTCCAGTTATTAATGATATTGTAATTGCAGTTGTGAACACACGCAAACATTATTAAATCCCTGTCATTGCTATCCCCACACCCTGCACCCACTCACCCACCCATCACAACCTCAGTCAAGTCAGGGACAAGTTCCACGCTGGAGTCCAGTGAACACAACTGCCCTAAATTTGATCCTGTGACACCCCCGCCTGGTGTCACATGCTCCTAAAAGTAAACAGAGCATCATTGCCACCGGTGAAGAATCCGCTTCCTCTACTGGTCAACCTATGATTATGTCGACAGTGGGTCCTCAGTGGTTTTGTATGATTACGGGCCAGGGGCTGCTGAGGATCATCAGTGACTTATTTGAAATAGCTTCCTCATGTTACCACCATTCATTACAGACTGTACATCCCCTGTGGAACCGCAGATTACATGGCTAAGTGAAGGGAAATAACAATTAAGTCGCCCGCAACACGAACAAATCAGCCATATGACTAAGAGAGCATCAGTATCACCGGCCCTTTACTGTCTTTTCCCAATAGCTTCTTTGACAGTGATCTATTGCCCTGCACTGAAAATATAAATATATATAACTCATGATGATGAGAGCATCAAACTCTAGTGTGAGCTTGGTGTGTATGCATGTGTATAAAAGCATGTACACACTTGTTTCTCTCTGTTTGTAGCATACTCCACGCCAGGCTCCACAGCTCCCAACCGGTTTGTCGGCATCGGAACACGGGACAACTTTCTGAATATCCCCCAGCAGACTCAGGTACCCTGCCAGCCTCCCTTCATCGAACTAACACCCCACCCGCCCATCTCTTTATCGCCTCAGCCTCTGTTGTCTGTGTCACCTCATCACTCGCTGCAAGCATGCACACCGTGACACTGAGTCGATGGTACTTCAATGTCTAAAGGAAGGTTTATTTAAGGGGACAGTATTTACATTAATATGGATATTTATTTGATATCAGATCATTAGCTGTGCCGCAATTCAGGGACAATTTTTTTTTTACAAAGTAATACATTTGCAGATAATATCGTATTTTCTGGACTATAAGTCGCACAAGGCCAAAAATGCATAATTAGGTAGAAAAAAAACATACATAAGTCGCAGTGGAGTATAAGTCGCATTTTTTTGGGGGTAGTTTATTTTACAAACTACTTGACCAAAACAGACATTACGTCCTCTTGGAAGGCAAGTTCTCACAATAATAAAAGAATAGAGAACAGGCTGAATAGGTGTAAGATATGCTAACACAATGGTTATTCAGCTAAACAAAAAATAAACATAAACAGAAAAGATGTCCAGTGTTTATGTAGCATAACGAACAGTTTTAAGTACAGTAACATTTATATTCTGTTGTTCTCAGTTGTTCAAGTCTACAGTTTAAGTATTGAATTGTTACGGAATAGGAGATATCAGTGCAAAAGTCTATAGTACCCTCTTGTGGCTGTCTGTGAAATTATATATATTTTTTCATTTATAAGTCGCTCTGGTGTATAAGTCGCAGGAACAGCCAACCTATGAAAAAAAGTGCGACTTATAGTCCGGATAATATGGTATATTGGCAGACTGGCAGAGTAACACATAGTCGTTGTTAGCTATTTAACTAAGTTTATCTCCATTATGACTCCCAAAGGCAGCGGCAGCGCATAAAAGTGAAAGTCATAAGAAATCGCCATGCCCTGTCCAAGCTTCTGAAACGCGGCGACCATCATAACTGATGAAGAAGGTATTCTCGAACATGAGAACGTGTAGCCGGTCTGGACTGACACTGGCTGAAATTGAACTCGTTGCGTTGTGTTCTTTTGGTAAATAGACGAGGTGGGAGGCTGCAATTTCTTTGCCAACCAGAAGAGGGCGTTAATTTCTGTGCACAACAAACAAAATGTACAGCAGCTTTAGCACACTTGCACAAGTTTCCTACAGAAAAGAAAAGTACATAAAAAAACGAAATTCCTTAAAACTAACTCATACAACAATGGGCCGCATCAGATTAAACAAAAAAAAAACGCATTTATCAAAAACGGAAAAAAAATAATTCCATTCCACTGTTCTCAAATATCGTAATTTTTATTTTCTACACAAAATAAGATGTAAAAATAAATAAATCAAAATAAAGAAAACATCAATCAGTAATAATAAAATAATAATAAAAAAATAAATAAATAATAATAATAATTGAAGCAAATCAAAAAATGTAAGAAACCACCGAGAAAAGTTGGTGGGTAACTCATACAACAACGGTAACTTTTACAAGGTGCCTTTACATGCTGTACATAATACAAGCACATAGTGAAAAGTGTAACATATTAATATTTTATATGTAATTAAAAATCGCTGCCATCCGACTAGCATACCTCGTCCTCAGCGGTCCAAAAATGCGACTGAAGAGGAGCGCGCCAGAAAGGCAGGAAGTGACATCACACGGTGTCAAAGTTTACACAACAAAAATAAATGCAAATAAAATTATTTTTTCGCATTAAAGTGACAAATACATACAAAAAACTAATTATTGGTGAAATAAAATGTGGTTACAAAAGCATCTGCTCCTCTGAAATAGATCATGATAACAGCATAAGCAGCGTAGTGGACTCATTATTGAGACCCCCCCATTTTTTATATCTCTGTAATGTGTTCTGTGTACAGTCTAAGTGACATCAAACTGGACTCACAGTTTAGGAACTGGAGCAGCCTACTTCAACGCAACTGTTTTTTCCCATTTTTTTGGGACTTACTTTTGCTGGCCTGAATTGGGACACAGCTAATGTTGTGCACAACCGTGAGCTTTCAAGTGAATCACACTGCAAGTCACCTTGAAGATGGCTGCCTGCATGCTTGGCTGTTTTTAATTAGGCTGAAATCTGTGTGATCTAGTTCAAAGTTGTCAAAGTTCTTGTCGGTCAACCTTTCTTCGGTTTCTACTTTCGGTGCCATGTGTTCACAACACTTTTGTCGCCCGAAACGATCTTACGAGTTCAGACACGGTGCTTGTTTTGCATTGACATCATAGCTTTTCCACATCCAAGCCATTGCCGTGAAATACCCGCAGGGGGATATTCTAATGAGCTAGGAATTGGTCATCGCCCACCTACATTGATTCATGTTGTGCATGTATGAAGGCCTTAAGTTTCAGTACTGGTTTACAGTTTCTGTTCCACAGTAGTTTCCCCACAGTGAATGTAAACAGCGCCAGTTAGTTTGAGCTTCAGGAGTGTTGATTTATCTCCACAAGGCCCCACAGTGTGTATTAGTGCAGCGTGTGAGGCCACCAGTGTACTACATTGTGGTTTTCTCCTTGGCTGCGCTCTGCCGCTGGGCTGCAGTGTCTTGGGCCTCCTCCATCACCAACACAACTTTTCTCATTAGGGGCTAACCACACCTGCCTGCAGCCAACTGGGCTCCGCTATGCTCCCTCCACACACATGGAAGCAATCAGCAACCCCGCAAGCTCCGCTCTGCTGCCACAGCACGCCCTCCCTCACTTTCCCCTCCTGCTGCTCCCTCCTGTATTTTCAGGCTCCCCCACCTGCACCTCTCGTACACAGATGTAGCCCTGGCACAGAGGGGACATTCAAACCTCGTCCAAATGTGTCTGAGCATGCATGGAACACACGCATGAACATGTAACGCCGTGCCAAAAGTCTCGCTCCTCGTTTCTACCCCCACTGACAACAGCTTGCATCTGTTCTAGAGCGCTTATTACCGCTTGAAATCGCTTATCAAATATTCTGCACTGGTGAATTTAAAGCATATTTCACAGTAACCTGAGTGTTGGCCTGCGAGGCCAATCAAGAGCGTGAGAGAGACTTAACAAGGGAATCCTGCACACGGTTGCAATGGTCGAAGTGCTGCGGAGAGAAAAAGTGGTCTGAGGAGCTCTCTGGTGGCGAGACAAGAGTAGTGCAGCTGAGGGAATATTCAGAGGAGAGAAGGCTGTCCAAAAGAGAGAGGGACGGAGCACTAGCAAGAGAAAAAGGAGCGAGGGAGTTAGTTGAAGCTCACTGCACTCCACAGTCATGTCCTGGCTGTCTGGTTGCCAGAGCAACCAGACATGATGTCATGGGCTGTTGGACTTGGATGAGCACGGGGAGGGGGTCACTTTCCACTGCCAAGGATTACACTGGGAGGGGAGAGGAAGATAGTAGGGGGTTAATGGAAGTTGAAACCAGGAGGAGGAATTGTCTACAAACAGCAAAGAATCATGGGAAGGTAAAAGTACGGTTGGGGAAACTTTTGAGAGGTTTACACAAAGTGGGACAACATGGCTTAGTGATTTGCTGCACTTCCCAGGTCGAGGCCTACGGAATGTTAGCAGACGCCAGAGCAGCTCAGCCTGTGCCAAAAGTGGAGTCTTCGCCCCAGCGCTGTGTAGTAGCACACGGGCATCAGACCTTTCTTATCAGAAGTTTTCAGAACTGCTGCCCTGCTATTTATAGCCGCTATAAATAACACATGTTTTTCATGAGAAAAAGAGTTGTTTCTCTTAAAACAGCAAGGGGTAAAGTTGACATTTCTAGTTTGTAGCACTGCTGAGCTCAGCAAATATTCAAAACAGGGCTAGGAAATCATGCAGCGCCACCTAGTAGTTGAAGAAAAAAATCCCAACAGAAAATATGGACATATAACAATGTGTGGACACTCCATACCCAGAACAAGTGACAAAAATTCAATGATGTTATTTTTCATGGCGGAAATAACAAGATTAACATGTATCATGTGAACTGTCTGACCTATAAATGTTTTTACAGTGTTCTATTCTCCTGTTAAATGAGGTTTGCACATTGGAAGTGAACCCTGAAAGTGGTTTGGGATGGATCTCTACGCTTGGTTTTACAAGTTTTTTCGAACACTGAGTTCTACTGATGTCAATGCAATCCACACTTCCTTTATATGAGCTGCAGATTGCCTGCACTCAGTAAACACGTCTCTACAAACCGGAAGTCCTCGGGAGCGCGTGGGAGTGTGACAAACCACAGTGGACTGGGCGTACCCTGTGGAAGGCCGCGTTTGAAGTAAATTAAACAGACCATTTGCGTCGGAAGCAGGAAGTCCATGGAAACACTTCAGAAAGAGGTGCAGAATCTGGAAGGTCTAGAACAGGGGTCTCAAACTTAATTTACCTGGGGTCCACTGGAGCAAGGTCTGGGTGAGGCTGGGCCGCATCAGATAAAAAAAAAAAAAACGCATTTATTAAAAACAAAAAAAAAAAAATTCTACACTATTTGGTTCCGGTTTTCCACAAGAAAAGCTCTGATAAAACATTCCACTGTTCTGAAATATCTTAATTTTTATTTACTACACAAAATAAGATGAAAAAATAAATAAATCAAAATAAAGGAAAAAATCTATCAGTAATAAATAAATAAAATAAAAATAAATAAATAAAATAATAATTAATAATAATGAATAAAATAATAATAATAAAAGCAAATTAAAAAACTTAAGAAACCACAGTTGGTGGGTAGAGAAATTATTTTTTTAAACAGTAAATTAACAGTATAATTAACAGTTATTTAACCTTTGACATGAACATTAATGAAACTTAACAATTTTACCCAATTAGCAAGTTAGCATTGTTACATCTGGGAGCAACGTCGTAACTTGCAAAATGGCGTCAATTGTATCTGGTGTGCACCAAGCTGTCATTTCTGGGTACAATGATACCATACAGCATCCATATCAAACTCGTGGGGGACGCAAGTTTGAGACCCCTGGTCTAGAAAGTTTTCTGTGCGGGTTATGTTATGTAGCTGCTCTATAGGAGTTCACGGCTCAATACAAAGCACAGAAAATTAGCATAATATGCATAAAAATTGGGGTTACCTTAACAATTAAACACAGCTCACTTTGTCGTGTACGGTCTGGCCGATATTGGCTAAAATAAAATTGACATCGCTTAATATCTGTATTGTTTCTTCTGCTGATAATGATACTTCCTTTCATGTTTATTTCATGCTGCATCATGCGTGACGTGGTGAATGAGCCATTGTATTAGCCTGGGGTTCCATACTTTGTTCTTCCAGATGTTTGTGCCACATAGAAATGTGCAGCTTTTTACTTTGGATCGTTATTATTAACATTATTTAATTTGATTCTTATTTGTGATTTCATTAAAACTAACCCGTCTGACTTAGTAGGAGAACATGCAATTTTAGACCAGGTGCATTTCTGGTTCTGTGGTATTCATCATAATTCTTCTTCTTGCCATCAGTGTTATGTTTATGTGGTAGCGTCAAAAAACAAACAAATCCAAATAAAAGGGAAATTGGTGGGATGACTCTACAGAGGTTTACTGAAAACAACTTTTTTGAGTTAATTTTGAGGCATAATATTTGGGAAAAGGTAGGTTTAAGCTTTAGGACGTTGTAAACTGTACCTGTGACAGGTGTGTAAGGTCACTATGACACTTGATATAGTGTGCTTTGAATAGAACCGCTGCGGGTTTAATTCCTACCAGTAAAGCAAGTCATGACTCAAAGTGTTTACCTTCTCTCTTCCACAGTCCTGGTTCCTCTGACAAGGTCTCGACGAATCAACAGCTAAAACCGTGTCATGACAATTGGGAAAAAAAAAAGCATCACGTCACTGCTGATCAAGAGCAGACTGCTGACACTAAAATGTTCCCTCTCGCCAACGCTATCCAGTACGACTACAGAACCCGAAAGGTCCCGCCCCACCTTACCTGGCCCCCTGATCCAACCCAATTTGAACTGGAACGTCCGTGTGTTGTGTGTGTGTGCGTGTGTGTTTGCGTGTATGTGTGTGTCCTGACCACCCCACCCCCGAAAAGGCTGGAGGCCTCAACGAAATGGAATGGACAGACTGGGAATTCCAGGAGGAAGATGAGGAACTGTTGCACGCACACCAGGAAACGTTGGAAAAGAAACACAAATACGCCAACCTGGCAATTGACCAATTTTTACATTTGTTGTTGTTTTTTTTTAATCTTTTGTTACTTTTGATCCTTTTGTTGTCTCCACCGTGAAATTCCATGCATTGGCTGGGACATCCAAAAACAAAAAATAGTAGGGGAAAAAAACAGCAAGGTCAGATGATCGCCACCCAAATTGCGCCACCAGGTAGCCAGGTGACATCTACCTGACAATCCCTCCCCCCTCGCCACCACCAGAACCGCAGCCGCAACCCTGTATGCGCACTCGTGCACCTCAATCGCTCAGCCCTCACGACTCATTGATTTCCGATTGGCCAATCATAGTGACGCCATCAGATGGTGTGACAAATATGCACTAAGTGGCTGGTCTTTTGTTTACCTGTCCAAGTATCAGGGCACTTTGCTGCGGGGGAGGAGAAGAAGTGTGAGCCAGTTTGAAAGAGTTGAAAACACTAAAAAGGCTGCATGTGATCTTTCATCCCCTCACCTATGCACTATTCATTCTCCTTAAGGATGAACAAAATTGCACATGACAGCCACAAGAGCGATGAGAGGAGGCAAAGTGGAGCGTCACTTTACAGAGATGTGGCTGCGCTCGTGGTCATTTAATCCTTCACGTGCACCACACACACACACACACACACGCGTCACAATTTCCCCCCAAATAAGTCAGCATTCAGAATTAGAGATGGGCATAGTGATTGATGAATTGATGACTGATTGTCCATTGATTGACGTAAGACGGAGTACGCTAGTTTCAACCAAGCAACAAGAACATGTTGAGCTATATTCTCCCATTCTACTCAATCCTGCATTGAAACAGGAGTTCAGAACATGCGGAGAGATAGAGAGATTCGCTCACCCAGTGCTCACCCCCCTGAGGTGGGGATGATGTCATGCGTCTTTATTCATTCTTATACAGTGGTTTGTACAAATAAATATGAAATTAATCATTAAATATTAGTTAGGGAAGGTGTGAAAGAATTTTGTCCCCCCCTCCCATGACGGAAAATAATTGAAAACAACTGTTCTAACTTTTATAGTTAAATATACACACAAAATTGTTTTTTTTTTTAATTGGACTCAAATGCCCGTCTCTATGCTGCACGGTGCCACACAGCTAGAAGACCTGAGTTCGATTCCACCCTCGGCCATCTCTGTGTGGAGTTTGCATGTTCTCCCCGTGCATGCGTGGGTTTTCTCCGGGTACTCCGATTTCCTCCCACATTCCAAAAACATGCTAGGTTAATTGGCTACTCCAAATTGTCCATAGGTATGCATGTGAGTGTGAATGGTTGTTTGTCTATATGTGCCCTGTGATTGGCTGGCGACCAGTTCAGGGTGTACCCCGCCTCTCGCCCGAAGACAGCTGGGATAGGCTCCAGCACCCCCGCGACCCTTGTGAGGATAAGCGGTAGGAAATTAATGAATGAATGAATGCCCGTCTCTATTCTGAATGTTTTACAGGAAGTCTCACACACATACACACACACAGCACAAGCTTCATATTATTAGCTTTCATTTAGCTTGTAAGGTTTTTTTTCCTTGTGATCTCATTTATTGACAGATTTGGTTTTTGGTTTTGTTCCACTTGGATTGTTTTTGCACGTCATAACACCTTCCACCGTAGTTTATATAGAACGCTTTCAGACCACGCCCTGGATGTCAACAAAACAGTACAAACCTCTTGAATCTCTCGCGTACGGACAAGCACGGTAGCAAGAGCTCATCACACACAAAACTGCGTTGCTTCACTCTATAATCCCTTAGCCCAGTCCAATGAACACACACACACACACACACACACACACAAACGACCAACTGTCGAATTATAACTTTGTTATCCAAAATGGTTAATCATTTACTTAATTTGACATTTTTTTAATAAATACATGTAAATGTTCATATTGAAATTTTAATGACATGACACAATCCAACACAAAGAAAGCCGACCTCAAAAAATAACTGGACTGCCTTGGTTCTGTTTTTTGCAGGGATAGTAAAAAACTAGTAACATTAGCTCTATGGACTAAAACATATATCAAAACTATAACAATAACATGAAAGTGCCTCTGTATTCCCTTCATGCAATTAGTATCAAACGTCAGGTTCTTTTCCTCTGCGTGGGAGTTCAAGCAGGATGCAAAATTGGTCTAGACCAGGGTTTCGCAAACCATGCAGGCATCTGTTCATGGAAGCTGGAGCCTATCCCAGCTGATCCACACAATTCACACGACACTATCCATCAGTTGTATGCATCATGCAGGATTGGGAATCCCTAGCCTGGTCTTTATAGAGCACTGCAAACTTTTTTTTTGTAAAGACAGAGAAAGAGAGAGAGATCTTATACATATATATTTATGCTATATGCTCTTTTTACTTTTATTTTTTTTGCTACATGAGCTGCTTGGCAGTCTAGTTATTTTCTGATCCATCCCTTCCCCAGTCAGTAACAAATCAAACACACACACTTACACACATATGAGCAGCATCGCAACATTCTAGTACTTTTAGGTGAACATGTCGACAAATTTGAACTGTAGGATTGAAGAAGAAGAAAAAGTGTTGTTTTTTTTTTGATGGAAAGTATTATTATTGAAAACTATGTGTCGATTGAGCCACGTGCAATGCATTGGGTAGATCATTGTGTTTGTCTGTTAGAGATTTCTAAGAAAGCTACGAGAAAAGAGAAAAAAAAATGTATTTGTCTCAAGTCCACAAGCTCCGGGACTCTAAACTTAGAGGGCCATGAAAAAAAAAATCCTAGTCTTTGTAAGTTGGGGGTATTGTTTTTATTTCCTTTGTCTCTTTATTTTTTAATGTTTCTGTGTAATCATTTGTTTATAAAAAAAAAATAATAATAATGTGGGAGGGCTGAAGGAAAACAAACGACACAACTTCTCTATCATCAAATGGAAAGCGGTGCTCCTATTATAAACAAATGGTAATGAACAAAAAAAATAGCATCATTACTCCTCGCTATCTCTCTCTTTCTCTTTCTTCCTATTTGTATTCTTCTATTGAGTGGGACGGGGAGGGGGGGGGGGGTGGCAAGACAGCAAAGTAGCGCCAGAAAACCTCACCCCAGCACTGCCTGAAACTCACCAGCACAGCGATAAAAACCAACACAAAAACCCTCCCAGGCCCAAATACTCTGAAACGGAACCGAGACTTGTTGTCAAACAGGTAGCCATGTGAGCCTACCCCCCCCTCGTCGCCCCCTTCTGTCCCCTCTGTAAATGACTCTTCTAGTGCTTGTGCTGTAGTGTATAGTTCCCCAGCAGTTAAAAGGTTGTCCCTTAAAAGTGCCTTTTGTTCACAAAACTCCATTTTGTATTTCTTTTTTTTTTTACGTTCTCAGGTTGTGCACGAGAGCCTCCGCTGTTGCACTCATGCACAACTCCCCCTTTGCAAATGAACCATAGTTCCTCCCGTATATCCTCTCTTCCTTTTCTTATCTATATGCTATTATCTACATATAGATATAAAAGGTGTGAATTTATAGATTTTTCTTTTTTTTTTGGTAAAGGCAAAAAAATGTGTTATTGTTCCGCTGTTGCTTTTTTTTTCCTTCCTTACCCTCTGTCTCCACTGTCTGTTTTCTCTTCGACACTGGAGTAGTCTGTAACTGTGTGTCCGTCACTCTCGCTCGCTCGCTCTCTCTACAAAAAAAAAGAAAAAAAAATATTACTGAGAAAGTTGTTTTGTCTTGAGCAGAATGCAGTTAGCTCACATGTTATTCTTGTCTGTATGCTTCACATTGTATCGCCCATACCCATCACTTCTGCTTCTCCATTCAACAGCTAATGTAAGTGAACAAATGACGCTGACGGGCTTTTGGGGGTGTCCTTGTGGTGGTGGGGGGGTGGTGGGTTTAAAGAAGGGACGAGCGGGATCAGGAGTTTATTTTTTTGTTTGGTTTTTGCGTTGGGATAGAGAGAGCTGATGAACTGCTTCAGGATGTTGGAAAAGGGGCTGCTCGGACTACAGTTTGAGAGTTTGCTCTTTCGTTTTGGCTATTTATTGTTTGGCTTTGTTTTACTTCCTCAACCCTTTTTTTGTTCCCTTTATAATTTGGATTTTTTTTTAATATTTGTTATCAGGGTATGCTGTGTTTAAAGGAAGCCTTGGACTTAAAATGAAAGCTACAAGCACCTTATTATACCGGACTTATCCTGCATGAGGTTGAAGGGAAGGGTTACATTTCCACCATGTTTTCCCTTCCAATGAGTATTACAGTATTGACACAGTAACACTCTCAGCAGTATTAGCTAATTACACCGCACCAAGCAGATGCACCAGAGGTCATAACAAGCCCCTTCTGATCACCTCATGCTGGACAGCTCCAGGTCTTTGTTGCTCTTGTTTGTTCTTCAGCGTGTATGGTTACCGGTGTACTAGCCCCCCCCCCAACCCCCTTTCCCCGGCCCCAGCAGCACCCTTGGCCACCCCCACTTCCTCCCAGCTCCTCTATGCCTCTTATCGACGCCCTCAGTGCATCACCACTTCTTTGTGAGAACACCCCCAGAGCTCTAGGTGAAATGCATGTGTTAATTACAGTTTCTTTTCCATAAGAAGAAAAACAGTTTGAGAAGAGCAGCACCTGATTGAATAAAAAGGATGTTCTTGACTGTACCGGCCTGCTGTCACATGATCTTATTTCTAGGACTGCAGTACACACCTCAACAGATTTATAGTATCTCACTAAAGTGAGTACAGCCCTCATATTTCTGCAATCACTTTTATTACAGTATAATGGTTCCCTGCATATTTTTTTTCCAGAAGAAAACACTAACACATTGAATTCACCATAAATCGGTAATCATTTATAATTAAATGGTAACACATGTTAAATGCATAGCATATGGGTACCACTGTTAAAAATAGTCCACACTTTTAACATGTTTATGTCTTTCTGCCTTACTAATAATGGTTTGTGGTCAAGTCAAGTGCTTAAATTTTCCATTTTGTTTGTCCGTCCTTAAACGCACCATAATTGCTGTCAGACGCAAAAAATTTATACACGGTAGAACCTCTGTTAGTGTAAGTACATTTTATCCCATTCATTCGTCATTTATATCATTATGGAATAGTTTTGAGCTCTATATTCTTCTGCCATTCAGACAAATGCTACAAAACACCTAATGTAATCCCCTAATGAGGTAACTGTGCGGTATTATATTTCTGTCTCCCAGAGGGGGCATTTATATTTATACTTACGTTTCTTAAGTACACCCATCTGAGAACAAGTGTGCTAGCTTCTGGAGTTGGATGGTTCTTGTCTTTCCCTCTCAAAGGATACTTCCGGTTAAGGCACCTTCAAAATAAAAGTGATGGTATTATTGCTGATTCGGGTATTCTGAATTCGCTATGAGACGCACCGTATAAAATATGGTATACATACATTTGTTAAGAATTCATTGCTCACTTTCAATTTTATTCGACACCTGCGATTCTGAAAGTCCCAAATTCTTCTATATAATTTAATTATATTATTATTATTATTTAAGTTAAGTGGATTTATAGTCAAGAATTACTGTGTATAGAAGCTGCAGGTTGCAAAAAGTGCAATTTTTAGAAGCGGGGGGAGGCTACTTATTCTCATGCGGAAATAGCTCAAACTCCCAGACGACTACTTCCGTTCTACATTTTGTAAACAGAAGAATCGGGACAGAAAAACAAGTTGGTTGATCGGTTTCAGTTTGTGCCACTAGCTATGTATTTGTTTCATGATTATTCACATTAACGACGCGGAAGGTGTAGTCGGTCAAAACCGTGGTTCTTCTTTACCTCCTCGGAAAGAAAGACGACAAAGAAAAAAGCTAGCTAGCAGGAGGAGCGTCCTTCTTCATGCTGCTTCCACTTCAATGGGGAACTGTCTGTTTTCACAAGGAGCAGATGATCTGTCGCTGCTGAACGAGTCTGAGGGGGGCAGCCTGCCCGGAGAACCGCCGCCGCCCTACCAGGTAAAAACACCTCACGACGGCTTAGGCTGGAGCTTCCATATCCACCTCCTGGTATTTACACCCAGTGGTCACAACATTGACTACACAATGTGGCTGCTGCTATATAAAGTAAACTTGGTAATGGTCCTATATCACATTAATTAACAGTACAGCAACAATAATAAGTAGCTAAATTAATATGACAACTCCAATAATAATAATTAACATATTGTTAAATGAATACATCATTGTTTCCAGGCGCGCCCTCAGCCTTTGCCGGTGTACCATCCCACCCCTGGAGAGAGCCGTCTAGCCAGTCAGCTGACCGAGGAGGAGCAGGTCCGCATCGCCCAACGTATCGGCCTCATCCATCACCTGCCCAGAGGCATCTTTGACCCGGGCTCTGATCCTTCAGACCGCAAAGTGAAGGAGTGAGTTGGGAAGTGGAATTGCCCTGTTCTAATTTGTGGTTTTGCAGCAAGAATCAGCGTGAGCACAGTTTGAGTGGGAGGCATGACCATATCACAGTTGGTCCTTAAAAGCAGCAAAACACTCCTGTCATATATGTATATTGTAACACTCTATTTATATAGTGTTACTCAATTGCAGTGTTTTTCAACCTTTTTTGAGCCACGGAATGTTTTTTACTTTGGAAAAATTTTGCGGCACACCAATAACCAACATTATTTGCTTCTTTCAGCTTTTTCCTGATTACGGACTCGCCACAGCAGATCCTTTTGATCCGCATACAGATTTAACCAACAATGTTACAAAATGTCACCACTACCTTTCACATGCATCACTAAGTCTATTAGAGGAACGAGGCAATCGGCTACGTGTTGCCACACAGACGAATATTACATTGCTCTGCCAGTCTTTACACCAATGACATGTGACAATGACATAATATTTGCAGAAAATTATTAATACATGTTAATTAAAAGAAGTGATATTGAATAATTCCTCACAGCACACCTGATGATTTCTCACAGTTGTTGAAAATCACTGCTCTATTGTAACGCTCAGCCAAACACCAGACCAGGCAGTCGGAACAACAGTTTTTTATTAAGGTCCAGAACAATGATCCCTAACAAGGGCTACTGTCACGGCCGTAACCCACGCCTACAACTCTCTGACATGCAGGTTCTGCCTCATTTCCTGTCCGTCACCCCTTTTCCATCCCAACCCCGGAATTTATCTCTCCATTGCAACACATGCACAAATACAACACATAACACATAATACCCCTAAGGGTCATTACAATATGATCTTTGAGTAATGTTGTTGCCGTAGGTCCTCAATCTATATGCTCATGACGCATAGATGATTTGACAAATTCACAGTAGGTGCAGTGTTTGGTAGTGGATATTAGTTAGTTTTTTCCCAGGTTTATAGGTACTATGTTAGTGCTAGATCATAACATCTACGTATGAGAAACACATAGTAAAACTTTAAAACATGACAATCTTTCTCAATTTGAGAACTAGGCCTGGAAAAATAAAAAATAAATGAATCACACAGTAAATTAAACTCAACAATTTTGCCGGCCTCGGTATATTGCCATGTCTGTTTTCTTTGTCTCCCGCCTCCAAACAAGCAGAAGGAGACTTCATTGGGTTCTTTCCATTGGGTAGCGCACATTGGCATATTTGTTCCATCAAACATCGACTTTTGTCAGTGATGCAGATGTACAGTCGTAGAAATTAAATGAGTAGATTGGAATATAGGGCTGCACGGCGATCGAGTGGTTAGCGGTGGTTTTGTGGTTCAATCCCATCCTCGGCCATCTCTGTGCAGAGTTTGCATGTTCTCCCCGTACTCCGGTTTCCTCCCACATTCCAAAAACATGCTAGGTTAATTGGCGACTCCAAATTGTCCATAGGTATGAATGCGAGTGTGAATGGTTGTTTGTCTATATGTGCCCTGTGATTGGCTGGCAACCAGTCCAGGGTGTACCCTGCCTCTCGCCCGAAGACAGCTGGGATAGGCTCCATCACCCCCCACGACCCTCGTGAGGATAAGCGGTAGAAAATGAATGAATGAATGATTGGATTATACTGTATTTATTGTATTGTTGTTTCAGGCAATACAATATCCTCTCATCATATCCAGCTAATCTATCCTGTGCTCTCTGTCTCCTCCAGGTGTGTGATCTGCATGATGGATTTTGAGTACGGGGACCCCGTCCGGTTCTTGCCCTGCCTCCACATCTACCACATTGACTGCATCGATGCCTGGCTCATGCGCTCCTTCACCTGCCCCTCCTGCATGGAGCCCGTGGACGCGGCGCTGCTCGCCACGTACGAAGCCAACTGAGTGGGCGCGGGTGTGGTGTTCCTGCTTTGAAGTAATTGCACCTTTTCTTAGTCCAAACTGTCCTAGCTGCTCCAGGTCATGTGACGTGAAGCACATGTTCTAGGAAGCGTAGAGAAACTGTACATTACAGTTATTTCTTGGCTCTAATTGGTCGGGGACGCTTTGGACAGTGTGGCAAATCAAGCGAAGTAGCAGCAGAATATTTCCTTAAATTTGACATTTATAAAGCTGACACTCGCGCTGTTAGTGCTTCTTTACGTCTAGTTAAGAAGTCACCAATGTCACTGATGTCATGTGCAATGTCATAGATACAGTTGGCTCGGGATGTCCAAACTGCAGCCCACGGCTTGTCTTTTTATTGGCTCTCATTAGATGTTACTCACTTTCGTTATCACACATAACACAAAACCACGTCATGTTTTCTTCAGATAGCTTAGCATATAGTGACAAACACTGGATCGCTTTTAGTGTCTTTAAGGTACCAACAAAATGCATCCAAATGCCTGCATCCGTAGATTTTTCTGCATGCGGCCCTTGATGGAAAAGTTTGGACACCCCTGATTTAAGTCTTGTAATGAACCCTTGAAAAGGAAGTTAATTGATTAAAAGTGTCCTGATACTGGCATGCCATAAACGATGTGAAGAGCACAATAGAATCAAATGTTTTGTGTTTCACCTTTGAAATCAGGGGAGAACAAACTTTGGGCTCAGAGGTCACATTTGCTTTTTGAAACTAACAAAACTGGCAAAACAATAACTCGTCTGCTTGTTGAATACAGTAGTGTATGTTTAGTCTCTTATTTTCAGGCAAGTGATTTTGCTAAATAGCAATATTTGTCTATAAATAGGAAACTGAACATATACTGTAAATGTACTGATTATTATGGAATTAATTGCAAACTAAAAACAGCAAAAAATAATGCAACACATTTTTATATAATAAGGATGAGGATGCGGTGCAATAAATGGGTCACACTAAACAACACAACAGGCCGTACTTTGCCCACCCCTGTTTTTTTTTAAGTATTAGAGCCACATGGAAAAGAAAAGTAATGATAGAATAAAGTCAAAATGGTATGAGGATAATGAATTTATTTTCAATAATAAATTGTTGCTGCATGGTGTCCTAGTGGTGAGGATGTTGGCCACACAGTCAGGCGATCTGGAAAATCTCTGTGTGGAGTTTGCATGTTCTCTCCGTGTATGCGTGGGTTTTCTCCAAGTACTCCCACATTCCAAAAACATGCTAGGTTTTTTTTAATTTAATTTTTTTAATTGGCGACTCCAAATTGTCCATAGGTATGAATGTGAGTGTGAATGGTTGTTTGTCTATATGTGCCCTGTGATTGGCTGGCCACCAGTCCAGGGTGTACCCCGCCTCTCGCACAAAGACGGCTGGGATAGGCTCCAGCATACCCCGCAACCCTCGTGAGGATAAGCGGTAGAAAATGAATGAATGAATAAACTATTGGAACCTATGAAGATTTGCCATGGCAATATTGCGATTTGATTCTCTTAATGTATTGTCACGATACAACATATTTTTCATTATTTTGGAATAGTAATTCCCCTTCAATGTGGCTCTAATACGCCTTTGTATAACGATTATTGGGATCGGTTAAGTTATCTTGTAGTATTGTGTAGAGGGATTTGAGTTTGCTTATGTGTCTGTGTGTTTTGAAACAATGTTTGGACTGTTTTGCCTTCATGTTCCACAGTGAGAACAACATCACCATTTGTTAGTCTGCTTTCTGCCAACAGTAGAGTTGAATGTAAGCATCAGTGACATCTTTGTATTTCCTCCGGCTGCCGTGCCTTGTTTTTTGGGAAGTTGAAGATTCTTGTGACGTACAATCATGTCGGCTGTGTTGTTTTTTTAGTAATATTCCACTAGGGGGAGCCAGACACCAGCACTCTTGTTTGTGTCACCGTAAAATAGGTCCGAGTTTTTTTTGTTTTGTTTGTTTGCCCACCCCGGCTAATGCTGCTGCTCAGAGTAATTTTTCTGTTTAATTTATATGTTATTTTGGAAGCTTGTTTAACCATTATTAAAGCTGATAATGAGTTAACACCACTGTGTTATTGGCGTCATTGAAGTCGTCTATGAGACGCTATCGAGTCACGTGACCGTCTGGTAAATAATACTAAATGTCAAACAGCTGGACTGAATGTCAGCAGAGTGTAGCCAACATGATAAAACGTGGCACATTTTAACAGGAGCCAACAAACCCAAACTTGCAAACTGTTTTCAACCTTTTCAACATTCTTTTATTACAAAGTCATCAACATGTGAACAAAAAGTACAGTGAAAAATACCACTTATTTAGATTTACACATTTAGAATACAGTAAAGTATGACATCATCACAAATTGACTACAGTACAATTAGGGCACACATGCTTACATTACAAAATGAGTTATCTTTCATTTTAAATTGTTTCCACTTAATGGGAATGCTAAATGGTGTCAGGGGCTGTTTACATGTGGCCTTTTATGACTGAAAATGGATCCAAACTATTTTTATTTGGCCATTTTTTACATTAGAATTGTGTTTTGAAAACATGAAACAAGTACCACATGCTGGATATTCATTCATTCATTCATTTCATTTTCTACCGCTTTTCCTCACGAGGGTCGCGGGGGGTGCTGGAGCCTATCCCAGCTGTCTTGGGGCGAGAGGCAGGGTACACCCTGGACTGGTGGCCAGCCAATCACAGGGCACATATAGACAAACAACCATTCACACTCACATTCATACCTATGGACAATTTGGAGGCGCCAATTAACCTAGCATGTTTTTGGAATGTGGGAGGAAACCAGAGTACCCGGAGAAAACCCACGCATGCACGGGGAGAACATGCAAACTCCACACAGAGATGGCCGAGGGTGGAATTGAACCCTGGTCTCCTTGCTGTGAGGTCTGCGCGCTAACCACTCGCCCGCCGTGCCGCCCCACATGCTGGATATTTTCTTTGTAAATGCTTACAATGGACTAAGTGCTGAGTTGAAACCACAATGGCGGACGGGCCACTGCTGTTTTAGTGTCTCTTGCATAGTGCATTCATTTTGACTTCTGATATACCTCATACCAATACCAGAGCTCTATTTGCGTTAAAAACAATATCAGCAAATGTAGCTTCACAGAACTCTTAACATTGCATATAACATATAAGGCTCATCTCTACAGGAACGTATGAAAATGTAATGACCAGGAAGTTTTGTCTGACTCTCTCTGTGTGGCCGTGAACACGTCAGGCCGAGCACTTGCACGTGGAGACAGCTACGTTTGCAGACACTCCTTTGGCTATGTTTGCTGATAGTATTATAGCTACATTGGCTCAGGGGTTGAAATTCGGTGTATCGGTGATACCGTCAATTTCCAATACATTACACTGCTAACAGAACCCGATACAGATACAGGTAGTGGATTGGATCACCCCATCTAACTTAAAGCACACATATTTATTCTACACAGACAAAAGGCATTGAATGGATGATGTTGCATGAAGCAGGCTGTTGGTTCATAAGTTAAAGTGACATCTGGCATGTATAGAGTATTACACTCATTTCATTCTTCATGCCTCAAAAATGGAGGGGATGGACGAGCCAAGCGTATTATTATAGTCTCTGTGCCCTAAAGCATCCAGATTCCCAGAGTGACGATGGCCACAAACATTCCAACAACCATCCTGAAGAGAGGAGCATCCATGGATCTCACCCAAGTGTTCTTCCCGTATCCTGACAAGGAACTTATGTGCTGCTCTTCACCCACACTCAGCATCTTCTGCACACCCTCAAAAACCTGGAAAACAGTGGATCCATGAGCTGTTAAAAGGCCAACTGGAGGTCATGTGACTGAAGTCAGGAGCTCCTACCTGAATGTTGTGTTCAAAGGACCTCACGGCTTCCTCCAACACGCCGTTCCTCTCCTCTTCACTCAGCTCCACAACATTCATGCGGCTACGGTAGAGCTGCTTGAACAAGTTAGGACTGGAGATGCTGGGAAAAGTGAAGAAAGACAGACCCTCGCTGCTCTTTAGGCCCATGGACTTTTGGGCGATGCGACCGAGGACCTGTCCTCCAGAGAGGTCGCCTAGGTAACGGGTGTAGGCGTGAGCCACCAGGAATTCTGGGTTTTCTTTCCCAATCTGAAGAGAGAAGGAGATAAGTGGTGGTATCTCATGGAGATGTGTTGCGTATGTCACCACACAACCAACCTGCCGGAGTCTGTCGCAGTAACGTCTCGTGGCCGCAGGCACCACCATCATCTCCTTCCAGCCTGGACCGTAGAAGTACTCCAGGTCTTTCTCGATGGACTCCAGCCTGGCCAGCTCAACGGGGAAGTAAATAGGCTCCACAGCTGGGTGCTTGGAGTTCCTGTCCAGCTCTTCTTCCAAAGTCTGATAGATCGCATGGAGGGAACTGAGGAGCATCTGAGGAGCAGAGATCGTCATCATAAAAATGTTGCAGTTGGAAGGTTAATATGGAGAAATGAAGAACTGGCCTACCTTGTACTGTGGCATGGTGACTTGGCCCTTCTGGAAGCTCAGCATTAACTCTGTGTTCTCTGCCCTCATGTGGCTGTCCAGGGTCACCTTTTTGATTTGCTCTGATAGATCCCTGTAAGAGACGCAATACAGTTTTGGACCATGCACTTTGGTTTCTTTAGTCCACATTTTGTCCAGATTTTTTTTAAAGGTTTTATGGCTAATTTGGTTCCTTTGCATGAATGTTGAATGTAAACAATCCTTCAAGTGACTAACAGCAATGTATCCCTTGAGCTGGTTTTTATGAGCACCAAAACTCAAGCATCCTCTGCCATCTTCTGCCTTGTTAGGTGACCCCACCCACTGTGTATGCCCACCACACGCAAAAACCAGGCTTAAGCTACACAACTTAAAATAAAGCCTAGCCATTTTGATCTATTACATTGGACAAGTGCAGTGTTTAAAGTGTCGATGTAAAAACTAGCGCTTCTTGGAACCACACACTTTCAGAGACGGGTATGAACAGATACAGCTCATTAGAATTAAAGCTACAGACACATAAAATAGTCCGGCTATTTCCAGTGCGGCTTATCAAAGCACTTTTAAACTGTCTAACACACTTCCCATAATCTATTACGGGGCCTCTGAGACTTATTTAAAACATTACACTGTAAACCCGAATGTTCAAAGTACTTAAATAAATGAAATTATGCATACTCAAAGTTCTTAAAAAAGTTCTAATAACTTAATTATGTCATTTAACATGTTGTTCCATTTTGAGTACTTTTAACTAATATGTTTTGATTAAATTGAACTATGGCTATATTAAGTAAAATTAACTTAAAAACATAGTTTACATACAATTTAAGACACTGTAAATCCGAATGCTCAAAATAATTAATCGGTATAGGTATAGTTAACTTAAATAGTTAACTTATAAATGTTGATTGCCAGTTGCATTATCTGTCTTTTCAGTTGATTTAACTTGTAATTTTTGATTAATATGAACTTTTTGCAGATTTGTGTAACCTACTTAAAAGAATTTGTAGTTACTTATAAAATAAAGTATCTGTTAAACATGAATAAATCCATTGCATCAGATAGATTTGTACTGTGTAGGTTACACATGCACACCTTCTTCCTATATAAAGAGTTGAAATGAGAACAAAAATGAAAGAATGGAGAATGCATGGCAGAGAGAATGTGAAAAAGAAAACTATTTCTCTTTTCACCCCCAAATTAAAAAAGTATATCTAATATCAACTCCAAAATATTAAAACTCTGATATACTCAAATGTTTGAGTTTATGAACTCATTTATGAAAAAAATGTGGCAACTGATGAGTTCTGCTAACTTCTTTGGGTTTACAGTGTATAATATGGACCTTTATAATATTGTGGTTATATTATATCACTCGGTCCAAACATTTTTGAGATATTCTACCTAAAAGGTAATTCCTAAAACATGAAATTACATCTGAAAGTCAACAATTTCATAACGTTTCCTTTTATAGTGGCATATAAATGCAAAATCAGATGATGCAGGTCACAATAAAGCACTCCAAGGTGCAATTGCGTCTTGTAAATGGTATCATAATGTTTAACGCAGCAAAATGAGTATCGCAGTACTGTGCAAGCCTACATTTACCTTTAAATACAACCCAAATACATAAAAATAAACATAGATTCTTACATTTCTGCTGTGCGTGTCTTCTGTGCGTCCATTGTGGTGCTGAAAATAAGCAGAGTAGATGAGTAAGATGTGGCAGCAAGATAATAAACAAAAAGGCAAGAGTTCTCACCAGTTGGTTATTCCGGTACTTTAAAGCTGCTCAGATACTCTCTGGATGTCTTGCAGGGTTTGTGCCATTGTGCTGTGCTTTTATACCGGCCTCCTCTTCCCTCCCACTAGTGGGATGAAAACAGGAAGTCTGCATCACGCAGCCTCCATGCGAACAGCTCAGCACAAAGCAGATTGGTCTGTGTGGAAATGAGCCTTACCGTGATTCAGCAACAACTCAGGGGGGAGGGAAGTTATGCAATGTTTGGAATAACACAGCTATAGGAGGAGGGCCCAGGCCGAAACATGACACAGCACGGTTGCATTGCACTTACTCCAAACATGACTAAGGCTTTCTGAGGATGAAGTAGTGGGAAAATCACATGATTGTGTACTTTAATAGAACACCAGCACTTTGAACATGAGACTTGAACTAGTTTAATTAATCACATGTTTATCACATGATTTTCTCTTTAATAAAGACACCTAAAGCCACTTAAAAAAATCATAGTATAAAGACAACAATATCTAATATCTAATGCATTATGGATTACTTGCAGGAAATTACTTTGCTATATTCCCAGACAATATAGCATAAATAAGAATAAACTGTAAAAAATATTGTACAACAAAAAATAATCACAGCCTCCTTTACACATTATGTGTCATCAATCCTTTTTTAAATGTATGATTTTTTTAATATGTAATAGTACTGATTACTATTTGCAATTCATCCACCGGTTTGCACACATTATCTAAATAAGTCAAACAGGCAGAGAGTGAACCTGTGACGTTTGAGTTGTTTCTGGCAAGCGGCATCCTGGCGGACTGACCTGTGACCAGCCACAAGTCGTCAGCGCCTACCGTGAATCGGCAGAATAAAGCTCCCTAAACGTGAGTCAGCACACTTTCTTCCGCAAAGTTAGTCGAGGTTTCATGACTTGCATTTAATCCGATAATGTTTTAATTAAATCAGATTTTGTATTTCAAACGAATAAACATACTTACTTTTATCAAAGTAGATACATTTGTATGTATTTTTGTCAGGCTCTTCAAGTGGGCAGGCGTCGTAAAACTGTGCACTTGAACCACGGCGGCAAGGACCCCGTTTTTTTAATCAGGCAATGGCAGTGGCGCGCTAGTTTGGAACTTTGAAATTAAGGTAGACGTCACTCTGCTTCATTGAGTCAGCATACTTTCTTCCGCAAAGTTAGTCGAGGTTTCTGATTTGCATTTAATCCGATAATGTTTTAATTAAATTGGATTTTGTATTTAAAACGAATAAACCTACTCACTTTTATCAAAGTAGATACATTTGTATGTATTTTTGTCAGGCACTTCGGCAGGCTTCGTAAAACTGTGCACTTGAACCATGGTGGCAAGGACCCCGTTTTTTAATCAGGCAATGACAGTGGCGCGCTCGTTTGGAACTTTAAAATGCTTCATTCAAATGTATACTGTTACATCTTCCTAACCAAAGTAGATATACAGCTTTAAAGTGGTTTAAAATTCTTTTTTTTTGCCATTTGTACCATCTTAATTATCATTATGTGATCGTGCCCGTGTCAGCATATTGAAATACTACACTTTAGCTAACATTTACTTGAATCGTTCGAATTGTGTTGAATTATTTTTTTTCTCCGATGTTTCTCTCCTTCTTTGACTGCTCTTTGCTGTTCAGTATGGATGAACTCAGGATACCGTACAAAGATGTTCACATGGCTGTGGAACATTTAGAAGGCTCAGAATTGTGTGTTGATGAGTGTAACGCCAGCATGCCTTGCAACGTGAGTTTTTGCCCCTGCACCATTATCTTCATCTGTTCCTTGACATGTACTCCATATCCCACTGGATGCAGTTTAGACTTTTGGACTCCGCTTTGGGTCAGTTTATGGTCATTCATGCCCATAAATGGTCATTCATGACCATAAACTGACATAGAATTAGCCATTTTACTCTATAGTCCTTTTTAAAAGGTTGACATTTTGTGCTTCATGAAATAGTCCCTGAAATGAGTTGTATTATTTTCTATGTGAAGCTCCATAATCATTGTCAATCAAGTTTTTTATTTATTTGAAACCGTTTTACCTTTTGCAGGAACTGACGGTGCAACAATGGCAGTATGGTAAGGACCCTTACACGTGATAGTCTAATCATGGGAATTATAACTTTAAATGTAATTATGAATACACAATTGATTACAGACAATGGAGTAGCCGAGTTGGTACCTTGTGGAGTGGGGTCGGTCTGCTCTGTCCTTCCAATATCCCAAGACGGATGCAGGAAGAGAAATCAGGTGCATGATCACAATATTTTTGCTTTTCTTCAATTAATTATTCCAGAGATGTCTTGATAGTGACAGCGACACTCATTCTCGGATGCTGATGGATTTGTTCAAAGAGAAAACAGAAAAGGATAATCAAAAATCCTCCATTAGCTATACAGGCATTTTTTTTTTACACCTGATCAGACTACAACGTACATGCATTTTGATAAGAGCTCGGCATGGATTATTTGCATGTATTAACACACTCCACAGCAAGGAGGAAGTGGAAGACCATAGAGGAGTGTAAGTGTTGTGTCAAAGTGAAAGTTAGCTAGTGAAAACTGTTTTTCCTCCCTTTTCTTGTTGGGAACTGATATTTACATGAAACTTATCAATGTACTACTGCTGATTAGTAAAGCACATACAAATGTAGAAACAAGAGACTTGAACGAGAGTCTAATATTTATTTTGGTAGGTCCCATGTTTACTATATAGCCATAGAACACAATATTCGGTGTGCAAAATGGTCGGTACTGAAGGGGTTGTCTTTTGAAAATTGCCTGGAAACACATGTATACCACAACCCCAAACTACATGGCAAAGTGTTTGTCATTGTTTACTTGACTTCCAACATTGTGACACTTCCAGATTGCACAACTTCAAGGCTAATCGACCTTTCCACTGTATTTACACTAGAGGGTAGCGTTTTCTCTTTCTACTCGAGCCTACATTCTTTCTTCTCTGCTCAGGCACAACTAGGTTCTGTATCGGAATCCTGGGAGTGTCACAACCATCAAGACGACTGTGGCACAACCTCACTCCCCTTCCTAGCTGCTCCTTCCTCAGCATCAGCTATTACTTTGACTGTGAGCTCCATACTGAATCCAAGTGTGCCCAAACCCATGACTGACACCGCTGGTCTCGCTGGTTCTACATGCGGGCCTGTTGGCACAGCTTGGGACACGCTCGGATCTACGAGGCCTGCCTGCTCTGATCCTGTCTGTGCCGCTGCTCACCTACATCTGCTTGGAGAAGCCCTGTCCCTGATTGGACACCTTCTTAAGGGGACAAATGTGAGAACATTCATAGAGGACGAGCCCTTCATATGCTGTGTAGTGGCTATTTGTCCTTCAAAAATAAACTTAACTTAAACTATAATCAAAAGGCCACTGATGCACCACGGGTTGTGCTTTACGCAGGCAAAAGAGTCATTGTCCATACAACTTTGTTCCGTTTCTTCTTATTTCTTTTTATTGCCAAGCAAGCAAACTAAAAGGGAACAAAGGCATTGTCTCCTATTGACTCTCTTGCTCTGGTACTAAAAAGAAATAAGAAGAAACGGAAGAAAGGTTGTATGGACGATGACTCTTTTGCCTGTGTAAAACACAACCCGTGGTGCATCAGTGGCCTTTTGATTATAGTTTAAGTTAAGTTTATTTTTGAAGGACAAATAGCCACTACAAAAGTACAAAAACCATAGGCCCACCCCGGTGCACGCTGGTCCTGTGAGCACTACCTCCATAAATAAATTGCAGGTGCCCAGGGTGTTATCCAGTGAAATAAACCCACAAATAAACTAATTAACCCCAACAAAATATGATAAATAACTAATAAATGACTAACAAAAAATATTATCAAGTAATCCAAACAAAACAACAACAAAAAATAAATCAACAGATATTAGAAACCTAGGAACACACTACTAAATAGCTCCTACATGCTGGATTTTCTGGTCACCAACGTGTTTCTAAATGTATGTCGTCCACAGAAATCAGTGTGTGTCTCCAGTAGCTTGTTTCTTCTGTTGGACTCTCTACTGTGTGCCCTTCCTCCACTGATGTCCCTCACCTCACAGATACCAGAGCTGCATAGCTGTACAGATGTCCCACTGGTTAGTAATGTGCAACACAAATTTATATACACTCACATGCTATTGGCCTTCAATGCCGTTTTTTATTATAGGCTTCTGCTATGGAAAACATCAGCTATATGATGCCAGGTTTGTGAATGACGGCTGATACAGTACCATGATGTATATAACAAATCACTTAAACAACACTGTCAATTAAATGTACTATATCAGTGCTTCCATTGCTTGTCATTGGCCTTCTTCAAGGAGCAATGACCTCTGGAAGTCTAAGGAGAACTGAAAACTGCAACATTTTCCAAATATTTATAAATGCACAGGGGTCATACTCCAGCAAAGTGGAACAATATTTTTTTTGATGTTTGGTTTAAATCGGGCCATGACAGTGATGCACAGCAGTACGCATCCTTTGCATGTTTAAAGAGAATGTGCCCGCATTGATTGTGGGGCCCTATGAGGGCGGCCTTGACAACATCAGTTATTCAATAGGGTTCTAGTGTTGTGTAAGTTGCGTCTCCCTGGGAAAGTCTACTCTTCCAAGGTATGAGAGTATAACCATTAGTGGACCTGTACAGGAGGTGAAATGTGGTTTACGTCCCAGTCTCATACCAGCTCGACACCCTTGGAAGAATACTAGTGGGTGCATGGGAGTTTACCCAACCGGTCCCTTGTGGTTCCTGTGGTGGGTGCCCCGAGAGTACGTGATTGGTGGAGCGCTAGTAAATGCATGCAGTCCTTGTACAACCACAGCAGGAAGCTGGTTTGCATTGCCACCAGTAAGTCCAGCCTTTTTCCAGTGAACATTGGCCTACGCCAAGGCTGTTCATAATTGTCATAGACAGAATTTCTAGGCACAGCCAAGGCATCGATGGAGTCTGGTCGCGGGCCTGAGTATCTCATTTCATATTTGTAGATGATGTGGTCCTGATGGCCTCATTGGGCTGTGACATTCAGCATTTACTGGGGTGGCTTTCAGCAGAGTGTCAAGCTTCTGGGATGATACTCAGTACCTCCAAATCCGGGGCCATGGTCCTCAGTCGGAAAAGGGTCAATTGCACCCTCCAGGTTAGGAATGAGGTCCTGCCCCGGAAGGAGGAGTTCAAGTGTTTCGGGGTATTGTTCACAAATGAGAGAAGGTTGAAGTGTGAGGTTGACAGGCGGATCGGCGTAATGAGGTCGCTGTACAAGCGTGTACGAGTACAAGCGACTGAAATGAGTTTCCTCCATTGGGTGACTGGACTCACCCTCAGAGAGGATGTGGAGCTCAGTCATCCTTGGACACTCCAGCGTGTCCTAAGATTGTCTCAAAGCCAGCCTGAGAACGTGTTGGTGTCTTCCCGATACAAATGGAAGAGGTGGCTGCTGGCCGGAAAGTCTGGGCTTCCCTGCTGAGACTGCTGCCCCTGTGACCTGGACCCGGATAAGCTGAAGAAGATGGATGGATGGATGTTCATTGTGCAGTAGCAATGAATAAGTGGTTGTTCATTGTCAATGCTTTGCTGGTGAAACTATGACTAGACTACTGTGGTATTGTTTGCGCAGTACTGTCGTTGTTAGCATCAGCTGTTAAGCAGACATTAGAAACTAACATCCGCAGGTCTGAAGTGGCTTAAGGGCAGGCTCCACAGTGTTGAGAAAGTAGTGTACACATTTTGTGAAGTTAAACACACTCCTCATTAAATTAATCAATAGAACATGTAATGTTCTTCCACCAAAAATATAATTCAGTCCTTTACTACAAATCAAAACCTTCCCCTTTGCATTTTCTAATTTCCATTCCACAGCAAGCAACTTAAAACAGCCATGCAGGCATGTTGTTCTCTTCTGGGTGTGGAGAAAGTGCCCCGGGACACTCCTCCGTCCGCCGCCCTATTTAGGAATGCTAAGGAGCCTGCAGACAGTAGAACCTGTTATACACACAAGAATACCCAAATAAGTGTACTCATTTATGTGTGTTCTCTACATGGGGAGCGGCAAGAGGGCCAACGTGCGATAACTGTATGACATAAGCGCATTTTTTTTGAAAACCGTCAGATAGGAGTCCACACATACTGAGCCTATTTGGATGAGAGACACATTTCGGTAGCAGCGGGTCCAAGCAAGCACCCAGAGAAGATCGAAGCTTCCAAGATCTGGCAATAAAGTGAGTGACATGTTATGTTGTGCTTGAAAGTAATGATACAAGAAATTATTTTGCAATCAATGATTAAAAGTTTGTTCAACGGAGGAAGTATTAGTCCTGCATAGAGTTGAAGCTTTAGTACCCGAACCCCCACTTCAATTGTGTCAAATCACATTATGTGTACATTCAAGTAATTCCAAATATACCAAAAAAATGTCATAGTGTTCAAGTTCCATCTATAATCAGTGTGGTTTTATTTTTAACATTTAACACTATTTAGTTCATGTTTGCATGAGAAAAGTAGAATGCAGTCAGGCAGGACTGTTGGGTATTTTACATGATTTTAAAATGTTCTAAGAATAGTGGCGCAAAATGAAAACGAAAGGCTGAGTATTTACTTTACATCATCTGTGAGGTGAAAGAAGAGCAGCAGCTAGGAAAACAAAAGATTCACCTCGCAGTTCTACAGCGGTGTCCAAACTGCGGCGTGTTGTACATGGTAGAAATACACTTCCAGTCATTCCTCATTTATCACGATTAATTGGTTTCAGACTCGACCGTCCGTCAAAAGTAGACCTCATAGTCACATTTCCACTCGTATTACACAATACTGTTCAGAGTTGAGTTTTACCTTGTATAGGTTATGGCCGCATATGTGCCCTGTGATTGGCTGACCAGTCCATGGTGTACCCCGCCTCTCGCCCGAAGACAGCTGGGATAGGCTCCAGCACCCTCGTGAGGAAAAGCGGTAGAAAATGAATGAATGAATGAAGGTTATGGCCGCAACAGAAGCCGGCGTTGTTATTATCATCTTAGCTCATTTAACCTGCAATAAAAGCCTGTTGTTGTGGTGATCAAGTCTCACTGAACAATTACTTATTTTTTGTATTAGTTTATAGTCAACATGATCCATTACCGAACACATGCATTTGTGTGGAGAAAAGGAAATAAGCTGTTCCAGGGTCAAACCGCCACCATTGTTAAACATTAATTAACTTATGGGCAACAAGAGCCACAATAAAGCCAAATAAAAAGCAAATCATTTGTGTGTCTGCAATATGATGACATCGTTGGTAACCTCATGCATGAAAATGATTCGACTCCCAGGTTTTTCTCATTTCTGAGGCATTTTTTTTCTTGTAAGCCAGGGGTGTCCAAAGTGAGGTCCAGGGTCCATTTTTGACTCACGCTTTGTTTTATTGGCCCTCCGAATATTAAAAATATAAAATAATTATTCATAAGATATATGGCATTATCAGATATTACAGTAATAGCAGTGTGCTTTCAATTTATTATTATTTTTTACATGTAGCCCTTGATGAAAAAAGCTTGGACACCCCTGGTGTAAGTAGACACACAACCTGCTAAACACGTCCTGAGAAGCTTATAAATAAAAAAAACAAATAGTGTCACAGGCTACAAAACTCTCTCTCTGCTCTCTCCCTCGCCCAGTTATGAGTAACCACATGGAGCACTACGGCTTCAACCCCCCAGAGCTGAGGCTGGTTCTACTGGGGAACATTGGATGTGGCAAGACGTCGTCGGCCGACACCATCCTGGGCCAGCTGTCGGACATGTCCTCAGCGACCCCCAGAAAAAGCCAATTGCGCCAGGATTTCACAGAGGACAGGAAGGTGACCCTGGTGGAGGCGCCAAGGTGGTACTGGAATGGTTTGGAGATGGAGGAAAGCGTCAAGAAGGAGACGGAGCGAGCCATGACCTTACTGGCACCCGGTCCTCATGCTTTTCTGCTGCTGGTGCCTGTCAGTCAGTTCACAGAGGTCAGTCCAACTTTCATTATAAAAAAAATTGACTTTATTTGGTAACATTAGCATTAGCATTAGCAAAACTGCTCTCGTGGATTTTTCAGGGGAAAGTAACATTTTACCTAAATGGAGTATAACATTTAATATGCAATATATTAGACTAGAATAGTCCTTTATTGTCATTGTAACAAGTACAACGAAATAGAAAAAGTGCCCAACAGTCAGTGCATCATTCATATATCAACTACAAGAAGAATAAATAAATAAGATTAAAAAATAAAATAAATAAATAAAACACTCAGTCAAGCATATACAGTAAACCTCGGATATATCGGACTCGGATATATCGGAAATTCGCTCACAACGGACAGATAAAAAAGAACCGATTTTTCTGTAATGCATTTCCAATAAAAATTCATTGCATATATCGGATTTTTTATAACGGATTTCGCCTATTTCGGACAAAATCTCCAGTCCCGTTCCAATGCATTTCCATTAAATTTCCCTCGCATATATCGGATGGCCGCATCGTGGCGCTCCGATTCGCCGAATCGTGACAGGCCGCTATACGACGTCATTTGCAGCGTTGCCTGCGCGATTTATATTCACGTCGCTAGGAGGTACATTGGAAACATAGTCAAGGAAGTGCCTTTTTATAACGGATAAAATCCGATTTACACATATACCGGATATAAATCCGATATATGCGTAAAACGGACATTTTCCGGTATACGCATATAACAGATTTCGCTTATATCGGACAAAACCAGTGGGAACAATTGAATCCGATATATCCGAGGTTTACTGTAATTCAATTCATAATTAGCTATTGCACTATGTTAAGGATTATTCCTTAAGGCGTTGAGGGTAGTTACTGCGGTCGGGTAAAAACTGTTTTTAAGTCTGTTTGTTCTTGATTTCATTAACTTGTAACGTCTACCTGACTGCAAAAGCTCAAATATGGATTGGCCAGGATGGGACACCCTGGACTGGTGGCCAGCCAATCACAGGGCACATATAGACAAACAACCATTCACACTCACATTCATACCTATGGACAATTTGGAGTCGCCAATTAACCTAGCATGTTTTTGGAATGTAGGAGGAAACCGGAGTACCCAGAGAAAACCCACGCATGCACGGGGAGAACATGCAAACTCCACACAGAGATGGCCGAGGGTGGAATTGAGCCCTGGTCTCCTAGCTGTGAGGTCTGCGCGCTAACCACTCGACCGCCGTGCAGCCCCAGTGAGGGAATAATTAATAATAATTAATATAGTGCAGTCCTTTGCAATACCGCAGTTTGTGTATCGTTCCCCTCACTATATCACTATAAAATAATTACATTCAATTTCTAGAAATGGTCACTGTTTCATGGTTGACTATGGCCTATGAGTAAAAAATAATAATATTTAAGAAAATTTTGCTTATTCTTGGCCTCAATTAAGCATGTTCAAGTTTTTAGGTTTAGTTTATTTCGAACATAAAAACTGTTAATGTTTTTTTTTGTTAACATTATTTAAACGTTGAAGCCATTTTTTTTTGCTTCTTCTGAATAGATGGATGGCCGAGTACCTGCACAGCTGCAGCAGGTGTTTGGACAAGACGTGTTGGAGCACACGATGGTGCTACTGACGTGTGGGGATTATCTCATGGGAAGAACTGCAGAGGTAAGGACAAACTTGGACGGATGAAAAAAAAGCCTTGTTGCAAAGTAAACCTGAATGTTTTGTATTGTATAAGAGATGGTTTTATTTATTTATTTATGTATTTATTTATTTATTTATTTATTTATTTATTTATTTTTGCAGGAGTATATTCAGAAGGAGCACCCAGGCCTGAGACGAGTAATTGAGCTCTGCGGGGGGCGCTACCATGTCATCAATAACCGTCACCGGCGGGACCGGGAACAGGTGCAGCAACTTCTGGATAAGGTAGGAGTTTCATTATTGGTCTCATTATTTTTGGGATTTAGTACTGTTATATAAGAAAGTGCAATTTTTTTAAACATGAAGTGCATGTGAAAATGGAAAGCAAAACAGTTCTCTTTTACTTTTACTGTGGTCATTTTTTAACAAGTGTATTGCTCAACACAGCAGCAACAGAACCAGTGTTGTAATAGTGGTAAGAAGCAAACTGCTCACCCAGCATTAATACTGCTGATGAGGAAAAAAACAACAACAGTACGGCAAGTAAGCAAGCAATGGCCTCGTTACTAAGGTGCATTAGTTTCAACCAACATTTTAAAGCAGGGGTCTCAAACTCAATTTACCTGGGGGCCACTGGAGCTAGGGTCTGGGCGAGACTGGGCCGCATCAGGTTTTCAAAAAAAAAAAACACAACGCATTTATTAAAAACAGAAAAATTAATAAACTTTTCTTTGGTTTCGACTTTCTACAAGAAAAGCTCTGATAAAACATTCCACTTCCACCTCAAATATCTTAATTTTTATTTTTCTGCACTAAATAAGATGAAAAATAAATAAACAAATCAAGAATAAAGAAAATCAATCAATCAGTAATAAATAAATAAATACAATAATAACAATAAAACGGCAAATAATAAAAACTTAAGAAACCACATATAGTTGGTGGGTAGACAAATACTTTTTTTCAGATTAAAATGAACAAAGCATTATTAGAGCCCTGTAGACATGACAAGACACGACTATAGTCACATTTATACTTTTTTTATTTACAACATATTGCGCAACTGCAGGGTCTTGAGACACATGCTAACTCGCAAACTAAGAGCTAGAGAGCTAGCATTCAAGTTATTTCCTTTAAACTTAAATAGCCAAAAACTTACCACTTCCACACGGATAGGAGGTTAACTATTAACAGTTATTTAACCTTGAACATGAACATTAATCAAACGTAATAATTTCTTCTGGGTACAGGATACCATACAGCATCCATATCAAACTAGTGTCCTGCGGGCCACATTTGGCCCGCAGGCCGCGTGTTTGAGACCACTGTTTTAAAGCATACAGAGGTACAAACCAACCGTGTTATTTCAAATGCAGGTGCTCCCATTTAATAAAAAAAAACTACATCAGAAGGTTGCCTAAAGCAACAGCTGTCTTTGACACTGGTGGTTATTTGATTTTGTAGAACACGCCCCCAGCGACTATACAGTAGGAGACTTAGCGATTCATCGTATAGAGGCGTTAATTGGAGCATTTACTGTAGTATCTCAACGGGGGCGTCTAAACCAAAGTCAAGTGTTTCTGAACTGAGTTCCTGGTGAGCTTTTTGACATTCCTACATTGCTCAACAACAGTCTAAACCGGTTTTGGTTTTCTTGATAAGGTTTATCTATTATGACTGTAAGCATGGCTGGTGCTTGGAATTTTACCGTCATTTGAACTGAATACATTATAATACATTTACTCTCTTTCCTTGTTGTAAAAGGTGGACGATATGGTGAGGAAAAACGACGTGCACTCCATCAAAACAAGGCAAGAAAGGGAGTTGGAGGAACGAGTGCTGCAACGAAAGAGAGAGCTAATGGAAAGTTTCCGAATGCAGCAAGAAGCGAAAAGAGAATCTCTGGCATCCACTTATACACGAAATACAAGCATGTCGGAAAGGAGTGTCGACAGAGCGGAGTCTTACAGAGATGTCTGGGAGAGGAGCAGGCAAGATGAGATTGAGGGCATCAATGGCGGAGCTTCTGATGTGCTCCAGTCCAGTCCGACCGTTTCAGCACCAAATCGATGGCAGCCCGGCCTAAATGATGATGGCGCATATGAAAGGCGCTCGTTTAGATTGAATGCAGGTGAGGATGGAGAGAATGAATTTGTTCGTCATTACACTGTTAAGATAACACTTTGGACCAGGGATGTCAAAACCTTTTCTACAGCGGGGTTACATATTGAAAAATTAAATCATTCACCAGCCACTTTCAAATGTTGTAAAGGAAGTTATATGTCACCATAAAAAAAATATATATCCTTGTGATATACGTATGTGAAAACCATATTATTAACTACAAACTTTGCTATTTTTTCCCCAAAAATATTTCAACTTTCTTCTTAAATAATCTTCATAAATTTCATAAAAATATGATGACTTTATTCCTGTAATATTTTTTACTTTATTCCCATATTAAATTATAAGCCAACCTTATTTTCCAAAAATACACCATTATTTATTTTTTATTCAATATTACTACTCTAAGCTGCTAAAATTATATTATTTTTCCTCACAATATTATGATTTAATCGGCTAGTTGTGACTTTTTTTCTTGTTAGACTAGGACTCCCTTAGCTTAATATTAATATTAGCTTAATATTTTCACTGTTTTTTTTTCCCCCATTTCTGATTAGGTTTTTTCAACAATTTCAACTTTGTTCTGGTAAATTTTCTTGTTGTAATATTATGACTTTCCTCTCACAATATTTTGACTTCATATTTTGCCGCAATATTATACCATATTACCCAACCTAATTTTCCTAATTAAATTAAATTATGTTGAAAAACAAGGTTTTTTCCTTTAATATTTAATCTTTGTGCCTCTGAAGCGATGTTACTTTTCCTCATAATATTATGACATTATGCTCCTAAATTGTGCCTTTTTCTCATTAGATTACAACAACTTTAAACAAAAAAATTTGACTTTATTCTTGTAAAATTACCGCTGATATTTATATTTTTGCTGTGTTGCCAAAAATGATCCCTCGGCCTCACTTTGGATGAAGTTGTTGCAGTTCAAACCTCACATTAAGTTCTTCTTGGGACACAAACTTAGTAAAATACATAGTGTATTACCATAACAAGAACACTTGAACTTGAAATGCTCTTACTTTGCATACTTTTGCTTTATTTTGCACAAGATCCAACCTCTGTGCCTATGTGTCCTCTAGATGGAGCCAAACTCTCACAAATGTTGGAGGAGAGCCCGACTACTAAAGTTGTTTCCACTTGTGAGTTAGTAGATGCTTACACACACACACACACACACTTTTCCCCCTCAAAATATTTGATTTAGATGATGAAAAATGAACCCTTGTTTTATCTCGTAGTTCACCACAGAATCAACAGCTTTGAGGAGAGATCCCCTGGGCACTCCCCCACCTCCTCCTCTCACTCTCCTGTCTTCCCCCCCGACCCATCCACACTGACCTTCACTGCATCCCCCGCCACATTATCCTCGCCGTCCTCACCAGAGCTGCGTCTGGTGATGCTGGGACGATCTGGCTCGGGGAAAAGCGCAGCTGGCAATGCCATCTTGGGCCGTGCTGAGTTTGAGTCCCACCCGGACAGCCTGGTCGCCATCACGCAGGAGTGTGCCAAGAAGAAAGCAGTGGTGGCAGGGAGACGGGTTTGTACCATTTATGTCATGGTTCTGGGTTTTTTCTGCCTTTTTGTGTGGAGTTTGCTTGTGGTTCCCTGAAGACGGTCTGGCTTCACCTCATATAGTTGCCTCCACAATTTTAAACCGTCCAAAGCCTGCCCCCCCCAAAACTAGAGTTTTTCAATTATATAAAGTCTTAAAAATGGATTCCTGGAAGGAAGAATTAACTATACATTAGCCAACATAGTTGACAGCTTCTGGCCGCGCTTTTCTCACAATACACGTTTTCTCCAAACCAGCGAGAAATCTCATGTTTTATGAGGAGATCTTGCGACACCCCTACTGTTACCTCATTCACCTACTGATACACAGCATCAGGAGCAACTAAGGAGTTCAATATCTTGCCCAAGAGTACTTAAACATAATCATGGGGGCACCGAGGATGGAGCAAGCAACCTTGGGCCGCACGGCTGAAGGCGTCACATTCCCGTGTTTAGGTGTAAGGGTTGGTAAGGGTTGCCATAAAGTGCCATATGATGGGGTATTTACCGATATCTTACTGATATCCAGCACGACCAATATCAATATTGGCAGCAGCTCTTCCCTCAAACTATCCATCTGTTTTCTATGCCGCTTATCCTCATTAGGGTCGCGGGTATGCTGGAGCCTATCCCAGCTGTCTTTGGGTGTGAGACGGGGTACACCATGGACTGGTGGCCACCCAATCACAGGGCACATATTGACAAACATATAGACAAACAACCATTCACACTCTCATTCATACCTATGGACAATTTGGAGTCGCCCAGCAAACCCAGCAAATGACCCGCAACACACTGAAAATGAGTCTCAAACCCACTTTTGAATTCATTCATTCATTCATTTTCTACCGCTTTTTCCTCACGAGGGTCGCGGGGGTGCTGGAGCCTATCCCAGCTGTCTTCGGGCGAGAGGCGGGGTACACCCTGGACTGGTGGCCAGCCAATCACAGGGCACATATAGACAAACAACCATTCACACTCACATTCATACCTATGGACAATTTGGAGTCGCCAATTAACCTAGCATGTTTTTGGAATGTGGGAGGAAACCGGAGTACCCGGAGAAAACCCACGCATGCACGGGGAGAACATGCAAACTCCACACAGAGATGGCCGAGGGTGGGAATTGAACCCTGGTCTCCTAGCTGTGAGGTCTGTGCACTAACCACTAGACCGCCGTGCCGCCCCACTTTTGAATTATTTATAGAAAATAGCTTGCTTAAAAGCCCCATGTCTACATGTGTTGACTATTTGCGCCATTCCCTCTCTCCCTTTAGGTGGCAGTAGTGGACACCCCAGACTGGTTCCACTCTGAGAGTACCCCAAATGAGGTGCGAGCGCAGATCTCCTCCTGCGTCGCCCTGTCCAGCCCGGGGCCCCACGCCTTCATTCTTTGTGTCCCAACAGACCAGCCAACCAAGGTGGAGCTGCAGGCCCTCAGCGCCCTTGAGACTGTCTTTGGCCAAGATGCTGTGGAAAAACACACACTGGTCCTCTTTACATATGCAGATCGCTTGAAAGAGAGTGGCAAGGCGGGGACCGACAGTGTAGAGGCGTACATCGCCAGCCAGCGTGGAGATTTGTTAAAGCTGGTGGAGAAATGTGGGGACCGCTACCATGTAATGGAGCGAGGCGGCGGGAATGTGGAGGAGCTGCTGGAGAAGGTGGAGCAGATAGCAGCAGAGGCCGGTGGGCAGTGTTATTCCTGCCCCGCTTTCCAGGAGGCTGAGAATAGAGTGAGGGAGAGACAGGCTGAGATCACGAGGGAGAGGAGGAGGAAGAAGATGGAGGAGGACAACTTTCGGGCCGAACGGCGTTCTCTCTACCCGTACATGCAGACTGTGGCCGAGGCCGAAGAGGAAGTGAGAGAGGAAGAGATTGAGAAAACACGAACCGAGGCGGAGCTCAGCGTCAGCGCCATGAATATTGAAAGCCTCCCATCTATCACGATGGCCAATATGTCCCCTTCAATGTTCCAGTCTGTGATGGAGAAGGTGCAATCCAATGTCAAGATGCTTCCCCAGCTGTTGTCAGACAGCTCTGTGTGGGTCAGCGACGGAGCAAAGAAGGTGATGAGCAGTCCAGTCTGGGGCTCAGTGGGGAGCGGAGCAAAGAACGTCCAGAAGGTGGTGGCGGACAGTCCAGTGTGGGGGAAGGTGGGAGCTCAAGCCGGACACGTCTCCAAGCTAGTGGGAGATAGACTTCCCAAGGTGGTGGTGGACAGCTCGGCATGGGTCGGGTCTGGAGCAAAGGCTGCAGCGTCGAGCCCCGTGTGGGGGGAAATGGGTTCCAGAGCCAAAATAGTTGCAGACAACTCCATACGTGTCGGATCTGGCATTGGAAGCAGCGCTAAGAGTGTAGCGCAGAGTCCCGTGTGGAGAAAGGTTGGATCCGGGGCCAAGTCTGGTGCTAAACTGGTGGCTGATGGCTCCGTTAGACTTGGAGCCGGACTTGGTGCCGGTGCAAAGAAGGTGGCACAGAGCCCAATGTGGGGGAAGGTGGGCTCGGGGGCTAAAACGGGCGCCAAAATGATCACAGAGAGCTCAGTGTGGGAGAAAATGACAACAAACGCCAAAAAGGTTCCAAAAGTTGTCATTGGCGGCGCCTTGTTAGGTTTAGTCCTGGGTTTGTTTTTAGGGGGAGCCATCGGCGGGGCTGCAGGGGCTGTTGTCGGTTCTGCTGCAACTGAAGTAGGAAGACGAAAGTTTGCCAAGAAAAGCACACTAGAAAATGTTGAGACGCAGCTAAACGACGCCATGGATTCTCTGGTGAAACAAGGAGACAAAGTGATGAAAACACAATGATTATGTACACAACAGGAAACGCTAGAAGGAGCAAACACACTCATTCACTCACATGATGTCAAATTACATCAACTACCCTATAACCATTTTTCCTAATCTAATATAAGCATCTTATACAATCTGGAATTTACATATTTAAGTTTGACCATTCTTGTCTAGCTGCATACTTCAGTAAGCGAATGTGCTTGGATACATTTGAAATAAAAGAACATTGAATATAACATGATTGTTTCCTTGTCACAGTCCCAAACACCAATAAATGATGGGTGGGTTTAGCATTTTTAGCCTATAACCACTTATCCTACTTGTAATAATGTTTTTTTACTCAACTACAGAGAGTAATGCATCCTAATAGGATATCATTTATCATATCATCAATTATCATTAATAAGTAACAGAAGAAGCGATCACATTGATTATATGTCATGTTTCGATTGCACGCTGTTTATTCTGTGACTGCTGCTGCTGGTGTCCTGCCTTGTGTGCAGGTTGGAGGCCATGAACGTCACACAGAGGTGGAGGACCGGAGGCCTTATCTGAGAGAGCCAGGCTGGCAAGCTTCACCCTGCTCGGCCTCTTCCAACCAGCAGTCGGAGGTAAACACCCCGCAACGCTCAACCCCATTTTTCACCCTGATTAATAATTAATGGCTTTATACTCCACTGCGTCACTAAAGCGCCATGTTTTCAAATATTTTACTGTTATCCTCACGGTGGCATGTGGTGCATGACAATTGTGAAAGCGGCTCTTCCTGTCATGTGGTTCTTAAAGTAGGTGCACAGGGGTTCCTAGAAACACCCTGGGACCGTTTTCTGTCTTCCATGTAGTTGCCACCCTAAACGTCCAACCACCTTTACAACATAGAGAGAATACATAATAAAACAACCCCGTTCCTCTCCTGCCAGGAAGCTCATCGGCCATCGGCAGCAACTGTAACAACAATGCCTACACACACACATATATATACACACACACACACACAACAGTCCTGCCCAACACCGAATCCCATCTTGAACCACATCCTACATCCACCCTCTTCATATATTACCACATATCTACAGTTGCTGTGGTTACATAAATCCTTGCTAGTTGTCAACCACCACACACACACACACACACACACACACACACACACACACACTTGCACTTGATCATTAAAATACCATTGAAAAACACAATGGGATTACCAAAAAGACCTTTTTCCCAAGGCTTCCATTGTCACAACACATTGTCAGCAAACTGTAACATCCGGCTTTTCTTTTTTTTTTTAACCTACTGTTTATGACCCCTATTATTAATCCATCATCACCAGAGGAGCACCGGAAAAGTTTCTGAGCATATATAATCTGTTTTCTCAAGAATTAAGGGGGGGAAAAGCATGAAAAAAAAATAAGACTACTTGAAATTTGGGCGTAATTTAAGTATAGGTTATATACAGTCATTACAGATGATATGGGTGCACTTACAAAAACAATGCCATTTATTTTGAAAATTGATTGTAAATTACATTTGTGGCGCCCCCTATGGGTTGTGGAGTCATGCTTTGGGAGATATGGTAGCTTGTAATGCGGATATCCTCAAAGTTTTACAATTATTAGACAAATGGTAATTTTTTTCACAGATCTTGCTCAAATTTGACATTCAGGTGCAAGAATGGATTCTGCTTCCCTGCACATGAAAATGGTCAAACATTTAGATGTGTTGCGACACAATGGATGCTGACAAAGAGCAGTGTTTGGAGCAGCAGGAGAGGAAGAGTGAACCAAAACACTTTATTTCATGTTACAACATCCGTGTGGGGCCATGTTTGTCTGACAGCAACAGATGGAATGCATGTCATTTGTTTCATCGCAATATAAAGTCGAAAGATGCTGGTTAGAATACATTAATTGGAATTGGAAAACTGTCAAAAAAAATTTGTGAACATTTGTGGCTTTCTGGAATGGATTCATTGGAATTACATTATTTTAAAAGTCATTTTCAGTAAGTGCACAATGACTGTAATCGATTTGGGATGGCACAACATTGTCAAAATTCACACGCTGAACAACTAAGTGCACAGTGTACACAGTATACTTATTGAAGTGCACTGATGGAAGTACTATGCTAATTTGCGACACAGCGGTGGACGAAGGGCAGTTCATGGATGGTCCTGTTTTGCAGTGGGAATCACCCCTGATCTCCATTGAAGGATATGCGACTGGAGACGTTAAATATGTCATATGTGACTTTCTTGGCTTGGCTGGGATTTCACGGCTGCCTGTGTTTGTATCTGTTTCCCGTAACGTATTCTGGCAGTGACGTCACCAGGCTCTGAATATTTCAGATCCCTATCTCCATGAATGTCTGATCCATTTGTCTGTCTGATAGTCGTCCTCATCTTTCAAGCAAACCCAGCCATCATCATCATTGACAAATAGAGCGATGAGATGAATAGAAAATATTTTGGCTTTCAAGGGGGCACAGTCATTATTCTGAAGTCGAAAATTGGTATTTTATCACCCTTTATTTCTTTTTGTAAGAAATGAAAATTCACAGATGTCTACAGTAGAACCCGTTTGTCAACATTGGTCAGTCGGTCTGAGGGGCGTGGTTATAGACATTATTGAAATTGAAATCAAAACTAGCCAGGACAGAAGGCGAACAGTCAATAGTAATGGATTTTTTTAACCTATTGAAATTTTATATTTCTTTCATTTGGCCACATTTTTAATTCAGTGCTGTTTTCATTATATATTATTCGCAATAAATAAAAAAAATATTAATTTTATTTATTAATTATTTATTAATTATTTACTATTTATTTATTAATTTAAAAGTGTTTATATGTAAATTGAAGTATTCATCTATTATTCTATATTATCATATATATGTGTATTCTAGTACAGAACAACAGAATGAAAAATGCTCCCATGGAGGTTTACTACTTATTAAAATCGCCGATTCGTTGTCATATCAAAAAGGGATTCCGCCTCCGATCAGCCAATTATCATGAAGAAGCCGAGCGTTCGGGTCAGCTCACTGCCATCAAACTCCAGCTTCCGTAGGAGTCAATCGCCACTGATAAATAGACCCATTTTATGTTGACCATGTAAGTCGGCACTGAGTATGGTGGACCAGGACATGATGAGTTAGTCCACATAGATGTGTTGTTGACATAAGCGGGTTCCACTGTATTTGTGTAAATAGATGTACCGATGAAAACAATACTTTATTAATTATTGGCGAAAGAAAACGTGAATGCCACAACAGGGCTCTTCTATGGTATGTATGAGTGCATGAGGGCTATTGTTTGGGTACACAGACACAACAAACTCTTTGGACTCAAACACTTTGGTATCCCATCCTTTACTGTATATCTCATCCGGTTTGACTTTTGTCATCAGCGCTCATCATTCGTAGCTGCCACCATCCTAATCTGACCCCTGACCTCTCCCATAATGCCATGCGTCACCACAGAGGCCTTTGCATCAAAGCTGTCCTCACTGTTCGTGTCGCTGTCACAACTGGAGCTTGCCGACAAAGCGGCGAGCGGTACGACTGATTCCGTGGAGTCTCGGTCCTGCCGGGTGGTTCCTGCTAGAGGTGGAGAGGAACTGTGGGACGGGGGAGGCGTGTCACATTGAAAAAGAGGCTCGATTTTGTTGTCCAGCCCGGATGAGTCAATGTTCTGGATCTCCTCATCATCATCATCAGACGAGTCCTTGCTTGAGTCCCGGGCCTGGTCGTTGAGCAGCGTGACCAGGAAGTTGATGTACTTCACGGCCAGACGCAGAATCTCGTTCTTGCTCAGCTTCTTGTCGGGTGGATGCGTGGGGATAAGCTTCCTCAGCTCTGAAAAGGCGCCGTTCACGTTTTGCTGGCGCCAGCGCTCACGGCTGTTAGTGAAGACGCGCCGAGCGATTTTCTGAGGAGGACCTGCTGGATACACACACACACACATTGTGTGAGCTGGTGTTGTCATGGCAGTATTCACTATGTCCTCAGACAAGACAAGCCGTCACAGTAAAGTACTGTATTGACCTGAATGCATGACCATTTTTTAAAAAGACATCTCTTTCAGAGCTTTTCTTCCTGTCACTCACACTCTCACTGACATCTTCTCTTAAACTGGGCAGTGAAAAATATATTTATGCAAACTACTTCTCCCCAAGCGAGAGCAAATCAGAGCTTTTCTTCCCGTCACCCACACTCTCACTGACATCTTCTCTTAAACTGGGCAGTGAAAAATATATTTATGCAAACTACTTCTCCCCAAGCGAGAGCAAATCAGAGCTTTTCTTCCCGTCACCCACACTCTCACTGACATCTTCTCTTAAACTGGGCAGTGAAAAATGTATTTATGCAAACTACTTCTCCCCAAGCGAGAGCAATTCAGAGCTTTTCTTCCTGTCACTCACACTCTCTCAGTGACATCTTCTCTTATACTGGGCAGTGAAAAATGTATGCATGCAAACTACTTCTCCGCAAGCGAGAGCAATTCGGAGCTTTTCTTCCTGTCACTCACACTCTCTCACTGACATCTCTTATACTGTGCAGTGAAAAATGTATGCATGCAAACTAGATCTCCCCAAGCGAGAGCAATTCAGAGCTTTTCTTCCTGTCACTCACACTCTCTCACTGTTAGCAAACATTAATTCATTCATTTTCTACCACTTATCCTCATGAGGGTCACAGGGGTGCTGGAGCCTATCCCATCTGTGTTCGGGCGAGAGGCGGGGTACACCCTGGACTGGTGGCCAGCCAATCACAGGGCACATATAGACAAACAACCATTCACACTCACATTCATACCTATGGACAATTTGGAGTCGCCAATTAACCTAGCACCTCCGGGAGTTCCATACACGGGGAGGACATGCAAACTCCATACAATGATGGCCGAGGGTGGAATTGAGCTCAGGTCTCCTAGCTGTGAGGCTTGCGTTCAAACCACTTGACACCGTGCAGCCGTGTTAGCAAACAATCTTATGGAATACCCGTTGGTTTGTTGTAAATATAGTTTTCTTCTGACATTTCCTTATGGAGTACTACATCAATCTTAACGTTAAAATCCAAACTATAAAGGTGCTGATGAAAAGTATGAAAAGTGTACTTGAATCAGGACCATATTCCAACAGAAGAAGCTCATCAGACATTCAAGAATCCTTGGAAGCCACCCACTCTTAAAAATAGTAAGTTTGGCTCCAAAATGCTTAAAACTGCTTCATTTCTACAGGAAAGTATTTTTGTTTTTCAAAATTGTTGCAAGAACAAACTGTCTGTATCCTCCTCTGCTGTTAACTTACATTCATTGATCTCCATCTCAAAGTGTGACGAAGGTCTCCTCTTAATTCGGCTGCTGGTGATGACGCCATAACTTCCTCCTGAGGTACCCAAGTATGAACTGAAGGAACACAGTAAGTAAACATGATGAAGAACAAAGTGTGTGTGTGAGAGTGATTAAGAGTGCATGTAGAGCATGAGGCTAGTCTAATTAAGAGCAGTTTGAGTGCACGACGGGAGGATGAACAAGATCAATGCCTCCTGCTTACAACACACACTAGACAGGAACACGCTTCCGGGACAGGTGGGGAAGTAAAACATGGAGATCATGTGGACTACCACACTTCTGCTGAGCGCACCAATCCTTTTTTTGGAGTGGGGAATAGATGCACAGTTGGAGGGCTCGGTTACAGCGGGGTTGCCAGTTGCAGGCACATATAATGAGGCGTTTAAGTGCGTAAACATCACTGTGTTTCCTCAAGTGTACAGATGAAATGCAATAGTACATCATTTTATATATTATTATTATTATTCATTCATTCATTTTCTACCGCTTTTCCTCACGAGGGTCGCGGGGGTGCTGGAGCCTATCCCAGCTGTCTTTGGCTGCGAGAGGCGGGGTACACCCTGGACTGGTGGCCAGCCAATCACAGGGCACATATAGACAAACAACCATTCACACTCACATTCATACCTATGGACAATTTGGAGTCGCCAATTAACCTAGCATGTTTTTGGAATGTGGGAGGAAACCGGAGTACCCGGAGAAAACCCACGCATGTAAGGGTAGAACATGCAAACTCCACACAGAGATGGCCGAGGCCGTGGAATTGAACCCTGTGAGGTCTGCGCGCTAACCACTAGACCGCTGTGCCGCCTATTATTATTATTATTATTATTATTGTGAATTGTGAAGCACTGTTATATGTATGCATGTATAAAATGTGTCTGTCAATCGACCTTATTTATATATTTATTTATTATTTTTAACTTTTCATAATAGACTCAAGGAAATTAAGTGTTGTCTAAAATATAATGTAAAATAATATTAAATTTTTCAAAATGTCATTATACACACAGTACGTGTACTATGTATTTTAATTGTTTTTTATAATAATTTAACAATGCAATTAGGTGTTATAAAATATAATCCAAAATAATATATGTAATTTATTTCATTTGAAAGATTGACAGTTTCTAAAATAATAAATGATAGTTATACAGTATAGTTCTATGAAATTCAAAAAAAAAAAAAGGTCATTTTGATATACTGTAGCTAACATTTTATAGCTGTTTCTCATATTTGGAAGTCATTATCACAATAGGCATGGTTCCTGTTATTGTTTCTAATAATAATAAAGATAACAATAATGATGGTGTGACTGCGAAGGGCCTGCATGTGTGTGTGTGTGTGTGTGTGTGTTGTTTAATAGCCATCTTTCAAATGCGGATATAAACATACAATGGTAAACATCAGCATTGTTCTACTGGACATTTCTGTTTTGTCGGGGTAAGCGTGTTTCCTTGTTATCCAAATCATGGTCTTCTTTCAGGGGATTTCCAACCAAAATAAAAAGTGGTCTCACCTGGAGAAGAAAGGATGAGGGGGCAGGTACGACTGAGCCAGCATCGGTCCCGGTGAGACCGCCAGTGTTCCCCCTGCAGAGCCAGCGGACCCCCCTGAGCTGGACATGTGAAAACACGGCAGGTGGCTGCGGCGGAGCTCCAGGTGAGGGTGTTTTTTCGGGATGGGGTGCAGCGTGGTTAGAGGTGTGTTGGGAATAGCGAGAGGTGGCTTGCTGTGGGCCAGACTAATGACTGGAATATGGGGAGGAAGAGGTGAGCCTGACGAGGCTGCGGTAGAGGAAGGTGGAGGCGGGCGTGAGCCCGGAGTTGTCTTGGTTGGTGCTGAGAGGAGCGGCGGCGGGGAGGCAAGTGTTGGAGATTTTGTTCTTGGTCCTTCTTGGTGCTCCGCTGTCTCCATGGTGACTGACTCAGGTGTATCTGAGGTGCTCTTCTGAGTGGTTTTGGGCGCCTCAGCTGAGCAGGTAGAGGGGACATCTTTGTCTCCCGTAGCGTCCATGGAAGACGCTAAAAGTGGACTTTGGTGCTCCTCGGATGCACATGATGGTGAAGAGGGGGCAGGGGGGAGGTGCGGGGCCTCTTTGGGGTTAATCCTCTCCATCATGGTGGTAAATGAGGAGAACACGCCGCTTCCAAACCTCTTTCCCTCTTTTATGTGCGTTGGTGTCACTATTTATCAATCAACCTGATGCTCTCCATAAGACTTGAATGCTAGATTTTGTTCATGTTTTTGCATTTTTACACCTCTTCCACGTCAACTTTCTACCCATCGCTCCCCTTTTTAGGTTTTTCTGTCGTTCAAGACATTTTTACACTCTTTGCATACAATGTCATTCCTTACTGCAGCTGACCTTTAATGGATGTTTAAGTACAACTTGACCCAAGGTGGATGCCAGTATACACACATCCTGCATGGAGGATTCTCTGTTGTCTCCAATGAGTGTGTGTTTGTGTGTGAGTAGTCCGAGGATGTGAGTCAAAATCCTTTAAAGCGTTTAAAATGTCCCCGGCTGGCGAAGATTGGATCCATATCAAAGAGACTGTGAAACAAAGGGAAAAGGCACATGGGATTTACTGTATAGTTGCCGCATATTTACACAGGAATGTACAGCATGTCACCCTTTACACGCCAGCAACACTGATTAATGATATATATATGATAATGATATAATACATACAGTATACACATAATGTATACAATTGTTATTTAGCAAATGTGCTTCTTGCAAAGAGAGATACGTATTAGTGTAGGTTCTGAGTCACCATCTTTTAGGTTTTGCAACAGCAGTGGTTCCTGTTTTGTTGCCCGCTTTATGGTCATGACTTTTATTTTGGACAGTTCCCTCTTTCACAATGATTAAGAGGTCAGAAACATACTGGTTTTGTTTCAGCTAAAACCCTATCAACTACATTCATCTCAAATAAACACATACTTTATGAATGAACATAAATGATACAATTAGATGGATTATGTTTTACCCCAATTTTCATACATAAATAAAAATAAATTGTCATTTATATTGTATTGTAAGACAATGTATAAATTAAACAAAATGTATTTTTGAGACTATATTAAATGCATACAACTAAGTGTATTACACATAGTATAGTATAATAATAGATATAAAAGTAATGTAGATATAAATAATAAAATATGAGTGTTTGAATAGAAACATGCTGTTTTAATGTATTTTTTATGTATAATAAAATAAATTAAGAAATTATATATTACACATAGTATATAGTATAATAATATATATAAAAGTAATATAGATATAAATAATAAAATATGAGTGTTTGAATAAAAACATGCTGTTTTTAATGTATTTTTATGTATCATAAAATAAATTGAGAAATTATATATTACACATAGTATATAGTATAATAATACATATAAAAGTAATATAGATATAAATAATAAAATATGAGTGTTTGAATAAAAACATGCTGTTTTTAATGTATTTTTTATGTATAATAAAATAAATTAAGAAATTATATAAAAAAATATAAAAATGCAGTATAAAAAATATATATATATAAATATATAGTATTATAAAAAATATATGTAACAATATAATAATAATAATAACAATATAATAATAATAATAATAATAATTATCAGGTGTTTAAAATACATAAAAATACAATAACAGCTTAAAAACTGAATTTCAGAATTTAAATGATTTTTCAAAAATTTTATGACAAATTTAAATAAACATATTAAAACCAAATATTACTTACAGGTCCACGACGACCCCCGTATGTCTTGTCTTTATGTGACAGTCGTTGTCACATGTGGTATCGTGTCAATGTTTGGTCAAGCCTGGTACCGCCTGTCTTTGGAAGGAAAAAAAAAAGTGTCTGACACTTTGTTACAATGTCAGCAACAAATAAAACAACCAAAATTCAAAAGCAGTGTGGATCCTGAAGTGGAGTCCAGAATACTTTGGTGTTGTCAAGTAAGAGTCGAGGAAGGCTGGATGTTGACACTTCTGTCATCCTTCAAGTCTGCATGTCATTTGCTCATTCGTCTCTGTCCTGTCTGACTGTCTGTCTGACTGTCTGTCTGACTGACTGTCTGTCTGTCTGTCGCTAGGACGACACAATGCTGTAACTGGTTGCCGGTGGGAATGCTGGGATAGAGTCAGAATGTGATGTGAGGAGAAGAAAGAAAGGTGTGGGTATTGAGTGGGGTGGATTAGGTGGCTGTGGGGTGTGGAGTGTGGGGGTGGGGGGCATGTTGCGAGGAGAGTTTTCCGCTCCCGGCTGGACAAGAGGATGTACTGCTACAATATGGTGGCTGCTGATAAGAGCCTCAAAGTCGCCTGTGGCCGTGAGATAAGGAACCTACACTGCCCCCTAGCCCAACACCCCCCCACCCAACCTCCTTGTTCACCTCACACACACACACATCATTTTCACAACAAATCTCCAGCTCATATATACAAGCAGCTTGAGGCATACACACACACACACACACACACATAGATATTTGGTTGGCCACAAACAGACCAGATGATACCTTTAATGACTGAACATCTTTCCACACTTTGAACCAAAACCTAAACTTACTGCATGTTAATCTGTAGTTAGTGAGTGTAAAAACAAAAATAAATGTAAAATGGATTGCACATTACAGTAGATTAATTTTATCTGTACGCTAAAAGAACTACAATATCCATGATGTTTTCAGTGCCGAAACAGAAAGTACTGCATTTCTGATATCGAAGCTAAGATCGCATGTTTTGAAGTCTTATGCAGAAATTGTGTTTTGTTCTGACAAATCTGAAGTGAATTTGATCAAATTCTTCTGCTTGGACATTAACACCATGGACGTTGTTCAACTCCAATGAAAAGAAACACCTGCTGAGTGAAGAACGCTGGTAACACTGAGGTAACTTGGATTGCAAGGATTATAGTTTTCCATGTGGGGTTCCAATCCTGCTTCATGTACTGCCACTTCCCAGAAAGCTGGGATAGGCTCCAGCATACCCGCGACCCTAATGAGGATAAGCGGTAAAATGAATGAATGAATGAAAATGGTGGGGGGAAAAGAGCAAAAAGTGAAATTCATACTATTTTCATACTTTTTTCTAAATTATTATTCTTAATAATAATAATAATTAGTTGCAATATCAACAGTTTTTTTTATTATAATATCAAGTCAAAATAATAATACTTTTAATTTTAAATAATAATAAATAATACATAATAACAATAATAATAATAATAATAGTAATAATATACAATAATAATTTTTAATAATATTTTAAAAATAATATTTTATAATTTTTCCCCCATATCACAAAGCGGAGATGCTTTTTTATTTTATTTTTTTAATATGAATAATGTATTGGTGGTTAGCACGATCTCTGTGTGGAGTTTGCATGTTCTCCCCGTGCATGTGTGGGTTTTCTCCGGGTACTCCGGTTACCTCCCACATTCCAAAAACATGCTAGGTTAATTGGCGACTCCAAATTGTCCATAGGTATGAATGTGAGTGTGAATGGTTGTTTGTCTATATGTTCCCTGTGACTGGCTGGTGACCAGTCCAGGGTGTACCCCGCCTCTCGCCCGAAGACAGCTGGGATAGGTTCCAGCACCACCGCGACCCTCGTGAGGAAAAACAGTAGATAATGAATGAATGAATGAATGAATAAACTAACTGTTAAAATGTGCAAGAGAAATGATGAATTCTTATTACTGCTAAAGAATTGTATTTTTTTTTCAATACAGCACCACCTGTTGGATCTAGCGGAGCACTGCTGACTCAAATGCAAAGTTATCCATTATCAACATTATGCTCTCCTTCACTGTACACCAGTATTAGCATGAAAGGTCAACGAGTGCATACAGTATGACAGGATGGAACATTTCCATTCATTGCTCTTGTGATTCGGGATGCAGTGACATTGCAGTGCACATCTGTGACACTGATGACCAATAAGAGAGTCGTCATCATGGCCACTTTCCTCACGGCCTTCCTTCCTGAACGGGTCTCACGCGCCCGGCTCTTTGTTCTCCGACGAGCGGTCGTTGTCTGTGGGTGCCACGACCTCAGGGTCAGCACCTTTTCTTCTCCATTCGCTCAGTCGTTTCCTCCTCAGACGCTCTCTCTTACTCGGACTTTACAGTAATGTGACCTTCAAGGTCCTGGGAAAGCGAATGCTCTGCTGAGTAACTGTTCAACAAATCTGTCATTATTCTTACTATGTTTTTTTTTTTTACTGGGTCATCATCATTATCATCATCATCATCATTGTGGCTGCACACGAGACTGAATATGCAAACTAAGAATTTTCCTGAAGTCACTGTCTACTGGTCTGTCACCTTGGTTTGCATCCAGCAGCTGCGGTTCCACTTCAATGACCTCTGAAATCATATAGAGTATATGACAATGTACAAATACCATACAAGAAACCTGTAATGTTTAATATGTTTGCACTAATCCACTGGTCATACAGTATAACATCAAATAATGCAAATAATAATAATGCATCCATTCATTTTCTGTGCCACTTGTCACAGGTTATTTAATTAATATCTAATAATAATAATAATAATAATAATAATAATAATAATAATAATAATAATAATAATAATAATAATAATAATAATAATAATAATAATAATAATAATAATAATAAACAATTAATATTAATAATAATGATGGTTAATAATACTAATAATCAAGTGGTAGAAAATGAATAATTAATAATAATTTATAACAACTAATAATAAAAATAATAATAATAATAATTAACAATTATATTAATAATAATTAATAATAATGATGGTTAATAATATTAACAATTAAGTGGTAGAAAATGAATGAATTAATAATAACTAATAATTATTATTATTATTAACAATTAACAGTAATAATAATTAATAAAAATAATTTATAATAATAATTTATAATAATAATTTATAATAATAATTTATAATAATGGCCTGCACGGAAGTCGAGTGGTTCCATAGGTATGAATGTGAGTGTGAATGGTTGTTTGTCTATATGTGCCCTGTGTTTGGCTGGCGACCAGTCCAGGGTGTATCCCGCCTCTTGCCCCAAAGACAGCTGGGATAGGCTCCAGCACCCCCCGCGACCCTCGTGAGGAAAAGCGGTAGAAAATGAATGAATGAATGAACAATTATATTAATAATAATTAATAATAATGATGGTTAATAATATTAACAATTAAGTGGTAGAAAATGAATGAATTAATAATAACTAATAATTATTATTATTAACAATTAACATTGATAATAATTAATAATAATAATTAATAAAAATAATTTATAATAATAATTTATAATAATAATTTATAATAATAATTTATAATAATGGCCTGCACGGAGGTCGAGTGGTTCCATAGGTATGAATGTGAGTGTGAATGGTTGTTTGTCTATATGTGCCCTGTGATTGGCTGGCGACCAGTCCAGGGTGTATCCCGCCTCTTGCCCCAAAGACAGCTGGGATAGGCTCCAGCACCCCCGCGACCCTCGTGAGGAAAAAAGCGGTAGAAAATGAATGAATGAATGAATAATAATAATTAGTTGCAATATCAACAGTTCTTGTATTACAATATCAAGTAATAATAATAATAATAATAATTTTGGAATGTTATTAGTGTTATTATTGTTACGGAATATTGGCACGGAATATGGCACATTCAGACTCACTCAATCTAAGTATGTATCCCTAAGTCCAATAACATCACACCGTATGAGTTCAGATTGAGGAGGCCGTTCCTCCCAATCAGGCCCCTCCTGGTCACACTGTCATTGCCCGCATGGGCGCTGAGTTACAGTAAAAAAAAAAAGTGTGATACTGTCTTAATCTTTAAAAAAAAAAAAACTTGCGATAATAAAGTTACAATGAGGACTGCACACATATGAGCACCCCTCCCCCCCCAAAAAGGCCACACTCCACCAAGTGGACTCCATGGCCGTATTTCCTCCACACCGTGTAAACACTATTGTGTTCATAGTGATAGTGATCACTGGGAGCTAATTGTTTGAGGCAATTCATGGAGAAAGTGACAAACAATGTAGTTCATGCACACGCTGGCCAGGACACATACGCTCTGCTGACATCTAAACACACATCAGCTACTCTTTATTGGACTCATTGTCTAGGACTGCAGGCACCCGGCACAGCAGAAAGAATAGTTGACCCTTAAAATATGATCAAGAGCGCTTTGTTGTGCTAAACTTCACAAACAAATTGATTGTATTAAAAATGCATTCATTACAATACATGCAAATGATAGTGGGACATCCCTGAAAAGAAAAGGCTGCTTATATTGGGGGGGTTGACAGAGATGGGTCATTTTTATGGGCCGCATGGTGGTTGAGTGGGTAGTGTGTTGGCCGGGAAATCACAGGATCAGGAAGGAGATCAAGAAGGTCTGGGTTCGAATATACACTTGGATGTGTGTGGAGTTTGCATGCTCTCCCAGTGTAATTTTTTTGTTACGTGGAGGAGTGGTTAGTGTGACACATAGCTTGGAGACCCGGGTTCGATTCCCCGCTCAGGTATCTCTCAAGTATTTTCTCCGGTTTCCTCCCACATTCCAAAAACATTCATGTTATGTTAATTGTCTGTAGGTATGAATGTGGGAGATGAAGACTTAATTCATTTTTACCGCCTAACGAAGGTTGCGGGGAGTGCTGGAGCCTATCCCAGCTGTCTTCGGTCGAGAAGCGGGGTACACCCTGGACTGGTGGCCAGCCAATCACAGGGCACATATAGACAAACAACCATTCACACTCACATTCATACCTATGGACAATTTGGAGTCGCCAATTAACCTAGCATGTTTTTGGAATGGGGGAGGAAACCGGAGTACCCGGAGAAAACCCACACATGCACGGTGAGAACATGCAAACTGGGTGGAATTGAACTCCGGTCTCCTTGCTGTGAGGTCTGCGCGCTAACCACTCCTCCGCCATGCAGCCGGTTGTAAAACAACAAAGTATTTTTTCTTGTAAAAAGAATAGACTGGCTCTCGTCTAATAATAAATAATAAATAATAAATAATAAATAATAAATAATAAATAATAAATAATAAATAATAAATAATAAATAATAAATAATAAATAATAAATAATAAATAATAAATAATAAATAATAAATAATAAATAATAAATAATAAATAATAAATAATAAATAATAAATAATAAATAATAAATGTGGGGAATAAATTGATTACATCAAATATGAACAACAATGTACAGCATAAACACGATTCTAATCCCATTATCCTGATTTATTTATGTATATAAATAAAGGTATTATGATTATTTTGATGGTGTCAGCATGCACCCAACAGTGCGGACCGCATGTGGATGGTCACACATCAGTCCGTTCCCAGGATGCACCTGGTTTGGGCGATGGAGCGGATGCAGGCCACAGCTGTTTCCCGTGCACACTTCCTGGTTTGGGCTTTAAGAGTCTGGGGGGGGGCATTAGTGTAGTTGATAAGGGTGGAGGGTGGATTACGGTGATTTCCACATAGGATACGTCTGCTGTGGCTACAGGTGTCACTTGTACATTATACTGTACATGTAAACATAAAATGTGTGCATTCTAGGAGATGTTTCAGATGCTCCAGCTTGTGGTAACCCTCAGTTTGACCTTTGACTCCCTTCCAGATGAACTCTTGTGCTAACATATCCAAGTGAGATGGGCACTGACAAATCGAGTGTGTATGTGTGTGTGCACGGCGAGTGAGCTTACCCCGAGGTCATGATGACACTGAGTGGAACAACAGTGTATTGTGTCTTTGACGCTCATATTTCGCATCCTCTGCGCTGCCACCATACAAAATTCCACTGTTGTCTTGCTGTGGACCCCCCCCCCCCCCCCCCATCCTGTCATAATAGGAAACAACGCATCACTTTCCAACTTTCTCCCACACGCTTCACTGCTTAGACCCGTTCTGCTCTGCGATAAAGTGACAACTGGTCTTTAAAACCTATAGGAAGTGAAAACTAGAGGAAATATACAATAGTCATTCTGACAAATCTTAAGTAAATTTGATCAAATTCTTCTGCTTGGACATTAACACCATCGAAGCTGTTCAACTCCAATGAAAAGAAACACCTGCTGAGTGAAGAACGCTGGTAACACTGAGGTAACTTGGATTGCAAGATTTATAGTTTTCCGTAGCACTTAATGTGGGGTTCCAATCCTGCCTCATGTACTGCCACTTCCCAGAAAGCTGGGATACACTCCAGCATACCCACGACCCTAATGAGGATAAGCGGTAAAATAAATGAATGAATGAATGAAAATTGTGGGGGGAAAAGAGCAAAGAGTGGAATTCATACTAATTTCATACTTTTTATTTAATGTATTATTATTATTATTATTATTATTATTATTATTATTATTATTATTATTATTATTATTATTATTATTATTAATTGTTAATTATAATTATTATTAGTTATTATTAGTTATTCATTCATTCATTTTCTATCGCTTAATTGTTAATATTATTAACCAGCATTATTATTAATTATTATTAATATAGTTGTATATTATTCTAATTGCGGCCACAAGGTGGTCGGTGCCAGTCGTGGCGGCAGGCCCCGAACCCGATGGTGGACACCAGAGGTCAGGGCTGCCGTCAAGCTGAAGAAGGAGTCCTATCGAGCTTTGATGGCTTGTGGGACTCTGGAAGCAGCTGACAGGTACCGTCAGGCCAAACGGTCCGCTGCTTCGGCGGTTGTCGAGGCAAAAACTTCGGTCGGCCTCGAAGAGGTTCTGGCAAACCATCCGGCGCCTCAGAAAAGGGAAGCAGTGCCCAGTCCACACTGTTTACAGTGGAGACGGGGGCCTGCTGACCTCGACTGGGGATGTAGTCGGACGGTGGAAGGAATACTTTGAGGCCCTACTCAATCCCACTGACATACCTTCCATAGAGGAAGCAGAGTCTGAGGACACATACGTGGACAGTGCCATCACCGTGGCTGAGGTGGCTGGGGTGGTTAAGACGCTCCCCAGTGGCAAAGCTCCGGGGGTGGACGAGTTCCGCCCAGAATTCCTCAAGGCTCTGGATGTTGAGGGACTGTCTTGGCTGACACGTCTCTTCAACATTGCGTGGAAGTCGGGAACAGTACCTTTGGATTGGCAGACCGGGGCGGTGGTCCCCCTTTTCAAGAAGGGTGACCGGAGGGTGTGTTCCAACTACAGGGGGATCACACTCCTCAGCCTCCCTGGGAAAGTCTATTCCAGGGTGCTGGAGAGAAGGGTACGACCGTTGGTCGAACCTCTGATACAAGAGGTCCAATGCGGTTTTCGTCCTGGTCGTGGAACACTGGACCAGCTCTACACCCTCACCAGGGTGCTTGAGGGTGCATGGGAGTTTGCCCAACCAGTCTACATGTGCTTTGTGGATCTGGAAAAGGCATTCGACCGTGTCCCTCGTGGCATCCTTTGGGGGGTGCTCCAGGAGTACGGGATTGGTGGCGCGCTACTACGTGCTATCCGGTCCTTGTACAAACGGGGCAGGAGTCTGGTTCGCATTGCCAGTAGTAAGTCGAGCCTGTTTCCGGTAAACGTTGGCCTCCGCCAAGGCTGCCCTTTGTCACCGATTCTGTTCACAATTTTCATGGACAGAATTTCTAGGCGCAGCCAAGGCGTTGAGGGAGTCCAGTTCGGGGGCCTTAGAATCTCATCTCTGCTATTTGCAGATGATGTGGTTCTTATGGCTTCTTCGGGCTGCGACCTTCAGCGTTTACTGGGACGGTTTGCATCTGAGTGTGAAGCGGCTGGGATGAGACTCAGTACCTCCAAATCAGAGGCCATGGTTCTCTGTCGGAAAAGGGTGGAGTGCTCCCTCCGGGTTGGGAATGAGGTCCTGCCCCAGGTGGAGGAGTTTAAGTATCTTGGGGTCTTGTTCACAAGTGAGGGAAAGTGGGAGCGTGAGGTCGACAGACGGATCGGTGCAGCCTCGGCAGTAATGCGGTCGCTGTACCGGACCGTCGTGGTGAAAAGAGAGCTGAGCCGGAGGGCAAAGCTCTCAATTTACCGGTCGATCTATGTTCCCACCCTCACCTATGGTCATGAGCTTTGGGTCATGACCAAAAGAATGAGATCGCGGATACAGGCGGCTGAAATGAGTTTCCTCCGTAGGGTAGCTGGACTCACCCTAAGAGATAGGGTGAGGAGCTCAGCCGTCCGGGAGGGGCTCAGAGTAGAGCTGCTTCTCCTTCACATCGAGAGGAGTCAGTTGAGGTGGCTCGGGCATCTAGTCCGGATGCCTCCCGGACGCCTCCCTGGTGAGGTGTTCCGGGCATGCCCAGCCGGGAAAAGGCCCCGGGGCAGACCTAGGACACGCTGGAGGGACTATGTCTCACAGCTGGCCTGGGAACGCCTTGGTGTCTTCCCGGTGGAGCTGGAGGAGGTGGCCGGGGATCGGGAAGTCTGGGCTTCCCTACTAAGACTGCTGCCCCCGCGACCCGGACCCGGATAAGCGGAGGAAAATGGATGGATGGATAATTGTTAATTATTATTATTATTATTAGTTGTTATAAATTATGATTAATTATTCATTCATTTTCTACGGCTTAATTATTAGTATTATTAACCATCATTATTATTAATTATTATTATCAATTGTTTATTATTATTATTATATATTAATTAAATAACCAGTGAGTCTAATGAGGACAAGTGATTATTATTATTATTATTATTATTATTATTATTGTTGTTGTTATTAATAATAATTAGTTGCAATATCAACAGTTTTTATTATAATATCAAGTCATAATAATAATAGTTTTAATTTAAAATAATAATCCACTGCTGTCTTGCTGTGGACCCCCCCCCCCCCCCCCCCCCCCCATCCTGTCATAATAGGAAACAACGCATCACTTTCCAACTTTCTCCCGCGTTCACGCTTCACTGCCTAGACCCGTTCTGCTCTGCGATAAAGTGACAACTGGTCTTTAAAACCTATAGGAAGTGAAAACTAGAGGAAATATTCAATAGTCATCGGTCACTGATATTAGACCCGAGAGCCCACCATCTCTGGTCTACTTCATACCAAATATGTGTGATGCCTTTAAAAGGGGACCTTTTATGCTCATTTTTGGGGTTCTGTATTGAGTTATAGACTCCTACACAAGATAACCCTAACATAAAGCTTTCTAGATCATCCAGAGTCTGCACCTCTTCCTGCAGTGTATCCATAGACTTCATTCTTCCAACCCAAACAGTTACTTTAATTTTCCGGTCCTGCCCTGGGTAGGCCCATTTCGGTGTGATTGGTTACACTCATGCCCTCCCGAGGACTTCCGGATGCGTAAGTCCGTGTTTACTAAGTGCAGGCTGATGTCTACTGAACTCAGTAGAACTTCTTTCAGGGCTCACTTATTATCACATTTCATTATCTGACGCTTTGGTATCGTTTAACACGAGAATATAACATTGTGACGTTTATGGGTCAGAAAAGTGGAAAACCGTCTTTTTCTCACTTGTGTGCTAATTGTGGTCAACTCACCACTTTTCATAGAATCAATGTGCAGATCCTGATTGCTGGTGCTGTGTGACGTCCTCAACCCTGATAGCATGCCGTCTACTACACTGGGAAGATTTGGTGAGTTTTCATGAATATTAAATTCCTCAAAAAGGTGAATTAGTTGCTGAAATAATAGTAATAAAGAACAGTAGTACTAAAGAGAAAAAAGAAACCTTTGTCACCACAAACCTGAGATGTCGGCTGTTTTTGTTTTGTATTTACAACATATAATGACTCAGCATTTTTACATATATATATATTGGATTTATATTACAATGTTTAATGATTGTGAAAAGTGAATGAAAAGTGGCCTCCACATCCTTCATTTGTCGGCACTTAGTGGAAAAAGTATGCAATACCTTTTGTTGTAATGTAGTCTTTTTGTCACTAGAGGGAGACAAAGGTCAACATCAGCCTCTACGGTGGCACTTCAGCTTTAGTTATTGGACTGCACTGGGCACCAGTAATAACCTTAATTTGGGCCGAGGATGGTCCGTTTCTTGATGGACAGCCAATTAGATCTTCTGACTTAAGGCAGTTGACATTTTTTGGTTGGGGGTCTACCACTTGACGTTTTTGTTTTATAAGTCTCAGAATCTTTTAAGTGACAGCCCCACTGTGTACAGTGTCATGTCAATGTACCTTTATATACATTTATATACATATATATATATACTTTATATACATATACATTTGTTTATGTACCTAATTCTGTGTGTTTTTAGCTTTTGGAAAGGCCACATGTAAAATGTGTAAGAAAATGATACTATTTGACTACATTTTGCATTTTTCTTAATTTTTCTCCCAAGTTCAAAACAGATGCCCCTGTGAAATCTCCCCCTTGCCGCCTCTGTGCTGGTGGGCCGTTCAAAGTGCGGGTGGTCCAGTCCAGGTGCAGGAGGCAAAGATTAGCACCACACAGTGCCTGAAGGTGAGAGAAAGAGTAAACAAAAGATGGAGGTGAAATTAACATCTGTTCACCATGTGTGCAGAAAGATTCCAGTATTTGAACAAAACCAATGAAACCAGCCTTCAATTCTTGGCTGGAATTCTTTTTTGTTTATTTTGTACAATAACGCAAACACACCTTTATACTTTTTATAAATGACACTGGTGAATTACAGAAAAACAAGTGATTCAATGTTTTTATGCTGACTTACAGTACATCGCTTGTCCAATAAAATCTGAGAAATCTCAGGAAAATTTAAAAAAAAATCCACAATGTGTCATATTTTTAGGTATTTTTTTTTTATTTTATTGGCTCATGAACTAATCACATGTGAGTGTGAATGGTTGTTTGTCTATATGTGCCCTGTGATTGGCTGGCGACCAGTCCAGGGTGTACCCCGTCTCTCGCCCGAAGACAGCTGGGATAGGCTCCAGCAACCCCCGCGACCCTCGTGAGGAAAAAGCATTAGAAAATGAATGAATGAATGAATGAACTAATCACAAACTATAAGGGAACTCACAAAGACCAACTTGCTCATGAGCTCCTTCTGGTGGACACAGGCAGTTGAATTAATCATGGCAGCCAACAGACTGCTCTACTTGGAAGAAATGCATTATGAGAAGAACTTTAAATAGTTCATTCATTCATTCATTTTCTACCGCTTTTCCTCACGAGGGTCGCGGGGTTGCTGGAGCCTATCCCAGCTGTCTTCGGGCAAGAGGCAGGGCACACCCTGGACTGGTCGCCAGCCAATCACAGGGCACATATAGACAAACAACCATTCACACTCACATTCATACCTATGGACAATTTGGAGTCGCCAATTAACCTAGCATGTTTTTGGAATGTGGGAGGAAACCTGAGTACCCGGAGAAAACCCACGCATGCACGGGGAGAACATGCAAACTCCACACAGAGATGGCCAAGGGTGGAATTGAACCCTGGTCTCCTAGCTGTGAGGTCTGTGCGCGAACCACTCGACTGCCGTGCTGCCACTTTAAATAGTTATTTTTTATTTTCAACTCTTATTGGTACTTGTCTTGTATATTTCTAAGCTAACTTTTGAGTGTTAAGTTGTTGTGTGATGACTTTAGCGTCAGATGACACCATGAGTTAGTATGTGAGCTTTCTCATTGGTCATGATTGGCCTCTGTCAATTAAAAAGCTTCCTGGTCCTCGTGGACTCGTGCATGCCACAATGTGACATTTTATGACGTGGACATGTGGGGCTCAGGTAAAAATTGCTGACAGCAAAACAAGCTTCTTGTTGTGTCTTCGTAGGAAAACTTGGACTTGAACTTCTTCCTCATTCATCATTGGTGTGTGTGTGGTTTGAGGTTGTTTACAGAGCTCAGCAGTAAATAATCCTACAGAATCAACATGTGGTTTGTTGTGAAACTTCAATTGAAATGGCATGTCTTCTTGTTTGCAAGGGTGCAATTTAACTACTTCCTACTGGAGGCCCTCATCTGATCCTCCATTTTTGGATGTCAACGGTGGGACAGCCAGCGTGGAAAAACAAACATGTGGACAGCGTTAACGTGAAGCCTTGAGGTGAGTTAAGTGTTGTTTTTGTTGACGTTGTGGTTATATTTACTGTGATTAGCATTCATTCCACCCTGCGTGAGTGTGTGTGTGTGTGTGTGTGTGTGTGTGTGTGTGTGTGTGTAAAACAATGTTGCCGTTGTGTAGCTCACTGGGCTAATGTTATTTATATAGAGCAGTAAATGCTAGGGAAATGGAGTGTCTGCACTTGTTTATAAAGTGCTCTTTGTTATCTTGCGTAATTAGTTGGATCCTCAAATCTGAGCAGCTTACTGAAAGGGAGAGGGTGCGTGGGCCACACACATTCTGGTCACTACATTAGGTACACATGCATCCAATGAGATACAATACAAGAGATGTAAAATAGGAGTCACAAAGATAATGATGCAACTATTTTTAATAGAGATCTTTAAAGATATCAGAACATGTCATGTGATGTTAATTTAAGTCCAGTCCAGGGTGTACCCCGCCTCTCGCCCGAAGACAGCTGGGATAGACTCCAGCATACCCGCGAATCCTAGTGAGGATAAGTGGCATAGAAAACAGATGGATGGACATACCTTATCAAATGATCAATAGTGAGTCAGCAACACGCAGGGTGCTTTGCTTTGGTATTCAAACGGGCTAATGTGTTTCGTGCAATACTGTACTAAAACCAAGAAAGTGTATGTAAACTGAGGCAAAATTTTCAATGAAAACTAAATCATACAAAAGCTGGGGTATACAACAACCGTGGTTTGATTGTATTTGTGTTAGCATGATAGCTTCTTATCTGATGACATTTGAAGTGCGACATCGTAAAAAAGTAACTTGGTGTCATTCCGTGTAGAGACGTGATGTAGGTGAAGATCGAAGCTTGGTTCAAAGGTGGAATAGACGCACACACGTTCCATCTCTTAGAAAGGGGTGACGACAAAGCAGGACCAACGGTTCTTAAAGATGGGGGGCTTGGCCCAACCGTGAGGCTGCTGGGGTGGTGGCACATCTCAGTTCCCTGCTGGGGGGCACCAACCCTGTTCCGTTCAGGGTGAGGACTTGCTCTTGCCTTCACAGTCCTCCAGGGCAGGTGTTGCCTTTTGAAGCGTTTCCTCCGCCGAAGAAAGCTCCCGTTTGCAAACATATCAGCTGACATGGGGTCCAGAGTCCAAAAGTTCCCCTTCCCGGGAATGCCGGGCTCCCGCGGGACCTTGATAAAACAGTCATTGAGGGACAAGTTGTGTCTGATTGAGTTCTGCCAGCCAGGAAACTTGTCCCGATAGTAGGCAAAATTGTGGCTGATGAAGTCACAGATCTGACTTAGGGTGAGTCTCTTTTTGGGACTCTGCAGGATCGCCATGGTGATGAGGGCAATGTAAGAGTAAGGAGGCTTCACCAAGGAGGTTCCATCCTGGAGCTGGTCCATTAAACCCGATTCAAGCTCTGTGTTGTCAGTAGCTTTGTGGTCCAAAGTCATGGTCCTCCGTGTGTACAGGTCCGTTATGGTTAAAGACAAAGAAAAACTGGTTTAGCGGATTCATTTAGCTGACTGCAACATTGACGGTGTTTGGTGTTTTACATGCGTCCTCCTCCTACTCCTCCTACTCCTCCTCCTCCTCTTACCCAAACAGCACCACCTCATTCAAACAGAGAGAAGAGTCCATGGTTTGTTCTTTATGATGCTTACGCTCACTGGCCACGCCCTGCATAATCCAGTGGGTTCCAATAAGAAAAATCCATGCTGGACTGAGTCTCCCTTAAACTGGCATGTACACACATTCTGTTGATATATATACACACATTTATATATATTATCACCCCTCCTTTTACATGACTAAACATCTTTTTTCAACCTGAAAAACCCAAACAAATGGAAGATATTCACACATAATTTAATGCCAAGACCAAAAACCCATTGTATTATCACACAAAAATTTAAATTTTAGATCCTCACAAAAACTCACGCTAATAAAATAATAACTATGGCCCAAAAAGAAAACAGCCCAAACACTATAAGACAAAACATACAAATATAAAAATAGGCAACATAAATAAATGGCGCCTCTTTTAAACATTGCCAACATTACAACTGTATGCACTTAGTTTTCATATTTTCATAGATATTTCTCACACAAGTAACCGACATTGTTTTACCCACCACTCTTGCAACAAAAAGGTGGATGTGTGTGTGGAGTGAGTGCATGTTCTAAGAGGTGTTTTTGTGCTGAGTGGAGGTGATCCTCACAAAGTTTCCACACTTGAGGCAGTGTGAGCTGGAGTTACTTTCTTTTCTTGGGATGTGCCAGCAGTTGTTACAGCGTACTCTGTACTTCTTGTACCTTTGAAGACAGGATGATGAAGAAAAAAAAATTTTTTTGCTGCTGAATGAAAAAAAAAAATACAGTATCCACTTGAAGTGGAGTGTGCCTCGCAGCCGTAATGTGTGCAAGTTGATGTCAATAAGGACCAAGTACCTGATGCCACAAGCGTTGCAGAGAGGGGTCCCATCCTCTGCATCTCTCCACATGGGGGTCTTTCTCGTGCAGCATGATGCACACATTTTGATTCCTAGTGAGACATTGAACAGTACATTAGTAGTTGGATGCAGTGGATATTGGGACTATATTGTAAAACCCTCCTCTTACCAAACTCAAGGAAAAATTCTACAATGTTTTCTGTTTAATTTTTTTGTACATGCCCCCCCATTCATCACTGCATAAGCCACCTACTGCTACACATTATCATTTTGTCTCCTGATTAGAAAATGGTGACGCTTCAACACAGAATAATTGAGAATTCAGTACTGTAAAAGGCAGTTTTCCATGTGTGTAACAGCGCCCCCCTTCGGGAAAAATTTACTTGACAACTCTATATGACTAAGGCTCCTAATAAACATCCATTCATTTTTTTACCACTTATCCTCACGAGGGTCGAGGGGGTGCTGGAGCCTATCCCAGCTGTCTTCGGGCGAGAGGCGGGGTACACCCTGGACTGGCGGCCAGCCAATCACAGGTCACATATAGACAAACAACCATTCTCCTACTAATAAACAAATGTACAGTATTACACACTTGACGTAGTGTTCGTCTCCTCCTCCGAGCTGCTGGTCATCTCAGAGGTTCGAGTCCTTGTCCTGGGTTTGCGCGCACTCTTGTCGGGCTTCTTGCTGAGGTTGGAAACATATCACACTGACAATATGAACCACAGCGTGGTTTTCAAGAAAGGTTCTGCATAGGACTAACTAGAAATACAAGGGAGACAACCACAGCATATTCCACCAGGCATCCCTCCTTTGTTTACTATACAGTATATGTACTGTGCCATAACATCTCGTGGAGTATATTGTGGGGTATATACGCCACTACTATTCATTTTGTGCTTCATGCACACACCCTCTAACGACAGTGTTACAGAAATCTACCAACACCAATGGGCTTCAAAAAGGGTCAGACTACTGCATGATGAAGAGGACAGCACAAGCTCAAGGGCTAACATCCGATATTACCTTTGAGACTTTTCTAGTCCGTTTTTTACAACCTGCTGACAGACAGAAAATCTCAGTAGCCACTTCCCTCGGAGAACATCCTCAACAGCTGTTGATTGATAGGTGTCGTCTTGGTCTCATGTCAAAATGCTCTACACCCTTGTATTAGTTTATGGGATGGAACCAGTGTCTAGCCAAGTGTGTCCTCACCTATATTTGGAAGTTATCAGAAGCCGGCAATTTTCCCTGCTGTCATCCAACTCTGCGTCTATTCGGAACGTCACTCCCTGCAAGTGTGGGTTTCGGATATCGACGCTGCGGCTGGGATTGGGTTGTTTTCGTGGAATTCTGGTTCTCTCAGAGGACTTGGGTGAACAGTGACACGTTACTGGGGCATCATTTCCTTCTTGACGTTTTGCTTCAATGGGATCTACACTCTCTGATTTAGATGCGTTTCTGCCATCTGGTTTTGAGTGTTGTCCGCCAAGAATCCACTTGAGGTTTGCATTGTGGTCAAGGGTGAGAGCTGGCTTTGATAGATCCACAATGTTTAAGTCAAAATCAGTTTGACTACCAAAAAATACTTTAGGAGTGTGCTTAAGTGACACAGAACTTCCACTGGGATGGAGATATTCGACAGAAGAGGCACCTTGTTGCCCCTCCAATGACGTCTCAGAACTGGTTTTGGTTTCCTTAGACAACGATGGAGGGGTGTCCTTTTGACTGATGGATTTTGACTCTTTGACACCGCTCTGAGGTTCAGAAGCCAAGAACTCTTGCTCATTATTTATTGGAGTGATACAAGCGGATGCCCCCGCAACAGGTCTTGGTCTCCAAGCATGCTCAAAACTTTCAGTTTGTGGATAGTTTGCACCTCTTATGGTGGACGATAGTGCCCTTACATTTGGTTCCATGTGTCCTTGATCCATGAGTCTCTTACACTGCAGGTTGATCAGACTCAGCACTCTCAAAGGGCTATGGCCTCCACCCACCGCTTCCCTTCTCAACATTGTCTGCATCTTTGCTTTTGTCAGCATGGTCTCATCACGTTCAAAGGGTGACGAGGACAGGGTGTTAGAGGTTTGACACAAATCGGCACCATCACTCTCCTTTTTAACACTTTGCCAGGACAGTGTATTAGCGTCCATCACGCTGCCGTGCATGGGGGACCCCAGTTTGGAAATTTCCTGGAAAAGGTAGAAAAGCGCAGATTGTGATGCATCTTGTTCTGTCGTCTGGGGTCCCGCCATTGAACCTTGACCCGTGCTCATGTTGAAGCGACGTCTGCATGATGAACATAAACGGCTGTTAGATCGATGCTAATTTCCTCTCATTTCCATTTTACTACAGAGAGTCTTGTACAGACTAAATATAATACAGGTGGACTCTCCCTTACCATTTATAGAGCATATTTTATGGTGTTCAATTTTGTTTTGTGCTACTATCTACAACTAAGACTTAAATATTATGATTTAAAATGTACAATAATACAGATACAAGTGCCACAGTAAGAGTTTACAGATAAATATTTTTAAAATTCTAGTTACAGGGCCTTTGGTAAAGAACGCACAGACTCACATAAAGCACAATATAAAGCATTTGCATGGACAAGCCCCTAATAACCTATAATAATAATAAATCATTCTAAATATAAAGCTCATATTATAGTGTCAAAGATGTGGCTGATGAGCGTACAGTATATTAAAATACATTAATGTATTTTCCAACTGTTACTTTCAGAGTACATTTGGGAAGGAGAGACGGAAACAATGATAACCTTTAAACCTTTAAACGGAATGTAATAGTTTTACGGTTGCTTAACACTTTAACATTTTCTGTGTAGTTAACAGTTACAAAAAACTCACCAAAACAAAGGCGGAAAAACATTCAACATATCCGTTCCATGTTGAATAAATGTACTTTTCGAAGTAGTTTCTTTTTTCCCCCCCAGAGATAAATCGGCGGCGGTCGTTTGATCTCCATCGCCTCACGTGAGCGACTGAAAGTTCAAAGAGTTCTGGACATTTTGCGTCTAAAACGATCAAATGTGCTAAAAAAATGTTTTTTTTTGTTTTTTATATATATATACATATACAAACGAGGACTATTTTCGTCGGTCTTGCTCACCTTACATCACCCTCATCCGATGCACTTTTTGCCGGGAGTCTTTTGGACCAGTCGGCGCCCCACAGGTGATGCTGCTTAACCTTAATGGTGCTGTCATTAATTTAAACGTCACCTTAAACATAGCCTATAAATTTGGAATAGTTTTGCACTTTATGTACACAATTGAACAAAAGCTCACCGTATTTTAAATACAGCATCAACATGCAAAAACAAGAAACAACAGGAGCAAGAAAAAATATGATATATTTATATTTAGAATAAAGCATTGTTGGCCAGAAAATGGCATCATAAATAGATGAGAAAAATCTATTCAAAACAACTTTAAAATGTACTTTATTGGACAATTTTAAATAGTTATTTTAAGGACACAATGTGACATATTGAAGTGATATACATGTGTGCATAAATTTAACAGGTACATTGGAATTAACAATTAAATGGGTTTGAAGTGGCGATGCTAATATGGAGCTGGTTTGAATCACAGTACAGGCGGTCCTCAGTTTACAGCGTTCGGTGTTCCGATGTTTTGTGGTATACGAATGTGATTAATTCAGACTATTCGGTAACTAGCTACAATCGCTCGACTGTCGCGACCATCGTTAGGCATTAAAATGGTATTGTTACGTCTACCCGGCCATTGTAAAGACGATGAGGAGGCGGTCTGTCAATAATCCATGGCACAAACACACGCTCGCGCGCACACAGTACAGAACTAATGCTACGTTCACGACTCCACAGAGTGTCAGAACTCACACAACTCCTTAACGATATACCTAACTGCTAAATTACTACAGTATTTTAAAGCAGCCGAGGGATTTAAGTGTTAGGTATGGCTTCAGACAAGCTTCGTTGCAACCCGAGGACCAACTGTGTTTGAACCAACTGCTCAGAAATATTTGACGTTACACTTCCAACTTGGATGTGTTTTGAAATGTTTATAGTGTTGCCAAAGTTGGACTCCATTGAAAGCAGCCACAAACCCTATACAAATACAAAAGAAACACACAAAATTAGGTAATATTTGACAAGTGAAATATGATGATAAAGATGGTGGCAGTGACATGACAAAGAGCATTCTCTGGCAATATTTGTGCGTATATGAGCTGTAACATGGAATGTTCCATTCAGCACACAAAATGAGTATTATAGGGCCACACTGACAAATGGAAGGGTGTCCATCGCTTTCATTGTATTATTAAAAGGAATCCATGACTGCAAAGAACCGCTGCTCTAGAGGACAGCATCTGATGCTTTAGCATGCATGTAGGTATTTGGACATTTGCTCACTAAAGTTACGCCTTTGTTCTCCTAATATAGATTTTTTTTCTCATAACACAGTGGATCCCCACCTAGTCACGGTATGGCATTCGCTCCCATACATATTTGGAATTGTTCTGCTGCTTTAAATTGTGAATAAGATTTTTTTTCACGGTGAAAGTGTTTTGATCAGTAAGGGGGAAATGTGTGTTGCTATTAATCCAGCAGAGGGCGATGTCGCTGAACGTTGACCAAAATCTCAGAAATCTTATTTTAAGAAAGAACCTTGTGTGACTGAGCCGGCCAGAGGACCTTCCACATAAGAAATAGATGTAACCATTGACTTCATTCTGTTCTTGGCGAGTCCACCTCAGTAAACAGAACTTTTAGAGTTTCTATGGACTTCCCACAAGCCATGCATTTCCTTGCTTGTGCAACGGCATCGAGTTTGTAGCAATTTCGCCTTTTCTTCGTCTTCTCAGTGAGGTTTGGGAACATGGCCATCCACATAGAAGTTCCTAGTAACTTTGGGTAAAGTTATCTCCATGCCCTCCTGCTCTGGAGTGAGAATGAGCTGACATCCCAGTCGGGAGTTCTCCTGGAGCATGGGCGCCATGTCCAGCATGTCATCCTCCCTAAAACAACAACACATAGCTTTTCTGTGTTATTCATAATATTTTATATTGTAATAATACTATTAAAAGTCATGCCTACCTCTCGAGGGGCTCGGGCAGTGTATCAAGATGGTCGGCGCTTATATATACATGGCATGTTGAACAGGCAAGCGATGCCTCACACGCCCCTGAAGAGGAATATACAGCACATGCAACAATTAGCTTCAATAGAGTGTCCAGCAACACAAACTATTGTATTACATTTCTTCATGTTAGGTTCTTAAACCGTACGAGACCCAGGAGCAGCATAGTAGATAGTGGTTAGCATGTCCTGTGATTGATTGGTGACTAGTCCGGGTTGTACCTTGCCTCTTTCCAAAAGTCAGCTGGAATAGTCTCGAGCTTACATGTGACCCTAATAAGAAACGCAAATGGATGCATGTATTAGCACCCACCTTCAAGTTCTATTCCATTCTTGTGAGCCAAATATAAAACATTGTCTCCCACTTTGGCTTTAATTGGAATCCTCTGGCCCGATCGGTCTACATACACCACATTAACCCTGAAAGAGAGTAAACACATTCACATAAAAAAATAAAGCAGATGGAAATATTCCTTTAGGAAAGGCAACATTACAAATAGCCTATATTCTTTTAAATGACCTACTTCCTGAATATCCTGAACTTAAACTGAATATGTATGATTTAATTTGAAAAATGATACTTAACACATTAACAAAATGAAGTTTACTGTCAAAATGACAACCACACTTCCGCTGTCAATTACGACACCCAAAATGTACAATTTCCGTTCATTTCCACAATAAAAGCATTGCAGACTTACACGTCTTCTGAGTTGTCTTCATCGGAACTGTTCTCCTCGTTGTGGTACAAACCTTAGCAAAGAAAAGAGGACACAAAACCACAAAGTACTTCTTGTCTGGGCGGTGAACAAGCCATGAATATATTTGACTTATTACTCGATGTTTCACAACGCCATTTAGTGAGGTTACACAAGCGTCACTGAGCGAAATGTTGATTTTGCTGACAGATTGGAAGGCAGCAACATTAGCTCCGAAGTGTTAGCAAAAAGGCGTTAAAGCAACAAGTAGATGCTATAAGACGACATAACTTAGCCAGCGACGCAAAACAATTACACTGGGTGAAACTAGCAAGCTGATTTACTCACCTATACTCGTCTGTAAGTATCGATTGGTGGTGCGGAAACTATCCGCGGAGTCTCTCCTCTGTAAATAAGACATACAGGTCTTTAACCTGGACAGGTGGCATGTGATACAGTCTGGTATAACTCGCGAAAGTCTCAAAGTCAGCCCCATGCTGGAGCGAACTGCAACGGAGGCCGCCATGACTGTGTTTTGGTCACGTGAACGACATCGGCCAATAGGAAAATACTTCTATAAAAGTGAAATTGTTTGGTCACTAGAGGGTGCTGTAACTCTAATTTGGAATCAGGCAACTACTATATACTGTAATTTGCTGATTTGCACAGGTCAGGCCTGGTCAGGACCCCCAAAACTCAGCCATTGGAGATGTTCAGTGCCGGTCCCATGACAGAATGAAATGAGAGGGTTGCATAAGGAAGGACATAGACATAGACATAGACATAGACTTTCTTCTGCTTGCTTTTATAGTCAGTATAGTTATTCTAGACCCCATTCACTGTGCAATATCTGATCAACCGCCATGTGCAATATTAAGGGCTCTAAATGCAATATACTAAGTTCTATGTGAAGTATTTCCATAATGCCCCATATTAACTCACTAGCAAGATCTCAGTGTATAGACTGGTCATATATCTCATCTCGTTTCATATTATCTACATACTGTATTGTATATAACTCTGGGAAAAACTGTTGATTTTGTTAATACTTGGGTTGTTTATATTGTTTATTTTTCTATATTGTGTATTTTGTACTGCTTAACTGATTCTGTACTCTTATCTTTATTGTCATTGCACAATAACACAGCAGTGAAATTGCCAACAAAATGTCGTTGCCTGGCTCCCGTGTAATAATAAAAAATAAAATAAATAAAATAAAAAATACAAAATAAATAATAATGTGGAGAATAAATCAAATATCAAATATCATCAAATATGAACAACAATGTACAGCGTAAAAGGACATCCTTTGTTAAAAAGTAAGCCAACTAAACATACGGTTGACTTGCAGTGGCGACCACTTCTTGGGAAAAGACACAAAAAAATTGCAATAAAGTATTTTGATTTTAGCTGCTATGCTGATTTATAATTCCATTTCTCAAAACATGGTTACCTATATGTACCCTGTTATTGAGTGAATAAATGTATGTAAACAAATTCTTAAAGCTGTGATGACAGAGTGCTCTATTTGGATGTGTTGACACGTGTCGCTGTTGCTACTGTAATATGTTCAAGCTGCAGACATCTGTTCAAAAACGGTTAGGCAGATGTCTCTGTTTAAAGAAGCATATGCAGCAAGAAGGAAAATAAAATACTCTATTACTCGCTGATTACATGCATCAGTCTAAACCTGCCATATACTTTGTTTTCATCTGCTCCAGAGGGAGACAAACCTAAACAAGAGCTTTGATACAGGTTGGCCATGTAGAGCAAACGGTAGTGTGTTTGACTCCTCTGTGTGGAGATGGAGAAGAGATGTTGTGTCTTGAGGCTCTTGAGATTCATAAGACAGAGAGAAAGAAATGGGGTTATTCTCCAAAAAGAAACCGATATGCTATTAGATGCCTTGAGAGAGTAGCAGTAAAACTCAGAAGAGCATGATGTTGACATTTTCCTCCAAGATTTATACACTTGTGTGACTATAATGACTGACGAGCCGTCCCACTGGGATCACACTGTAATTTCTCTTTCTTTTCTTATCGTGCTTTTTATATACAGTATATAATAACTTGCACTTCAGGGACAAGGCCTGTCTGAAAGTTGGTTTTGAGGAATATACTTACTACCTCCCATCTGGCCACAGAGGTTCCTCCCATGTGGAGGGAAAGACGTCACAAATTGGACGCTCTCATGTTGACATTTGCATTTAACAGCAAGCACAGGAATATGAATCATTGCATTTTATGTTGCACCTGCACAGGATGAGTGTCCAGGGACAGTTTACCTTTCTATGAATGAGAAGCACCTGTATGTCATTGAGCCTTTTGTACTGTGCATGTGTGTGTAGGTGTGTGATGGGTGGAGACCGTAACACATTTGGATATAAAGTGACCCCTGACTGCTGTTTTTTTTTTTCATACATTACATCCTTACATCCTGCTCACTATGCCTCATAGTATAGCTCACACCCCTACACACAAACGCACATAGTCCATACCTCCTTCAGCACATCAGTCATGCAGCTGTCAGTGTAAGATATATAAGGTATGATAAAGCCATCAACTCAGTCTCCCCTGGAGAACACAACGTGGATGTACATGCTGTATACTATAGGAACCGTTTTTTTCAAAAATGTTTAAAAAAAGACCTGAGTTCAATCCCACCCTCGGCCATCTCTGTGTGGAGTTTGCATGTTCTCCCCATGACTACACCTCTTATTGTTTCAAATAATACAAAAAAATTGTGATTTTTTTTTTTTATTATGTTATTTACTGGGCGGCACGACGGTCTAGTGGTTAGCGCCCAGACCTCACAGCTAGGAGACCAGGGTGCAATTCCACCCTCGAACATTTCTGTGTGGAGTTTGCATGTTCTCCCCGTGCATGTGTGGGTTTTCTCTGGGAACTCCGGTTTCCTCCCACATTCCAAAAACATGCTAGGTTAATTGGCCACTCCAAATTGTCCATAGGTATGAATGTGAGTGTGAATGGTTGTTTGTCTATTTGTTTTGTCTCTGTGATTGACTGGCGATCAGTCCGGGGTGTACACCGCCTCTCAACTGAAGACAGCTGGGATAGGCTCCAGCACCCCCCACGACTCTCGTGAGGGAAAAGTGGTAGAAAATGAATGAATGAATGAATGTTTCAAATAAGACCTGAGTTCAATTCCACCCTCGGCCATCTCTGTGTGGAGTTTGCATGTTCTCCCCGTGCATGCATGGGTTTTCTCCGGGTACTCCGGTTTCCTCCCACATTCCAAAAACATGCTAGGTTAATTGGCGACTCCAAATTGTCCATAGGTATGAATGTGAGTGTGAATGGTTGTTTGTCTATATGTGCCCTGTGATTGGCTGGCGATCAGTCGAGGGTGTACCCCGCCTCTTTCCCGAAGACAGCTGGGATAGGCTCCAGCACCCCCGCGACCCTCGTGAGAATAAGCACTAGAAAATGAATGAATGAATGAATGAATGAATATTTCAAGTATTAAAAACATGAGGAAAAGACAGGAAGCAGAACTGGAGGTAACAGAGATGAGGATGCTGAGGTTCTCGATGGGAGTGACCAGGATGGATAGGATCAGGAACGAGTACATCAGAGAACCATTACATGTTAGAGGCCTTGGAGATAACAAGATGGTTCTAACATGTCCAGAGGAGAGATAGTGAATATATCGGTAGAAGGATGCTAGGTAGGAGGCGTAGAGGAAGACCAAAGAGGAGGTTTATGTAGTGAATGAGGGTAGTTGGTGGGATAGAGACAGGGTTGGATGTCATCAGTACGTCCATTATTCTCTTTTACCCAGAAATTCTTTAACTTCTAGGATGTATTTTGAGTTTAGCTCATATGATGTCATGATATGTGACAATGTGCACAGCCAACGTTAGCACAGAAGCTTTGCTTAGTCTTTGGTTTCGACATGATAGTGCTTCTCTGTCGTTGATTGCGATAAAAGACAGTGTCCTTGCCGAGAGATCTTAGATAGTGTTTCACGCAGGACTGTAATCTATATGTGGTGGTGGATTGTGGCATTGAGGGAGTAGCTATTTGCGTCATCTTCATAATTGGATGTGACGCAAACACATGGAATTGGACTGGATGCCGTGGAAGAAAATGGATGGAGTCTCAAAAGCGGTGTAAACACTTTCTAAATATAGCAACATACTCACTAAATTGGCTCCCTCCATTCTCTGGCAGACCAGGACAGGCGATGCATACCGCCACTTACTGTGTGGCGTTGTAATGACAAGCTTCATTCCCAGACAGTATCATTATATATAATGTGTTTGTGAGGAAGTGTGAAGAGGTAGCACGAAAATCACAGTATTTTTGGTGGCGCAAATTTGTTTAAACAATTTTATGGAAAACATCGAGATGTGTGTATGCAAACAGTTTTTTATATATACGTATATATATTTTTTTTTAATTTTATTTTATTTTTGTACCGATATACGAGGTGGTCATATCACCTCGTACTTTGGTACATGACAAAAAAAAACAAAAAACAAAAAAAACTTCAACTATATTAGGAAAGCAGGAAGTGAACAAATGTAACAGTTACTGATTGTAAAAGTACCAGATGGAGGGGTAGGATTTAATAAGCTTTGCTTCTTCCTACTCCTTTTGGACATGTGGAACTGTGAACTGATTATGCGATGCACTCAATTGTAATCTGATGTATGTTCAAATGAAATAAAACCATTACCATTACAATTAAAAGTCAGTTTTCCAGTTTTGTCTTTATGGGAAATGACATTCAGCATAGTAAAAAAAGTAGAACATTTTCAGAGGAACCTCCAAAGTGGGTGGAAGGATAAAACTGTCTCCACCTTATAGAATTTATTTACCGAAAAGAGCAGGGGTCTCAAACAGCGGCCCGCGGGCCAAATGTGGCCCGCAGGACACTACTTTGAGGCCCCCGCCTTGATATGAAAGTTTAATGTTAGTGCGGCCCGCGCAAGTTTGATATGGAAGCTGTATGGTATCATGTACTCAGAAAAAATTATTACGTTTGATTAATGTTCATGTTAAAGGTTAAATAACTGTTAATAGTTATCCTCCCTGTCCGTGTGGAAGTGGTAAGTTTTTGGCTATTTAAGTTTAAAGGAAATAACTTGAAGGCTACCGTTTAGGTCGCTAGCTCTCAAGTTTGCGAGTTAGCATGTGTCCCAAGACCCCGCAGTTGCGCAATATGTTGTAAAATATGGGTGCTTCTCTATACAATCTACTATCTTATCCCTGATGTTTATATAGTATTTGTATGCTATTATTACAGTAATAATGATGTCAAGCAGTGAGATTTTAATTACTGTAACTGTATGGTTGCAATTGTGTTTACTATCATGGGTCATGTCTTCATCGTTACTATTGCTACTGGTAAGTTGGACTGTTTCATTTCACTGATATCATCTCCAGTGTGACCCTTAGCCATCATTGACATTTAACTGTTCTGTTTGTCACTGTTGTTGTTTTGGGAATTCTTGTTGCTGCTGTTTTTGTCTCTCCCTCTACTGCCTCCCCCCGACCCCACCTTTCTCTTCTCTCTTCTTCTTTTCTGTTCTTCTTCTTGCTCCGGTCCGGTCGTCCCAAATGGCATAACAAAAACATCAAATAACGGCAAATAAAATTTCATGGTACAGGGAAGTTGTAGCCAACACCTTTCCTGACACAGAGCAAATCTGTCTAGCATGTAAGGGCATTTAGATCAACAATACTATCTGCCCCAATGGCTGGACGGGACAAAAAAAAAAAAAAAAAGTATAAATGTGACAATTAGTCGTGTTTTGTCATGTCTACAGGGCTCTAATAATGCTTTGTTCATTTTAATCTGAAAAAAATAATTTGTCTACCCACCAACTGTATGTGGTTTCTTAAGTTTTTTTGCCATTTTATTATTATTATTATATTTATTTATTACTGATTGATTGATTTTCTTTATTCTTGATTTGTTTATTTATTTTTCATCTTATTTTGTGCAGAAAAATAAAAAATAAGATATTTGAGAACAGTGGAATTTTTTATCAGAGCTTTTATTGCAGAAAATCGGAACCAAAGCACTGAAAAAGTTTGTATATTTTTCTGTTTTTAATAAATGCGTTTTTTTTTTTTTGGGGAAAACCTGATGCGGCCCAGCCTTGCCCAGACCCTAGCTCCAGTGGCCCCCAGGTAAATTGAGTTTGAGACCCCTGGTATAGAGAATAAAATAACAGAAAGGAAAAAAAAATCGATTCTAAAATGCAAGTTACATAGTTTCTAAAATGGTATGCAGTTGTTGTCCCAAGTGTGCCATTGCGTACGATAATCATGTCCATATTTTTATTTCCCCTTTTTATAACGTCGTGTCAGCTTTACTAGAAGTGCATTATCAGGTGTGGCCATCTATTACATGACTGACTTGCATTAGAGTCGTTATTTAATTCGTCTCAGTTGTTTTACGGCTCTCCTTTGGGCCTGCTTAGAGCTGGATGGATGTCAGATGGGAAGTTTTAGGGGAAAGCAGCCAGGAGTGAGAAGGACACAGCCAAGGGCATACATATGTAAAGACTTCAGACACTAAAAGTCCATTTTGGTGAGTTTCCTTTTTGTCTTCATGCCCGCTTTTTAACTGTTAAGACAATATTTAAGTTTACTCAGATGACTCAGACAAGATTTTAATAAGGAAGCTTGTCAAATAAAAGCTTGTTCCTGTGCAGACAAAAAAAAAGATACTTAGCATCAGCGTGACTAAGCAAAGCATCATGGGAGCTGTGTGCTTAAACCATCTGAGTCAAACTGTTGTGATGTTTATGTGTCATCCATCAGACACTTTCACTATTGTGTGTTACGTATGTAAACGTCCCACTGCGGCCCGGGCATTGTTTGTAATTAATGACCTTTTTCCCCTTTAGTGGTTGAATGGTCTCGCTCTGAGACCAGTGTGTCACGATCGTGTTGCCTTTGACAAACAGCACTGACCACTCGTTGTCGACCTTTAGCAGAGGGAACGCTGCAGAGAGGTCACAGCCTGGAGGGCACGGGGGTGCTAGAAATCACACGAGCACACAAAGGAAGTTGTAAATCTTCTGTATTTCTTGTGGTTCTATTTATTTTTCACTATCACCAAGGAGGAGCTTCCTTTTTCCTCTTCTTCTCACAACACCTCTCATTAGCCACGTATACATGAACGCAAATATTCCAATTCCATTCGGGTTATTTGCTTAAACGGAAAGAATGTAACCTTTGTATACACCTCATTTCGAAAGAAAAGTGCCAATCCGAATGAATATATAATCGGATTCACAGGGGTGGAATATTCCTTTCCCCAATCCGATTGAGGTATCTTGTATCCGCTCAATCGGAAAGTTGTCAGACTGCGTTCTTCTTCGTGGTGTTTTTCTTCTTCTGTTGTTTATTGGCGGTTGGCAAGCAGCTTTCGTGTGCATTAGCGCCATCTGTGGAACAGAATCTAAACCCTTCTATACGCCATTCACAAGTCCAGTTTTATTAAAAAAGAAAATACATATCTATATAAAACATGTGCCGAACTTAATCATAAAATATTAGCAAGATTGAACTTTATCTTTTCCTGTTCACGGCTGCGTTTTTTTCAGCGAATGCTGAGATATGACGTAACACGCAGCTCGAGACGTTCTTCGATTTAAAAAAATGGAGGCACGCAATTGGCACTGGACTGCTGCGGAAAGTTTGTTTTTGATTCAAAATAAATTTTAAGACTGGACGAAGGAAAAACTGTCAATACGGAGTTATTCCAACAAGTGAAAGAAAAACGCGAGGAAGTCGGTATCACGTGATGTTGGTGTTTACATTTTACTGCGCATGCCCCATTGACTATTCTGGTTGATTATAGCGGCGCATGTAGACACGTGATTGGAATATTCCTTTCCATGTATACCATTGCTTTTGGAAAGGTCATTCGGAAAGCGAAAACTCCTCACGTAAACGTGGCTAATGAGGTTAGTCTTTGGAATAAGTGTCACAAAATGGCCAAGAAAAGCAAAACACACCAGTAGACTTAATCCAAACTCTGGGACCGATTTATTTTGTAATGCTGTTTTTGGTAGAACATCAGCTGGATAAGGCACATTACAGATATATATACATAAGCAACAGTTCATTGAATGCAACCGTGCGGCTCGTCTTTTTAGTTTTCGGACCACCCTGTAGGTCAGTTAGCATTACAGCTGGATTTGATGTGTTTTTCTGGGCATAATTGGAATATTGAATATCATCTGTTGTATGACTGATGGGTTGCCATGTTCACCACCTACCAATGCTTTCTAATAGCCAATAGAAAACAATCTCCTTGGCAAGCACTCTTGGCAACATCTCCGACCAGGTCTTTTAACCTAACAAGACCGGGCTGCATTTTAAATAAACTGTGAGGAAACTGTTACCGGGTTTTTTAAAGGTCATGGAACATAACATTCCGCCTGTAAAGAGGCAAGACTATGTCCCGTTTGGAAACTTTATTCCAATGCAAGGCTTTGAAAAAAAAATTTCTGACTTAGTGGCTCAGTCCAGACTGCTTGGTTGAGGCATTGTTAATTCCTTACTTATATAATTGTGCAGTGTTTTGACATTAAACATCAACATATTGCAACATCCAGTAGATGTGTAAACTCCATAGTGCTACTCTGTTTCCATCTACTAGTACAATCCGATTCAGTTCAGTTTAGTATGGGGTGTATTTTTCAACATTTCCATTCTAAAAGGTCCCAACCAATCCAACCCGTACAAGACTTTCTTTGTTTTACCAGGTAATGGTAATGGTTTAATTTCATTTCAACATGCATCAGGTTACAATTGAGTGCATCACATAATCAATTGACAGTTCCACATGTCTAAAAGGAGTACACTTCCTGCCTTTCTGATATCAGAATCAGAATCAGAATTAGAATCAGAATCAGAAAAGGGTTTATTGCCAGGTATGATCAAACACATACTAGGAATTTGTTTTGGTATAGTAGGTGCAGACACATCTATTAAAAAAAGAATGAAAAACACAAAATATACAGAATAATATTATATATATATATATATATATATATATATATATATATATATATATATATATATATATATATATATATATATATATATATATATATATATATATATATATATATAATATTATTCTGTATATTTTGTATATATATTCTGTATATATATATATATATATATATATATATATATATATAATTTTTATTTTTTCACTATTTTGTAAATAATGGTTGCAGTAAATAAAGGTGGCAGTAGTATGTTTGGTAGATCTTTCTGTTGGTTGTTCAACAAAAATGACAGTTGCTAACAATGAAATGAACTACCATTTGAACTACCATTAGTGTGGAAACAATCAACTCCATTCCATCCATCCATCTATCCATTTTCTATGCCGCTTATGCCAGAGCCTATCCCAGCTGTCTTTGAGCTAGAGGCGGGGTACACCCTGGACTGGTCGCCAGCCAATCACAGAGCACATATAGACAAACAACCATTCACACTCACATTCATACCTATGGACAATTTGGAGTCGACAATTAACTTAGCATGTTTTTGGAAACATGCTATTCCATCAAGAATAGCCTTTAGTGCGGACCTTTGCCGTTCTTTTAAATGTCCAGACCTGCCAACATGTATACATTTTTTGTACACTGCACACATTTTGATGCATTTGTACGCTTCAACGTGCTTAGGTGCGTTTTGTTGCATTTTGTTGGTTGTCTGTTTTGATTTCAGCCTCCTTGACCTGCAGCAACACAGACTGGAAGCTGTGAAGGCTGTGATTGGTCAGCTTGTAATACATTATTTCCTCATTCAGAGGGTGACCCGCCCACCTCTGTGAACGCCTTTTCCAAATGATTTTGGGTATCCAGCTGCAATAACATTCCCTTTCTCTCTTTAATTACCATTGCTCGCTCACGACAGGAAGCTAACAAGCCATATCCACACAAATAGCAGGGTTTACCAAAAATATTCCAGTAAAATTCCAGTATCAGTGCTAGATTTTGGACAACAGAGTCAATCACAATAGCCCTCATTCTCTTTATGCAGAATTGTCACAGCTTATATTACCATGGAGTATTCCATAAGAGGGGTTTACCACCCTGTCAGTCACTTGTGGTTATCCATGGAGGAACACTGGCCTACTTGGAACGTCAAGCCACCAGACAGCTAACCGCAGGCCTTCTAGTGTTGTCACGGCAACAGAATGACTGATGGCGGCCCAAGTGTTGGAAGTCATAGAGAATGACATAATGAACATCAAGCCACAATTGAGTATGCATGCTTGTGCAAATGCATCTGTTTGGGTTGATTCTTAATTAAAATGACTGATTAATTGCTTGTGTGTCGTGTGGAGTTGGATTATGACTGCAGCTGTAATTGATCAGTCTTGGTCCAGACATTTAGGCCAAAACGTCTCTCTTGTGACAATAAGGTGTTAACCTCATGACAGACTGCACTATGTTTTAATGCCACAGGATCCAAGATGTATCAGCTATGAATTGTATTAGATTTATTTAGAAAAAATGAATAAACAGGAGTTACTAGCAAGACGTAACAGTCTATTTTGAGGGGTTTTTTTCCAAGACTATTATGGAGGGGACAATCTAGTTCCTTATATGGTATCGACTATGCCATGACTGATTTTCAGCTTGTTGACGACATTGTTTTATCTCCTTGTTGTCGCTACAGTGATGACGCGTGGCTCATTTCTGCATGTCCTGACACACTGCATCTTCATCTTTCAAATGAACCCTCATCCTCGCTGCGCTTTGTGACCAAAACACAACACAGGCTTTCTTTCTTTTAAGGAATCACACTGGCACGTCTACAGATTAGCCAGTCTAAACAGTATTATCAGTGCTGCTGGCAGACTGGGACAGCCCAAGGAGACGTGAGACAGGAAGTCTGTTTTATGAGTATGGCTGGTTTACTGCTGTGTAGAGCGATGCAAAGCTGTGTTTTTTTTTCCAAACGTTGCATAATCATGCATTATGTCTTTCCAAGAGGATTCAGCCACAGAGTTTGTTTTGTTTTTGGATAATACGTTTAGATGCAGGGTTTTACTGTACTACGGAAATTCCAAATGCAACCATAACCGAGAGGTTGGCACTGAATGGAGCGCCGGCATCTTCAAGTTGTGATTTGTTCATGAAATATTATTTCTTATCTGCAGTAACTTGACATGTCTCGATCAGAAGGTATCAAATTCATCTTTAGAGTCATACTAAATGGAATACGTTCACAGGTTTTTGAGTTATGTCTGCATTGCAAAACTGATCCACATCCAGATTTCGGATTCAGATTGTGATCCAAACCGAGATCCTGGGGGGAGTGTACAAAAATCATTCTGATGCAGATAATGATCCAAAGTTAAGCAATTTTTTTCTTAGATCACATTAAAACTACACACAAAAACAATCAATATCTGTTGTAAATTTTTTGTCACATTCATGTCCCAAATTCCACTATCGCTATTTAATCAGAATTAATTTTCTGAGGTACTAATTAATTAATCAAACAAAATAAATTAAAATAAATGAATTAATTTTTATAAGAAGTTGCCATGTGCATTTGTGTCTGTTTTCCTCATCTCCCAGTTCCAATCAGGCATTGGTTCCATAGAATAACGGCATGAACAGAGCGAGCCCTTTTGTCAGACATACTCTGTCTCTTTGTCTAGGTGGGTGGAGGCGGGGCCAGTAGCATACACACAGAGCACGAAAGAGTGTAATGGAGTAGAAATGATAGATTAGATTATATGATTTGTAGACCCATTATGTCTTCCAAGCGTGAGTCAGACTCTTCTGATAAGCAATGTGTCAAAGAAAAGGAAAGTAAAAAGAAAAATGAAGTGGACATGCTCACAAAGTAAAGGAAGGCCAATCAACATTAGCTTCATGCCTGATCCAAGCTTCTCGAATGCTGCAAACATCATGAGGGTTAAAGATGGCATGGTTTCCATGTTGGTGGCGCTGTCTCCTGTCTCTGCATTGTTATGGTCTGGAGCTCAGGGCTTTATCTTTTCTACAGCCACTTTGATAAGGCATAACTGATATGAAATGTTTTTGGCATAGTCTGGGACGTGTGTCTGACTAGAATGGATTCACACAGCACCTTTTAGCGCTACGTCATCCTAAAATAACATATTGTTCTATTCCTGCACAATTAATTCATTCATTCATTTTCTACTGCTTATCCTCACAAAATTCGGGGAATGCCCCGGACTGGTGGCCAGCTAATCACAGGGCACATATAGACAAACAACCATTCACACTCACATTCATACCTATGGACAATTTGGAGTTGCCAATTAACCTAGCATGTTTTTGAAATGTGGGAGGAAACCGGAATACCTGGAGAAAACCCACGCATGCACGGGGAGAACATGCAAACTCCACACAGATATAGTCGAGGGTGGAATTGAACTTGGGTCTCCTAGCTGTGAGGCATGCATGCTAACCACTCGATCGCCGTGCAGCCTGCATTATCACAATGTGAAATATAATCTTAAAGGTAAATGGAACAGAAAAATAATCACAGGATTAGTTGTGAATTAACTAGAAAACAATTAATTAATGACATCATGAAAGTAATTATTCATTCGTTCATTTTTTTACCGCTTATCCTCACGAGGGTCGCAGGGGTTGCTGGAGCCTATCCCAGCTGTCTTTGGGCGAGAGGCGGGGTACACCCTGGACTGGTCGCCAGCCAATCACAGGGCACATATAGACAAACAACCATTCACACTCACATTCATACTTATGGACAATTTGGAGTCGCCAATTAACCTAGCATGTTTTTGGAATGTGGGAGGAAACCGGAGTACCCGGAGAAAACCCACGCATGCACGGGGAGCACACAGAGATGGTCGAGTGTGGAATTGAACTCAGCTGTGAGGCCTGCGCGCTAATCACTCGTCCGCCGTGCAGCCTGCATTATTACAATGTGAAATATAATCTTAAAGATAAATGGAACAGAAAAATAATCACAAGATTAATTGTGGATTAACTAGGGTTAACTTTCACTTTGACGCTACATTTATGCAATAAAATGTTTAACATAAAAACTTTTTTGCATTATTTCACATTAGACAACAATGACTGACTACTTCCATGTGAAAATGTCTGAAAACAGTAGTTGGAAGTGTCCCTTTTTAAAGCAACACTGCATCCATGTGTGCCAATTACTTGTGTTGTGCTAAATTTGACTTAGGTCAAATGCAACCTTGGCTGGAAAAGCACAAATACGGTCCACCATTGTTGGGGTTGTGAAGTACTCGCCATGCCTCCATTTTCACTGACGACCACTTTTGACACAATAATGACTTATGTGCCATCCGTTTTCAGTTAAAAAGTGGGTCACATATAGGCCTCTAAATCTTTCACCACAACATCAGATGGCGTCCTTCACTTTATCGCTTACCAGGGTCCACACCGTCTTGTGTGACCACATGGACACGCATGCCCTAGAGCAGGCGGATGAAGATAAAGACTTGACAGGTGGCAGTTGAACAGTCTGGCGTCGCCTAGAACAGCAGCACCCGGTCCAGGATAGGCTATCTGCAACAGGCATCATTGAGCTGTTCCTACTTTGGGGTTTCCTGAGACACACACACACACACTTGTAAATCCACGATGCATACATTCAATGTACTGTGACAGCATACAACCACAAGATTTGAGTCAGTTTATTACCTGCTATACTGAATGGGACACCAGTGCGGGTGTCTGCGCGGTACAGTGTCTATACCAGGGGTGGGCAAACTTTTTGACTCGCATTGATTTAACAAAATTGCCGGGAAGGGGGTGGGGGGGGGGGGGGGGGGGTGGTATATAGTATTTTACACGTAACAGTCAATTTTTACACCTATATTTTTACACATATTTTACATGTAAAAGTGTCATGCAATCTGCTATATGTGAACTTTGAAATCATTTATCTGATGTGAAGTGTATTAGAAATTAAATGTATTATTATTATTGTTATTATTATTATTTTTATTAGAATTACTATTGTTATTATTATTAGTTATAGTAATGTTATTATCATTATATTATATAATATAATATATTATAATTATTATTTATATTATTATATAATATATTATTATTATATATTAATAATAATAATAACAATAATATTGTTTATTGTTTTTAATAATAATATTATTACTATTATTATATTAATATTATTAACAACAATATTAATATAATAATAGTAATATTATTATTAACAACAACATTATTATTGTTATTATTATTATTATTTTTACTATTGTGCTTGTGTTCCTTTTTCCATGAGCATTTTGTAAACAACAGACCACATCAAATAACGAAATTGATAAAGCAGCTACCTCAACCATCAAAAAGTTGGCCCAAGCCACAATGCCACATTGTATGTTGAGTTTAAATAAAATACTTTGGAAAGAACAGACGGGCCATATTGAAACACTTGGCGGGCCGGATGTGGCCCCCGGGCCGTAGTTTGCCCACCCCTGGTCTATACAGTATGCATCATAGCCTGTCATCAGGGGGTAAAACCAGACAGTAGTCGGGGTGATGTCGTGATGTGAACAGGTGTGTCACAATTTGCTGTCTCATCGAAAAACGTGCGCGGTACAGCTTTAGTCATACACATTCCAGGACGTGAACGCATCCAAACAAGTCAGCAAACACCTAAAAGACTAATTAGACTACACACACAGGTTATGTATTAATATGAAGTGGTGTACTCGCTGGTTTAAAAATGTGCACTTCTTAATAAACTTGGCAATACAAGCAGAGGTACTGTATAATTACTGTAATTATCCCCCTTCTATAAATTTACCTCATCTCTTCTCCACAACACCTGGCCACATGACTTCATCAAGACTGAAATAGAGCAACGTGTTGTAACTAGAAGTCAAACTACCGGGGCGATTTGTTTACAGGACTATAAAGCTGCATATGCAAGAGTGCCACCCAAACCATGGCAGTGGACCCTTGAGCTACATATATATATATATATATATATATATAATTTCATTATAATTTATAGATTTTTTTAATCTATATTTTTATTTTTAATTTATATTTTTTATTTTATAATTTATTTTCAAATGTATATTTTATTATAATTTATATGTATATATAAATTATAATATAATTACTAATTATAATATTTTATAATATTATTAAATATAATATTATATATATTGTTATTAATTATAATTTTATATAATATTATAATTCATAATTTTATTATTATGTATTATTATTATTTTATATAATAATTTATTATAATTAATAATATTATATATTTATAATACAATCCCTGTTATGGACTGTTAGGGTTGTCTAATTCTAACCAAACTCAAATTTACAAATTTGACTTACAGAAACTCACAAAAGGGAGTCCGCCACTAATATTTCAGAAAGCACTTGTGTTTAGTCAATAAAGTGTTGCGTCATTTTCATAATATTGTAACCCCCCCCCCGGGGGTGCCAAAAAAAATCATGAAAAAAATACAACTTCAGTGTAATTACTGTATATTAAAACTAGTTTACCTGTGATTGGCTGGCGAGCAGTCCAGGTGTACTGCTGGGATAGGCTCCAGCATACATGCGACTGAAATTAGATGGATGGATGTAAATGTTCACATTGATTGATAACAAATTAGTCTCATCATATTTCTACATAGTTCATTCATTCATTCATTTTCTACCGCTTATTTTCACAAGGGACGCAGGGCTGCTGGAGTCTATCCCAGAAGTTTTTGGGGAAGAGGCGGGGTAAACCCTGGACTGGTGGCCAGCCAATCACAGGGCACATATAGACAAACAACCATTCGCACTCACATTCATACCTATGGACAATTTGGAGTTGCCAATTAACCTAGCATGTTTTTGGAATGTGGGAGGAAACCGGAGTACCCGGAGTACCCGCCGTGCAGCCCTTCTACATTGTTTTGCATATACATTTTTGGAGGTATTTTATATAGCTTGTGTATTGTTCATTTTATTACATTTTTGTATATACTGTAGCTATTGCATAGTGTAAATATAGCCTAAATATAGTTATTAAACTGTGTTGTTTGACGTTGATTGTTGTATTTATGATTTATTACTATTATTATTCATTCAGTAATTTACAGGATTATTATTTCGAGCATGTCACATTTAATGAATGGGTTATATTTTCCACCACCTTTTGAAGCAAGTCTATTAATAAGTGATCATAATGTCTTATAGGCAGCAATTCCATGTCCCGTACTGTCCATGCTTTCTTTTTTGTAGTTTATACCTTCTTCCTGCTTTTTAGTGGTGGTGGTGGTGACAGTACGACAATAATACATGTTTGCACTTAAACAGTATATGGCTTAGGTGTAAATTGGTCATGCGGGAAGGTGGGATTTTGTGCCAATGTGGACCATTTGCAGTCACAAATTGCGGAAAGAGTGCACAAACTTGCTGGACAATATGGAGGCAATGCAAAATGCCGTTGTCATGTAAAAGACAACAAACAGAACTCGGAGGAAGGCAGTCGTCATGGAAACAATGGAGAATGGGAGGTATCCACAGTCTAATGGCAAGGCAGTGCAGTGAGACCCAGCCAATAACACCAAACATGTATATTTGCTTTATTCACCTCAGCATCGCCATCTCTACGAAAAACACTTTCTTGACACACTTTGTGCCTTGTGTATGTTTGCTACAACAAAGAGTCCATGTGTGAGAAATTCCTCCTCTTAATGATTCATAGCCAACCACAGAATGGGAGGGATCCTCGCCCTCCCTCACCGCTCTGAACCGTCGTCTTGTTCTCCTTCCAACTCCCATTCCCACCGACTGTTTCATGTTGCTGTGATTCACACTTGAAAGCCGTTTGCGGGAAAAAAACCCCTGTGAGGACTCACCATAAAAATGCAGAAATCAGACAATTGTCCTTTCCTCTGTCTTTTCTTCACATCACGACTCCAGCGTGACAATTTCTGTGTTTTTTATCCATAACTTGAAAGCATCGTCCATCACCGTTATCAACAAAGACCTCCTCTAACGGCCCTCCCACACACCAACGAGAGTTGTAAATGTTCTCCTTTAACAGCGTGTTTGCTCCTTATCTGTCATGCCTGCTTCTTTTATGAGTTATCTACTCATCTATTTCATCTGGAAGCCACAAGAACTTTCTGTCCATGCTGGGTCATTTTGTCGGGAAATCTACAATATGCATGTATTGTTGTGGTCATATGCCCCTATGTTCAGTTCAATAGGTTCGGTCTGTGTGAGGTAAGTTGGTCTTCCAGTGGGCCGCACCCACAAAACACACTCTCTCCTAGAACTGGATCTGATCCCTTTTGGGGTACAGAAAGACTAGGGTCTGTTTTTGTTTCCTGTTTTCCTTTGGCAAAGCTTTTGCTTTCTTTCACAATCCTACCTGACAAAGGAAGAGAAAGAGGAATAAGGGGAGTATCGGGCAAAAAAGGGGAGCCAAAAGAGTGGGCCTCCACCTCCGTGACGCCTACGGAGCACTCACTAACCCCAAAACCACAAAGAATGAACTTTTCGAAGAAAGCCAGAACAGGACGATGGAAGGTTTTTTTTTTTCCCACTGAAATGACTGTGGAGAAAAGCAATATTTAATGAGTAGATTGCCTTGCGTCATTGTGGTGGCTGCTAATGGTTCCAGTTGTCTTAGAGGAGAACCAAACACTACACTTTGTTTACACAAAGTAGCGTGACCTGCTAACTAGGCACGCTGGACGCAAATCACATATATGACGAAACTGTTGATTGACTCAGTGGTTTCTTGGTTTCTTTTTACTGTTTAATCCCCAAAAAAGACAACATACCAATTGTTTACATTATTACGTAATATTACTGTTTATGCTGAAAAATATGCTACAGGGGCCGAGTGGTTAGCGCACAGGCCACACAGGTAGGAGATCCGGTTCGATTCCACCCTCGGCCATCTTTGTGTGGAGCTTACATGTTCTCCCCGTGCATGCGTGGGTTTTCTCCGGGTACTCCGGTTTCCTCCCACATTCCAAAAACATGCTAGGTTAATTGGCGACTCCAAATTGTCCATAGGTATGAATGTGAGTGTGATTGGCCGGCGACCAGTCCAGGGTGTACCCCGCCTTTCTCCCAAAGACAGCTGGGATAGGCTCCAGCACCCCTGCGACCCTCGTGAGGATTTTCATTGTTGTTTTTTTAGATTGGTTATTCATGTCCTTGATCAATACAGCTGGAATAGGTGCAGATTCTGAGAGATCTAGAAAGTTTTCTGTGTGAGTTATTGCACTGCGTGGATTTGCTGTGCGTTGAGAATGCTGGAGTAGTGCACGACTGCGCAAGCATACAGTTTAGAAGGAACATTGTCCATGATACTGATAATTCGGAATAATCTTCCAAGAAATCTAGTTTCCTTCAAGCAGAAAAGTCAACTCTGAACCTCTGATGTCACTTCCTATCCATCCTTTACTCACCTGCCCGAGCACCAGAACAGATTTACAGCAGCATGTGTCTTATTTATGTCTTAAATGGCTTATTTTCTCTACTATGTTGGATAATACCAGTAAAAAAGTGACTATAGGGGTGTTATTTAATTTCAAGAGAGCTCTAATAATGTTAAAAGCTGCATTTAGAAGGTTGTACACAGGTTTTCTATACTCCAACTACAAAAATATTATATTTATAAATAAGAAATTGTACTTCTTGGGAATTCACTTATCATGTTTGGGTCTGGAACTAATTAACCTACGATAAACGAGGTTTTGCTGTATTTGATTATGCCTCCTGTAACCATATTCTCGCCAGCTGTCAAAATGTTGCACGAGTAGTCAGTATAGAAAAGAAAAAAGTCATGGAAAAACCCACAGCATATACTTAATAACATATGCTCCATCTGATTAGTGTTAGCACACATTACAGGCCACCAGTCCTGGGTGTACCCCACCTCTCGCCCGAAGACAGCTGGGATAGGCTCCAGCACTACCGCGACCCTTGTGAGTATAATAGGTAGAAAATTAATGAATGAATGAATATGCTACTGGCTATCATGCTAGCCTGTTTGTAATCAGCAGGAACTTTTAGGAATAGGCATAGAAATATACTTAATAGCTAGCAATGAATTAAACTTGTTACAGCATTAACTCAGTAAGATTAACTACTGGGATGTCAAAGAAGATTTATCCACATGTAACTAAGGCTAACAAGAATGCAGACAGCAGACTCTTCCTTTCTCACTAAAAGCTCCATTAGTGGACACATCTCAAGTAAAGTATATTCCCTTAGTGTGTTATAGCAGCTGTGTCTTACAATAGCTTACATTAAGTCGTTAAATCAACATCAGCAAACATAGCTGGATTAGTGAGAGAATACTGTTTTATGTAAACCAAGGCTCCTGTGACATCATTGCAGTGTCATTGGGCTTTATTAATGTCGGACACAGTCAAAGGTCGTTCGTGACCATGAGTGTCCCTCCCCAGGAAAACCCTGTCTTCACAACGAGGAGGGGAGTGAAAAGAAATGTTGTGTGGGAGTTGGAGTTTGGAATGGGACTTGTCATCCGCCAGCATCAGTTGATATACATACATAGTATCTATACTCATGAAACTAAGTATATGGTAATGGTTTTATTTCACTTGAACATGCATCAGATTACAATTGAGTGCATCCCATAATCAGTTCCCAGTTCCACATGTCCAAAAGGAGTAGGAAGAAGCAAAGCTTATTAAATCCTACCCCTCCATCTGGTACTTTTACAATCAGTAACTGTTGCATTTGTTCACTTCCTGCTTTCCTAATATAGTTTAAGTTTTTTCTTGTACGAGGTGATATGACCATACAATGACATAATGGGTACCATAGTAAGTGTCAATATAGCGATGGGGGGAACATGCAAACTCCACACAGAGATGGCTGCGGGGGGAATTGAACTCGGATCTCCGAGCTGTGAGACCTGCGCGATAACCACTCGAATGTTGCCATCATAGCAGCTTTCTTAACTGTACAGACAATTGCTTACAATTGTGCATCTTTTTTCTAGTTTATTGCCTCCTTCCTACTCTTGGCACATTCTTGTTCTGTAATTATGGGATAATAGTGTTACCTTTTTTGTCTTGTAGGTCTCATCAATTATTACTTGTGTTCTGCACCCTTATTTTGGTGTTGCTGAATAAGAGCTGGAGTCACTTGACACAGGTATAGCAGTGGGGTCAATCTGACATTTGGTCGTCCTCCATGCTGTTACCCAGACGTTTTGGCTCACTTACCGGAACTTCCCGGGAGAGGCATATTCTCTGTCACTTTTTGTTGCCTGTTGCCTGCACAACTGTGAGTACCTGCACCAGCTTGTACATACCAGGGGTCCAGCATCATAACACGTCCCTTGCAAACACAGGAATCAGTTTGAGGTGACCCCTGCTGTTGTGTGCCGTCACATGGGACCGAATACTGACATAATTGCTCCGTATGTGGGTACTGACAAGACATAAACATGTCTGAACAATGCACTTTGCACGTACTATTGTTGTACACGTAAACATTACTTGCAAAGGTGTAAATACGTTTTTAGAATTTCATGCCAATATGCACAATTGGTCACAAATTGTACGTAAAGTGCGTAATTTATGCATAAACAGAACACAAAGAGAACACACAATTCTTCAGGCTTTTCATGAATAAATTATATATAAATTAAATAAATTATACAGATGCTGCACCGCGGTCGAGTGTTTAGTGTGCAGACCTCACAGCTAGGAGACCAGGGTTCAATTCCACCCTCGGCCATCTCTGTGTGGAGTTTGCATGTTCTCCCTGTGCATGTGTGGGTTGTCTCCGGGTACTCCGATTTCCTCCCACATTCCAAAAACATGCTAGGTTAATTGGCGACTCCAAATTGTCCATAGGTATGAATGTGAGTGTGAATGGTTGTTTGTCTATATGTGCCCTGTGATTGGCTGGCCACCAGTCCAGGGTGTACCCCGCCTCTCGCCCGAAGACAGATGGGATAGGCTCCAGCACCCCCCCCCCCCTTCGCACACTGCAACGCTGTACTTATCCAACCTAATAGATGCCATATACAGAACATATCACATACAACAACGTCAAACTGTGGAGTGGGTTACTTGCCGTAAGTAAGGCTGTTTTTTTAATATTATTAATGCTACACATCATTGTGATGCAATAGTGGTAGTGTTATGAGGTGGAATGGGTTGCTTAAATCCTTATTGAAGGCCGACATGCTAAATGCAGTGCCCACCACTGGCTAAGATGTTTTGTTGCAATGTGGGTAAAGCAGGGGTCTCAAACATGTGGCCCGCGGGCCAAATGTGGCCTGCAGGACACTAGTTTGAGGCCCCCGCCTTGATATGAAAGTTTAATGTTTGATATGGATGCTGTATCATGTACCCAGAAAAAATTATTACGTTTGATTAATGTTCATGATAAAGGTTAAATAACTGTTAATAGTTATCCTCCCTATCCGTGTGGAAGTGGTAGGTTTTTGGCTATTTAAGTTTAAAGGAAATAACTTGAAGGCTACCGTTTAGGTCGCTAGCTGTCTAGTTTGCGAGTTAGCATGTGTCTCAAGACCCTGCAGTTGCGCAATATGTTGTAAATAAAAAAAGTATAAATGTGACTATTGTCGTGTTTTGTCATGTCTACAGGGCTCTAATAATGCTTTGTTCATTTTAATCTGAAAAAAATAATTTGTCTACCCACCAACTATATGTGGTTTCTTAAGTTTTTATTATTTGCCGTTTTATTATTATTATTATATTTATTTATTACTGATTGATTGATTTTCTTTATTCTTGATTTGTTTATTTATTTTTCATCTTATTTTGTGCAGAAAAATTAAGATATTTGAGAACAGTGGAATGTTTTATCGGAGCTTTTATTGTAGAAAATCTGAACCATTCATTCATTCATTTTCTACCGCTTTTCCTCACGAGGGTCGCGGGGGGTGCTGGAGCCTATCCCAGCTGTCTTCGGGCGTAAGGCGGGGTACACCCTAGACTGGTCGCCAGCCAATCACAGGGCACATATAGACAAACAACCATTCACACTCACATTCATACCTATGGACAATTTGGAGTCACCAATTAACCTAGCATGTTTTTGGAATGTGGGAGGAAACCGGAGTACCCGGAGAAAACCCACGCATGCACGGGGAGAACATGCAAACTCCACACAGAGATGCCCGAGGGTGGGATTGAACCCTGGTCTCCTAGCTGTGAGGTCTGTGCGCTAACCCCTAGACCACCGTGCCGCCCAAAATCGGAACCAAAGCACTGAAAAAGTTTGTATATTTTTTTGTTTTTAATAAATGCGTTTTTTTTTTTTTTTTTTGGAAAACCTGATGCGGCGCAGCCTTGCCCAGACCCTAGCTCCAGTGGCCCCCAGGTAAATTGAGTTTGAGACCCCTGATGTAAAGGGTATCCAAGGGACAGTTTCAAATGCGACCCTTCTTCTGTGAAGGACTCCATATTTTGGAAAGGAAAAGCAGTGGTTGAGGTTATCTGCTGTCTCTGCAATGACTCATCATCTAATCTCAATTAGGATTCTTTTCTCACAGGAAATGACCCCAGATTGCTGCAATTAGGGTGATAACAGTCAATCACACCTTTTGATAAAAGGCAACCCCCAGTGTGTGTGTGTGTGTGTGTGTGTCCTATACAAGCACATCTGGGTTCTGTGTGTTATTTCACCGAGTGCAGACAGAACCAGCCTGCATGTGGATGGTTGAGGTTTCCATTCTCTGTAGGAGACTGTGGTTCAGGTCACCGAGCACATTATTGGTGATGTGGTCTGTTTCTCTTGGCTTGGCTGCGGTTCAGTGATGGAGCTTTTCTGGCGGTTGGTGGAGAAAGGTGTGGAGGGGTGTCCGTGTAGGGGGCGCAATGTTTTCAATCCAGCACTGGTAGACTATGGGCTTAATTACATCCAGATTGGACTAAATGGTTTTGAATGTGATAGCAAAAGCATTCTCGTTCAGATTTATTGATGATGAATTCATTCCTGACATGCCACCATCAAAACACAATGTCAAGTATTAGTGCTCTAATCCATACTTTGCTACATTTTTGCTGCCTCTTCATTCTTTTTCTACTGTTATTTTACACATTTTTGCAGATGTACACTATGGATGGAGATAATGAAGTGATCTAAAACAACATACTGAAAGATGGTTTTCACAACAGTTGCAAAATACTGACAATTTCAATTCAATGAGAATTAAAATACGTCAACTTGAAATTTGCTCAATTGTAGGTTATCCTGTATACAGTGCATTTAAATGTAAATAATAAACATTTCAGGATCACCTCCCTACATCCGTTTGCATGATTCATAATCTGGCCAAATTTGGACTTTAAATTAATTTTTATGAATTAATATGAATTTTAATGAATTTATGGAAATTAAACAAGAAAGAAACAAAACACTGACATGTTAGATTATTATTCACAAATATGCACCGCGGTTGAGTAGTTAGCGTGCAGACCTCACAGCAAGGAGACCAGAGTTCAATTCTACCCTCGGCCATCTCTGTGTGGAGTTTGCATGTTCGCAATCCCACATGTTTGCATGTTAATTGGCGACTCCAAATTGTCCATAGGTATGAATGTGAGTGTGAATGGTTGTTTGTCTATATGTGCCCTGTGATTGGCTGGCCACCAGTCCAGGCTCCAGCACCCCGCGACCCTTGTGAGGATATGAAATATTGAATGAATGAAATATTTGCCATTTTCATTGTTGTTTTTTTTAGATTGGTTATTCATGTCCTTGATCAATACAGCTGGAATAGGTGCAGATTCTGAGAGATCTAGAAAGTTTTCTGTGTGAGCTATGCATAGATTTGCTGTGCGTTGAGAATGCTGGAGCAGTGCACGACTGCGCAAGCGTACAGTTTAGAGGGAACATTGTCCATGACACTGAAGAAATCTAGTTATCTTGTAGCAGAAAACTCAACTCTGAACCTCTGATGTCACTTCCTGTCCATCCACTACTCAGCTGCCCAAGCACCAGAACAGATTTACAGCAGCATGTGTCTTATTTATGTCTTAAATGGCTTATTTTCTCTACTATGTTGGATAATACCAGTAAAAAGGTGACTATAGGGGTGTTATTTCATTTCAAGAGGGCTCTAATAATGTAAAAAGCTGCATTTAGAAGGTTGTACACAGGTTTTCTATACTCCAACTACAAAATAAGACATTATTACATTTATGAATAAGAAATTCTACTTCTTGGGAATTCACTTATCACGTTTGGGTCTGGAACTAATTAACTACGGTAAACGAGGTTTTGCTGTATATGATTATCGCTCCTGTAACCATATTCTGGCCAGCTGTTAAAATGTTGCACGTGTAGTCAGTATAGAAAAGAAAAAAGTCATGGAAAAACCCACAGCATGGTAGGAATCCTACTTAATAACATATGCTCCATCTGATTAGCGTTAGCACACATTAGCCCGTCACGGCTGGGGTCACATTTCATCAAGTGGTGCTTTGGCTCACAATTTTGGAAAAACTTCAACTATGCAAGATAAAGTACAATTTAGCCACTTTATATGCATGCTGATGTAATAGCATGATGTAATCAAGCGGGACTACACCAACAACGTAAACGTCCTTACATCCATGTCAAAATGTTAATAATCAAATGAATGCTTTTCGACTAATCAGCTTTGCATATTTACTTACATGAACTTTAACAGCACCTTCGGCCTGCACGAAGGGCACACAAAAGACATTTTAACCACTCAGCCACCATAGTGATCCCTGTGGGACGCTCTTTTTGTGTGAACGATTCCTGCTCTGTTTCTTTTTGGCCCCTTGAAATTCCATCTCTCTTCCTAAAGAGAGAAAAAAAAACAGGCAGTAAAGAATGTAAATGAATGCCAGATCTCTCAGGAACTTGCTGTGTATCCCAGAATCATATGTGAAGCTGAGACGACAATAAGGTGTGAGTTAGGAAGAAGACCATCAGACAAGCACGGGCTTTAAGACACGGTTTGTTATTCATAATGATTTTTGACTCTTTTTCTGCCTTTGACTTCCACATAGACTCTAAATTGTCCGTAAATTATGTCATTATGTCATTGTATGGTCATATCACCTCGTACTTCGGTACGTGACAAAAATTAAAATTAAAATTAAAATTAAAATTAAAATTAAAATTAAAATTAAAATTAAAATTAAAATTAAAATTAAAATTAAAATTAAAATTAAAATTAAAATTAAAATTAAAATTAAAATTAAAATTAAATACAACATGAAATATAATAACCCTAAATAAAATAACTTAAACTATATTAGGAAAGCAGGAAGTGAACAAATGTAACAGTTACTGATTGTAAAAGTACCAGATGGAGGGGTAGGATTTAATAAGCTTTGCTTCTTCCTACTCCTTTTGGACATGTGGAACTGTGAACTGATTATGGGATGCACTCAATTGTAATCTGATGCATGTTCAAAAGAAATAAAACCATTACCATTACCATAATTATTCTGAATAAAACAATTTTTTGTTAATATTTTTGATTGTTTGGAATTTGCTTCATGAAAAAATAATCACTTATTGTATCTATCGTATTGACAGTTACTGTGGTACCCATTATGTCATCGTATGGTCATATCACCTCGTACCGCATTATTAAAAAAAAAAAATACCTGGACATGTGGAACTGTGAACTGATTATGTGATGCACTCAATTGTAATCTAATGCATGTTCAAATGAAATAAAACCATTACCATTACCATGAAAATTTGGCTCTGGCATTATTTTACGTGATATATGGCAGACTACTAAATCAGACTACTTACTAAATGAGGCATTTTGGACAACACACTTCCAATACACTATTATGGGACCTCTGGAACTTATTAAAAATTGTTGAAAGTCAATATGAGACCTTTAATAAGGCACACCTGCATCAATGCAGTGTCTAATTTACGATATCGGTTTGGTTTTGGCTGACATCCCGAATCTTTGAGTAAGTCTATTAGTGGTCTGATGTCTTTGAAGCTCTGCAACCAATTACGTAAGTCGGGTCCTGGGAGTTTCACATTTATATAATTATACTCAACATCCTTGTCACTTTCTACGTCCAGCACCACAACCACGGCTGCATCACAAAACCACATTTCCATTACAAGCAAGGAGATATCAGGTCACATACGCTCCAGCAGCTGGGTCCAGTTTATCCGTGCTGCATTGACGAGAAGTTAAATGGAGTACTTTGAGTGCACAAGCAGATACAAAGCAGCTGGCCTGTTTTTTTTTTTATTCTATATTTCACAATGCAAAGCGAAAAGGAATTTTAATTTGCCTCGGAAAGCATTTTCAATATCAGCATCAAGTTTTTTCCACTTTCACGTTGAGTGATTGGCAGTGTGATTACATTAGCTTACACTTTTACATGTCAAGACGTGCACACACACACACACACACACATACACATACACATTCCTCTAAAGCCATTTTGGACTTCTCAATTTTCCGCCGTTGTGCCTGAGTAGATCAGAAATAGACTCCGTTGGCAACCAGAGGGGAGACACCAAATCTCAAGAGTCAAAAAGTTCCCAGAGAAACAGAAATGTGTTGAAAATCAGCAAACTTCTTATATATTTTTCTTTAAAAATACTTTTCCAATAACCTTTGAATGAAAGTATGAGCTACACTCAAAAGAGGAAAGGATTTTGTTTGGACTTGCCTTTGCTAAACGTTATATAAACGCTATATTTCATACAATGACTACTTCTTCGAGCTCGGAGACCCAAGTTCAATTCCACCCTCGGCCATCTCTGTGTGGAGTTTGCATGTTCTCTCCTGTGCATGCGTGGGTTTTCTCCGGGTACTCCGGTTTCCTCCCACATTCCAAAAACATGCTAGGTTAATTAGCGACTCCAAATTGTCCATAGGTATGAATGTGAGTGTGAATGGTTGTTTGTCTATATGTGCCCTGTGATTGGCTGGCCACCAGTCCAGGGTGTACCCCGCCTCTCGGCCGAAGACAGCTGGGATAGGCTCTCGTGAGGATAAGCGGTAGAAAATGAATGAATGACTGTTTTTCTGTCATCATATTTAGACTTTACTCTCAGAAAGATTAGCTTTATCTTCAAAGATTAAAACTTTCTTTTTGGGCCATATTACAAATTAATCCTGATAAAAAAAAAACAAATTCCTGTGATTCGGTAACTTTCTTCTAATTTTATGATTTTAAAGAAAATGGGAGGATGGATGAGGTAATAGTACAATTTAATTCTTGTGAAAAAAAAATATTGTAATTGTAAAACTTTTTTTCTTTTTTAGTAGTAGTAGTTAATATGACTTAATTCACATTATTATGTTATGTTATGTTATATTATGTTATATTATGTTATATTATATTATATTATATTATATTATATTATATTATATTATATTATATTATATTATATTATATTATATTATATTATATTATATTATATTATATTATATTATATTATATTATATTATATTATATTATATTATATTATATTATATTATATTATATTATATTATATTATATTATATTATATTTAACTGATTCTGTTTTCTTGCTGCTGTGCAATGCAACTTTCCCCACTGAGGGACGAATAAAGGCATATCTTATCTTATCTTATTCTAAACTTTTTCTGTCTTTTCAGTGCTCCTATCGCGTATTTGGGTTTTGATTAAACTGTTCCGAAATAATTGCGATCGCCACAACTGCTCAAGAGATCACATTACTTGGAGATGTCTGTCCTAACCAATAAATCTCACAGTTGTTACGTTTTTTTTTTTTCGCAGTAAAATGCAGCTGCAACCGAAGATGTCGTCGGAACTCAGCTGAGACGCCTCCAATCAGGCAAGCTGCGGCCCCTGAGGCCCGCAGAGGTTAACAAAACATACCGGCACTGATGAGATTACACGTCATTCCCACAAAGACTTTGCCAAGTCTGGCATGGTTTGGGCCAAACCACTGAGCTTCATGTTGAACTCCAAGAAGGTAACAAATATGCAAAAATACCCATACCAAATTAGAAATGTACTATGTATTTCATTTGTTTGCAGTGTTGCAATAGCTCAAAATCGAAATCTTAGCTCAGTGTTGTTGTGTTAGAATCCCTTTGAAAGAGGTATTTTATCTTTCCTCAACACTAACAGACTTCCTTGTTTACGGAAGCTCAATTATATGAGCGACTGGGCTGCCTACTGCTGCCAAATGAGTCCCTGAAGGCCACCTAATGGCGAACTAACTGCTGGAGTTTGGTGCAATGGCCGTCAGCTATTTTTTACTTTAACACTGCAGCCACTGTGATGCCTTTTTGTTTGTATGTTTAATATGTGGATTGAAAGGGACCGAGCTGAAACGAGCCATTGGGAAACGGATTTCACAAGCTTCCCGATGTACCTCTGACTGTCCCACTGGGAAATGTCATCCAGGACCTTTCCACCTATAAATGGAGAGATTGCCAAAAGCAATTTGGGGGTACAAAACTGCACAGAGAGGAACGGATACTTGACTTGACAGTAAAATAATGTAGGTAAAATCATCATGTCCATTGTGGAAATAATGCTGGAAAGTGGTCACTACCAGGGGTTAGTGTAAGAAAAAGAAGAATTAATAAATTAAATTAAATTAAATTAAATTAAATTAAATTAAATTAAATTAAATTAAATTAAATTAAATTAAATTAAATTAAGTAAATTTAAGTAAATTGAAAGGAACATATAAAATAAAGATAATGAATAAATAAGAAATGTCAATCAAATAATAAAAATCACAAAAATGCAATAAAATAATACAAAATGTAAGACAAACAAAGCAGGAAACATTTTCCTATGAAATAAATAAGAAAAATGAATTTGGATAAGGGCTGCACGGTGGTCGAGTGGTTAGCACGAAGACCTCACAGCAAGGAGACCCGTGTTCAATTCCACCCTCGGCCATCTCTGTGTGGAGTTTGCATGTTCTCCCCGTGCATGCGTGGGTTTTCTCCGGGTACTCTGTTTTTTTCCCACATTCCAAAAACATGCTAGGTTAATTGGTGACTCCAAATTGTCCATAGGTATGAATGTGAGTGTGAATGGTTGTTTGTCTATATGTGCCCTGTGATTGGCTGGCCACCAGTCCAGGGTGTACCCCGCCTCTTGCCCGAAGACAGCTGGGATAGGCTCCAGCACCCCCCGCAACCCTTGTGAGGATAAGCGGTAGAAAATGAATGAATTTGGATAAATAAAATACATCAGGAAAAAGCCTGCATACATTTAACACGGACTATCTGGATGTGGACCAGAGCTACTGCTTTGGTCCCCGTTCCGCCACAAAGTTTCAAGTTTAGCAAACACATGAAGTGAATGCTGCAAAAAAGCCACTGACCAAAAACCCACAGGTTTGATTCTCCAGGTGTTGAAAAGCTGCACAGTGCCTCTAAAAATGTATGCCGCGGCCATTGAGATGAGTTATATGTCAACGTTTACTCAGTACATTCTGTGTTCCTGAAAAGGAATTGTACTTTCAAGTCGTTTACACTTAAGAGATAAAACATCTCTTTTTCTTTTTCTTTCCTCCCAACTGTCTTCACTCTCTAAATCCTGCCCACATAAAACACGAGACGTGAAACATCTGCTCGTGCACATCTGCTCCCATCGATTGGACAGGAAAACGTGAAATCCTGTGAAAGAGTGTCGGTGCATCTTTGACAATGATGTGTTTAATGACCTTGGAAAGACACAAGCAGTCAGAGAAGTCCCTGGTTGAAGTTTGAGGAGTTTGAGGCACGGCCATAAATCAGCATGTTCATGACGGCCTTTGCAGCTGGTTTGGTATGTATACGTGTTCTTGATGCTTATCGACTGAGGGAGGCCTAGGGACTTTAGAGGGTGGAAATAGGGTGGCATGTGTTTGGATGGGGAATTCTTCTCCAAGTGAATTAGCTCTCATTAGCTTTGGCTGTTTATTGACTCTTCGGTACTTCCGCTTTTTCCTTTCCTTTCTCGACCTTCACATTCTGTCTTATAATCTCCAAGACCTGTTCTTGAGGAAATTGTTTATTTTCACTCATTGCCCCCCATATGGATGAGATCTTGCTCATTCATTCACTCATTCATTCATTAAGGTCACATGTATTGCACTTTTAAGTCTCAGAGCTGACACAGTACTGTGTTGGTCAAAATCTAGACTTAATGTTAGAATGGAGTTTAAAAGTGCTCTTAGTACTTAGTATTTAGTCTTATAATTTGTTCCAGATCCAACATGACAAATTCACATCTGCAAAGTAGAATTCCTTATTCAAAAAGTGAATATTTTTGTAGTTACAACATAGAAAATCTGTTCAAGACCTTCCAAATAGTTTTTAACATTATTAGAGCCCTCTAGAGATGAAGTAACACCCCTATAGTCACATTAACTGTTGTATTACTCAATATAGTAGACATAATAAGATACAAGTAATCCATTTAAGAAATAAAATATGACTAGGGCTTACGTGTGTTGCTGTAAATATGTCCCCAACATGAGTGGAGCTGAGTGTGGGGTTGGACAGGAAGTGATGTCGGGGATTAAGTTGAAATAACACTCCTTTTGTTACCATTACACTCCTAGTATTCATTTTTGTAAATCTGTTCAACCTTCCAAATAGTTTTTAACATTATTAGAGCCCTCTACACATGAAGTAACACCCCTATAGTCACATTAACAGTCATATTACTCAATATAGTAGACATAATAAGATAGAAGTAATCCATTTAAGAAATAAAATATGATGAGTGCTCGCGTGTGTTGCTGTAAATATGTTGCTGACATGGGTGGAGCTGAGTGTGGGGTGGACAGGAAGTGATGTCGGGGATTAAGTTGAAATAACACTCCTTTCGTTGCCATTACACTCCTAGCATTCATTTTTTTTACACTGGATTTCACAACTATTACGCTACAGGGACTCTAGATGGCTGCTAGCTACCAAGCTAGGAGCTGAGTGTGGGGTGTACAGGAAGTGATGTCGGGGATTAAGTTGAAATAACACTCCTTTCGTTACCATTTCACTCCTTGTATTTGTTTTTTTTTTTACACTGGATTTCACAACTATTACGATACAAGGATTCTCAACGGCCGCTAGCTAGTAAGCTAGCGAGATAACCAGTTAGCCTTGAATTTATTTCTTCAAAACATAACATTTGGAGTGTGCAAAGGACAAAGAAAAAAAAACTCAAATTTACCACTACCACACAGAATGAGAGGAGAAAATTTTCACTCTTCATCCATGGCTGGCAAGGTAGGGTAATGCTAAGGTAATATTGTGTTTACCATGCACATATCCTCTCTACAACATGTCCAAGAGTTTGCTTTGTTTTTCTCTCTGGAGTTTTTGGTATTTTACAGATGAGGATAATAGCCAGAAAAAGGGCCAAAATAAACAGAGGGTACAATTCCTATTCAGGCTCTCCTGCCACAAAAATGATGAAAGGAAATACTGTGAGTTTTGTATCTCATATATGTCAAATGAGAAGGAAGAATAATATTTTAGGATGTGGTTAGATTTTTTTCTAGCATAGCGCACACTTTCCTGGACAAAAACTGACTCTTGGCTAGCTAAGATTTTGGAGATTAAGGACGTACATTCTCCAAATGTTACTTTATACTCGAATGGGATATTTCTTTCCATTAAAAAAATTCATCATAGGCAATACGGAACTGTAAATATTCATTCATTCATTCATTTTCTACTGCTTTTCCTCACGATGGTCGAGAGTCTGGCTTCTCTGACTTTATCTCCAAGGCCTCTAACATGTAATGTCTCTGATGTACTCGTTCCTGATCCTATCCATCCTGGTCACTCCCAATGAGAACCTCAGCATCCGCATCTCCGCTACCTCCAGTTCTGCTTCCTGTCTTTTCCACAGGTTTTTAATACTTGAAACATTCATTCATTCATTCATTCATTCATTAATTTTCTAGTGCTTATCCTCACGAGGGTTGCAGGAGCCTATCCCAGCTGTCTTCGGACGAGAGAAGGGGTACACCCTGGACTGGTCGCCAGCCAATCACAGGGCACAAACAACCATTCACACTCACATTCATACCTATGGACAATTTGGAGTCACCAATTAACCTAGCATGTTTTTGGAATGTGGGAGGAAACCGGAGTACCCGGAGAAAACCCACGCATGCACGGGGAAAACATGTAAATTCCACACAGAGATGGCCGAAGGTGGAAGGTGGGTCTCCTAGCTGTGAGGTCTGCATGCTAACCACTCGACCGCCGTGCAGCCCCACCTGTAAACATAAAACATAAAAACTGCCATATGACTACCATATTCAACTCCTCACTATTGCTCTTCCAGCGCAACAAGGAAGACCAATTATATTTGTGTATTATTCCAATTGGGTGATTTATTGTTTCGGCTTCTTTCTAATTGCAGATGTGATTTTCCAATACCTCCTAAGTGGTTTTGAAAGATATCCGCTCACTGTGGGTGACCCGTCATGTTTCTACAGGAAAGGTTTCTTATTTCCTACCTTTGCCCCACTACAAGCTTGTCTATTTGCATAAGTTTAGGTATGTTTAAGACAGGCAATACCACTGCCTCAGGCCAGAAAAGAAATTCCCAGGGAAGAAAGTATCTGTTGAGTTTTGACCTTTAGCTCCTCATGCTGATTCCTGCCAGTTTGCTTTCATTCTTTGCATATCCACCCCCTCAACTTTCGCTCTCGATTTCCCTACCCACACCCAAGCTGTGGCTCCCGGTGTCCCATTCTTTGTTTTCACATGTGACCAGTTGTTTTGCTCTGTTGCAATAGTCGGCTCGCCTCTGAAGTCACCCATTAACATCAATTTACACAATGAAATCAGAATGTGTGAAGTGTTGGCACGTTGGTGCTGTCCTGCCAAAGATGTGTCACTGAGCCAATAGCAGCTGCTGCTTAGAACATGTTCACATGTTCCATTAGTAGCCAGCAGTAGATTGACTGGCTCCAGATGTGCGGCGTGGCAGTCAAAAAGCCTCACAGGATACAACACAGGAGATGATGAGATGTGCGTTGTGTCTCCAGAGAGGCATGGGAGACATCTTTGGTGATTTAAAATACCTTAAGAGGAAGTTTGTTTGCATCAACGGTCATCGGACATTCCCTCTTGGACACATCCAAAGGAACTGTGGTTGGGAATACATCACTATTGCAATAGACGGATGTTAACAGCTTGTAATGGCTGAGGTCTGTTTGTCGAGTGGACATGCTGTTGTCTCACAACTATGCTCAGAGATGAATTCGTCAGTGTTGATGAAATGTAAATATTTCCATGATTTGCCTTCATAGAAATGTTTGTTCATCCAGCTGTACTCTCAAGAGAAGGTTACTATCATCACTTTCTGCTTCAGAGGAAGCAGTAGTGTTTCCTACATAGACCAATTGCTTATTTTAAGTGCACATTCATTCATTCATTCATTTTCTACCGCTTATCCTCACAACGGTTGCGGGGGGTGCTGGAGCCTATCCCAGCTAAGTTCGGGCGAGAGGCGGGGTAAACCCTGGACTGGTTGCCAGCCAATCACAGGGCACATATAGACAAACAAATCCATGCAGTGCAATAGCTCACACAGAAAACTTTCTAGATCTCTCAGAATCTGCACCTATACCAGCTGTATTGATCAAGGACATGAATAACCAATCTAAAAAAATAACAATGAAAATGGTAAATATTTCATTCATTTTCTACCGCTTATCCTCACGAGGGTCGTGGGGTGCTGGAGCCTGGACTGGTGGCCAGCCAATCACAGGGCACATATAGACAAACAACCATTCACACTCACATTCATACCTATGGACAATTTGGAGTTGCCAATTAACCTAGCATGTTTTTGGAATGTGGGAGGAAACTGGAGTACCCGGAGAAAACCCACGCATGCAAACTCCACATGGCCATTGAACTCGGGTCTCCTAGCTCTGCGCGCTAACCACGAGACCGCCGTGCAGCTCCAATCGCTAGTACTAGTTATTTAAGTACATGTACTTAAATAAAAACAAGGTGTCCATGAATAAATATTTGATTTAAATGCACAAATACAATGTCACTGCAAACTTTGATAACAATGGAGTTCAACCATCCTGTCACGTTCGGGCTTGAGAGCTTTGCGGTTCGACCCCAGGATCAACACAAATAATGGGAAACAAGTGCGGAAGATAATTGAAAGCAACGGAAAACAGAACAGAGCAACAGAGGAAGTGAATACAAAATAAGGGCATGAACGACAAACAGAGGAAAAGAGGAAAACTAAGATGGCTGTCACAAGGGGGTGAAGCCCAATCGTGACACATCCATCCATCCATTCATCCATCCATCTTCTACCTCTTACCCAAGGTTGGGTCCCAATAGGATGGCCCAGACTTCCCTTTCCCTGGCCACCTCATCCGGTGGATCCCGGGGCATTCCCAAGCCAGTTGGGAAACATAGTCTCTCCAACAGTCTTCATCGTCCTCTGTCTTTCTTTTAGCGGTTGGAAATGCCCGGAGGAACCGCTACTTATCCGCATTTAGAGAATCCACCTCATCGGGCTTTTTTCAATATGGTGGAGTTTCGGTTCTACTCTGAGTTTCTCCTAGATGACAGTGCTTACCTTATCTTTAAGAGAGCCCAGCTAAAGTCATTTTAGCTGCTATACCCACGATCTTGTTCTTTCGGCCCCCACCCAACCCTCATGATCATAGGTGAGGGTAGGAACATGTATCGACTGAGCCTTTCGGTCCCAGCTCTCTCTTCACCACTATGGTCCGATGTAGAGTCTCCATCACTGCAGATGCTGCATTAATTCGCTTATCAATGTGGTGTTTCACAAGACCCTGAGGAACTTAAACTCAACTTGTGACAGGATCTCATCCCCATCAGGTAGATGGCACTCCACCCTTTTCCAGGTGAGAGCCATGTACTCTGACATGGAGGTGCTGATTCTCACTCCGACCGCTTCACCCTCAGTTGCGAACAGATCCAGTGAGAGTTGAAGTTCTCAGTTTGATGAAGCCAGCAAAACCATCTGCAAAAAGCAGAGACCCAATCCTGCAGCCACCAAACCGGAGCCCCTCAATGTCTTAAAATTCAGTCCATAAAATAATGAACAGAATCGGTGACAAAGGGCAACCCTGGTGTAGTCCAACCCTCAGGTCCGACTTATTGCCGGCAATGCAAAGCAAGTTCTGACATTGGTCATACAGGGAACGAGAAGCCTGAATTAGCTGGTCCTGCACCATATACTCACAGAGTACCGTAGAACTCCTCTGGGAACATGGTCGAATGCCTTCTCCAAGTCCACAAAACACATGTAGACTGCTTGGGCAAACTCAAGGACCCTGCCGAGAGTGTAGAGCTGGTCCATGGTTCTGCAACCGGGACAAAAATCACACTGCTCCTCCTGAATCTGACATTCAACTATCTGGCAGATCCTCCTCTCCAGGACCCCTGAATCGACCTTACCAGGGAGGCTGAAGAGTGTGATTTCATGATAGTTGGAACACAACCTCTGGTTCCCCTTCTTAAATAGTCACACTTCCTTGCAACCTCTGCATGCATGATTAATGTATGTAGTTACTACGTATGTCCTGGTTGCTGAAGGTCACAGAGGTCCTCTGACCAGGACTTGTTGATTACATGCTCAAGGCTTAGCAAACATATGTTGCAGCTTTTCCATTCCCAGCTAAGTTGCCACCATTTATTGTAACTGATATCAGTCAATATGGGACGCTAACGGCTTTTCTTGTCAGCAATGCGTATTAGTACCGGTGTAACGTTACATTCTGTATGCAAAATGAAGATAATAACCGAGCCTTGAGAATCAGTGGAAAACTCGCTATTTTGTCCCAAAGGGAAAATGTTGAATAATTATTTCTCAGTCTGACATTGAGATTTTTCTATTTTGTTGCCAGAGGTTTCTTCTCAGTCAGGCAATGTGGTTTCTACAGACCCATCTTCTCATCTGGGCTTGGTTAATGCTGGTCGTGTTCGCCTGTGGTATTCCATTCCATATTAACGTGACTCTGATCTCCGCTAGCTAACGGCCCCTTAAGGAGTCAACACAACAATGAACTCACAACTGTATTCTTGTGAAGTGATGTATAAAGTAGTACATCATGGAAGGGATATGGATCCTGTTGTATTCATCCATGATGTCATGGGGGTCTCTTAAAGGGGATCTAGACTACTATTTGCAACTTTTCAGAATAGCATGTTTAAATGTTGTAGTTTTGTTCTTCATGATATGGAAGAGCCATATCATGAGGTTGTGTTTTTAAGTTATCCCGGGTTTAATTCTTAGACCACTGCTATATCTTATTTCTCATTCATTCAATGCCAATTCAGTTAAGGCTCGGATGAGGCTATGTTGTGGAATCTGTGGGAAAGACGGCATTACAAACAATACCGTGATTTTGTCAATTGAGACAATGTTGCTGTACATTTAAGCTTCGTTTACACCATCCCTACTTTTTGGAACAGTACTTTTTTCTGAGTTTTCATATTTAGATTAACAAATCCCATTGTTTAGTGTTTTTAGTTAAGGTACTGGTCGCAGTACTATACATTCTTAAAATGATTATATTATTTTTGTTTTTGTGTTATTTTAATGTTTTCGATAATTTTTTAGAAAACATATCTTACTCGCCCAAAAGAGCTTTGGCTAGTATCTTTAATTCGTTCCAGAAAGTCCAACTCTAACCAAAACATACATTAACCAAATCAGTTTTTACCATTAAAAATAATGCAAATATTTAATTAAATTTATCTATTCCAGAAAAATGAAAATGTTTAACAGAAACCTTGTTTTTCGTTAAATTTTAAAATTATAGTTTTATATGTAGAAAAAAAATTCAAAATGTATAGAAATTAGGGGTGACAAAAGGGGGAGTCTTTGCCATCGCTGCCCCCACCTTCTGGAACTCTTTGCCCCGTTCACTCCGTGCTTGCCCCGACCTTCCCACCTTCAAAAAACAAATCAAAACTGTTTAAATCCGTTTTTAATGTCTAACGTTTTATACCTGACTGCTGCGCGCCGCCCCGCTTTTAGCCTTGTTTTAGCTCTGAATGAATGTTTGAATATTGTATTTTAATGCATCGTTTACTCTGGTTTTACTCTACTCCATTTTTATTCCTTTTTTCTCTACTGTAAAGCATCTTTGAGTACTCTGAAAAGCGCTATACAAATAAAATGTATTATTATTATTATTAAAACCTCTCGATCAGAAAAAAAATGTCTCATGGGCACTCAACCTTTGCCGCTAATGTATTGATTAATTAATCACAAAACAAATGAAAATGGACTTGATAATTTTGCCGGCCTTAATACAGTGCCATGTGCATGCGGTTCTCCAACAGCTAGCCAGGACGACCCAGTGGGGGCATGTACCGCCACTAACTTGGTGTCTATGCCAGGCAATGTGTTCCAATACATAATCCCAATCTAAACACCCGATGAGTGTGGACACCAGTGTGTCTAAGTACAAACCACATTCATGGACATACTAAAAACAAAATAGACCCCCAGATGAAGCGCAACAAGTAAAAATGGCGAGGAATGTTTTCTTATCGCCACAGACGGTAGACCGAGTGGGCCAATTGATGATAGGGTCTTATCAAGAGTCTTGGACAGACAATTGAGTGCTGATGGAGTCCAGAGGGAGCAGGCGGTAAGAGTGCATTAGCCTGGAGAGGACCTCTGGTGGGCCTCAAGTGTTTACGTCACGAGGAGAAGGACTGGAGAGACCCCAGTATAGATAACCACACTCTACATTATATAAATGATTAATGTGAATAAATAATTACTTATAATACTGTAATTTTATCTTACTCACTCAGAGGTTGGCCCATGAATCTTCATTCTTCTTCTTCTAACATTGTGGGAACATTTGGGGAAGCATGTTTGGATATGTTTGGTGTGCAAGAACTTCACCTCCAAGCCTTCCAAACGCATACTGTATAAGGATAAGCTGGGTTATAATAGAAACTCCATAATTTCTTTAATTTTCACTTCCTGTAGGATATAATGGCCATAAAGTGTATTTTTGCCTGACAGATAATTAGGGCCTTGAGGCAAGTCTGAGAAGCAACAGACAAAGCTATGAAATAATACCTGCTATATTTCCAACCTCGTCTCCGTAGGTGGTCTCTGCATATACGTTCTCCTGACATCCGCCCCTCACTACACACCCACTGACAAATATCAGGGAAATATTAACACCAGGGCTAAAATCCTGCATGGCGGCTGTGGTGTTTAGTAAAAATATACACCCTTAGCTCTATAAACGGTTCGTGTTGGACCCATGGCTGCTCCATCAAGGTCAAGGTTTTGTTCACATGCAGGAGAAGCTGGCTCAGCATCCTAGTGATGTGTGAGTTCATGTCGTGTGTTTCCATTAAATTGATGTGGAAACAATACAGCATGAAAAGAAATACACATGAGGATTAATGAAGGCAAGGTGTGAACCTACACAGCATAATACAGCAGACCTCTTCTGAGGCTGAACATGTGCATCTGACTCATTTGACTTGGTATACTGCTGTTATTTCCGCCCTTTGTATTGAGTTGTGGACTCCCATAGAGCAGCTACACACAATAACCACCACAGGAAGCTTTCTATTTCTTCCAGAATCTACACCTATTCAGCTATATTTCTTTGCATGTTGGTAATGGTAATGGTAATGGTAATGGTAATGGTAATGGTAATGGTAATGGTAATGGTAATGGTAATGGTAACGGTAACGGTAATGGTAATAGAAATGGTTTTATTTCATTTGAACATGCATCCGATTACAATTGAATGCATCACATAATCAGTTCCCAGTTCCACATGTCCAAAAGGAGTAGGAAGAAGCAAAGCTTATTAAATCCTACCCCTCCATCTGGTACTTTTACAATCAGTAACTGTTACATTTATTCAATTCCTGCATGGATGTTGTGCTTACTTTAAGATGTCGCTCAATTGTATGTAGCTTTAGCATTTTAGCGGTTGGAACTACTAATTGTGGTGGGAAACGGCTATTATCAACCCCACTCCCTGTATGCACACTATATAATGCTACACAGACAAGCGCTTTTGTTCCATGACTAAACACAGTTAGGACACTGATAAATTAGTACTTAATGCTTGATCTTCTGACTTTTCCACACGACCAAGTAACATTGGAAAGGTGTTGGTCTTCAGCTAGTTTGTCGACTTGTCCAGCCGCATACTGGCCCATGTTCACAAAACAGTCCAGTGTGAAATATCGTTGACAGATTAAAATGCATTTCTTTTGCTGGTAGGAATCAGGAACTCCAACCATTTGGTGGTTGGATGCACAATGGTGGCGTCTTTAGGAATTGTAAACAAATGTGGCTTTCCCTTATGAACCATTGCTAGCAAGTAAACACGGAGCTTGCGGGAGGGCAGAGAATTTATCTGGCTTCCAACCACGCCCTTATAAGGAAGTCCTCTTCTCTGTGACATCACAAAGGGCTAGTTTTACCAGGCCTTCGGAAAGCAAATGCCACTTTAATACAAATCTAAGACAAACAAATGACCTATTGTCTGGCGTTTGTAACTCATTCATTTTCTACCGCTTTTTCCTCACGAGGGTCGCGGGGGTGCTGGAGCCTATCCCAGCTGTCTTTGGTGAGAGGCGGGTTACACCCTGGACTGGTCGCCAGCCAATCACAGGGCACATATAGTCAAACAACCATTCACACTCACACCTATGGACAATTTGGAGTGGCCAATTAACCTAGCATGTTTTTGGAACGTGGGAGGAAACCGGAGTACCCGGAGAAAACCCACGCATGCACGGGGAGAACATGCAAACTGAAAAGATGGCCGAGGGTCAGAATTGAACCCTGGTCTCCTCGCTGTGAGGTCTGTGCGCAAACCACTCGACCGCCGTGCCGCGCATCTGTAACTAGAAGTAAGAAAACAATCCAGTTAGAAATTCTTAGCACTCTTTTTTTTAGAGCATATGTATTAACTTTGTCATTAAGATACACACATTATTCAGTTGGAAATTAAGGCAAATTCAGGTTTTTTTCACATTTTATGCAAAAAAACAACAACCTGGATCTATTATATTTTGATTTGCGCCAAAATGTAGTGATAATTATTGTTATTATTATATGAATATGAAGTGATAAAAGAGGGCAGCGTGTCCTCCCTGCACAGGGTTACATACAGTTCTAGCCGTCTGTTAGACTACTCGTCCTGGTGTAGTCTTTGATGTGAGGCCTCGGCGTTCACCCCCGACAGGATATTAGTCTCTAATGACCTCCTGACTGGCTTCCTCCCCGAATGCATGCAGTCGTCCAGACAGGAGTGTTGGGAGACATTTAACATTTAAAAAAAACTAAAAAAAAAAAAAGTGTTCTCCCCCAGAAACTTCAAGACCTTTACAAGCTTTTGATGCACTAGCATGCAAATGCAGCCGTCCCTTAAAATCTGAACTTCAGGTTGTAAAAGTAGGAATTTTACTGAAGTTTTCAGGACAAATTTGCCTTAAAAGCTACACTGAAACAAGGAGGTTGAATTTTCATTATGCATAACATCCAGCCTGATATCGGGCTTATTTTAGCTCTCTGTAGGTTTTGACTAACTAACCAGTTACGCTACAATAACAAACAACAGAGCCAATGATAAAGAAGGTGAGAAATGCTATTGAATTAGTATTAAGTTATAAGTTTGGCAAGGACCACTGTGTTTATTCTGCATGGGTGTAGAGGGGCGTGGTCATGTGGACATAGTTGTTTGTGCGTGCTTATGTACACAGAAGCCCTAAACCGTGTGCACTTGCTGGTGCACACTATAGTCCACCATCATATTTACGACAATCAGCATATGTGTTTGCGATTTTGGTTTGGTTTGATCACTATCGATGCTCCCGTCGCACCAAATGTATTTTGTTCAGTATTTCAACAGCAAAGGTAAAATCAGGCTGCAATATCAAGAAATACCATAATTTCCGGCGAATATAAATGTTGTTTAAAAGGGAAAAACGGGAATGTCTGCCGAAACCCACTGCAAATTTGGTGTGTGATACAATGCAGCTAGTTTCTACTGGCCATTATTTCTTAATGCAATACAAAAGAAACAGGGGCTGCACGGTGGTCGAGTGGTTAGCACGCAAACCCGAGTTCAATTCCACACTTGGCCATCTCTGTGTGGAGTTTGCATGTTCTCCCCGTGCATGCGTGGGTTTTCTCCGGGTACTCCGGTTTCCTCCCACATTCCAAAAACTTGCTAGGTTAATTGGGGACTCCAAATTGTCCATAGGTATGAATGTGAGTGTGAATGGTTGTTTGTCTATATGTGCCCTGTGATTGGCTGGCGACCAGTCCAGGGTGTACCCCGCCTCTTGCTCAAGGACAGCTGGGATAGGCTCCAGCACCGCGACCGCTCGCGACCCTTGTGGGGATAAGCGGTAGAAAATGAATGAATGAAAAAAGAAAGAGGGACCCCCCTGATATTTTCCATTAGTACTCTCTGCTGAGTGAGTGTTGATTCACCAACAGACACAATCATCTGACACTATCAAGAACTTGGGCCCTTGACCGCATCACACACACTGGGAAAAATTTTAATTTGTGTGATGACAGGAAGTTTTGCTATAGTTCAGACAGGTGATCCTTCAACACATAATAGGTTTATGAGCAGGAATCCTCTTGTTTGATTAGTCAGACTGGATAAAGCATTTGAGGGGAGCAGCCGGATAAAGAGCAGGATCTCCAACTGTCAAAACACTGAGGTTGGGAAAAGAGAGGAGCTTTTACATACTTAAGTAACGGCACCATTAACAATGATTTAAATGTCCCGGTGCATGTTCACACAGTAGGTATGTCTGTACGGTGCACAGTTCAACATGTACCTTGCAGCACTCAAACGAATGAAAGCTTTATTTGTGGTTTGAACACATCTTTGTCAAACATTGTGCAGGCCCTGCAGGCGATCCACCAGCAACTGCAGGAGCGTGTTCAGGCATGTCTTCCTGACATCTGGGAATCAGGATGCCTTCAGCACTCTATCAATCATGGGAATCCACCTAGGAATATATATAAATAAGTATTTATACAGGGCTGCACGGGGGTCGAGTGGTTAGCGCGCAGACCTCACAGCTAGGAGACCCGAGTTCAATCCCACCCACCCTGTGTTGAGTTTGCATGTTCTCCCCGTGCATGCGTGGGTTTTCTCCGGGTACTCCGGTTTCCTCCCACATTCCAAAAACATGCTAGGTTAATTGGCGACTCCAAATTGTCCATAGGTATGAATGTGAGTGTGAATGGTTGTTTGTCTATATGTGCCCTGTGATTGGCTGGCCACCAGTCCAGGGTGCTTACGGGGTGATTACTGCTATATGTGGACAGACTTCATGCTTACTCAGCTTGTGATGACATCATGAGAACTTTGACACACAAACAAAACTGTTGTGTCTCAGTAATCAGAGCAGAGCGGCTGTTCATCGATAGTTACCTCTGCCAAGGAGATTTTGTTTTTGTTGCTTTTTGTTACAAAGTTTACTCCATTGATTTTCCAGTGAGTTTTGCAGAAGAGAGGGGTATGTACCTAAGAAATGGTAAAGATGTGTTTTAATGTTTTAGTTCATAGAATTTTACCTGAATCATGTTGACAAAATTCAGTCACATGCAGAATTTGGGTACAGTGGCACACCCATTTCTTAGATTGGCTTCCATTTGTCCTGACATTCTTGGCCGTTTTTCAAGTTAATCACTGTATAATTCCATATTAACACAAATATAAGACCATTTTTTTTCTGGAAAGACTATTGTCTTATATTTGGGATCGAAGATTTATCCATGTACACCCACACCAAAGTGGCGCCAATGGACTTCTGACCAAGCAAGTTAGAGCTTTTCTTCCTGTCACTCACATACATCACATACACCATATTGACAAAAATTCAGGCACATACAAAATTTGGGAAGAGTGGCACACCCATTTCTTAGATTGGCTTCCATTTGTCCTAACATTTCTGGACGTTTTTCAAGTTAATCACTGTATAATTCCATATTAACACAAATATAAGCCGATTTTTTTTCTGGAAAAGACTATTGTCTTGTATTTGGCATCGAAAGATTTATCCATGCACGCCAACACCAAAGTGGCACCAATGGACTTCTGACCAAGCAAGTTAGAGCTTTTCTTCCTGTCACTCACATACATCACATAAACCATATTGACAAAATTCAGGCACATACAAAATTTGGGAAGAGTGGCACACCCATTTCTTAGATTGGCTTCCATTTGTCCTAACATTTTTGGACGTTTTTCAAGTTAATCACTGTATAATTCCATATTAACACAAATACAAGACAATTTTTTTTCTGGAAAAGACTATTGTCTTATATTTGGCATTTATCCATGCACACCAACACCAATATGGCGCCGATGGACTTCTGACCAAGCAAGTTAGAGCTTTTCTTCCTGTCACTCACATACATCACATACACCATGTTGACAAAATTCAGGCACATACAAAATTTGGGAAGAGTGGCACACCCATTTCTTAGATTGGCTTCCATTTGTCCTAACATTTTTGGCCGTTTTTTAAGTTGTATATTGTATAATTCCATATTAACACAAATATATTATATTCTGGAAAAGACTATTGTCTTGTATTTGGGGTCGAAAGATTTATCCATGCACACCAACACCAAAGTGGCGGCGATGGACTTCTGACCAAGCAAGTTAGAGCTTTTCTTCCTGTCACTCACATACACCAATGACCTGGGGAGATGCTCTAGCGACACAAAAGTGTCTCAAAGACACAAAAGGAGCTACGATGCTACGATGATCAATGAATTGAGGTCAATTTTGATACTGTGATAGGACTGAAAGAAGTCTACACTGGAATGATCATTGTAGGTCAGGGGTCACCAATGCGCTGCCTTTGGGTGTCAGGTAGGCTTTCATTTAATACTATGAGAAGGAAATGTATTCTGAAATGCAAATTATGAGTTGTGAATACCAGCATTTTGTTCTGGTAAATCATATTTGGTTTGTATATGTTGAAATAGACTACTAAATTAGTATTTTAAAATTTTCATTTTGCAAAAGTAGCTCTCACAAGAAAAAATGTTGGAGACCCCCCCGTTCTACGGCTTTTGATGCGGGTATTCCTTCGTGGTTTTTAAGATATTTTTGACTGTTTTATCCGTTCCTCATGCACTCTGATCTGAGAAAGTGAGAGAGCGGTTAGAGAGCGTGCAAGAGAATCTGGGCTAGACCGGCCCCTTTAGTGTGATGCATGTTTCAACCGAGGTCTTACTTTCCATAACACTGCCTTGTCACTTTGACTCAGTCACTGCGTGCTCAAGGCTGGATTCTATTCTCTGAAAAGCTGCTCAAGTTCAGGATAACAACAAAGGTATTTTGTTTTCTCTTGCAATGTCATATTAATGTCATTTATTCATCATTTTGTGTCACAGGACAGAAGTCTTGTGATTGTTTTTGTTTGAATGAACTTGTACGAGAAGACTCCATGCCAAAATATACTAAAAGAAAAAATGTATTTGTTGTTATAACTAATCACAGATAATATATGTGCAGTATCAGTGACAAGTGACTCAACAATGAAGCATATTACTGCTGATGATGTTTAAAAGAGTATGTGAATTCCATTTAGAATAGATTCAAAGCGTGATATACATTCCAGACAGTAAATGTTAACATATGCCTCAAAGAAAATCACACAAAAGACAATCTTAGAGGAATGTGGCTATAATTAACCGCTGTTTGACTTTTACTTCTACTGCTAGAACAATTGAAGCCCAGTTTCAACAAATGCATGATAATGGTTTACTTATGGTGTCTGGCATTGATGGTGAAAGCATATTTATAGTGTGTGTATGACTTCAAAAGCGCTTCTTATTTATACAATAAGAATGGTGTCGTCAAATGCGTCTGTTTTTCTTATTAATTGGGTGCACATGTCTAAAATGATACAATAGGAAGGATGGGATTCTCCTTTAAGTAACATGTCTCTGAAAGGTGACACAAACAACAATAATAACCATTTTACTGTATATAGTAGTACGACATGGTGGTATGTATATGCGTTTTTTCTTATGAATTTACTTCTTTTTTTGGTATTTTGTTTGTTTCTAATATTATTTCCATATATTAATTTACCATTTTATTGAAAATTGCTCCAATGATAACAAAGTTTGCCTTTTTTCTCCCAGCAGTGACCAAGACACAAGGAGCTCAACAGTACCCCCCTCTGGTGAAACTGAAAACTTGGATTTTTTTTTATTCTTACCATATATGAAGGCCATTTAATTCAGCGTGTTGAAAGACTTCAGATGTTTCCATGCTGTCAGCCAAACTCACTTAAAATGACTTTATAGCCATTAAAGTCAATTAAAGCATGGAGGCTTCAAGTTCTGCTCATGTTGGAACTCCCCCCACAACATTCACAATGCTCCCCTCCTCAACTCCACCATCTTCTTATGGTTATCTTCAGTTCTTCTGGAAGTACCAGGACAACTCAGTCATTGTGGAGCATTATAACTACACAGGGAAGCTGCAGGGAGACCGCTACCGTGGCGGCCTCCGACCAGAGGGCATTGCCTTTATAGTGGTGTGTCTGCTCATCATTCTGGAGAACGCTGTGGTTCTTCTCGCTATCTGGAGGAACAAGAAGTTCCACTTGCCTATGTATTATCTCCTGGGAAACCTGACTCTGTCTGATCTCCTGGCTGGGATTACGTACATGGCAAACATCATCATGTCCGGGCCCAAGACTTTGCAGCTAACACCGCTTCTGTGGTTCCTCCGAGAAGGAGGAGTATTCATCACGCTGGCTGCCTCCATCATTAGCCTCCTGGCGATCGCTATTGAAAGGCATGTAACTATGGTGACTATGAGGCCGTACCACAGTGCAAAGCGGGGACGGATGTTGGCGTTGATTTGTGCAAGTTGGGCCCTCGCTGGTTTCTTGGGCGTCCTCCCAATCCTGGGATGGAACTGCATCCACAAACTGGACCAGTGCTCCACTGTGCTTCCTCTTTACGCCAAGAGCTACATCCTGTGCTGCATATCGGTCTTCAGCGCCGTTCTCCTCGCTATCGTGGTCCTGTACGCCCGGGTTTTCCGCATCGTCCGCACCAATACACAACGACAGCGGCTTGGCTTGTCCAGCAGCATGAGGAAAGGCTTAGCGAGGAAATCCCAGAAGTACATCGCCCTCCTCAAGACGGTCACCATAGTTCTGGGTGTCTTCATCGCCTGTTGGCTCCCTCTTTTTCTTCTACTTCTCCTGGATTTTTTCTGCCCGACACGCAGCTGCCACCTCCTCTACAAGGCTGACTACTTCCTTGGAGTGGCTATGGTCAACTCGCTCCTCAACCCCATCATTTACACCCTAACCAGCAAGGACATGAGAAGAGCCATTCTCAGGCTGCTCTGTCGGCCATGTCTCATGACCAGAGACGGCCAGGTGAAGAAAATCGGCATGCCATTCCTGGAGTGCAGCTTCAGCAAGACGGAGGTGGCCTCTCAGAAGTTGGAAGGGGGGATAGAGACGACAATCTCTTCTGGGAATGGCGTCACAACCCCATCTCCCATCAAGGCCCTTTATCCTAAACTCTTTAAGCCCTAAAGACTGTCGGCTTGGGTCGCACTTAACAAAAGGACATGTAGCACTCTTTTTTTTTATAGGACAACTACCTCTTTTCCACTGCATGGGACCAACATACTGTTTCCAGTACATAACCAATGCTGTGGACGTTGCAGTATTACACTTACTGCCCTCAGTCTCCTGTTGGATAAAACATGCTCCTTCCTGTGATAAGAGATACATGCAGGAGACCCTTCTGACTGATGCGTTCAAGGTGGCATGGGTTTTTGCAGTTTGCTGTGCAGTGGAAAAGGGTCAACATGAACTGTAAGCAACCACCATACAAAGCTACAGTTAGACGTCAACAAAAGGCTTCTCTACGCCATGAGTGGTTACGTTTGAGACAACCATTTCAAGGCTACTCATCAAATGTGAACAAGCCAGCTCTTATCAACTGATTTGCACTGAAATGGCTTGCACTCTTGTGGTTCTGTGGTTTGTACCCAAGCCTGAAAGGACACTTTGATTAAAAAAACCAATGACCGATAAGTGTAAATACCACATTCACACTCTCTTTGTGTGGTTTCTTGTTGAAAAAAATAATAATAATCTATACACACTTGTTTGAGCTGTACATCTGTAAACACATGGATTTCGCTGGATCGAAGGCCTGAGGTGTGATGTATAGTGTACTTGATATAGATTTTGTTACACTGTGGCAGCAATGCAGTGGGGGGGCATCGACAGGAAAGAGCTGTGGTTGCATACAGCTAAGCACAGACAGACCACTTCTGTGGGAGGCAGATGCAAAATGACAGCTATGGTGTGTGACCAGTGGAAAATGTGTTTTTGTGTTAAATGTCACAGCAACAAGAAGCATTGCCATTGGCTTCAAAGATTTTTTTATTATCTCACATTTGATGTCACATTTTTGTACAAATGTTTTTTGGACTCTTCCAGGACATTTTTTTTGTACTTTAATTAATTTGAGGAGTGTTCGTAACGTGTGTATAGTAAGTTATATACATTTTGTAACAGTGTCTGTAATTTTATTTTAACCATGTTTTTTTCATAAAGGACAAAACTTTTTTGTGGAGTTGGGTTTATTTTGACTTTGTCTTAAATTGTGCATGAAGCCTTTTTTTTATTTTAAGAAGAAGCCCGAGAGGAAGTGAGCCCCCTTGTCTCGCATCTGGTAAGGGCATTGGCCTACATACATTTCGGATTTTTTTTTTTTTTTGTACTTCTGCCATACAAAGATCAAAATGGGCCTTCACCAATGCCTCACCTTCAACTGCAACTCGTGTTTTATGCCATAACTTTGTTTAATTCCCACATTGAACCACAAACAAGACCATCCCGAATGTAAGACAAACCCTCTTTAGTCAAGATTTAGTCAATTAAGACAAGTTATACATATATTTTTGTTAAATGTTTTTAAATTGTGTTTGCGGCAGAATATTGTGTTTTGGTAATCTGTTTTTTTTTTTTGCCCTGGTGGGAGGGGCCAAGAGTTATAAAGAGGCCTTTTTCAAACATTCGGGGTGGGAGTAGGATGGAAGTGCATTCAATCGCATTAAACAGTACTACACAAAGGTAGTGTTGAGCCTTAAACACAGTAAATGAAGTACTGTTGCTTCACCACTGTAAATATATCTTTTTAATACTTTGCGGTTGTATTTTTCTTGCACCTTTTCACATTCTTTGTACACTTTTTCATTGCGCTGCACTATCTGGAGAACACAATAAATACGCTAAAAGTTATCTTTTTGACTCTGCCATTGGTTTTTTTTCTCACTGTTCTGAGGAGCTTGCAGTACAGCCTCACGACTATCATGTTTTCAATATCAGTGAAATAACTCATGGATTAAATACAAAGAATAATAATAATATTTCACACATAGATAAACAACCATTCACACTCACATTCATACCTACTGACGATCTAGAGTCTCTAATTAACCTAAAATGCATGTTTTTGGAATGTGGGAGGAAACAGGAGTACCAGTAGAAAACCCATGCATGCACGGAGGGAACATGCTAACGCCACACGCAGAATTGAACCCAGGTCTTCCCGATCTTCTGACTGTGGCCAACTTGCTAACCACTGCTAACCGCCGTGTGGCCTATGCACTTAACATGCTAAATAGAATTGCAAACACGATTGCTGGCGGCTATGTTTGCAATCATAAAACATTCTTTTTCAATGTTGTCGCTACATAACTGCTTTCAATTTACATAGAAAAACTGTCTTTCATAACAGCATGACAATGCATAATGCACATGCGTCCTTAAGTGAGCCCATCCAAGAAAGACTATAACAAATGCATAGTTCCAGATGATGGAAGTACCCAGTGTCTTTTGCAGGAGGGCACCGAGGGAGGGGATTTTCTACCTGACCTGCGTTTCCCTTCCTTTCCTCAACTGTTGCTTTCATTCCTACAAGAGGATGTTCAAGAGTAGTGACTTATAACAGAAAGTTATCTTAGGTCAGCCTTAGATTTATGTACTTAAGACAGATGTGTTTGTAAGGACCCATCTGGGTGACCCAAGCCTGAAACCGGATCATCTGAGAGGAACTAAACACAGCCTGAATCAGTTGGAGTGCGTGTACCTCTTCTTGAATCAGGAATTTAAAGAAAAGACCTATTCATGTCTTGTCTGGTTATATAAGTACATTGCTGAAATTTATGAAATTTATTTTATTTTATTTTATTTTATTTTATTTTATTTTATTTTATTTTATTTTATTTTATTTTATTTTATTTTATTTTATTTTATTTTATTTTATTTTATTTTATTTTATTTTATTTTAATTTAATTTAATTTAATTATTATTATTATCATTAGTTAATGGACATTACCAGTGTAGAACCCATGGGTTTGAGCTCATTTCCATCTGTAGTCTTTTAGGATTTATAATAGGGTGTATTATTTAGCAAAAAACTAACTAACCTCAGTATGGGCTTTTGTTGCCACCTTGTGGTTGTAAGTAGAATAGACAGTGCACACAGTAGAAGCCCTAAGGCCCCCTTATGAAATGCCCATTAATAATGAACGTGCATGACATTTCAAATTCCATTGGAATAACTGTACATAAGGGTACAACTGCAATTCGAAAGTTAAAGTTGGAGCAATGACTTTTGATTGACTGTGCAGTAGTGTATTTACTTGTCTGCTTACTTGTCACACCACAGACAAATCAATATTTGTATTCCAGCACCCAATCCAAAATTGCTATGTTAATCTTACAACACTTAATTATTTAAATGGGGTTGGCACATTTTTGTGTTTCTCTTGCTGGTGACAGAGCTGGCAGTCGCCCAGGCGATGCTTTACTTTCACTCCGAAACCTCCTTCTGAATAAAAGCCTCATAACTTGAAGCTGAATTGACTGCCGTTGCTTGTCAACGGAGGTCGAGGGGAGGCCATGGAGGGAGACTCTTATTGTGAAAGCGAGAGAAGCCCGGGTACAATGCTTAGTCATGGTGAGTTACCGCTTCCCCCTGCTGCTCTTATGTGGCGCACAGTTTACCACATCGGGATGGTGGAAGTGAGCTTCACGACGTGAGTATATTTCATAAAACATTGTAGCTTACAATTGTTTCTGGGTGGGATTTTAGTATATTTTTGGAAACAAAGATGGTGTCAAACAACCGGAACGCGGCTTAAACCGCCTTGTTGTTTGTGTTTAGAGCGGTTTAGTGCAGCTAGCTACGACCGTCCGTTGTTACTATTAGGAGTAGCGTTAATATTATGGCTAGCACTGTAATAGTATAAGTAGCGCTAGTGAAAGGCACATTGTAGCGTCCTGTTACTCCACACAGTAGACACGTCAGTCATATTTACTTCATTTCGACGCTTGGCTTAATTTTCCGTGCCACCTGTGTTGTTTATGATCACAGCAAGTGGTAAACATTAGAGGACGTGAGACTGTTGTGTAAATAAACGCTCTAAATGGTGTGTATGTGTTAAAGATTAGATTTATTATGTAAGAACTGGCTTCATTTCTGTTGGGTGGTGTTATGGTACATCCAGTTCCACTGTGAAGAGTTCATGATGAGTCACTGACTAACTCATTGCCAACAAACCAGTGATCAAACATGTACTCTTAATTGACTAGCTTGTCTCCTCATTTAGCCCTTTTTGCAAGAATGCTCATTTAAAGTCAAACTGCATTTTTTTTGTCTGGAGTTTTGCCCATTCTTCACAATTCTTATGTGAGACAACAGCACATATAATTTCCTTTTCTGTGCTTTCTAAAGAGAGAAAACAGTTGAAATGAGGACGCTAACAATGCACGTAATGGGACACACCTACATATTTCAACTATGAAACGCTCTAAAAATAGTTTTATATACATGGTGTGACCATGCAATAACTGGTACATTCATGATAACGTGGAAAAGTTTGTATTTTGTCCTATATTTATTTGATTTTTTAAAAGATTTTGTTTCCTGGGTACATTGATTTCACATCTAGTTCAAGTTCAAAGTTCAAAAAAACTTTATTTATCCCGGAGGGGCGATTTAAAGGACACAGAGAGCAGCATATGGAATAAAAATGTAAGAAGCAGACAAGGACAAGTAAAAGAGCAGACACATTTTTTAAAAAGTATAAGTTGTGTGAAATCTGGAGTCCAAGAAATCAGGGGTCCAAGTTTAGAAGCTGGACTGCTGTAGAGACAAAGCTAGCCCTCCTCTTTTGTGTTCTACATTGTGGACATCTTAGTCTCCGACCTGATGGAAGCCACTCAGTGTGGGAGGCGTCCTGTAGGATCCTATGTGCAGTCCGGGTTATTTGCTGATCGCAGTACCAGTGTGTCAAGGACGTTAGTACAAGTCATTTCACCAGCATGGCTTGGTGGTGTAAATGTGGAGCTTATCAAGCCACGCAGACATAAATGGAGTGTTTCTGTTGCACTGGGTGGCATACAGTGTTACCATCGATGGAATGGCTTCGTGTGTATGGCGTGGAGGACATTGCTCCAAAAGATTGCATAACAACAAACAAAGGATTGTTAGCGCTAACAAACTCTGCAGTGATAGAAACTTTATTTTTCCTCCCCAAAATAATCTGTAGAAGACAGACAAGTCACCATGATTTTGATGATTACATATGGAGTACTTGGCACATCACATCCCAACACAGTCCATCAAGCCATGTATTAATACTTTGTATTTAATAGTCAAAGTAGTTGTGCCCCAAAATAGATATGCATTGTTAGCTCCCACATTTTTTTATTACTGTTTCTCTCCCTAGAACTCACAAAAAGGGAGATGTGTAGTCATGTTTCACTTAAGGAATGCAAATGATTGTTACTATGTGTCTGTATCAGAGGAACCCTGTATATACAAGCTATTGTGTAGCCTGGCCCCAGGGACATATAAGCCCTCGCTGGGGCTTTACGTATACCAGTGAATGTCTGTTATTTTCTGTCATGTTCCCCATGGGATAAGAAAGTGATAATATCTTATCTATTTTTCTGTACTGTATAACCTGAACTCAAAACTGAAACAAGTGAAATGCAACAAAATAGAGAGCAGTGAAGCATAGAAGCGTATTCAAAAGTCTCCCAAGCCCCCCTGATCATTTTTCTGAATTTTAATAATAATTTACACAATGTTTATGCCAGTACCTAACATTTACTTGTCATTCTTGTATCAGTGAATTAAGGTACTACTACTTTTGATAGATTGATTTATTTGATAAATCAATGTATTCATTCTATTACTGAATATCTCAAAAACTCTACTATATTCACTGGTATCTTTATGCTTTAATGATTTAAAAAAGTATTAAACTATTACCATGAATTAACGCTCTGTCATGCTTTGTCACATTCCTTGTGTTACTGGTAATTGCCATATGCAGGAACAAGTTCTGTTTCTCAGAAGGGGATTTTCTTAGTGCACAGTCATCCATCGCTACGTCACGGTTCAAACATTGCGCCCTCGCTGTATCGCAGTTTTTCAAATTTAATGAATTAATAAATGATTGCTGTTTCATAGTTGACTATAGCCCGTTCCAAAAACACTGAAAGACAAGTCGTGTAGTATGGTGTCAGATACATTATTATAATGTTATAATAATAATATAATAATCATCAACACAGTAATCATCTGTGATTGAGGCAAATACATGAGACAATTAGAGCACTTTCATTTTATCATTACAGGAAAATCTGTTCATTTAATTATCAGTGCACCAATGACAAGGTGTTAACTGTTGGAAAGAACTTGTTTGAAAGAAATAACAATCCGAAACTGTCTGGTGACTTGATGAAACAGACCAGTTTTTCAATTGTTTTTCGATGAGTGCTATTGGGCAGGGTTGCCGTTTGGGACAATTCCAAGATCCCTTGACTGCCACGGGGCCCAAAAAGTAGGTAATTTAAATAACAAGACATTTGAATTATTTTGTGGGGCCCACAATTCCTGGTTGCGTCTCTGCTACTGGCTATATATGATATGAAAAATAGAACCCCAAAAATTTGGCGAACCCGGTGTCTTCCACTACTGAGAGAGGATCATCATTTCTATTATTTTGTCGCAAAAAAAAAAACCTTATATGGGTCAAGGGCCCATACTAGTTTTGTTAGTAGATGACAGTAGATGTGTTTACGTATCTAATGTCACTTTCTCCTCTCTCCTCCTCCACTTTTATTCCAGGTGTTATATGAGCTGACTTCTTCCGAGTAAATATGGCGGTGTGTGTACAACGAAAGCTACCAAACACCTTCTCCCTCGCTTCCCTCTCAGATGGACGGCTGAGTTATTCTTAATACACTTTTGACACACAACCCCTACTCTTTTTTTTTTTTTAAACGTCCTGCCTCGTGAATTCTATCCAAATGAAGATGTGACGTGTCCCCACCTCCCCTCCATCTTTCTTGGACGGATTTAAATTTTTGTTGGACTACTATTAAGGAGGCTTGTTTTGAAAGATGACCTTTGTATGGCACAAATAGTCTAAATTGGTTCTTATTATCGATATTTTCCGTGTTAGTCGGAGAAATGTTCAAGGTCAATGATGTTGGTGCGGAGTCATGTAACAGTCCACCCACCCATGCCGTCTCTAGTAACTCCACAATGAGTCACACAGCTTGACACGGGTACTGAACTGGTCCGAGGACTTATTGTGTGTGTATGAATTTTGATAGAAGTCCACACCACCAAACACCAGGATCCCCCCCCCACTCATCAAGTTATTAATTTCACCCATGCTTCCCTGTGGTGCGATGGTACCACGTAACACTTCCTGTGCGAGAGACTAAGGAGGTGGAGCTAAGGTAGGAAATGTCAGAGTGCCTGACAGAATGCAAAGCGCTGGTAACTCCATCCACGCGCAACGGCCACCGCGTCTTCAGCTACACGCTAGAGAGCCACACGGCCGCCGCCTTTGCCATCATGAACGAGCTGCGTCTGGATCGCCAACTCTGCGACGTGACGCTCCGTGTGCGCTACAAAGACCTGGAGGCTGTGGATTTTGTGGCTCACAAGGTGGTGCTGGCCTCGTCATCGCCCGTCTTCAGGGCCATGTTCACCAACGGCCTGAAGGAGTGCGGCATGGAGCTGGTGCCCATAGAGGGCATTCACCCCCGGGTGAGTCGCCACCTCAACTCACCTCTCATTTATTTCATGTTTGCATAATTCCATTTAGATCACTAGATTAGATTGGCATGCTTTAATGCTGTGTAACTAAACAGTAGTCGCTGTTAATTTCACGCTAATTAACGCTAATGAGGGAGTCGACTAGACCAAAGCACATGTTGACAAAAGCTTATGGTTGAAAATGCTTAGTATAAATAAAGAATACATAGTATGCTTTTTATTTTACTACTAATAAGCCATGTTCAGGCTGCATGGTGTTTGAGTGGTTAGCGCGCAGACCTCACAACTAGGAGACCAGGGTTCAATTCCACCCTCGGCCATCTCTGTGTGGAGTTTGCATGTTCTCCCCGTGCATGCGTGGGTTTTCTCCGGGAACTCGGGTTTCCTCCCACATTCCAAAAACATGCTAACTTCCTTAGCATACTTTGATTGATTACAAGCTCAAACTCTACCGCTCATTTTATGTTGACACACATGTGCGGTTACAAGATTTGGTGAGACAAAACATATTTGAGCAAAATAATCAAATTCGGAAGATTGTAAGGCATAGAGGCTGCATGGCGGTCGAGTGGTTAGTGCGCAGACCTCACAGCTAGGAGATGAGGGTTCAATTCCATCTCTGTGTGGAGTTCTCCGGTTTCCTCCCACATTCCAAAAACATGCTAGGTTAATTGGCCACTCCAAATTGTCCATAGGTATGAATGTGAGTGTGAATGGTTGTTTGTCTATATGTGCCCTGTGATTGGCTGGCCACCAGTCCAGGGTGTACCCCGCCTCTCGCCCAAAGACAGCTGGGATAGGCTCCAGCACCAAAACACAAAATGAATGAATGAATGAATGAATGAAGCCATGTTCATTTATTTACATATTTATTGTTCCTCTGACGGGGCGGCATGGCGGTTAGCGTGCAGACCTCACAGCTAGGAGACCAGGGTTCAATTCCACCCTCAGCCATCTCTGTGTGGAGTTTGCATGTTCTCCCCGTGCGTGTATGGGTTTTCTCCCAAAAACATGCTAGGTTAATTGGCGACTCCAAATTGTCCATAGGTATGAATGTGAGTGTGAATGGTTGTTTGTCCATATGTGCCCTGTGATTGGCTGAGTACAGAGTGTACCCCTCTCGCCCGAAGACAGCTGGGATAGGCTCCAGCACCACCGCAACCCTTGTGAGGAAAAGCGGTAGAAAATCAATGACTGAATGAAGCCATATTTATAGATTTCTTGTTCCTCTGACGCACGTAGGTCATGGACCGGCTGATAGAGTTTGCCTACACAGCCAGCATTTCAGTTGGAGAGAAGTGTGTGATCCACGTGATGAACGGCGCTGTCATGTACCAGATAGATAGCGTCGTGAAGGCCTGCTGCGACTTCCTGGTTCAGCAGTTGGACCCCAGCAACGCCATTGGCATTGCCAGTTTCGCTGAGCAAATCGGCTGCACGGAGCTCCACCAGAAGGCCCGGGAATATATTTACATGAACTTCAGCGAGGTAAAATATGTACTGTGTCATCAGCACAATATAATCATGTTCTAATAACATGTAATCAGCACCTCGATATGCCACACCTTGCGAGATGGGTGGATTTTGTGCTTGTTGAGTTTAATTGAGTGAATAAGCCTCGGAATGTTTTTCATCTTTGAGTTGAGCTCATATGAAAGGGAAGCAAAAACACTTCATATTTTTGTTGTATGTATATAGAGTACATACGTGAAGCACCACAATTGCGTTATTTTATTCCAACACGTGTTTTCCAGGTGGCAACCCAAGAGGAGTTCTTTAACTTGTCCCACTGCCAGCTCGTGACCCTCATCAGCCGTGACGAGCTCAACGTACGTTGCGAGTCTGAAGTCTTCCGGGCGTGTGAGGCCTGGGTGCGCTACGATCGAGAAAACCGCCGTCCGTACGTCCAGGCCTTACTCCACGCTGTCCGCTGCCATTCCTTGACTCCCAACTTCCTTCAAGCTCAGCTCCAGTCTCTGGACTGGGACCCCCAGTGTAAAGACTACCTTGCCCAGATCTTCCAGGACCTCACCCTGCACAAACCCACCAAAGTCAATTCTTGCCGAACCCCCAAGGTGCCGCAACTCATCTACACCGCCGGGGGTTACTTCCGGCAGTCCCTCAGCTACTTGGAGGCGTATAATCCTTGTACAGGGGCCTGGCTCAGGCTCGCTGATCTGCAGGTTCCCCGCAGCGGTCTGGCCGCTTGTGTCATCAGTGGGCTTTTTTATGCTGTAGGCGGGAGGAACAATGCCCCCGATGGCAACATGGACTCAAATGCGCTGGATTGCTACAACCCCATGAACAACTGCTGGTTGCCCTGTGCACCCATGAGCGTGCCCCGAAACCGAATCGGGGTCGGAGTCATCGACTGCATGATATATGCGGTGGGTGGATCACATGGGTGTATTCACCATAATAGTGTGGAGAGGTAATAGTGTTACATTGTTCATAATTCAATATTACGTGACAGGCGAAATCTGAATGTGCTGCTCCTGCTTTATACGTAGGTACGATCCAGAAAGGGACCAATGGCAGCTGGTCGCCCCCATGTTGACACGCCGCATCGGCGTGGGCGTGGCTGTCATCAACAGGTTACTCTATGCTGTGGGTGGCTTTGACGGGGTCAGTCGACTCAGCTCGTGCGAGTGCTACAACCCAGAAAGGGACGAATGGAAGACGATGGCTTCCATGAACACCACACGCTCTGGAGCCGGTGAGCACGAAACACAACAATAATTTCACGTTTCAAATACAAATACAAGTAACATCATTTCTCCTGCTCATAGGCGTGTGCTCCCTGGGGAATCAAATCTTTGTGATGGGCGGCTACGATGGCACCAATCAGCTGAACACCGTGGAACGCTACAATGTAGAAACGGATACTTGGAGCTGTGCTGCCTCTATGAGGCACCGACGCAGCGCTCTGGGGGTCACGGCGTTACATGGACGCATCTACGTGTTGGGTGAGGCGCACCGCCACTACATACACCACTACCTCATGTGTGGATTTGCTCATCAACTTATTGTAACTTGGACTTATACAAATAAATCATTTAGAAAATATGTAGCTCCTCACTAATAAACGCCCTACTGCAATTAAATGCCTGATAACTTTCTGCATTATCATAAACCAGGGGTCTCAAACTCAATTTACCTGGGGGCCACTGGAGCTAGGGTCTGGGTGAGACTGGGCCGCATCAGGTTTTCCAAAAAAAAACAAAAACGCATTTATTAAAAACAGAAAAATATACAAACTTTTTCAGTGCTTTGGTTCCGATTTTCTGCAATAAAAGCTCTGATAAAACATTCCACTGTTCTCAAATATCTTAATTTTTATTTTTCTACACAAAATAAGATGAAAAATAAATAAACAAATCAAGAATAAAGAAAATCAATCAATCAGTAATAAATAAATATAATAATAATAATAAAACACCAAATAATAAAAACTTAAGAAACCACATATAGTTGGTGGGTAGACAAATTATTTTTTCAGATTAAAATGAACAAAGCATTATTAGAGCCCTGTAGACATGACAAAACACGACTATAGTCACATTTGTACTTTTTTTATTTACAACATATTGCGCAACTGCAGGGTCTTGAGACACATGCTAACTCGCAAACTAGAGTGCTAGCGACCTAAACGGTAGCCTTCAAGTTATTTCCTTTAAACTTAAATAGCCAAAAACTTACCACTTCCACACGGATAGGGAGGATAACTATTAACAGTTATTTAACCTTTAACATGAACATTAATCAAACGTAATCATTTTTTCTGGGTACATGATACCATACAGCATCCATATCAAACTTGCGCGGGCCGCACTAACATTAAACTTTCATATCAAGGCGGGGGCCTCAAACTAGTGTCCTGGCCGCTTGTTTGAGACCCCTGTCATAAACAAAGACACTTTCGTCATTTACTATTGCACTACTGCCAGTCTGTGTGTACAGATATTATGAATTCACTCTTAATTTCATCCTTAATATCCCTGAGGTCACACAGCCACGGGACCGATAAAGTTCTAATCTCGTGTCATCAAGTTGAATTGATTGGACCTTGTTGGTGTTGACAGGCGGTTACGACGGCAGCACGTTCCTGGACAGCGTGGAGTGTTACGACCCCGAGGATGACACTTGGTCGGAGGTAACGCGTATGATGTCGGGGCGTAGCGGTGTTGGGGTGGCCGTTACCATGGAGCCCTGCCAGAAGGACCTTCCTCAGTGTCCTAAACCTGATTTGGAGAACGGTGGAGTTTCACATCACAATCAGCGACACAGCACACTGTAAAGCCCCAATCATCAATATCACCGACCCCCCCCCCCCCCCCCCACATGCATACACACACACACACACGCACAACTTAGGGGTAGGACATAAGTTAGTTAAAACATCTGAATGCTGCCTTAATTCTTGTAACACCAAGTCAGTATTATGACTTAAAGTCCACTGTAATCGTGGGTGTAATCAATTCTGAACCTGATTTGTCTTCTGCCAAACCTCAACAAGACCTCAGTCTGTCTCTGTGCTTACATCTGGCATTTGAAGGCCTTCCAGCCGAGCCTCATCTCCCAGATTTGACCTTTGACTAAAAAAGGGCTGCATACAGTACAAAACACCTCATTTGAAATGACACAAAAACATAGAGCAAAGATCTGACCGAGTACAAAGTGGCTGTTTGTTTGTCACCATGGAGTGTTTGAAGTGCCAGCGCAATGCTCGTTAGCTTGGTCAGTGTACCGAAGTACATCTCCATTCACACGGTACAACAGACCTCATGCTAGAGCACTTTCTCATCCAAAACCAGAAATCGTTTTCTCAGCACAAACTCACTTGAAATTGTTTGATGCACTTAATTCATATTATAAATCAACAAGTCCTATTCAGTTGCCAGTCTAATTAATTATGGCTTAATAGGGGTGTAATGGTACAGAGGTGCACCAAATTCCCACTCATTAACAGTAAACAATGTTTGTTGTGTCATACTTTTACTAGTGATCAAATACAAATCGTCACAGTAGCGGTAGGGGGGGCAGTCATGCAGGGCACCTCTACAAGCTCGTGGAGTGTCCGTTACCGCCACTGTGGTGGCTAAGTGTCAAATCATGCAGAACACATTGCGGCTCATGGTTAATTTTTAGTAAACAAAACAAAAAAAACTGCAGAAATTGAAAAATAGAGACATAATGTAACGAGAAAACACTCAAATGTTGCTACTAATAAATAACATAAAGATACGTATGTTTAACGGTTCTGTTTAACGGTTTTTGGACAACCCTGACATAAGCAGACAAGATAAATGCTATAGTATATATATATATATATATAGTATATATATATATATATTTTTTTTTAATTGACTAAGTTTTATGGTTTGTATTTTGTACCCTGACTGTATCGCAAATGAAGCGAACCATGGCATTCACTTCACACCGGGCTAGGCACCCAAGCGTGAGGATCCTGCACCATTACACCCCCGTCACGTGTACATTTAGTTGTTTCTGGTTTTGACACGTCTGCTTCTCAGAGTATATATTTAACAAGTGTTTTTTGGCATGAGGTTTCTTAAGTGACATTCTACAACATGTCCAACAGGTTCAACCTGTCGTTTATGTAGTGCCAAGACAAAGGATTGTGATTGGGACTTTTTAAGATGATGAGTCATACTGTAGCATTTTCTTTCTTTTTTATTCTTTTTTTAATTTTTAAATAAAACCACCTGGACAGTCAATGTAGTTTTCTCTTCCACCACACCTCAAAAAGTGACCATGTTTTTGTGTTCAACTCCTGAACACAAATGACGTATTTGTAACAGTCGTTTAAGCTACAAAGGTTTCTAAAGTGATGTTTTGTACATTGATATTCAACCAATTATTGTACAGAAATTGAAGCGCTCATGTTTTTTTTTTCTAATTTATTTGTTCAGATCTTGTTCTTCTTAACTGACAGCAGCTTTGTATTGAAATGGACTCCGGTGTTGTGTATTTTTTTGGAGCAACAAGCATGTGTTGTTGATGACTAGGAATGCATGTTGAGGAGGAAAAAAGTTTTGTAAAAAAAAACTTTGTTTCATGTTGAAAGGGATTTTTCTTTTCTTGTTGTTGGTGTGGGAATTTAAGAGTATTTAAAATCAGCTTTGTACATTTTTCCAACAGAACCCTGTACAATGATTAATTGTAAGTAAAAAAAATTGTAAGTAAAATATGTTTGTTGTACAATTGTTGTCCAGTTTTGCTTTTGTGGCACATGTACAATCATTTATGTATTATTATCATACATACATACATACCTGTGCTTATCATGTATTATTATTGTTTACTATGATTTATTATTATTATTTACATAATTATATGTTCTGAATCCCAATCAAAAGTTAGATTTTGTGCTAAATGCTAGCATGCTCACAGTATACAATAGGAGCTAAATGTCTATGTGATATAATAAACACTGAAACCGTCAGCTAGCAAAATAAGTACAATATAATAAGTACATACTATCCAAACTGCTACTTATTTTAAATTTGGGAGGATGCCAATAGAATGGAAATGTTAACAATGCTAACGGCAAGCTAGCATGTCAAATATACATACCTATTGAAAGGTGTGGTTCTTTACATGTTGTGACCTGCATTAATGGCGAAGAAATAAGATAATAAATATATATGAGTAATTATATATACAATATTGTGAGGCCTTCCGATGGACATTTTGGCGCTATACTCAGCCTTCAGATACCCCAGGGTGGGTGCACTTTTGCCACGTAGAATACCATCTTTAGGCCGACAGTGCCATCTTTTGGTGAAAAGTATGAACTGCATATATTCATACCCCCATCTTCATTAAACTGAGGTGGCTACTAAGGTGACTACTGTGTGTATGTTTGAGGTGACATGTTTTTGTAGTGCTCATTAACCAGGGATGTATTCATCCATTCATCCATTCATCCATCCATCCATCCATCCATTTTCTGTACAGCTTATCCTCACGAGGGTCTTCGGGCCTATGGACAAACTCCACACAGAGATGCCCGAGCGGAATCGTACCCTTATCTCCTCGCTGTGTGGCCTGTGCTCCACCGTGCAGCCGGGAATTAATGTAATAATATTTGCAGTGGTTTAGAACTATGAATGTTTTACTTTTGTTTATTAATTGTTGGTGTGCCTAATGAAATGTCCATTGACATACAAACATCCGGTATTACACTTGTGACCACGAGAGGAAGCTAAATAAAAGCTAGTCCTCAACCATTGTTTGTTTGTATGTATGTATGTATGTATTGTATGTATGTATGTATTTCATACAGCAATTATGGTCATGCTAGACAAGACAAACATACTTTCTAGTCTATTCGTGTTGTAGTCATAATGTACGTTTCTTTCCGGATGTACAGTGGTCAACTCTTTTATGCTTTTATTCTGAAGTATCCTTCCGGATGTGCAGTGGATTTTGATAAGGTATTTGACACCGGTGTGTGCGCTGGTGTTTTTGAAGCATGAAAACCGACTCCGGGGACCTACCTGACACGGCCGGTTGCAGGTTAGTGAAACATTCATGTATAAAGTTTATTTTTTATTATCATTTATCAATATTCTGTACAAAACGGTGACTGCTATTCAACCCGACACAGAAACCCAAAAGCTCCAAAACTCAAAAAGAACACACAGTGGTATTTTTTGGGTACTTGCAATGGTGACTCAACGGTATTTTTAATCAGAATTCGAAAGTGTTGCCGAGCAGCTATAAGCTCCGAACTATCCTAATTACCTGAAATGCTTTTATTGACGTAGCTGTATAAGGATTATAACATATAAATCCACATTTCTAAGGAATAACTCAACTTGTGTCGTTTTAAACGTGATAAATGTGTGTGAAGAGTCCAAATAGTGAAACCGAGTAGATGGCTGACATTGTTGTCAAACTTGTTCATCCACTTGGTATACACCCACTTGAAATACACACCTGACACTGCAGCAAACACACACACACACACACACACACACACACACACTGGCTGTGTTCATGTTTAACCCAACACATGTGCAGTTCACACCATGCAGTATTACCAGGTATTAGCATGTACTACTACCTTATCTGCCCCATAAAATGAACTGCATTTACTTTCAATAAGGCTGTAGGCTATATGCTAATTTCAAGCTTAGTTTGGGCATGTGTCTTTACAAAGAAGCTGAGGTTGTATGCAAATGTGAAATGGATAGCTAGTATTTGTTTTTAAAATCTAGCGGAACTTGTTCAACACTATTTGTTTTTCCCCCAGCAGAAATTATAGAAATCAATATATCAATATCAATATCAAAATCAATATATTCACATCATAAAACCTTTATTAACTATACAAGCAGTATTTGAAGTAACATGAGTGACATGGGGCTGCACGGCGGACGAGTGGTAGCACGCAGATCTCACAGCTAGGAGATCCGGGTTCAATTCCACCCTCGACCATCTCTGTGTGGAGTTTGCATGTTCTTCCCGTGCATCCGTGGGTTTTCTCCGGGTACTCCGGTTTCCTCCCACATTCCAAAAACATGCTAGGTTAATTGGCCACTCCAAATTGTCCATAGGTATGAATGTGAGTGTGAATGGTTGTTTGTCTATATGTGCCCTGTGATTGGCTGGCCACCAGTCCAGGGTGTACCCCGCCTCTCGCCTGAAGACAGCTGGGATAGGCTCCAGCAACACCCGCAACCCTCATGAGGATAAGCGGTAGAAAATGAATGAATGAGTGAAATGTTAAAAAAAAAATAAAAATTCCAAAAAGAAACAACATGATTACACGTCATAGAAATGAAGCAGTGTAATAATCTCCATAAACAGATCCGAAAATTCCAAATTAATTCATGACGGGGGGGGGGGATCTCCTCTCCTCCAACAATGCACCATAACATGACGTCCCTGCACTTCAAAGTCAATTTCATCTTACTCACATTCACTCTTTCAGCGTGGACCAACAGACAGGATGATCCCAGTGGGAGAATTCCGAAACATCGGCATAGAACAGAACTCCAAGTACCGGGTGCTCAAACCGTGGTGGGATGTTTTCTCCGAGTACCTGTGTGTTGCCATGCTCATGATTGGAGTCTTTGGGTGCACCCTTCAGGTAATACATCCTATGTTATTATTTTTAATATTTTGATAATATTTGCATATTTTGCGACGTGAGAGCGGCATATCTGCGGTTGACTTTCATATTCTGATCATCGTGCGGACGCCACTCTGATTTTCCTTTGTGTCACGTTAAAACTAGCAAAAGATAGTGACAGAAAGAAGTCTTGCCCTTCGCTTTTTCTTTCTTTTTTAGGAATTATCTGGAAATATTTGAGTCAGTTAAAATATATATATAAAATATATATTAAAATATAACAAAAAAATCAACGTAATATTGCATAACATTCATATAATAATACAGGTTACGTGCAAATTCCATTCAACCTAAATTCACACTAATAACACACGAACTTATTAATTATGAATTCAATGAGACAGTAATAATAATTCCACTTACTTTTATTCCTGTGGCTTATTGAGAGGAGGAAGTAAAAGAGGCAGGAGAATCTGCAGAAGGTACAGGAAGGTAGAGGATCACTTCCTGAATCAACAAAAGGCTCTCTGGGACACTCTGTTGATTTTGGTCAGAGCACTAACCTTTTTCATCTCCATCATAAGACCACTACTTTTCTTAGTTATCACTGTCGCTTTCCTAGGAACATATTCTTTACGCTTAATGATACAGTAGATGTCACAGTTGAACAGCCGGAACCAAAAGTACAGCCAATATTGGTGGGTTGTTCCTCTCTATCAGGCTTGCTTTTTTCTCAGCACGCTTCCACTAGAAGAGCCTGCCTTGCAATTGGTCAACATAATGAAGTGCAAAAAGTAGACAATCCCTCAAGACAATCCCTTCAGTACCCGCCATTTTAGATGTGATTTGGGCACACAAAATATTGTGTTGGATAGCTGTATAAACATGGAACCTACCAGAAGAAACATTAGACTCTCGACAGGTATAATCATCAAGCAGTAGAACATATGAAAATATAGCAGTTCCCAACCAGAAAAGACAATAAAAATTTCAAGCAGAATTTTCTCTTGGACACATTTTTTGCTTTTGTGACAGCTCAAATAATGTATCTATAGATCAAGAACATTCATTCATTCATTATAGTCATTCATAAAAACCTATAAGGGAAAGGATGAACTGAAAATATTTTTTATGCATAAGCACCGTTTTCTATTTGTACCTCTTTCTATCATATGTTGATTATTTTGTATGGAAGCCTTTTTATAATACCATGTTGACAAAGGACGACATATCTTTGGAAGCTAGCACCCGCTACCACTTAACCTATGCCTTACATTCATTCATTTTCTTCGGCTTATCCTCACGATGGTTGTAGGGGTGCTGTAGCCTATCCCAGCTGACTTAGGGCGAGAGGCGGAGTACACCCTGGACTGGTGGCCAGCCAATCACAGGGCACATATAGACAAACAACCATTCACACTCACATTCATACCTATGGACAATTTGGAGTCGCTAATTAACCTAGCATGTTTTTGGAATGTGGGAGGAAACCGGAGTAGCCGGAGAAAACCCGGAGAACGTGCAAACTCCACACAGAGATGGCAGAGGGTGGAATTGAACTCGGGTCAATTAGCTGTGAGGTCTGCATGCTAACCACTCGACTGCCGTGCAGCCTTCACTCATCATTAACAATACAGTAAACCTCGGATATATTGGATTCAATTGTTCCCACTGGTTTTGTCCGATATAAGCGAAATCCGTTATATGCGTATACCGGAAAATGTCCGTTTTACGCATATATCGGATTTATATCCGGTATATGCGTAAATCGGATTTTATCCGTTATAAAAAGGCACTTCCTTGACTATGTGTCCAATGTACCTGGACGTGCAGGCAATGCTGCAAACGCTGCAAATGACGTCGTATAGCGGCCTGTCACGATTCGGTGAATCGGAGCGCCACGATGCGGCCATCCGATATATGCGAGGGAAATTTAATGGAAATGCATTGGAATGGGACTGGAGATTTTGTCCGAAATAGGCGAAATCCGTTATAAAAAATCCGATATATGCAATGAATTTTTATTGGAAATGCATTACAGAAAAATCGGTTCTTTTTTATCTGTCCGTTGTGAGCGAATTTCCGATATATCCGAGTCCGATATATCCGAGGTTTACTGTACAAAAAAATGATGTTTTACATCAAAACGTGTGTGCGTGCTACATTGCGTAACCTTGTGCACGCTACACGCCTCCATGCTCTTCCACTTCCTCTTTGTTGAATGTTTTTCCATCCAAGCCATTACCAAATGCACTTCTGCCATCTTGTGTCCGTTGTTATGGCTTAAAACAGATCTAATGATTGACTCTGTGTAGCTATGAATGAGACACACTGTGCAATATCCATCCGTTTGTTGGTTTCTCTGCAAATATTGAGCAGCTTTTTATGAGCAAAGGACTGACTAATGTTGTAGTTTGAGTCCCATTTGTTTGTGTTAGGGTTAGAAAATAAGAAGGATTGAAGATGTGGACTGTTACGTTAGCTTCCTGCACTAGCCGCCATATGCATTCGTCAAAAGTAACATGTTTTCCATGACTTACCGTATGGACCCGGTAAGACGTAAGACTGTGAGGCGTGCTTTACTTGGTGGCCATGACGGGGATGTTCTCCAGTAATCCCGTCCATCCATTCTCCTCAGCTCACTCAAGATAAGATCGCCTGCCTGCCAAGTCCCTTCACCAGTCCAACGCCCAGTGCCATTGACTGCAGCCACATCCGTAACTACGGCGAGAACGAGACATGGGCGAGTTTGAAACCCACCAATCCTGTCATACGAGAGGTCCTTGGGCGCAAAAATAACCTGGACATCCACCAGTACGTCTTCATCAACCACTATTGCTACGAGAAGTTTGTGCACTGGTATGCCAAGTACTTCCCGTACCTGGTGGTCATCCACACGATGATGTTCATGGTAGCCAGCAGCTTTTGGTTCAAGTTCCCGGGGACGTCCTCCAAACTTGACCTCTTTGTCACCATCCTGGGAAAATGCTTCGACTCCCCATGGACCACCAGGGCTTTGAGTGAGGTTTGTGAGGAACGGAGCGAGGAGAAACTGGTCAGTTTGAGGAGGAGCACTATGTCCAAAGATCCACCGGAGAGACGCGCGGACGAGGAAGAGACGCTGCTCCAACGGGTTGGTTCTTCCAAGTCTAATCCGGATAAGAAAAGTCCAGAGTCTCAGTCTGCGCTATCTGTGCTGGATAAGAAGGGGGGCGAGGAGGCCAAGGCTCTCTTTGAGAAGGTGAAGAAGTTCAGAACTCACGTCGAGGAGGCAGACATTCTGTACATCATGTATGTCCTGCAAACATCACTCAAGGTCTTCAAGTTCCTTTTGATCATCATCTACACGGCGGCGCTGTCTCCAAACATCGAGATCGTGGTACGCTGCCTGGTTCCGCCTGAGCTGACAGGCTTTGACATTTATTGCTGTAACCACAACAAAGCTCATCTGTTCTCCAAGCTAGCATATTGCTACATCTCCTTTGTGGGGGTCTACGGAATTTTGTGTATCTACACCCTCTACTGGCAGTTCCATCGCCCCCTCAGGGTGTATTCCTTCGAGCACGTCAGGCTGGAGACGGGCATCAACGACATTCCCGACGTGAAGAATGACTTTGCCTTCCTGCTTCACCTGGTGGACCAATACGATGACCTTTACGCTAAAAGATTCGCTTTCTTTCTGTCCGAGGTCAGCGAGAGCCGTCTTCATCAGCTCAACCTTAACAACGAGTGGACCGCCAAAAAGCTGCGTGCCCGCCTGGCCAAGAACGCCAGCGACCAGCAGGAGCTGCACTTGTTCATGTTGCCGGGGCTTCCCGACACGGTCTACGAGCTCGCCGAAATGCAGTCGCTCAAATTGGAGCAAGTTAAAAACGTCTTCATCTCGCCCAGTGTGGCCAAGCTGGACAATCTTCAGGAGTTGTGGCTGGTCTACTGCCAGGCGAAGCTCCAGCTGCCCGCCTTGAACCATCTCAAAGAACAACTAAAGGTCCTCCGGCTGTGGTTTGAAGGTGTAGACCAGGTGCCCGAGTGGACGTACCACCTGCAACGACTAGAGGAGTTACACCTGAATGGCCCGTTAGCCACCTTGGACTCGCTTCGAGAGCTTACCGCCCTGAGGGTTCTCACCATGCGCTCCAACCTGACAAAGATCCCAGCCAGCATCTGCGACGTCCCGCTGCAGCGTTTGAGCATCTACAATGAAGGCAGCAAGATCCAGGCCTTCAGCAGCCTGAAGAAGCTCACCAACCTGGTGTCGCTGGAGCTGGTGGGCTGCGAGCTGGAGCGAATCCCAAGCGCCGTCTTCAGTCTGAGCAACCTGCAGGAGTTGGACCTGAAAGAAAACAAGCTGACCACCGTGGAGGAGATTCTGAGTCTACAGCACTGCCAGCGACTGGTGAAGCTGCGGCTGTGGCACAACAAAATCACCTACGTCCCGGATCACATCAGCAAGCTCCACGCCCTGGAGACTCTGGACATCAGCTGGAATAAGCTCCGAAAGCTCCCCAGCCGCTTGTTCTACTGCACCAAGCTCAGGCACCTGGATGTCTCCCATAACCAGATCACCTCCATCCCGCCTGAGGTGGGCATCCTGCAGGGCCTCCAGTTCTTCTCTGCCGCGTTCAACTCGTTAGAGACGTTACCTGACGAACTGTTCTCCTGTAAACGACTAAATACTCTGGCTCTTGGGAACAACTGCTTGTTCTATCTGAGCTCCAGGGTCGCCAATCTGACCCAATTGGTCCGACTGGAGGTTAAAGGGAACCGCCTGGACGCTCTGCCTGCGGAGGTGGCAGACTGTCCCATGCTGACCTCCAATGGGATCATAGCAGAGGACAGCCTGCTGGAGATGTTGCCATCAGAGATGCGCAGCAGGTCGAGTACCGGCTGAGCTGAAGTCTTACTTCACTTTGCGTGTCGGATTTAACACCTAGACCAGATTTTTTTTGGACTTGTTCTTATTTGCTACTAGTCATGAAAGTGGAACACAATTCATTCCAAGTTTTTATCGGAAATAATACACATAAAATACTGTAATTGGGTCACTTGGACCATGAAAACCTAAAAGGGAAAGGATGAACTGAAAATATTTTTTTTGCATAAGTACCGTTTTCTATTTTCTATTCATATATTGATTATTTTGTATGGAAGTCTTTTTATAGTACCCTGTTGACAAAGGACGACATATCTTTGCAAGCTAGCACCCGCTACCACTTAACCTATGCCTTACATTCATTCATTCATTTTCTACCGCTTATCCTCACAAGGGTCGCAGGGGTGCTGGAGCCTATCCCAGCTGTCTTCGGGCGAGAGGCGGGGTACACCCTGGACTGGTCGCCAGCCAATCACAGGGCACATATAGACAAACAACCATTCATACTCACATTCATACCTATGGACAATTTGGAGTCAGCAATTAACCTACATGTTTTTGGAATGTGGGAGGAAACCGGAGAACTCCACACAGAGATGGGCCGAGGGTGGAATGGAACCCTAGTCTGCCAGCTGTGAGGTCTGCGTGCTAACCACTCGACCACCGTGCAGCCTCTATGCCTTACAATCTTCCAAATTTGATAATTTCGCTCAAATATGACGTTTTGTCTCTCCAAATCTTGTATCCGTACGTGTGTGTCAACATAAAATGAGCGGTAGAGTTTGAGCTTGTAATCAATGAAGTATGCTAAGGAAGTTAGCATTTCTTCTTTGTTACAATATGAGCATCTCATTTTTGGAGTTTGAATGCAGCGTTTATAGTTGGTCGTTCCAACTCTTTGGATGGAAAAGGTTTTCCCACAGTGTCGCATTGCTGCCTTTCAGTTCCCAAACAAGTGGAGGTTGACAGTGAAGGGAGCTTTTTTTGTAGCGGAGTAAAAGATGTCCTTTGTTGATAGGCTCAGTCCAACTGAGAAGACTGATTCACACACACACACACACACACACACACACACACGTAAGTAGAAATAAGTTGTGATATACTTTTTCGAACCCCTTAATGAACGAACAAGAAGGATTCTTTGTTCTGTCTTTTACTACCTCGCTATTTAAATGTTTAAAAGACGGGTGTTGACTCAAACATGGTCACGGTTGTTACAGATTGGATTATTTTTCAGAGGAACATTTAGCAATAAAAATGCTGACTGCTCGTTGCTTCCTGCTATTTCTGATCATGTCCTCCTCTCAAACATGGACTCTGGGTTGTTGGGGTTTTTTTTTTATGTTTCACACCCAGCTGCAGCACAGTCATGTAGTAACTTGTTCAACCATGTCAGCTGACAGACATACCTTTACACCATTACAGTACGGCAACACACCTTCACTGCTTCTAATGCTGTACACACACATGTCCTTTTTATGTTATATTTGGTCTACTCATAAAGGGATAACATTGAGAATGCTGCAAAATACAACACTTCAAAGAAAGCTGATGTAAATTACATACAGTGTTGCTGCTACTGGAACCTTCATTTCCCTGAGTCATCACTCAAATTCTATCTAATCTAATCTAATCTAATCTTCAGCGATACAAACTACCACCACCAATCTTCCTCATCGTCTTCAGCTCCCACAATACAAACATCAAAAAGACACCAAGGTGTGTCCTCCCATGACTCCAACTCCCATCCACCCTCTTTACCAACATGCCAAACTAAGCCACCTTGTTTAGCTAGGGTGTATTTACACGCCCTTCAAGACACGCCCCCATTCACCAGTCAGGGAAGTCCTGCAGTGCTACCTGGTGGCAGGGAAGCACTTTCACCACAAGCCAAATGCATCATTTGATAACTGTATTAACATAAACAAGTCACATTTGTTGTGAATGTGTTCAAAAAACAAAAAAAAACCACCACCCATTAGTTGGGAAAATAGAGTTTCATATTCTGACAATACAATTACCAATGAAAGTCTACAGCACCTCCTGGAGAGTAGCAGCAGCATGTTGTAGTCAAAAAAATTAAATGTAGAAATGTTTATAACATATAACTGATATATAACATAACGCTGATATGCAGGCTGTTTTAATATTTTTGTTTGTCGAATACCCCCCACCCCCCATTTCATGATTTTATTTAAAGAAAAGAACCTGTACTGTTCTCAGGTACCACTAGATGGAGCCAGCGTACCAACAGTGCTAAATACATTTACCAAATAACAAAACAACAGCCCACATCTCAGCTTGGATTCTCAGATTTTAACTACATTTATTATTCATTCATTCATTCATTCATTTTCTACCGCTTTTCCTTTTGGAATGTGGGAGGAAACCGGAGTACCCGGAGAAAACCCACGCATGCACGGGGAGAACATGCAAACTCCACACAGAGATGCCCGAGGGTGGAATTGAACACTGGTCTCCTAGCTGTGAGGTCTGTGCGCTAACCCCTAGACCACCGTGCCGCCCACATTTATTATTCCTGCAGCTAAATCACCATTTTGAGGGCATCAACATACTTGAAAACTTACCAAATATTGGTGAAAATAGTCCACATTCATTACGGGTTTCAGCCATATGACCTCAAGGCAGTTTGCGTCACTTCCGGTGAGAAGATGGTGGAAAGCATCATGTAGATCACATACACACTCAAGACATTCATTCATTCATTTTCTACTGCTTATCCTCACAAGGGTCCTGGGGGTGCTGGAGCCTATCCCAGCTGTCTTTGGGCGAGAGGCGGGGTACACCCTGGACTGGTCGCCATGCAGCCAATCACAGGGCACATATAGACAAACAACCATTCACACTCACATTCATACCTATGGACAATTTGGAGTCGCCAATTAACCTAGCATGTTTTTGGAATGTGGGAGGAAACCGGAGTACCCGGAGAAAACCCACGCATGCACGGGGAGAACATGCAAACTCCACACAGAGAGAGTGGAATCGAACTCGGGTCGAATAGCTGTGAGGCCTATGTGCTAACCACTCGGCCACACTACATTTTTGGAAAGATCCAGATTAGTTTTTCCCCATTGTGGCCCTAATACTTCCTGGTCCATGGGGTGGGAAAAACCTCCCGCCCCTTCATTGTCGGGACCCAACAAGGCTGAAAAAGCCACCCTTCCCTCGTGGTTGATTGTCAGGTTTTTGTTCAGGGCGGCCTTTTCTAGCGGGGAAAGGTTGCCACACCCTCATCCTCATTAGGGCCCCAGTAAGACCAAAAATGTCAGAAAACCTTTCTGATGAGTCGAGGTTGTAATTCTGACATTACACCTGTCATGAGGTATCATTTTTTTCTACTTTTCTATAGTCCTGGAGGTGGGAGAAACAACGATTCATACTTTCATATACACTTGTTACGTACGTACTGTACATGAGATTAATGATAGCTTTCCGTGTATTAGCTAAGTAGTAGTACATTAGAAAGCAGCACTAAATACTTAGATGGGGGAGGGGTCATCCTAGAAGAATGTGCCACAACCGGTTTGCTCCACGACTAAAATGTGACTTGCTGCAGACACGTTTGTAAAAGTCAGAGTGGATTGAAAAAGGTCAACAACAACCTCCAACCATGCTCAAGGTAAAATACTTAACTTTATACACAATTTGTATGTACAACTGTATTTAGTTTTCCAAATTTTTGACAAGCATTTATTTCAATAATTTATGTAATTTTATGAAAATATACTCATAATACTAAGAGAGGAAAATAATGTCATTTTAGTAATATGGAGTAAAAAAAAAAAATTTTAAAGATAAGAAATTTTGGGAAATTTAGGTTGGAGAAAATGCTACAATATTATGGGAATAATTTTATAATAACAAGAAAAACATTTCCAAAAATGATTGAAGAATAAAGTTGATCTATTCATACTAATAATGTGCTTTTTTGCATCTACCACAAAGTTAAGGTGCATTTTCTTGAGCTATATAAACATCTTTACAAAATATGAAAGTGACCCCTGTGGAAAAAATTAGGACACCCCTAACCCAACATGTGTCTCACCGCAGCAGGTCCTTCAGTGATGGGCGGCTCGTCCTCTAAGAGGTTATTCTTCCGGCAGAGGAGATCACCTGTGAGGAGAGCGCTGGCCCCACTGAGGAGGGCCCTACGCCTGAGGAGGCGCAAAAGGATGTTGAAGCCGCTTATAAATCCCAAAGGGCGTAAGGTCAGATGCGCACATAACAAAAGGACGTCGGTGCCGATATGGCTGAAAAAATTCTCCCACGGGCGTGCAAGGAAGGAGACGACGCGGGATGGGAGGAAGGAAGCAGAAAGGATAAGGAAAAACCAAGCGGAGGTTCAACAGAGAAGACAAAAGAGAACTTATTAAAACCTCCAAGAAATGAACTTTACAAATCATGTGACATCAAATGACGCATAAAGTTGGTGTCATTTTGAATGATGCAACCATGACACGCTGCCATCGTCTTTGTCTCAGTGTTCCAAAAGTCAGTCTTATATAATGCAGATCAACACACCGGTCCAGGGTGTACCCCGCCCCTCCCCCAAAGACACCCCTTATGAGGTTAAGCGGCATGGAAAAAGGATGCATGGATACTTTTTGCTCAAATGGAATTTTCAATTTGACTTCCTTTCCTTGACGTTTACACATTTTTCCATTTTTTTCCCCTGATATCTTACTGATATAAAAATAAATGTTCCTTTCTAACCGTTTAACACAATTTTTTTTCCCACGTTTTCTGCCCAAATGTAACTTTCCCAACTTTAACACACATATTTTTTTCCCTCCAGGATTTTTTTGCAGAAATTAAAATTTTCCCTTGTTTTCCTTTTTTGCAGAGACATAATTTATTGTCCTGTCTTTTTCCACAAAAGTGACTTATTTTATAATGAAATTTTAAAAAAAGGCATGATTGTGTATAGCATGAAGTGGAAACATAGCAAAAAAAAAATCTCTAGTTAGTACAACTGAAGTTTCACTGTCACTGTCCAAACTTTATAAAACTAACCAAATCTGAAAAGATTCACCTACTTCTTCCCAACTGGCACTGCAAATGAAGCCCAATGTTGATGAGGTACCACTTCCTACAGAGGAAAAACACGTCGGGAAAAAAGCCTTATAAATAATAATAATAATAATAATATGAAGCACTTTTCAGAAGGTAGATTGCAAAAAAAAAATCAGTTTAATAATAATAGTTGTGTGTTTTTGTTCTTAATAGATGATGCAAAGATGTGTGTATAATCTTGATGGAGTACAACAACAACAAATTCTTGTATCTGTAAATATTTGGGTGAGGTCGTAAAACGGGAAATAAGGTCCAGACCCGCCCCTTTCTTGACCTTTGAGGCCACGCCCCTCCTGTCACTTTCAAGAGTGATTGAGTGAGTCTTTGAGGCGTGTGTGTGTGTGTGTGTGTGTGTGTGAGTGTGTGAGTGTTAATTCCAACTCTCTGAAGACAGCGTCCTGTCCTTCAAGTCTTTACTGATGAGCAGCGTCCCATTGCTCTTCTCCATCAGCTCCACGTCACGAGACTTTGAGTTCTACAGGCGGAAGTAAAAGGAAGGGAAGTGGGTGAGATGAGATCAGGAAGTGGGAAAGGAAGAGAAAGGAGGTTAGTGTGGGGGGCGGGGGGGGCACGTGTGAAGACAGCTTGTTAGCACGCAGGACATCACGTCACATCTCACATGTGTCGCTGCTGCTTTGTGGATTTATTATTCAGATGGAAAGAACAGAGTACGGAGGATACAATACAAACATTCCTCGCGTTTACATTAACCTGCCATGATTCACCAATAGGCCAATTAGTGTCAGCTGTCCAATCACAGCTGGTCTTCATCTACTGTCGCTAAGGAAACACTACAAGGTATGAACAAGAGTATCATCAAGAGTATGTTTTATCATAGTGGTCAACTTCTTTTTACATTTATACGGCAGTTTGGAACACTACAGTATATATGATGTCACTAAAACGTCGTCTGTACAGTTCATTTATGATATTCCAATGTTAATTCACTGTTTACTTTTTACATCAATTATGACTGATGTTTCCCACAATGTTTACTTTTTCTCTTGAAAAACGTCTTAACTTTTTGGCATAAATATTACTTTTTTATTTTTTTTTACTTAATTTACTTACATTTTCTTTACTTAAAAATGTACTTTTATGGAAAAATGTATCCAAAAATTTTTCCCTACTTTTAGCGTAAATTTAATTTTTTTTTTTGTATGTTTTTCTGTGACTTCTTACTTGTTGTATTATTTGTCATGACCTTTAGCACAAATTTGATTTTCCTGACACTAATAAGACTTTTTGTACAAATGTGATTTATTTTCACAAACTTTGCTCAATTTCAGCAATTTAGATTTTTTTTTTTTACTTGCACAATTTTTTTTTTGCAACTTTTTTCGCATTCAAAAAATAAAATCACTTTAACTTGTGTTTATACATGTATGACAGTTAAAAATGCCAAAATGTAGCATCAAACAGTGCCTGTACAGGTAATAAAAGGTTGCATGAGGGCCATATTGGGAAAAACAGCACCCTCTTGTGGCCCAACTACTTAACATGATGCTTTCTGTTGGTTTTCCCCTACAGCTAAGTTAGCTTGTTAACCACACAGATTCAGTTCCAGTCAGCAGAAATTACAGCCTGCGTATGTGTGTGTGTGTGTGTGTGTGTGTGTGTGTATGCATGACTAAGCGAATGCCTTGCAACACACACACATCTGGACAGCCTTTATGTCACAATTATCTTCTTTAAATGGGAAGTGTTGTGGTTTTAAATTACATCCTGATTCTATTCCACAAAACACATAAGCAATAGCACATGAAGTTTGACTGCTTTCATTAAGTGTGTGTGTGTGTGTGTGTGTGTGTGTGAGTAGCTAATAACTGCATGTTCAATGGCTGATAGCGGTCCCTTAATGTGTTTCATAAAAGGAAAGCACTCATTAAGTTGTCCACAGGACAGCTTTTGGACATAAACAAGAGGCTTTCAGTGAGGTGAGTCATGGCTGACGGATGCTTTTTAAAAAGCTATTTCCTAACCAAAGGAATTGATCATCGTTTCATGTAGTGCTCAAGAAAACGTCCCAAACATCCCGTACCTCATGAATGGGATATCTACACATGTGACTTCTGTGGAAGCAATGCAGGGCGGCTGACAATCGATGACGTATAGCAACCGTTTTGACTTTAACGTTGCTGCGAGTTAGCCTAGCAAGTTGGTCCTTGGTGTAGCCTAGCTTGTATGAATGGTTCACTATCGACTGAAAATGAGTCAACACGCCGCCATTATTGTCTAAATAGCAATGGCAAACCGCGCGAGTAGTGAGATAATTGTGTCTTGCCGACAGTCAAGCATAGGGGTGCTAGCATTTGACACTAGAGGAGCTCATTGAGGGACACATGAATTCCAACATCCACCCCCTTGTTTGCATGACAGGAGAAAAAGGATGAAGACAAAGGCCAAGTATGTCTCCTTGTCTCCTCCACACCTAAAAAAACCAATTGAGCACCTCAGCAGAGGGGAGGAGGGTGATAAAGCGTAATACTACTACTACTACGACACTACTATGACTACTACTAATGGTTGTGGGTCAGCAAAAGACAAAACCTGCAGAAGGCCACTTGATGGTTTTGGAGATAAGAAGATAGGGATGAAAGGCACGAGTAGATAAGATGAGCATTCCATCTCCCAGCTGGAGTCATTTGTTGAGCAAAGATCTTAACTTTGTGTGAAGTCCATGTAAGATTGGCTCTTTGAGAATAAGATTTTGGAGGCGGAATAAGAAGGAAAAGGGTGGCGGCTGTCATGCAGTCATGAGGGTCAGGGGAGGTCAAGGGGTGGGGCTAGTAGTCGTTTTTTTGTATGTGATTGCTGACTTCGGTTCCGTTGCTCTCAGACAGTACCTCATGTTCCAGGGTGTTAAAGTTAACCCCGGACGTGCTCTCGTGGTTGCTGCCGCGCCGGCACAGGCAGCACAGGATCTCCCTGAAGGTCCTCCTCATGTCCTTGTCCCTGAAGGAGTAGATGATGGGGTTGACCAGGGAGTTGCACTCAGCCAGCACCAGGCAGTACTTCTCGTAGCGTAGCACTTTGCACTCGTCGCAGCCCAGCCCGTCGAGCAGCAGCACCACCAGGCCGGGTGTCCAGCAGATCACAAACCAGCCTGCAGGGGGAGACAGAGGGAGGACGTCAACAACAAGCTCTTCAATAGAGATGCAATCTAGTTTATTCATTCATTCATTTTCTACCGCTTATCCTCACGAGGGTCGCAGGGGGTGCTGGAGCCTATCCCAGCTGTCTTCGGGCGAGAGGACACCCTGGATTGGTTGCCAGCCAATCACAGGGCACATATAGACAAACAACCATTCACACTCACATTCATACCTATGGACAATTTGGAGTCACCAATTAACCTAGCATGTTTTTGGAATGTGGGAGGAAACCGGAGTACCCGGAGAAAACCCACGCATGCACGGGGAGAACATGCAAACTCCACACAGAGAGAGTGGAATCGAACTCGGTTTGTGAGGCCTGCGTGCTAACCACCCGACCGCCATGCAGCCACACTCAAGACAGTCATTCTACATTTTTGGAAAGAGCCAGATTAGTTTTTCCCATTGTGGCCCTAATACTTCCTGGTCCATGGGGTGGGAAAAACCTCCCATCCCTTCATAGTCGGGACCCAACAATGGCTGAAAACGCCACCCTTCCCTCTGGTTGCATGCAACATGCAAACAGGGATTGTACCCTGGTCTCCTAGCTGTGAGGTCTGCGCGCTAACCACTCATTCGCCGTGCAGCCCCGCAATCTAGTTTATTGACAACTAAAACCCAGACATGAAATAGTCCAGCGACTCAACCATACATTAGCGTCACGGTCCGCTACATAACCAACGAGTGACCTTACAAGTCATCCTGTCTCCACAGGAACACAGGTGAAAACATCCCAAGTGACTTGAAGTAGTCTCCCCAGGGATGGGACTTAGAGGAACAGAAACAAGTGTGTGTAACTATTGATAGAATGTTGTTAAATCAACTACCCCTCAACACCTGGCTTGCTTTGGACATTCGATACGCAGTTAAGCTTACTTTTAATTTCAGTGTTTTTTATATGTGGGTTAAGGTTTGTAGATTCTAGAGAAATTAAAGTCGCTTTTGATACCGTGTACTCACATTATTATGAAAGATAATATTGCAATAATTTGTGGGACAATTACATTCATTCATTTTCTACCGCTTTTTCCTCACAAGGGTCGCTGGAGCCTATCCAAGCTGTTTTCGGCCGAGAGGCGGGGTACAGCCAATCACAGGGCACATATAGACAAACAACCATTCACACTCACATTCATACCTATGGACAATTTGGAGTCGCCAATTAACCTAGAATGTTTTTGGAATGTGGAAGGAAACCCACGCATGCACGGGGAGAACATGCAAACTCCACACGGAGATGCCCAAGGGTGGAATCGAACCCTGGTCCTCCTAGCTGTGAGGTCTGCACGCTAACCACTCCACCGCCGTGCCGACCGGGACAATTACAGTCCAAGAAAATTTGTTATCGTGACAAGCCTAGTTCTGGTATTGTTGTGTGGTGGCATGATTTAAAAAAAATAAATACACCAGTACACTCAAGTACGTACATTGGAGTATTGTGCAGGTACACTAGGAAAGAAAAGAGACAGGATGTGCTAAAGAATGTCAAAAGCAGGAGGTTCTAAAGGGAGAAGGGGAATGTACTGTCAAATTCCTCTCACACATGCACGCACAGAGTTTAGTCTGCATGATCACGTTTCATTATCATAACACCTGATTGGGCAGCTCAGGAATCTTTTCGCTGCATTGATAATAATGTGCGCACGCTACGGGCGGACATGACTCTGGCTTGCACGCTGCACAAAGGCAATTTGAGGAGCGACTCTTGAGATGGTCCTGAGGCGTGCGCGCTTGCACAAACAACACACACACACGCTCTTCTCTGTGTCATAGTAACTGAAGTATGCAGCTCCTTGTTGGGGCACGCCAGGGTTTTTCTTGCCTCCCTCACATGCCAGAAGGGACGAGAACTCGCTGCCAGGCGACGGCAAAAAAAACACAAAAAAAAACGTGTAGCACTTAAAAAACTTGAGGAATTTATTGTCATGTTGGAAAAGCAACATGGAGGCCAAAGGAGGAGAAGGAACGGTTCAAGGAGAAGAACTGGAAACTAAGTTGTATGGAAAACAAGAGGAGCTGTCGGGAAAGGGAGTGAAGGAGTATGGGGGGGGGGGGGGTGGATAACAAGTGCGGACATGCTGAGAGGAGCTAACAGTTAGCTACTAAGTCAGGTGGTGCGTTAAGATGCGTCACCTTACCTAAGATCATGGAGACGGTCTTCATCAGGTTCAACACCGTCTCCCGGTGTCTCATCTGCGTGGTGTGCTGTGACATCTGCTTGCTCTTGTGCCGCACGTACAAAAAAATGCGGGTGTAGACGGCCACCATGATGGAGAAGGTGAGCAGGTTGAGGAGCGCCCAGAAGACCAGGTAGCTGCGGCTATAGAGCGGCGCCATGGTGGAGCAGTTCTCCAGGTCGCAAAGACAGTGCCAGCCCATGGTGGGCACTAGACCCATTATGATGGCAATCAGCCAGATGAACAGCATGATGACAAAGACACGCCGCGTGCTCATCTTGCTGTGGAGCTGCATCTGAAAGATGGTCTGGTGGCGCTCCACCGCCACGGCCAGGAGGTTGAGGACGGAGGCGGTCAGGCTGGTGTCGATGAGAGCCTGACGCACAAACCACTGGTGCTTGGACAGCTTGATGGTCCATGGACCCGTGTGGAACATCAAGTGGAGGTAGGAGACACCTGGCATGACAGAAGGCGGCGTGATTAACACTGTCAAGAGGTATTGTTACAGCTGTGCACGTCATTTACACGCACATAAAAGCAAATAGAGTAGAGGACGGACCCCTAATTAATAAATAATACCAAGAATTAATTAATCGATTAATTGAGTGTATGCTGTACCTGAGAAGAGGTCTGCCAAGGCCAGATTACCCAAAAGGTAGTAGATGGGAAAGTGGAAGCGTCTATTTTTTAAAATGGCTCCAATGACCAGAAGATTGGAGAAGATGACAATGAAGCAGACCGTCATGCCCAGCGTGACAACCACATAGTCGCGGCGACGCCAGTGATCGCTGATGTTCTTGTTGCTCTTCTCGTAGAAGAACTTGACGGTGCGGTTGAAGTAGCAGCCTTCCGTGTCGTCAGACAGTATATCCATGGTGCAGAGGTCAGCAGGCTTGGAATATAGAGGGCGAGGCCTTTCATACAGGGAGAAGAGGGGTGGGACTAGGGCGCCATTCAGACTCGCCCTCTCTCTGATGGACTGTAGGGCGGCATGCCATCAGCTGCACGGGCCAGGATGCTTGTCTGTGGGACACACGAGAGACAGTAAACATTGGAATATCCATCCGTCTATCATAGTGGTCACTCAAGCTTTTTGAGCCCACGGACAGGCTTGTATTTGAATTGGAAATGCACACAAACTTCTCCCTATACATAAATTATACAGCATATTAGCATGCCTGGAGGCGACAAACATACTTTAAGAAATTTCCTGACTTGTTAACAAAGTATGTATAAGTCAGGGGTCTCAAACACACGGCCCCAGGACACTAGTTTGAGGCCCCCGCCTTGATATGAAAGTTTAATGTTAGTGCGGCCCGCGCAAGTTTGATATGGATGCTGTATGGTATCATGTACCCAGAAAAAATTATTACGTTTGATTAATGTTCATGTTAAAGGTTAAATAACTGTTAATAGTTATCCTCCCTCTCCGTGTGGAAGTGGTAAGTTTTTGGCTATTTAAGTTTAAAGGAAATATCTTGAAGGCTACCATTTAGGTCGCTAGCTCTCTAGTGTTGCGAGTTAGCATGTGTCTCAAGACCCTGCAGTTGCGCAATATGTTGTAAATAAAAAAAAAGTATAAATGTGACTATAGTCGTGTTTTGTCATGTCTACAGGGCTCTAATAATGCTTTGTTCATTTTAATCAGAAAAAAATAATTTGTCTACCCACCAACTATATGTGGTTTCTTAAGTTTTTATTATTTGCCGTTTTAATATTATTATTATTATTATATTTATTTATTACTGATTGATTGATTTTCTTTATTCTTGATTTGTTTATTTATTTTTCATCTTATTTTGTGCAGAAAAATAAAAATTAAGATATTTGAGAACAGTGGAATGTTTTATCAGAGCTTTTCTTGTAGAAAATCGGAACCAAAGCACTGAAAAAGTTTGTATATTTTCTGTTTTTAATAAATGCGTTGTTTTGTTTTTTTTGGAAAACCTGATGCGGCCCAGCCTTGCCCAGACCCTAGCTCCAGTGGCCCCCAGGTAAATTGAGTTTGAGTAGTATAAGTAGTATAAGTATCTTCATATACACTAGCCACAACTCACGATTATTCTCTTATCTGATTAGTTTGAAGGTTGATGTTTTAAAATGAATTGGTTGGGCCCTGAACGACACAAACAATTAATGGTTTGGTCCTCCAAATATCAGAAAAGATGATGTGTGTGAATATCTTGTTTTGCCTAAAAACAACAACCCAGTAAAGTCTGCGTTTCCTTGATATTTTGAAAACGTTTGCGTACAGATCAAATTCAGAGGAGCACGAACATCAACTGAATACCGCCCATTGTCAGTAAACCTGTATAAAAGCCTGTAAGCATCGCTTTCGAATCACCATCCCTCCCTGACACCGGCCATTTTGCTGTGTGTGTGTCTGTCCACAATGGAGCGGAGACACACCTCGCAATTACACAATCCAACTATGTAACACAATCTCAATCCAAACATTCACACACAGCCTCAGTGACCCACTCTTCCTACCACGGGTGCAACAAAGGAGGAAGATGCCAAAGTAAAAAAAAAAAAAAGAGAAAAATGTGGAGCAGGAGAGAAGCGGTTCAGTTGAGGGCCACAAACTGTAACGGGTCAGAGAAAGAATTTGAAAGAACTCAAACCAAAAAAAAAATGGTCTTGACAAAAATCCAATGTCTAAACATCTCAGTGTGGTAAAAAAAAATAAAAAAATAAAAAATTTATAGTTGCTCAAATTTCTCCTCTGGAACAATATGTCAATAAAGTACCATTTTCACCGAGACGCACTTTTCACTATTATTTCTCAAAAATTGTTAGGTGTACCAAAATAAAACTTATTTTCAGCTATCAATCACAATGGAACAGTCAAGGTAGCTAAAGCGAATTAAACCTGTTTGAAGATGCTATACGCCACAAAACTGTTGGCGAATGAGTCAACAGCACCGACAGGAAGCATTTGTTACTTTCAGAAACAATCTTTGACCTCAGACACTCTCTAGAGGAGTGATTTTCAACCACTGTGCCGCGGCACACTAGTGTACCTTGAGAAACCGTCAGGTGTGCCGTGAGGAATTATCCAATATCACTTTTTATAATTAACATTTATTAATCATCATTTGCAAATATTATGTCAATAGTATACATGGACCCAAATATTCCAATTGCATTTGGTTTATTTGCTCAAAAGGAAAGAATTGAACAGGGATGGAATATTCCTTTAACCAATCCGATTGAGGTATCTTGTACCCGCTCAAACGGAAAGTTGTCAGACTGCGTTCTTCTTCTTCTGTTGTTTATTGGCGGTTGGCAAGCAGCTTTCGGTGTGTAATAGCGCCATCTGTGGAACAGAATCTAAACCCTTCTATACGCCATTCACAAGTGCAGTTTTATTAAAAAATAAAATATATATCTATATAAAACATGTCCTGAGTTTAATTATAAAATATTATCAAGATTGAATTTGATCTTTTTCTGTTTAAATTGATCCCGGGTGCGTTCTTTCAGCGCATGCTCAGATATGACGTAACACGCAGATCCAGACGTTCTTCACTTTTAAAAATGGAGGCCAGCAATCGGCACTGGACTAAGCAAAGTTTGTTTTTGATTCAAACTAAATTTCAAGACTGGACAGACGAAAAACTGGCAATACGGAGTTATTCCAACAAGTGAAAGAAAAACTTGGGGAAGCCGGTATCACGTGATGTTGATGTTTACGTTTTACTGGGCATGCCCCATTGACTATTCTGGTTGATTTTCACGGTGCATGTAGACGAGAGTTTGGAATATTCCTTTCCATGGATACCATTGTTTCCCGAAAGGTCATTCGGAAAGAGAAAAAGTGGTGATGTAAAAACGTGGCTACTGTGGAGTGTCTGTGGTGTAAAGACTGGCAGAGCAATGTAATATTGGTCCGTGTGGCAACACCTACCTTGTTCCTCCCATAGACTTATTGATGCACGTGTGAGGTCGTGGTGACATTTTGGAACATTTTTGGTTAGTGGTGTGCCACAAGATTTTTCCAATGTAAAAAACGTGCCGTGGCTCAAAAAAGGTTGAAAAACAATGCTCTAGAGCGTGTACGCACACACATACTAATCAATGTCAAAATGGTGCTGTACTGTACTGTATTGTTACTGACTGAGGGGGTGTTAATTTGAATTTAAAAAAATAGCACAGAACAGTGGGTCGCCAACAAATACCACAAGAAAAAATATTTGCTTTGCAAGTTTTTTTCTACCTCCACTTGGTTTAGCCTCAAATATTTACCTTGTCCTCACAGGTAATGGCTTGCGGCGTATCAGGAGGAGAGTTAAGATTGACCAGTTTGTAATAACCGTTCACCCCTCCTCCTACAAGCATGGAGGGGCAGAAGCTCCTACACAGTGCAGAGGGATGAGTGAGATACTTATAGGTTATCACATGGTTTGTCATGGTATCACGAGCTTATTATCACGGACTATTTAATATTTACTATTATACTAATATTTACTATACTATTTACTATTTAACCGCTGACATGTTGACAGAGCACAGACGGCAGCAAAACAAACGCTGTGTGTTCACGCTCGTGCGCTGTTCTCTGATACCAGAGCACGATACCAGAGCAGCGCGCTCTGAGTGGACAGCTACGGGGGCTGATACTGGACATGGTTAAATTCTATATTTTATCAGTATCACTGCCCTGGGCTTTGACACAGTATCATTTCGGCCTTTTCCCGTATCATTCATGGGCGGTTTCTAGGGTACAGGGCCAATTAATACTGTAGTATGTGATAACCTATAATTACAGCACAAATCCGGTTTAATATCAATATATCACCCTGCCCTAGTTTAGCAGAGCATGCTAGTGTGGCTGTGAGTGCATCTCAGTGCCCTATGGTCTTGAGTTTTAAGGCTTATTAATGTAACTTAATGTGAACGTTTCAAGATGCCCGCTAACTTTGTGCACATTCTGAGTGACTAGCGCCACAGCTTCACGGTGTCACGGTTTCATTTAACAGTGCAGAGACATTCTCAACACACAACACACTTCTGGCCTTGAACAGCTGTGCAAAACAACATCCTGTGTAATTGTGCAAGCAAAATAAGGGTGTCATAAAAAATATCTTACCTGAATAAAGCAAATGGAATTTCTTTAGTGACTATGTCTTCCTTAAACCACATGCACAAGGCATTACATTTTATTGATGATTTTGTAGCCATGCATGCAGTGAATGACATACCATGACAAAAGTTATCCAGACAAACGGTACTTCAGTATCTGAAATACTGGGAAAAATTGTCCGATGTTTATGTCTTGCTTTTAATTAATGGACATTTTATTCACCAACACAAAAAGCACACATGCTCAATTAAAAAAAAAATACTGAATTCCCAAAAATTCAAACCGAAAAACCCCAATTTGGAAAAAAAAATCATAGCTGGAGTAATAATAATACTAATAAATTTAATTTCTAACGCACTTTACATCAAATGAATGATCTCAAAGTACAAAGTATCTAGATAAAACCCACTCAAGCAGATGGAGAATGTGCAAAACAGAAACCGAAATCTTCTAACCAATACCAGTGCAACCAATATTGCACCGTGCTGCCCTATCTTTGTAATATAATACCATTAGATGGATCTGCATACCATCATGATTATAATTGAAGGAGCTTACTTCAAATTGTGTGTAGTCTTACTGGTATGTTTACAACACTACACCACTGTACTGATGGCAAACGGAGCAGGAGTGCTCGGTGGAAACACGGCTTTTCATCGCACCATTAGCCGATTTCCTGACATATGCATAAATATTTTAAATTGGAGAACCCCCTCCACTGAGAAACAATACCGGCTGCCAAAGCCACACTCTACACACGACTAAGCGTTTTTATGCATCGCTTGCACCCGTTTGTGCGTGAAAGGAACGAGTGCCGTCCATAAAGAGCAGTTTCTATGCAAACCCCTTATTAGCATGGCGGCCACGCCCAAGACTCCTCTTCCTCCCGCCATTCTTAGAAGAAAAAAAAAAAAGACTAGGGAAACCAGCGATTCTTTGCAGCAGGGAAGATTTACAGTGCACCTCATGCGAGTGCAACAGAGAAACGCTCAATTATCTTAAATAGGGAAATTGTGCTCATCGCCTTGTCGGGTTTCAGTGTTGAATGAAGAGCAGGAAGCACCTACACACAGCAAGTAGCGCCTGCTTGGTGTTAACCGTAAGATATTTAATCACAAACACGTCATGGCAACTGAATGGGAATAAGAGGGGGAATATGTGAAACTGATACGCAGTATAGTTACCGTAAATTCCGGACTATAAGCCGCTACTTTTTCCCCAAACTTTCAACCCTGCGGCTTATTCAGTTGATGCGGCCAATTTATGTCATTTTTCTAACGGCCGCCAGGGGCTCTCGAGTAGAAAATGTAAGATTAAGACCGGTGGAATATATGCGCCGAGGAAGACTGCAACTTCTTGTCTTGTGCATAAATTAAATTCAAAAGGAGGAAGATGAAGACGGCTTACCGTGATTTTTACCAGTATGTTCTTTTACCAGACCCGTTTTACCAGACCTGTTATACTGTGTTGCTATTGTGTTGCTAGCGTGTTGTTACCATGTTGCTACCGTTTCACTGCCGCGTCACAGGCACCGTTTGTGAAGAAAGGTATATTATTATTATTGTTAAGTTATATTATTAAAACTTTGAAAACTCTCTCTGTGTACCGTCTTTCTTTGTAAATATGTTTACATGTTTTAATGTGGGCACATGCGGCTTATATACAGGTGCGGCTTGTGTATGTACAAAATCGGTTTTACTCTAAAAATGTAGTGGGTGAGGCTTATAATCAGGTGCGCTCTATAGTCCGGCTTGATCTGTACCATTTTGGGGGACTCTCTCAAACTACAGTACCAAAAGAGTTGGGGCTATAACTGGTATACGAGTAGAGTGAGAGAGTCTAGTCATCTAGTCCGATGAAATCAATTATTTTTCAGGTTATTTACTTTAGACTGCTGACTGTCAAGGACATATGTGGGAGTGTTGTCCATGGTTTTGTCTATATTAGCTTGAATTTGACTCAAAAACTCAGCATATTCCGTCAGGTGTTTGCTCTTGAATTGAAGTTTTGGAGATAGAAAAAAAGCTATCCCCCCTAGACAGTCCACCCCGCAAAACCCCGAGGGCGGACCGCTCCACTGTACGATCACTACAGACTGCAATAGTACGAGCCACATGTGATCGGCTTTTGTGATCTGTGTTGAAAGGCATTTATTGCCATATGCCGATCACATGTTTTTCACAGAAATCAGCCAATACTGATTGTGGCCGATCAATCAATTTGTTTGTTTATTTAGTTAGTTAATTTTAAATTGGCCATCACTTCATCAAAAGAAAATAATTGTAATATTTTATCTTGGCTAGCGCCTCTCAAAGTCTAGACACGATAATAATTGCATCCGGAATGGCCTCCACTTTTTATCTTGTAGCCACGACTACTCAATTATTTCTCCCATCACAGGTTCAGACACAATGAGAGGTAAGTACCGAGTCCGAATGAGCATCGAGTGTAATGTGTAGTAATTTAATGAAGATTAAGAAACATTTACATTTTAGATCCCGTTTTTAAAACAGGACAAGACCAACCCAGGTGGGTTTGTGCCTCCAGGATGAGTGGCTTTCCACTAGTGTGCAGCTGGAGCTTTGCTTTCACTTTTAAGTCCCCAAATACCAGAAAACTCTTCAACGACGGCAGAAAAAGTAGCTAGATTTGTCACTTGTCGAAAACATGTCACCAAAAGGGTTTGGAACTTGTTGCTTCCTACGTGTTCTACTGCTGCGCCCCGCCGCTCTAGTGCACGGGGGGGGGTCAGGCGCCCCACTCAGGAGTGCCGACACACAGAGCAGAGTGATGAGTGAGACCAAGAGATAACTGAGATATAAGAAAACAGCTCAAATCCCGTCTTTATATGTTTATGTTTGTTTTTGATATCATGCTTAAAAGAAATATTTTAACAATATCGATATATGGCCCAGCCCTAGTACTTTGGTGTTCCCAGCATTAGCATTAGCAGTTAAGCAGCTATCTTGCAACTTGTTGCTCTGCAAGCAGAAACAAAAAGTAAGAAGTAATTATACGTTTGATCAACTTAACTTAAAGATTTGTAAGATCAACCCATGAAGATGTTCAGAATTCTCTGCATCCTTGTCAATGAACGAACGATCAACAAAATTTATTTGGCAAATAAATACAAGCCGTCAATAAAAGTGAAGTAGCAGGTGCACAGGAAGGAGCTCTGCATTTTTTTTGTGGCATGAACCACATTTTAAGGTCAAGCCACAGCATCTCAACAGGGTTCAGGTCAGGACTCTGACCTGAACTCTGACTCTGCCACTTCAAAGATTTCATTTTGTTTTTCTTCAGTCATTCAGAGGTCTTGGTAGTGTCTTTTGGATTATTGTCCTGATTGTCCTGATCCAGTTGGAGGTCATAAACAGATGGCCAGACATTCCACTTCAGGATTTTTTGGTGGACACCAGAATTCATGGTTCCATTTAGCACGACAAATCTTCCAGGTCCTGACACAGCAAAACAGCTTCAGACCATCACACTACCACCACTATATTTTACTGTTGGTATGATGTTCTTTTTCTGAAACGCAGCGTTACTTCTGTGCCAGATGTAATGGGACACACACCTTCCAAATAGTGCGACTTTTGTCTCATCAGAGTGTTTTACCAAAGGTTTTGGGGATCATCAAGAGGTTTTTTTGTTCAGCAGTATTTTTTCTTCTTGGAACTCTGCCATACAGCCCAATTTTTGCCTGAACACTGACATTTGCCTGAACGTTTGTCATGGACACTGACCTTAAATGAGGCAAGTGAGGCCTGTAGTTCTTTGGATGTTGTGGGGTCTTTTGTGAGCTCTTGGGGTGATTTTGGTTGGCCGGCCACTCCTTGGGAAGGTTCACCGCTGTTCTATGTTTTCGCCATTTGTGGATAATGACTCTCACTGTGGTTCACTGGAGTCCCAAAGCTTTACAAATGGCTTTTCCAAAACTGATACTCAATTAATCTCAGTTACGTTTTCAAGTACATATTTCTCTTATGTACAGTGAGTTGTATTGTTATTACTATTATCATACCAGTGGTGTATTTGGTTTTAAAAAATGTTAATATCTCTAAGCGCCAATTTGTGGGAAAATAAACACTAATGCACTTCTCACTATGAAAACCCCTGTTTCACTTGATTCATGTCCTCTGTTTTCCTTATCATTAATTTATGAACGGCGCGTTATAATACATGGTATATTTATTATGTTTGGGTTGCAGGCGAAACTAAACTAAATTTGGGTATTGAGCTGAAGCTGTTTTTGAAACCCTCTATTTGGGGAGTAGTGTATGCTTCTAATTGTGGATCTGTAGGACCATGCAAGACTATTTTAACTCCAAATAAATGTAGTTTTATTTAAATTTAGTTTATAATTTTAGCACATATAAGTGTGCCTTAAAACGGAAGAAAAAAACAACCCACCGCAATATAATCTCAACTGATCTGCAAAGGCGGAAACCACGCAAAATTATAAAATATGATGAAATAAATTACATCACATCACCATGCGTTTTGTAGCAGATTCCTAAAAACGTCATTTTGCACTATGTATCTATCTATTTTATCTCGTCATGTGGAGGATCTTTGACCAGTGTTATTGCAGTTGAGTACTCCTGTCATATAGAGGATCTTTGACATGGCTTTTGCAGTCAGTCCTTAAAAACAGCAGAGCTCTGCTGTCATAAGAAGATATTTAAACTCGCATTTTTGCAGTAGGCCCTTAAAAACAGCAGAGTGCTCCCATCATATAGGTAGCTTATTGACTAGCGATTTTTAAAAACAGCAAAGCGCCCCTATCATTTGGAAGATCGTTGACAAACGCCTTCAAAACAGAGCTAGCAGGTTATGTAAAAGATCCGTGAACAAGCTAAACATAAGCGTTTTATTGTCTTGGTTTTATTACTGTATTCATGAATACCACTCGGTGAAGTAAAAATGTTAAGATATAACAGAGTTTTACAATTACATTATACACAAATAAGAGTAATAATGCAGGAAGAAGTCTGGTCCTTAGCTTTGTGGTAATATGGCTGCTGGAACAACTTAGTTCAATAATCTTAAAGTCAAACAAATCTGGCACGAATTTCGCCTAATTAATTTAATACAGCAACACACTTAAGTCAAAAAAAAAAAGAAATATACTCACCTTTTCTAGTAAATTCGAGCTGGTTCGTGTAGTAAATCGACACAAGGCGTCGAGCGAGCAAAGTAAGTGTCGTACCTGGGGTCACCTCCCGCGAAGACGCCCAAAAGGTGAACAAACCGAAAACAACGCAAAAGGGACACAAACGAAACAAAGTTTTGATTCCTGGGAGGTTCTGCTCCAGCACACAACTTGGCAGAAAGGCGCAATGTCCTCAGGTTAACCGCTAACTGTTTCTTCCAGAACTTTTTAGTGCGCTTTGTCATTACCTGTACACGGAGATCGGCTCCCTCTAGCCGGGTTGAGTGGAGCTGAAAGGGCGCGGTGAGACGGCTCCTTGGCCGGTGCTTTAGCCCCGCCCTTGGTTGCTCTCTATTGGCTTGAGAATGGGGCCACGCCATCCAATGGCAGAGTGAGGTTGAATTGATTGACAGTTGGGGCAGTAAAAGGTCAATTATTGATGCTCAAGGTTAGCAGGAGGTCAAAACTGAAACCTCCAGATATGAAATTAAAGAATACTAAATAATATTAAAATTCTAAAATTATTAATGATAATATTAAAAATCAACTACATTGCTTTGGGTGTTTTCCCATGTTTAGTACAAGGTTTTACAGGGCACATCTGCTGTAGTGGTTACTATGTGCTCATCAGCCATTCAACCATTTGTTTGTGTGCTACCTCCTGTCTACAGTTGATTTTGTGACCTAGATTTTTTTTAGTACAAATTCATGTAAGGTATCCCCATCATAATTTGCAAATTATGGAGGGAAAAAAATACCCTCTTTAAGGCCAAGCAACCGTTTCATCCTCTGTAAGTGTTTATTGCAGGCCTCATAATTGTACAACATTTAGATTTTTATCAACAATTTGAGGTAGTTTAGTAACATAGTGTCATTTTTAAGATATTGGAAACAACAAAATTTACACAGTGTTGTCTGCTGTGGACACGAGGACTTTACATTAAGATGAAAAAATACACGCATATAACCACAAAGAAAGAAACGGTCACATGTGGGATGCTGGAAAGTTACCCAAAGCATAAACCTACCATTTAAAACAGTTATCACTCATTCGACTGTTTATGTCTCATGACGACAAAGACGGGAAAAGACAAGAAGGAAATACCACCACAAGCCAGGGACAAGAAGCACTTACAACTTCCTGTTTACGCCAGCTTGCGAGCTGACATTAGCGCAAGAATGACATATACGGCGCTTGTGTTTATTCCCCCACCCCTGAACACATGTATACTTTGCTTATGTGGTGTACGACATGTACATCATACTTTCCATGCATGTTTCCCTTCAGCGTCGCAGACAGCTGCCTGGGTTTTTGTCAAACTGAGACTAATCGGCCCGCCATCTTTCATTTGAATGATAATCAGTGATTCAATGCTGACATGTATCGCTAATGTATGAGCTTGTTATTGAAGTAAAAACTTTTATAAAGTTATAAAAGTTATAAAGCCATTTCTGAAACTTTGGGACTCCAACAAACTACAGTGAGAGCAATGGAACAGTGGTGAAACTTCTGAGAAGTGGTCTGCAAAGACTCATCTAAGAAGTCACAAAAGACCCCACAACAACATCCAAAGAACTGTATGTTATACTTCACAAAACACCAACTTATTACTAATTTATTATTTACTCCCAACTACATTTTCAGTGAACAGCTGAGTCACTTGGGTTTTGCAACTCCTACTTCCATGTTATTTCTTTTGTATCCAGTAAGTGTGGCGCCTCAGAAGGGTGGAGGTTACACCTTGAAGGACGCAAGTTTTTAGCTAACATAACATACGTTAATCCAAACAAAAGGATCGATTCTTCAGAAGAGGAACTTGCGGTGAATCCTTAGACCCCCATCATGGAGAAGCAGAAGTACAATGCGATAGAAGGCCTGATGTGGGGGTTGCGTGAGAACAGGCATGTTGTTTTTTTTTTGTTTTTTTTTTTGGTGTTCTCCAGAATAATACTGACTGTTGTGCAATGTGTGACTCTTATGTGCCGTGTGTGAGGATCACATGCGGAGCCGTTTTATTGTCATCTGGGATAGATTATAGCCAGGGTCTTGAAGTTGTAGTCATTCCCGGCCACTCATCATCAACATCTTCATGGCAACATTGCGAAGAGTCCCACACTAGTTGATCCGTTCCAGTGTAGCTAAACCTGATCATGTGGTTCTTGACATGGGTAACCTCCCCATACACACACACACACACACCACCCAACACCCTTGCATACCTTTCACTTTTTGGAAATGACATCACACGTCTCCAAAGACTCTTGAATGGATGCAGGCCTGCTGTGGTTGATGGAGCAATGATGAGGATGATGACAAACATCATGTTTTGTGTTTGTGATCTGGTCAAACATTCCAATACAAGAGCTGGATCTAAAAACAGGCACTGAAAAAGATAACATTCAACTTCAATTGACACTGTCAGAGTGGTATTTGTTTCACTGTTTGTTATAGTACTTGTCAGGGTAATGCAGTGCAGTTGTATACTGCTGGAACCGTAGTCAATAACAGCACCAACAATCAAAAATGGAAAACACAGTTAATGGAATATTGCTGACACGGTGATTTTGAGAATAAACTCATACATTTACGGGAAAAAAGTCACAAATTGACAAGAATAAAGTTGTAAATTTACAAGAAAAAAGTTGTAATACAGTATTCATTCATTACCGCTTTTCCTCACGAGGGTCGCGGGGGTGCTGGACCCTATCCCAGCTGTCTTCGGGCGAGAGGCGGGGTACACCCTGGACTGGTCGCCAGCCAATCACAGGGCACATATAGACAAACAACCATTCACACTCACATTCATACCTACGGACAATTTGGAGTCGCCAATTAACCTAGCATGTTTTTGGAATGTGGGAGGAAACCGGAGTACCCGGAGAAAACCCACGCATGCAAACTCCACACAGAGATGGCCGAGGGTGGGGATTGCTGTGAGGTCTGCGCGCTAACCACTAGACCGCCGTGCCGCCCTGTAATACAGTAAACCTCGGATATATCGGATTCAATTGTTCCCACTGGTTTTGTCCGATATAAGCGGAATCTGTTATATGCGTATACCGGAAAATGTCCGTTTTACGCATATATCGGATTTATATCCGGTATATGCGTAAATCAGATTTTATCCGTTTTAAAAAGGCACTTCCTTGACTATGTTTCCAATGTACCTGGACTGGGCAATGAAAAGAGACGTAAGGTAATGAGAATTTAACTTTATTGGACTCTGAGCATAACAAATTGTTAATTAAGCTAGGCCCTGTTACGCCCGTCAGGCCTACGTTATTTCCAATAGTGAGGTTAAGATCTCATTCACTGCTGTGCTAGTATTATTGACGTCACTCACTTTTATATTTGTCCTAAATCTGGAGCCAGGAGAAAGACAATAGCCAGTGACATCAACAAGATTAGCATAACGATGCGGCCATCCGATATATGCGAGGGAAATTTGATGGAAATGCATTGGAATGGGACTGGAGATTTTGTCCGAAATAGGCGAAATCCGTTATAAAAAAATCCGATATATGCAATGAATTTTTATTGGAAATGCATTACAGAAAAATCGGTTCTTTTTTATCTGTCCGTTGTGAGCGAATTTCCGATATATCCGAGTCCGATATATCCGAGGTTTACTGTATTACCTTCTCCCAAGGCCAAAGGTCTTATAAGTCCTCCCTTTTCATAGCTGTCTCAGGCAATGCCTGATACAAACATTAGACTGTTAGAATTATAGGTTATCACATGGTTTATCTGGTATCAGGCCAGGTATCATGCCCCCAAGTGTCAGTATCAGCCCTCGACGATACTGGGCCTGATACCAGACAAACCATGTGATGATCTTATTATCACATACTATTTAATCACGAGCATATTATCACGTACTATTTAATATTTACTATTATACTAATATTTACTGTACTATTTACTATTTAGTATTTAACCGCTGACATGTTGACAGAGCACAGACGGCAGCAAAACAAACGCTGTGTGTTCACGCTTGTGCGCTGTTCTCTGATTGGTTGTTTCACGGGCACGATACCAGAGCAGTGCGCTCTGAGTGGACAGCTACGGGGGCTGATACTGGACATGGTTAAATTCTATATTTTATCAGTATCACTGCCCTGGGCTTTGATACAGTATCATTTCGGCCTTTTCCCGTATCATTCATGGGCGGTTTCTCGGGTACAGGGCCAATTAATACTGTAGTATGTGATAATAAACTTGTATTATTACATATTACGTAATGGTAATGGTTTTATTTCATTTGAACATGCATCAGATTACAATTGAATGCATCACATAATCAGTTCACAGTTCCACATGTCCAAAAGGAGTAGGAAGAAGCAAAGCTTATTAAATCCTACCCCTCCATCTGGTACTTTTACAATCAGTAACTGTTACATTTGTTCACTTCCTGCTTTCATAATATAGTTTTAAGTTTTTTTTTTATTTTATTTTTGTCAAGTACCAAAGTAGGAGGTGATATGACCATACAATGACATAATGGGTACCATAGTAAGTGTCAATATAGTGATATATATAGCACATCATGACTGGTTCAAGACTCTTCATCCTTGTATTTAGCAAACATCAACTGCTTGTATTGTTTCTTGAATTGGCTCATCGTTGTGCATTGTTTGAGGTCCTTACTCAATCCGTTCCATAGTTTGATTCCACATACTGAAATGCTATGGCTTTTTGTTTCAAATGTAGTTCTTCCCTGAGATCATATTTCTCCTCTCTTGTAGAGAAATATTTGATGACATTTTTAGGTACGTGTTATTACCATCTCGTACATTTATCCATTTATCATTTCTTAAACATTTAGGACTTTTTCCTTGAAATCTCAAATTTATAAGATTTATAATGCAATGCAAAACAACTTTTTTAAAAGAAAGAAAAGTAAATATGTTTTGTATTGGAATTTATATGAAATTGTTCAAAAGGAACCAAAGAAAGAGAGGCGTTACCTTATTAAATGTTGGGTAAAAATAATTTCCTTCCTGTTTAACCCTTACAGGAACATATGTGGTAATTTCAAAGTGTGTTTGGGACAAAAAAAAATGGCCCCAAAATGCCTTACAGTGAAGAAGAAGGATGGACAGTATACGGCCCATGGAATTCATGTTGCGAAGCACTGCTGTAAAAAAAGACTAGAGAAGCGCTTATTTGTCTGTTTCCTTGTGGTGAGCAGATGATTTGATCTCTTTGTGCAAGCAGAGCAGGGATGTGCGAGCCAGCTGTTGTAAAATAAAGCAATAAATAAACACATTTTCCATCTAAAACAAACTGTTTTCCAAGAGTTGTTCTCACATGACAGCTCGTGCATGTGCAAAGCTGGGCCTTTTGAGCGCTCTTGTTTGCACACGTTGCAACTCTTCATCCAATGTGTCACTTCATCCTCTTACAGGTCCATGTCTCGGCACGTCTCAGCTTTGTATTGGACCGCTAACAGTCACCTCCCATCCCATGAGAAGAAGGTCCGTTTGCTGCTCCCCCCCCCCCCATGGCTGGTTTCAACTGGTCGTGGCCACAACATCCTCTGCCGGGTTGTAAAAGAATATCCTGCACAGCGGTCCAGTTCCTAAGGCTTTTGTCTCTGGGAGTCTCTTCCTTCAATGAGATTCCAAGCATGTTTTAACTTCTTGTTTCATCTTGAACTACTTTGTCTCTCACTCTTTCAGTCACACATGTGAGACTGACTCGACACATTGAGACTAAATGCATTTGTGATTGAGGTCCCTTATGATGCACAACTGACTTTAATTTAATGACCTTCTATATACACTACCGCTCAAACGTTTGGGATCACTTGGAATTTTTTTTGGTCAGATATGAGATATGGCTTTTTCTTGGCAATCCCGCCATGAAGTCTGAAGTCGCCGCTTCACTATTGATACTGACCATGGTGTTTGACGGGTACTATTAAGTGCAGCTGCCAGGTGACGACCTGTGAGGCGTCTTTGTCTTAAACTACACACTCTCAGATATTGGTCTTCTTGCACAGTTGCACAGCATCGTTTTTCTGTCCTTGTTAGACCCAGTTTGTGCTGCTCTCTGAAGGGAGTAGTTAACAGTATGGTAAGAGATTTACCCTTACCATAACAGTATGGTAAGGGTTTTCTAATAATCTATTGATATCTACTTGGATTAGCAGCCATACCTGGAGATTGATGCAGAGGACTGACAGCTGTTGATAGTAGGATAGTAGTAAATAGTAGTAGCAAAAATGTAGAGCCTTCATTGGAAATAATTTGATTAATTTTAAATTGTTTGTGAAATGGAAAAAAGTGTTTGTGAAATGCATGAAAATGTTTTTCTTTGGAAATTTGCAAGTGATCCCAAACTTTTGAGCGGTAGTGTATATGTCCCCAGAGTAGTTCTTCTCAAATAGTGGGGTGTGGAAGCAGAATCTGGAAGATCTAGAAAGCTTTCTGTGCGATTATTGTATGTCGTTGCTCTATAGGAGTCCACAAGGAGACAAAAAAAATTGCATAATTGGTTCCCTTTAAGGAGTCGTTATGGGACAAAACAATAGTAAATTACAAATGAAGTACGATTAAACACTAATAAAAACGCTGTGGAAAATACAGAAGTGCCACTTGAGTGGTGCCATTTTGAAATATGAACGATATGTTTGTTTTTGATATAGTGCTTAAAAGACATCGATAAGTATTGATGTATCGCCCAGGCTTAACTCAAGAAGCTTGCCGTTTAAGTTTATGAAGAGGGGGAGAAAAGTACTTCCTTCTGGACATTTGGGGGTAGTGGGGCAGAACAGGCTTCGCTACATATTCTGAAATAAAGCCCTGTCAACTCCAGTCATACCTCGTTTATGGCAGTTAATTGGTTCCAGAGCTGACAGTGATGAGTGCTCGGAATGGAACATTTTCAGAGACTGCATAACAACCTTCTAAATATGTTATGTTACTAGTAGAACCCTCTGGACATGCAATAACATCACTATCATCACATTATCTCTCCTATTACCCAAAATAGTTGACAAATCTAGAAAATAAGTCATAAAGTTTTTATTATTTTATTAATGTAATGTAATTTATTATTTATCAATGTAACACCAGTGACACCTGGTGACCAGTGCATAATACTACATGCCACGTGTCTTTAAATTCGTTTTGTCAATGCCTTGTATTTTTCACTAGGGCGCCACCTTTTGGTTGGATCCCACCACTACATTACCAGTTTTGTCAGTAAATGAACACAAAATAAAGCACCAAATGCACTACTGTTAAAAGTTTTTTTTAAATAATATTTTAATACTTTCTTTAAAAAAGAAAAAACATGTCAATAATCTGTTTGAACCTATTGACCTCAATGCCTCACTTTTGTCAACATACCAGCAAGGTTGTTCTAGATAAAATGAATCGGGGGGGGGGAGCTTAAGAAGGAAGAAGAAACAAAATAAAATGTCCAAATATAATAAGAAAAGGAGTACGGGGGAGGTGGGGGTCAACTAAAAGATCCATGGGCCAGTGAACACAGAGCAAAAGTCACAACCAACGTCCCACGATAGAAAGAAAAATATACAAGTGACAAATGTACACAAACTCTGCAGGTGTTAAGATGATGAAATGGCGTAAAACATGTACAGCGTGACGCAAAGTAATATTTGCAAATTAAAGCGGGTGTATAGTGCGGATAAAAAAAATGTCATGACATCTATAATAGCGAGCAGAATCCTTATTTTAAAAGGGGGCGGGGGAGTGAAGGGGGGTATTAAATAGCAATAAAACATCCTGTCATGTAAAGTGGAAAGAAAAAAAAAAGTGAATGGACTTTCAGTACTCAACAGTTTTGGCATAGAGTTGGGGGGGGGGGGGGGGGGGATAAGAGAAAGACAAAAAAAAATCCTCAATAGAATCATAAAAAAGTTTTCTTCTTTACAGTAAATTCTACAAAATCCAAAAACCAAAAGCTCAAAGAGATCGACACAGACCGCCACACAAACCAAATTCCTCTCTTCAGCGTTGACTTGTCCTTGTATAGAATATATATTCATGTATCTATTTATATATAATATGTATAATTTGCAGGGCGTGATCATAGAGAGTACAGGCCAGAGCACTGAGGCAGAGAGGACACACTTGTGGACTTTTTTTTTTTTTTTTTAAAGCGCCATAACTTGGTCTTGTTTCAAGTGAACTCGTGCAAGGAGGGTTAGACGAAAGGAGGGGAGGGAATACAAGTGGGGGTGTCTTTTTAAGTGTTGCATTCCGCTGTGTGTCCTGAGAAAACAAGCCAATGTGGACAGCAGCTAAACTCCATGTTGGAATAACACCATTTATAAAGAAAGGGACCACAGTCTGCTTGTCTTCTTCATGTCTTATATCAACTCTGCCTGCTTTTTCTTTTTTTTTTTTATGCATCGTCCGTGGAGAGCCAACGACTATAAACACTGTGCCAGACACCAAAACGTATCTGCGCTTCAAGGAAAAGACGCTTCACTCATTATAACCCGCCACCCCCCCCCACCCGTCACATGACACAAGCCAGCTGTGAGAAAAGGGACAGGTACTATTGTAGTCCATATATGGGTGTTTCTGTGAGCCATCTATGCTAGCTCACGGTGTGTTTGTGTGTGTGTAGGTCCTTCTCGAACTTCCATCAGCTCTTAGAAGAGATTTTCTTCAAAACTGGCCATCAGGTCGCTCTGGAAGTTAATGTCAATTGTGTCAGCCATCTGCAGAGAGAGAGCAGAGTGGAGCGTCATGAGGATGTTTAGGGCAGGGTTATTCTATATAACTGGTGGCCTGCAAGTTCAATTAACATTTGCAGTAGGTCCATAAAACAGCAAAGTGCTACAGTCACAAAGTCATTTTGTAAGTCCTTAATAACGTATCTGTGTAATTCAATCCATGGTGAATACGATCCCACAAGAATTCCTAGTGCAGAGGTAGGGAACCTATGGCTCGGGAGCCAGGTAGGGCTCTTTTGATGACACTATCTGGCTCTCAAGCATTTATTACCACAATAAAAATGTATTTTTGCTAACATTTTAAAGTAAACATCACAGAAATCACTGTTAAAAATAATATTAAAAATCAAAACTTTCTTATGCATTTTAATTCGTCCATCTATTTTCTACTGCAATACGGCCGACCATATCCATCTTTCCTGATGATATTTTCCAGGTCAAACACCAAAACTTGATTATTACTGGGTAATGCGGTAGTCTACCTCGGTCATTGAGATGTCAAAAAAACATGTAAATGTAAACTTGCCTCCTTTAGTCAAATAGCTAAAGCTGCAGAACTAAGCCTTCTGGTGAAGATGGCCAAAAGAATGAAATACGTGTACTGAATGCGGTTCAAAACTATGCAGCAGCAGAAGTTGCATTAATGGCAGCAAGTATTTGATTTATTATTAGACACTGCGCTGCTCACGAAAGTGTGCTGGCCACACCCCATTGGCGTGGGGTAGTGTGCCTGGTCTACATAATTAGAGCCCATTATATCTAAAACTGTTGGTCTTACATAAAAATGCACACATTTTATTGCATTCAAAATGTATATGGCTCTCACAGATACACATTCCTGGCCTTCATGGCTCTCTTAGCCAAAAAGGTTCCCGACCCGTCCTAGTGGGTTCCCTGGTGGTCATATCAAATTTTAAATAAATCTCCATGCAATACATTTTCTTCTCATGTTCATTTCTCGTTCAGAACTTACAAATTGGGAGTTACATTTCAGTCACCCTGTAAAGTCTAAGTTCCCAAAGTGAGGCATGCCAAATGTTCTAGTGGGCTGAGTGAATAAAAATGTAAAAACAGCATGACCACATTAGCATTAACACTGAGTTACATAATAAGCCCGAACATCTAAAAAAAAGTGTTACATAAACCAATGCGTTTGATGATTATACTATACATCAAGTTTATTTTCCCTATATATTGTGTACTGGTCTTCTTCTGTGGCGCTGTGACAAATGGGTGCATTCTCTGAGCTGTATGGATGAAGCGTCTATATTAGAACACCCACCATTTTGCACGATTCTGTTCTTTATGCTTCACTAATCTGTCTCTTTTGGGGCGTTGCGGCCACTGTGTTCAGCAGTCCTTGAATGCACCATAGTTGTGTGACATGTGATTCAGATTGAGACTGGTGTTATTGCCACTGAGGGGAAGCTTTTACAAGCATTTTTTGTCCATTTAAAGAATCTTTTAAGTAGTGTAAACATATTGCTTCCATTTTAATTTATGACCTTATGACTAGATTTCCAATTAGTGAGGTAAAAATGTGACGGTATGACCTTATATTGACAGTATATACAAAATAACAGATAAGTGAAGTCTGGCACCCCGGTCTTTAGCTTTCTGATCATGACCCCGCTCCACCCCCACCCCCAGAAATGTTTATAGTTTAATTTTAATAGCTTAGCTTTAGAGTTACATACCGCCTCCCTCCTGCGCCGCTCTTGCTCGCGGCGGCGAGCCATCTCCCTCTGCTGGTCAAGGGCGTTCTGTGCAGCTGAGGAAGTTGGAGGTTGGACTGGAGGCTGAATGGGTGGAGCTTGTGGGGAGTGAGTGGGTGGGGTAGAAGCCGGAGGTGTTGCTGCAACTGGTGATTGCTGCTGATGCTGCTGCTGATGTTGCTGCTGTTGTTGTTGTTGTTGTTGTTGTTGTTGCTGCTGCTGCTGCTGCTCATGGCGGCGGCGGACATCTTCTTGTGTGCGGCGTGCATGCTCCACAGAATCATCGTCATCACGGCTACAGAAGACAAAACAAGCATGCTGATTTGTTGTGGAAATAACATGAAATATGAGCGTGTCCTGTGGTGGCTAACCGCATCTTCTCCTGCTCCCTCCTGGCCTGCTCCGCCTGAGCCTTCAGCTGCCTCTCCCTCTCCTCCTTCTCCCTGGCGACACGTCTGAACTGCTCAAAGCTGTCGCTGGAGGAGCGAACTGCCGACGCTGTCGTGGACTGAGACCTCTGGGCCAAACTCGCCCAAGACCCCATGTTCTTTAACTTCACGTCCTAGGATGGGGAAAGCAAAAAAGTAAGATGCCATCAACTCCAGTGAGACACTAATCAAATCAACTTTATTTGTATAGCACTTTTCCTGCAAAGACATGCAACACAAAGTGCTTTACAGAATTAAAACAATTACCACAATTAAAAGGAAAAACAAATACTAAGAAAGCCCCTCCCTCCCACCCTCCATACTAGACACACACACACACACATACACACACACACACACACACAATCACACACAGTAGGAAGACATGGCATGGCACTGAGGATCAAGAAGTCCACACTGGGAGGAGCCACAGGCCGTACCATCGGGCAACCAGCACCCGGGCCCCCCGACTCCGACAGACGGGCGGACCCCCACATTAAAAGGGAGGAACCCCCAGCCGGCCGGGTCAAAGGGACCCAAGGATGGCACCCCCTCAGCAGACCCGACACAGCCCCCAGTGCGGAGGACCCCCCGAGAAAATACTGGAGTTAAAAGCTAAAAACTAAAAGCATAAAATAGGACTAAAACGATAAAAACATAGGAAAAGTTTAAAAATATGAGTTAAAAGCCTGATTAAAAAGGTGTATCTTTAATCTTTTCTTAAAAATATCAACAGTCTCTGCAGTCCTGAGGCCCTGCAGCAGGCTGTTCCACAGGTGGGGGCCATAGTGGCTAAATGCTGCCTCACCGTGGGTTTTCGTCCTGGGTTTTGGTATTGTTAAAAGGCCAGTGCCGGAGGACCGCAGGGTCCGTGGGGGTTGACATGGTAAAAGCAGATCAGATAAATACGAAGGTGCAAGGGCGTTAAGACATTTAAAAACCAGTAAGAGAATCAGCGTGTGTTCACTGTAGAAGGTTACAGGCATCAGGTTTTGTACCGCTCAAACATACCGGTGTCCTCTTGGGCCCGACGGGCGTTTTGGGCTCCTGCTTGACTTTAGTGTCCTGCTGATTGCAGGGCTGCACCAAGGAGTCAGGAAGGCGGGAACCAGAGCGAGTCCCATCCAATGACTTCACGTCTAATCCTAGGGGGAGGCAAAAAAAGCAGTGATTTAAAATCAAATAAAGATTATTGTACAAAAAAAAAACACTCAGACAATCACATTTGGTAATACAGTAGCTCAAGGCCTATATAAACTCATCTGAAGACAGCAAGTACAACAATGTTTAATTAAAACGTATATGTGGGGGCGTACTTACTGTGTTTACTGTCAAGTTTGTGTGTGTCGAGTCGCATAGCCGGGCTGAATGGGGATGGGGGTAGCACTGGTGAGTGGGAGAGTTTCTCCTCTTTGACCCCCACCAAGTTGGACCGCTGATCCTATTCACAGTCCAAGTATTACATCACCACCAAATAAAAAAAAAACACAGTCATTAAATTATACATAAAAGCCAGGGTCCTCGGTCCCAAGGTGAATTACTGACATTTTTCTTGATCTGTGAGGGAGACTGTAGTCCTGTCGTCTGGAAGTGAGGCATCAGGGGAGAGTGCATCATCAGCGGCGAGGGGCTGTCACGAAGGCAACCTGGAACAGCAGCAAGTATTGAACATGTTCAACCAAAAGACCATTACACAGCATCCAAGGCACTATTCATTTGGACATTCAAAGTAGCCTTTCACAAGCTGAAGTTGGCTTGTGCATTTGAATGGAATCAGATTAAGCTCATTTGTCTTTATTGTTTACACAATGGAGTTCATGTTTAATTCTTAACAGGATTGATGAAATTCCTTCTTGGATTCATTGTGGGGAAAAAAAACATGCCTTCTTCAGTAGCTTAGACCAAATTACCATATTGACCCCGATGTAAAGCAAGAATAAAAATGGCCAAAGGACCCAACTAAAATACAAATAGAAGACAGAAGAAGCATTCTAACTGTAAATGTAGTGTAGTACTTCATGTTGCCCACTAGATGTTGGTATTCAGTGAAACAAGGGACAGATTTGATCGCCAGAAAATGTATTTACCGATTTGCAAGTTTCAATTCTCCTACTGTGACACAAACATACTGATACTCATATTATGTCTAATATTTTGGTTGTTTACAAGCATAAAACCATTTAAACCTACCATTACAACAAACTCATCAGAGAATAGCCACCGCAGGACGTACACTGCGCAGAAAAACAAACAAACAAGGAACTGCTAAAGTCTATGCTATCTTATTTATGTCTACGATGTTTTATTTATGCTGACTATGTATTGGGTAATACAAATTTAAAGGTGACAATATGGGTGTTGATTCATGTCTAGGGTGCTCTAATAATGTTAAAGGGGACCCATTATGTTTTTTCCACTTTTCTGACCTATAAATGTAGTTACAATGTTGTATTCTCGTGTTAAATGATGCCGAAGTTTCAGATAATGAGTTTTGCGTATTTGGTAGTGAGCCCTGAAAGACGTTTGGGATGGCTCAAAACGCTCTGTTTCAAAAGGCGTGGTAAAATTGCCCCTTTGTGATGTCACAGAGGGGTGGACTTCCTTATATGGTTTATAGTTAGGAGGCACTTAAATTAATAAATTAAAACAGACCGCTTTGGCAGGAAGCACAAATCAAAGGAAATACAGCTGGAATAGGTGCAGATTCTGTCAAATCTAAAAGGTTTCCTGTGCAGGTTATTGTGTGTAACTGCTCTATAGGGGACCACAACTCAATCAACCTATTTACAAGATTGTAAATGGTTTTTCTGTGCCATAACTACAAAAATGTTCCATAAATATTGAATCCTAATTCGCAGAAATTCATTTTTTGAGTCTAAAACCACTTAACCATGATAAACGAGAGACGACTATACAATTAACAAGTGTCCTGAAACAGTACACTCTGCAATAGAAGAAACAGAATTAGCCTTGTCAGCGGCAGGTGTTTACCTGTGGAAAAAGGCTCGGCCTTGATGCGTGGCGAGGGCTGCAGCTGCTGTAGCTTCTGCTGGAGGGTCGCCCCTTTCTGCTGCTGCACCGTCGTGGCAAGCGCATGTGAGAACGAATGCTGCACATGACTGTGGCCCGAGCTGTGCCGCTGCAATGTCGCAGGGTTGGATGACATCACAGTTTGCGCGTGCATTGAGGGCACCAGATGGGGGGCATTGTGCACAGGCGAATGTGCGTGCAGCGGCTGGCTCTGCGTGGATGTCCGCGGTTGGAGCGACTGCAGGAAGGTTTGAACCTGGCTGAGGGGCGGTGTTTCTGCATTGGTGGGCGTCGGCTCTTCGTCGTCCTCCAGCAGGGCTTGCGGAGGTTGAGCAGAGAGGGTTCCCAAGATACCGTGTGACGGTGGTGAAGGTACGCGGGGGCGTGGAACTGGCTGGGGAAGCGGGAGAGGGAGTGGGAGAGGAAGCTGAGGTGAGGACACAGGCAGAGGGGGGAGTGAGGATGGGAGTGGCTGAGAGTTCTTAGGAGGAAGTGGTGCGGCGTGGTTGCTAGGTCTTGATGGTTGCTGGGGGAGAGCATTGTGGATGGCTGCAAATAAATTTAAAGGAAAATGAGAACACAATAGATGTCTATTTGATAAAACATCAACACTTAGCAGAACAATCTACTCACCCGGTGAGGGTATGATGGGATGTTGGTTTAAAAACGGGTGCGGTTCAGTGGGTGTCGGACCAGTAGGTGTGTTTACATTGAGGAGGCCAGCGTTGAGGGGGGCGCAAGAAGAGGGGATTACAGGACTGGGCTCAGTGTTGGGCTGCGTCAGGTGAGGGTTCATAAAGTGGGCCAATGGGTCGAATCCGGTGCTCAGCAACTGTGATGATTCCAGAGCGGGGACAGAGACCGGGACCGGAACATGGGAGGGAGGGATGAATGGCAATTTGGTCTGGGGGACTTGAGGCTGCGGGGCAGCGGGGCCAACATTGGCGACAGACAGCTGTTGCGGCCTCTTGGTGTCCTTGTTTGACAGGGTCTTCTGCTGCTTGGGAACCAGCCCTGATGAAAAATGGTACATTCTATTTGAATCTATTCTATCTAAAAATAACAAGGTCTATTTGTGTTTCATATAGGGGTGCAACGATACACAAAATTCACAGTTCAATTCTGTTCGATGATACGTTTTTGATAGGTTTAATTTGAATTTGATTGAAATTGCCAACATTTAATAAGAATATAAACCATATGTATCTTATGGAGGCGGCACGGCGGACAAGTGGTTAGCACGCAGACCTAACAGCTAGGAGACCAGGGTTCAATTCCACCCTCGGCCGTCTCTGTGTGGAGTTTGCATGTTCTCCCACATTCCAAAAACATGCTAGGTTAATGGGTGACTCCAAATTGTCCATAGGTATGAATGTGAGTGTGAATGGTTGTTTGTCTATATGTGCCCTGTGATTGGCTGGCGACCAGTCCAGGGTGTACCCCGCCTCTCGCCGGAAGACAGCTGGGATAGGCTCCAGCACCCCCCGCGACCCTCTTGAGGAAAAAGCAGTAGAAAATGAATGTATCTTATGGAGATCCAGGCGGCGAATGTATTCAATACTTTTACCAAGATTATAAATTCACGTTTCAGTTCCTGACGTCTGTCCTGGCTGAACCGTGACGCCTGTAGTGAATGGTTTACAATTCACGTATTGTTGCACCCCTAGTTTCGTACCATTGTCAGAGTCTTCACTATCAGAGGAGTCACTGGTGCCTGAGGATGAAGATCCTGTCTTCAATTTTGTGATGTTTGTCATTTCCAGAGGCTTTTCTACTATGACAAACACACAATATGCAGGTGAAGACGAAGTTGCATTGACTATTCCGTGCGTCTACTCAAACATGTTACCTGATGACTTCTTCTTCCTTTTGAGGCAGCTGGAGACGTACTTCTCCAGCTCTCGGAGCGTGGAGGGCTTGAGCGTCTCAAAGTCGATCTCGATCTCATCCGGGTTGGAATTCTTCATGGAGGGCTCACGCGTTTGGATTATGTGCACAACGCGGCCCAGCTTGTCCCCGGGCAACTTGTTGATGTCCAGGCTTAGCTGGCGCTTCTCTTCGTACGACATGGGCTTGCCCCCGACAGCAGCCGCTCCCCCAAACAAATCTGAGGAGGCGTATGAGTTGGCTGCACTAAGCCATTGTTAAATAAATAACCATGAGAGTTTTAATCAACTAAAATACACACCCATGTCATCTTCTACTTCGAGAGAGGCTGAGGGGACAAGAGGGGTGGGCCCGGTCTGAGGGGGCACAGCTGGACGACTGTTTTTGATGCCGTCTTTTTTACTGCAATTCATAAACACATCAGCTGATCAGATCATGCATCATTTACCTTTGAACAGCTTAAATGCATATGTCACAAAGGTCATGTCACTAGATGTCATGGAATGTCATGCATGGCTGTAGATGACCACAATGTATCCAACCTGATATCATATAGATGATTTTATGTATTCTAGTATGCAAGTAATGATGTAAAACTACAATTAATGTTATTTTGGACTGACCCAGGCTTCTTCCTCTCCTTCTTTGCAACGAGTGGGTCCTTGCTGATTTTGCTCTTCTTGGAAATCTGAAGCATGGCAGTCTCAGTGGGCTCATCCGCTCCCATCTTCTTCTTGTGCTTTTCCTTCTTCTTCTCCTTCTTGTCGCGCTCTTTCTTCTTGGGCTTGCTGACCTGAGGCTGAGAAAGTGCGGCCAGCTGCTCGTGGACAGCCTTAAGCTGGAGGACACGAGAGAAATCGGTCACATTTCAATAACCTCTTTTCCAATTAATTCTCCTACCTGTTCCTGTAGCACAGCCAGTCGCTGCTGCCTCTCTTGATCAGAGTCCGCCCCAGAGGACTCAGATTCGGACAAACTGGAGCTGTCATCTTCGGAGACAACAGGAGGAGGCGGTAACTGCCGAGTGGAAGGGGCAGGGTGGATGGCAGATGACGGCGTGGGAACGGGAACTGGCTCCTCCGGCTCGTCGGGCATCTTGGCAAAACGCATCTCAAAGACCTCCTGGCAAGTGGTTGAAGAGGGAAGATGATCAGAAGAAAAGAATTCTGAACTGTATCTAGTCTAACAACAGGTTAGTAATGCTCACCTGTAGTTTACGTGCCATGGCAACCACATCATGGCCTGGCGGATTATACTTGTAACAGTTGGAGAACATCAACCGCACGTCCGCTGCAAACTCTTGAGCGTCTCTGTACTGCCAATTGTCCAGTTTTTTCTGGAAGGGTTGAATATTTTACATGCCGTATTAGATAACTTGTCATTTGCAGAGAAATCATAACAGAGATATATTTATTAAATGTGTGAGGGAAATTAAAATGCCAATAAGAGGCCAGCACAATGTAAAGAAAATTGAAAATAAGCCTTTTTTTATTTGACTAAAGGTATAATTAAAGTAAGTTTAATACCGCTACACCTCCCAAAAATGTAAAATATATCAAATGTAACACAGTGGAACCTATAAGTCAAACACCGCCAAGATCATTCATTCACACAATTCGGAGCTTAACCACAGTTGCATTAACTCCAAATGACATTAGCATCTACGTTTTTTGTGTGATGTAAGAGGAAACGTGTGCTGATAACCGTAGATCTAGAGATAGGACTAGTGACTTAAAAATGGCACCCGTCTCTATTCTGGCTGCTAGTTACAATAGAACTATAATAACAGTAAACATGTAATTTTTGCTTTTTTGACAAAAACAGTACTCCAAGGCATGTTGAGAAGCCGGAAGCACTCTCAGTGATGACAATACAATATTAACTTTTTAAATTTAGGATTTATATATTTTTGGAAATATCTGAAACCCTTTTTTTGTGGAATAATTGATACGACCTAGACTTTTACCTCCAGTGCCCTCCAGGTAAATTGAGTGTGAGGCCCCTGTTAGACAGTTGATAAGGATTTTATAGTACAACTTGACTGTGGAACAGACTACCACTATTTCTTATGGGAACAATTTATTCTGAAATAGAGCATTATGGTGGACAAACAGCATTACATAATGTATTGTGTTTAGAGGTTGCCCTGTACTAATTCTTTCAAATGATTAAAAAAAAATCAAAAGGGCAATTAGAATCACCTTGATGGTGCTGAGGTCCATGGGGTGCTTGATGATGTCATGGTAGTCATGAAGGCCAAGAGCTTTTGCATCAACAGGCAAGTAGAAGGGCCAGGCATAGGCAAAGTGCTTCTTGGACAGCATCTCTTTGACGAGGAGAGCACAGGAATGTAACTGATCCTGCCGCTTGGGCGTCAACATTCCTCCCGTCTCCAGCACACCACCGGGGTGGTGCTGGGAGTCTGGCTGTGACGAGTCTCGCTTGGGTGGCTTTAATGGGCGAATGCTGTCTCGGCGTGGTCGAGTCTCCGCAGAGACGGGCGACGATTCGCTGAGCTGGTCGTTGGCTGTCGGCGTGGTGGTGTCTGCTTTTCTCTTCTGGCTCTTCCTTTGCTGTTGGATTATCAAAAGAGATAGACTTGACATTATGTCACCTGGTTGCCAACAAGACTTTCCTTTCCCGTACCTTGATGAGAGCAGGGCTCTGCAGTATCTGGCCTGTATGGAGGCCTGGGTGTGTGACAGCCGGAGGTGGGACAGAGGTCATGCCCTGGGGCAAGATGCCTGCTGCTGAGAGAGGGTGCGGGGGTCCGAGATGAGGCGCGTGAGCCATGGGTGTCGGAGGCACACGTGGGGGCTGGGCCAGAGTAGGAGGGGTTGGAGAGTGATGGGTCTGTGGGAGAGTTGCAGGGGATGAGAAGCCTCGCGTCAGGGGAGTGGTGGAGGGCGATAACAAATCCTGGCCTGATTCGGACATGGTGATCAGAGCTAAAACAAAAAAAAAAACTAGAGTCAACATGAGGATATCCAAAATCATGTACTTCAACAATTGCACAATCTACCTGGCTCCCGTTTTATGCTGCGGCGTCCCTTTGAGACCACAGCAATCTCAGTCTCCTCCTGTGGCATCTCTGTGATCTTCTGGAGAAAGAGTTTCTCCAAGGCCTTGGCCATTAACACGATATCATCTGCGGGCTACGTAACACATTGCACATTGTTTGGTTGTTGTTTTTTTTTTTTTAATTCAAAAGCATGCAGAGTCAACATTGTTGCCTGTCACTGACCTTGTTGTAGATGTAGCAATTGGTGAACATTGTGTTGAAGTCATGAATACACTCCTGGGCATTTTTGTAGAAGTGGTTCTCCAGGCGCTTCTTTATGGTGCCCATGTCCATGGGGGTTTTGATGATTTTATAGTAGTCCTAAATAGATAAGGGCAAGCACAGAATTAGTTTTTACAACATTTTAAGATTGTAAAAACCTGGAAATTTTTGTCACGTAAGACTTCAGCACAGTGAGCATCTAACTTTTTTTTTTTTTGCCTCCACACAAGCTTAGCAACGAAATTTTGGGGAATTTTGACGTGTGGGCAAAATTCCAAAAAAGGGCAGTTTTCCTATAGAGATGAAAAGTGTGACCCAGAAATGGATCATTTGTCTGTGTCCTGGCTGCTCAGTACAATAAGAGGAAGACTAAAACTCCATAATAGTTAATGTTAAAATTTCAACTTTCAACAAACTTCTATTATTCTTCAGGAAAAAATACAAGTCCAAGTAAAGCAGAGGTTGACCAGGGTCCCAAAAGAGATCCATAGTATTTTCATTAACACCTGTACATATTGAACTACATGCTCTTCAAATAACTAAAACATGAGACTCACAGGTAAATTGAGTTTGATGGCATCTACGGGAGCTTGAAAGGGCCATGCGAACTGGTGTTTCCATAATGTCTTCAACACCACTTTGAGCAGGTACTGAAACAGACAGTGGACACTCATAAAGCCACCATTTCTATATTTCTAAATTGCCACAATGAGATAAGTATTAATACCTGGAGCTGGTTGGTCTGCCGTTTGGGTCTAGAAGAATCAGATGTTTCAGGGGGTGCAGGGTTAAAAGGGAGAGGCTGCTGGGCGGAAGGAGGGTTGTGGCTGCTGCCTGGCTCCAGTCCGTCCCCCATCACAGTGGTGGTTTGCAGTGACCAAGCAGTCGATGTAGGCAGATTGGACCTGGCAGGGGCAGGTGGGACCGGGGGGATCCCCCTCAGGCCATTCCACTTCTCACTTGACTCTCTGGTCAACAGAAGAACGTGTTTGGTGTTTTTGAGGGACTATCCACATGGTTAAGGTCAAAATGTATTATTTAAAGTATTTTATCATTTCAGCATTTCATCCACACGGTAATGCCTTTCTGGGTGCCTGAGAAAATCTGAAAACACCAGATTGTCATTTTTGTTAAGACAGCCGACACAAAAACGATGACGTCACTGACCCAACACCACCTTGTTGTCATCTAGTGACCAAAAGTCAGCTCTGGAGACAAGCCACCAAAATGTCTGCACCCCACAGCATTCCAGGACAATGCCAGTATGGAAAAGTCAAAACACAAAAAAAATTCTTACAAAAAAATCTGAGCGAGAAAATTTTGTTGTGATCCACAAAGAATGTTTTTCGAGCATTCTCTTGTTTGTATTGAAATGTGCCCTTATACCTCGTACAGTTTTTAGGTAATTAGTGCCACCTTTTGTTTTTATTGCTGTTTGCTAGTGAACAGAATCATGCAAAAACAGGCGTAACCATTTTTAAATGATACTGTGCATTGGAGAAGCATGAGGCAAGGTTCCATCTTGCTGCAGATCCCAATAAAAGTGCAGTTTTAAGCTATTATGGATGGTACTGTATTCCGACACACAGGCCATGCAGATAAAATAACCTATGTTGCATTAGTGCAGTGTAGTGTTATGCAATATTTTGTATGTACCGGTATTTATTCTTCCCATGATAAGAAAAAAAAAAAAAGACTTATACAGGTATAAATGATAAAACGTAAACAAGCCGATTAATTTAACGTTTGTGTGTGTAAGTATTTTCAGCAGCTCAGTCATAGGACAAAATCATAAACACTGAACAATCCCCTCCCGACCTAAACAGGTTGAATTGGCAATAAATCACAGAATCTCCTTACAGAGCCGGAGTGGAAGCTAGCAGGGTTAGCTTGTGTGGTTCCGTGTACGCGACTCGGGCTCGGTGAGTATATTTTTACCACGTTGTATTTTACGGTTTTAATGTGAGGAACGTTTTACAGTGCCAGTGACGATTTGGAAGTTCTGAGAGACAAAATACGAGAAGCGGGTGTATTTTTGAACGGAGCTTGTCTTAGCCGTAAATAGACATTGTCCACAAACGGAACATTACTTCCATGACCGTCCTTCAAAATAAGAGCGCCGTTAGCCTGGGTTACTCTGATCACAAAGAGAGCAGGGGATTAATTGGAAGAAGGCAATAACTGGAAAGAGTTTATTTCCAAAATCTGACATCTTAATTTTTTTTACAACTTTAATGATTTTGGGTGCATAAGAAATTGAAAGGAAAACGTAGCTCTCTTTACCCAAATGGTCATATATTAACTGGTATGCTGCACAGCACAGCAGCAACAGAACCGATGTTGTAATAGCGGCAGCGAGCAAATGTAAAACGCACAAGTGTCACACTAATAGCGCAGTGCACCCAACATTTTATAGCACATACAAAAGTAGATAGACCTGCTAGATTCACGATAGACATACACAATATTGTCTTATGTATACAATACAAACGCTGCTACTGCCATCTTGTCAAATTAAAAATGTTTTTATTTATTTATTTTTTTTAAAGCAGTCGTCAATACCAACGTTTTCTGACACGACACAAATTTGATGCGTCCACACCTATTTACTTTTGTAGACTGCACACCTAGCAATTATAGGAGACTTGTGGTTAATTGCGGAATTTATAGTAACTCTTCCCTGTCGTTACATACAGCATTAAATTTTTCCAGAAAGTACCCATAAAAAAGATGCAAAATATACATCACAGTCCATCTTACATCTTAATAAATGTAATGCCTACGCCTTAAGTACCTTTGCAGAAATAAATGTCAAACTAAGTCTGGACTTCCTGTTGCCTTGGGAAACATCATTCTGTTGCACAGCATTATTTAGGAACTATGAATAAGAAACTGCTAATGTGGGGCAGTTGCACAGCGTTAGCTGCTATGTCAACCAATCAATGGGTAGCAGGGTTTCTAGCTTCCTCCTTCATGTAAGCATTTGCACAAACACCCCCTCTCAAACAGGCACCTTACATCAAGTATAGGCCTTGCACTCGCTGCAGTTGCGTAAATAAACTATTGGGGAAATATTCTCATTTCTGTAGGTGTGTTATTTTGCCACAAAAATACATTGTAAACATGAAAAATACTGGATTCCTCAAAACTTACATGTTTGTTGCTGTTTCCGCCGTTACTTAATTCTCTTGTGCGTTCATGGCGTATTCAAGGAGGCAGCGACACGCTTTCTGAGGAGGTGAAAACCACAAGAGGGACTGACAAGTGCGCCTTGTCACCCTAACAGGAAAAAACAATCAGAGGAAACAAATAAAAGTTAAAGAACATATAATTGTGTGGAGAGGGAAAGAAAGGTATTGTTTTTTTCATAGTTTATGTTGTGCATCTCGTCTTAGCACCTTGGCTCAAGGCAACCGGAAAAGATGACTATAAACAGTTACTATGTAATAACAAAAAAAAATATTCCATTAATTAATATTGAATCCTATTTTACGGAAATTCACTTTATCGGGTTTGAGTCTGGAACCACTTAACCGCGATAAACGAGGGACAACAACACCTAACAAGTCTGCTGAAGCCCAACATTCTGCAATGGAAGAAATAGAATTCGCCTTGTCGGCTCCGGGTGTTTACTTGGCTAGGTCGGGAACCAATTAACCGTGGCAAACGAAGGACGACTGAGAGGATGCATACACACTAGAAACAAACAGGTAAGTCAACATTGATTATAAATAGTACAATTTAAGAAGAATGTTATGGTAACATCCAAGAACAAGGGCTGCCATCAATATAAACAGGGCTGCAACTGAGTTATTTTATTAGCGGATTAATCCGAGAGGCTGAAATCACACCATCAAATACCAAAATAGTTAAGTTAATTTAAGTGAAACAAAGTAGATGGGTGACATTTGACAAAATTTATAAATACATGAATCAGTGGTGGTCTATTAGCACCCACTGCATACAGTGCACAAGCCATTGGAGACGTACTGTGCAGGTCCCAAGCCCAGTGTAATGGGAGGGTCTCTGGAAGGGCATCCGCCGACAAGGACACCATAAATACGTTAATTAACTGCGGGGCTCGCGCTGTGCCCCCATTGGAGGCAATGACATTGCTCCCACAGAATAGAAAGTGAAACTGATGGGGGGTAATTTTCTTCTTTCAACTGTCTCGAAGCCGGAAAGCAGGTCGCTGTGAGCCGTAAATAACCCTAATGCCACATTTTGGACACCACTGTGGTAAACAAATCTTGACGTGTTTTTAGGTCGCTTTGTGCTCGCTGACATCTTTTATGACGTTATTTACAGAGCACACATCAAAGACGCGTTAACCGAAATATATCCGTCGTAGCAAATGTTAGGCCATGGGCTACCTTTCAATTCCGTATCATGTGTCCTCAAACAAGCAATTGGGAAGTTGAAAGGGGTTTGTATCACGTAAATGAGTTGTCTATAAAAAACAAGCAGCAAAAGGACGACAAAGAAACAACGACATTCCAACCTTATACACCTATTCCTTGCTAACCTTCTACGACAGCACGTCGCCATGTTTCTTCAGCAAGTGTCAACTCCGGACGTAAAGACCTTCCAGAATACGAAACAGGACCAGGTTTGTTATTCCCGAAAACAAGTACGGTACGTTCCGCACGGTTCCCATGCGCCATCGCTGCTTGGCTACGCTGTCTGAAGTACGTAAGTTATGTCACGAATACGGCCTACGGGAAAAGGGGGGGGGTGTATAAGAGACGCTACAAACAAACAGCCGAGCAAGCTAGCTGCTGTTAGCACTAGCTGCGGCTAACATGCACACTGACAGCACGTATTGACAAATGCCACCAAGACGATCTTAGCGCAGGGATGAAGCGATGTAAGCGAAGATAAAGAACATGCGCAATAACGCCATGTTGCTTTAGCTTTAAAAGAGACAACCATCTAGTATGGCCGAACCGGTGCAAGGCCCGCGAAGACAGCTCATGCCGAGGCGCACTCTGACAGCGCGCGAAATAATAATGCCGATGGGACCCGTTAAAGGCTTTATTTAGGGCACCGCGGCCTTTACAGCGTCGCTTGACGTGCCAGTGACACACACGCAGCCACAAAAATGCTTATACGTACCTAACTGAGTCGGTTGTCAGTGTTGGTAGACCTTCCTCGCCCCAAATCCAGAACAAACAGTCCTGTTCGACGTCGGTGACGTCAGACGCACGGGAGGCGGGACTGGCTCCGAGACGCTGCTGTCAGTGTCAGACTTAACTCCGCCCCCTCCCCGCCCCTCTCCTGACAATATTACGCAATCATTTGCAACTATTTCAACGCAAAAAAAAATGTTATATAATAAATTATATTATATAAAATAAATATATATGAATTACAAAATATATAATAAATTACATTTATTGAAGAAAATATTGTCAGAGATTAACTAAAATGTTATGTTTGCACCTTTCAGCAAAATAAAAAAAATACACAACACTAATAATATACAGTAGTAGTATTATGTGTGGCTGGATATGTTACTTTGAATGTGTTTTTCCATAGTTGGGCAAGGTACAATATGTAGTAATTTCTTTTGCAGATTACTGCTGAAATTTAGGGTCAAATTGTGTGACCCTCCTTTCAGAGAATAATACAGTTGGCACCTCCTCAACTCACCAGAAATTGATCTCATGTAGTTTACTCTCTTCAGTTTGCCTTTCACGTAACTGGAGTTTGCAGAGCAGGTTTTATGTTTTTTTTTCCTTCCAACCACAGAAGTATTTTGGACAGTTTCACACTTTGAAAACCCTAACTACTATCCCCATCTTGCTTATTACAATTACTTTGCACAAGATTGTGGAGATGTTCTGCACTTTAATAGTTTTTTCAAGTGAGTATATATAAACTGTACAGTATTTGGTGATTTAGTTTGTAGCCTATTGTGGTCACTGTGGTAGTAAACGCAAATTTTCAGTTATCCTTCCAGTTATCTACCTTCTTTCGGCTTTTCCCTTCAGGGGTCACCACAGCAAATCAATCGCCTCCATCCAACCCTGTCTTCTGCATCTGTCTCTCTCACACCAACTACCCTTATGTCCTCCTTCACTACATCCATAAACCTCTTTGGTCTTCCTCTACGCCTCCTTCTACCAATATATTCACTATCTCTCCTCTGGACATGCCCCACCCATCTCAGTCTGGCCTCTCTGACTTTATCTCCAAGGCCTCTAACATGTAATGTCCCTCTGATGCATTTACTTTATCTCCAAGGCCTCTAACATGTAATGTCCCTCTGATGCATTTTGACAGTTGTTGGACCAAAATAATCTGGGTGGGCCTTGTCCTGTAAAAGGGGCGGTCCTAACAGCTGCAATCTCCTAAATTAATCCTCCAAAAATACATAATCTCAAAATTGTGTCAAAGCATTCGTACATCAAACGTTGTTTCCTGAAGTTTATTCATGATTGAACAGTTAACATCCATAGCCATTGTAATTATCAAGAACCTTTAGAACCACGACTGCTCAACTTTAACCCAGGAAAAAGGAAAATAAAATGCAATTTAGAACCAAAAGAAAACCTGACCTGTACAATACACAAGTACTTTAAAATAACTATAAAAAAAATTAATAAACCAAAAAAGGCACACACACAAAAAGAAAACACAAAAGCGGTAACTTGTATGCTAACTGGAAGAGGGCCTGCTATGAACCTGGAGGTTGTATTTAATTTTCCAATGTTCCACAAAATACATCCACAAATAAAATGCAAGGTTGTTGTTCCTCTACTGCTTGATTTAAGTGGGGAGGGGACTGGCATAAAAGTCATTCTTTGTGCTCATCTTCCCCCTGAAACTCTGTTGCTTCAACTCCCTCGTCTTCCACCTGAAATCCTTCTTCGTTGACTTCATCATGGACCACGTATCCCTCCTCTTCTCCCATTTCAAACCCTTCTTCCTCTTCAAACTCAATCTCGAGGTTCCCCTCCTCCTCTATGCCCTCTTCTTGGATGGACTCTTGGATGCCCTCCACACCTGGCTCCTCCCCTCCTTCCTCCAGCTCAATTTCCTTGGGTGCTTCAACCTCGGCCAAGTTCTGGTCCACCTCCACTGTTTCCGGCTCTTCTTTGACAGAGATTGTCTGGCTGTCTGCTGCATCCGCCACCACAGTGTCTGAGGCATCCTGGCCATCCTGGTTTCCAACGAATGGGTTTTCTCCCTAGAAAAGCCATAAGACTATCACGTGAATGCATAGTTTCAAACATGCGGTAAATGTCAAAGCTTTAGAGGAGGCCTCTTGCTTTTGAGCTGCATGACCCATGCGTACCTTGAGGTAACTCTCAAGCTTCTTTCCAATGACCTTGTGGTTGAGGATGCTACGTGCAACAGACAGGCTTCCTCTCTTGGACTGCTCCATCAATCCCTTGGAGCACAAGACAGGACCATCCTCAATCAGGCATGGAGTCCACTCCACTCCAGTGTAATAAAACTGTATCACCAACATACTATATACCTTGCGGTTGTAGTTATGGTCATGGGACTTGATATGTTTCTGAATCAGGTGGAGCTCCATGGGAATGAAGACATCGCATGCGCTGCAGTGGGCAGCTTCTACTTTCCTCAAGAAGTGCTCCATGCCTATATCTGCAAAAGAGTGGGTAAAAAAAAATTAATAAATCCATGAAATGTGCCAACGTGAGACTTTGGCTCTCTCAATCAACCCCTCAGCTTCTGCTGCTTACCCTTAGTGAGATCCTGGTCTCTGTACACCTGGCAAATGGCTGCACTGTGGTTTTCCATCTGGCTTACCATTTGGTCTGTCTTCTTGAACTTGTTCAGCAAGTATTCCTAGGAAACAAATGGCATGTTCATGTTTGTGCCTCGGCTTTACAGATACCATGTGTGCACTCAAGGTGGTGGTCGAGCAACAAACTATGGTATGTGATGTATTCTAAATCAGCATATCAACTGCAAAAAGTTCACGAGTCTTAATTGAACGCCTGAAATCAAATAACTTTTGACTGATATACATAATTTATTGAGGTGGACCTGAAGAGTTGGTGTGTGATGTACTGTACAGTGTCAATCACCTGGAGAAAGTCTGTGGTTGGCTTAGACAACTGGCTGGAAAGGAATTTGAAGTGGTCCTTGTGGAAGCGACTATCTAGATGATTTTCCATTTCTTCCTTGTAGAATGAGCGAAACTTGCACACAGAGCATGCAAACATCACCCTTGAAAGGGAGTGGAAACAGAACAAGTTGCCAGAAAAGTAGAAAAGCATTATGAGGGACTGAGGTTGAATCCCAAATCCACCCCATCCCCCTCGGTTTTGCATGTTCATGAGAATTAAGTGGTGTTCCCAATTCTCCTTAAATCAAGAGGTAAGGGCTAAGGGGTGTATAACCCTGGAAACATAAGGGTAGGAGAGATGTCCTCAGATAAAGCTCTCAACAGTTTAACCATCTCATCAGCCTACGCCACAGCGGTGAAGCGTGATGACATAATGAAAATCAAGTGAAATCCCATTTAGTGGCTTCCTAAGGGGTGGAATTGGGATTCAGCCTTAATGTCAACTTAAAGTGCACACAACCTCAAAGTCGAGCTTTATGTCATGTTAAATATTACAGCAATATAACAATAATTGTCCCTTTATTTGCATGCTCACCTTTCCTGGAAACCCCTCTTTTTCTTCGATTTGGATTTGGCTTGGGTTCGAGGAGGAGGTTGTTTGTCCTGTGGCTTTTTATTCACGTCAACATTCTCCTGTTTTATTGGTGCACCTGAGGGAAGTGAAGTGGCGTTGTGTGAAGATACAGCAACAACAACACTGATCATCCAGTACGTACAGCTGGACAGTGTTATAGCTCTATCAAGTACTGCATAGTATTCACATCACAAAGGAACAATACACAATGAGGAGGGGGAGGGCGGTGAACTTACCCAAATCTCCCTCAGTTGTCTCCTGTGAAGAAAAGTATAGATTGTTTATCCATCATTTGGAACAAATAAAGTTTAGTCAAAACACGTTCATGTGATCCAGTTTCAATACTTACCACATCTGCAATGGTTGCATTGTTGCCATTTTTCTCTTGTTGCTCTATTAAAAAAGTATTAAAATCACAATGTGAAATGCATGCTCAGCATAATGTATTACTGCCCAATAAGAGTATTACCATTTGAAGTCGCTGGGTCGGTGCCCTCAGTCCTGTTCATTTTAGACTCTGGCTCATCAGCAGGTGTCATCATCTGCTTCCTCTTCTTTTGGCCATCATTCTGTGGCTTTCCCTGCTAAGCCCATCCAAAACAAACTTGAGATAGGGTCAAGAATACTTCCTGCTCAAAATGTCATTAGTGACTGTTAACTCTAGTGCAACAAAATGGACGTCAACCAGCATCACGCAATAGATTCAACTTCACATAACTAATTAAAGGGAAAATACCACTTGACATGTTTTAAGAGGCTGCATTAGGATTTTGTTGGTTTTATTCACTTTCATTTAATGCCAGGATGTAGCAATTTTTTGTTTGAAATCTAATACCTGCAGAAAAAAATCCAGAACATCTAAATAAGACTGGCTTAACTTTAAGGGCAGTAGAGTTCCATGAAGAACTTGTCATTACACTGAATGAAGGTAGGTAAAGACTGGGCGGTGTTGGGGGCAGGTGATGTTTTAAATGTGATGGCACAGTATGACTGGCCTGCTTGCCAGTTTATGATAGAAAGGTGGGAATCAGAATGGGCTTTTGCCCAGTATCTGAGGAGGGCTTCCAAGTTTGGCAGGAGGTACTTACTTTGTTGAGGGGTCTCTTGCGGCCTCGCTGACGGCCAGCTCGTGGGCCCCCTCCAAAATGCCTCCCGGGAAAGTCGTGGGGACCTTGGGAGGGACCCTGATGGAAACCTCCGCCCTCAGAGTACATGCGGTTGGACAGGAGGGATGGGAGCTTGCCTCTACCACCTCCTTGGGAGTGGCCGCCTCCCCGCCCACCACCTCCGCCTAGTGGCGTGAGGTCTGACCTGTAGCTCCCAAACCCTCCTCCAGATCCTCGACCCCCAGCACCTCCACCCCTTCTGGGGGAACGTCGGCCTGCTCCGGCCCATCCTCCACCATTAGAGCCACTGGTGAAGGATTCCCTCATATTCTGTCGCATTTTAGCGACTCCATAGGAAGAGGAGAGGCTGTTGAAGCTGCCTCCCCCTCCTAGCCCCATGCCCCCTCCGAAGCCCGAGCCTCCTCGCTGGCCCAACAGCATGTTGTCACCACGGCCATCGCCACAACCATAGCTACTGCCACCAGATCTGTAGAGATCTCGGGAGGGGGAGAGCGAGTCGAAAGACTCGAACTGGCCAAACCTGCGGGATGGAGGGAGAGGAGGGTTGATAGAGAAGAGCAGAGAGCAAGGGAGGAGGCAGGGAGGGCAGTCAGGTTTGGATTTCTCCGCCTGATATTAATTCGCCTCCATAGTCTCCGTTTTTCTTGTCATCTCACAAGACAAGGTTCAAAACAAAAGGCTATAGTCTGCTTCCAGCATCTTGCAGTAAAACAGAGGAATCAGCTGTGAGGTTACATTATCAAGAATTCTTCCAACTACATGTTTCAGTCGGAGGTCAAACAGCATTCCCTGTATTTACTTCCTTTTTTTAGGACGAGCTGTGAGCAATTCACCAAACCCAACAAACCAATGATGCTTTCATTATGGCACGTACAAACAAGTTGTGGGAGTTTTCCTACTAGGTACAGCAAACAGCATTAAATAATGAACTTGTGGTATTGAAAGGCCAACCCCTTTAAACTCATCTTTTGTGTGAAACCTAAAACCAGAGTGCAAGGTTAGGTCACATGGATGAGAACAACGTGTGTGTGTGTGTGTGTGAGAAATGTCAGGACAGAGGACAGCGTTCAAGGAGTGAGAAGCGAATAAACACACTAGAATGCAAACCAAATTATGTGGATGATAGTCCAGGGTTGGGCAAACTTTTTGGCCTGGGCCACATTGACTTTTAAAATGTGACAGGCAGGCCGGAGGAGCACCAGATGCATATCATCTGTGTCGGAACCAAAAGTAGACTTCTCAGTCATGGGCAACTTAAATCACAAGATGTATTTTCAACAATTTAATATCAGCACATCAAAGAAACAAAAATGGCATTGCAAGTAGAGCCCGAACAATATGGGATTTTTGCCTTTGTGCATTACTCCTGGATGGTTGTTTGTCGAATAAAGATGTTTTGCTGAGCCTGCATATTAGCTGCCGACCTTGATCCAGAAATGTTCACAAGTCCCCCCTCCCCCAAGTCTAAGTCACTTGATCAATTCTCAAGTCGGTCACGAGTCCAAGTCAACTCTAAAGTCTCTCTAAAAACATCTCTCTCGTGTCACTTCATCATAGTGTCAGGTGAGATAATAATGCGTGGGCCGCGAGCCCGATGTACAACATAATATGGTTACAATATCAAAAAGGAACAAAGGAGGCATTGACATTAAGGCATACAGCCTTTGATTGGACTACAGTAATTAGTTGTCCATTCCTTGTTAGACACTCGGTACTCGTCGTCAGCTTTTCTTTTCTTTGGCCTACTCATTGTTGCAAATGTGCTCTCCTGTCAGAGCAGTAGCAGAGCAATAAAGTGTAGCCTGATCTGTGTAAAATCAAGTGTATGGCTGTGCTAATGCGCCACCTGGTGGAATTACCAGGCATTACAGAACAAGGACAAATAAAGCAGTCATAACTGTATGATTTGTGCAATTGTGTACTAATCTTCAGCAGGTCGGATTAAAAGGACCAAAAGGCCGGATGTAACCCAAAGGCCATAGTTTGCCCATCCCTGTGATAGTCTGTTGTACATAAAACACAACCACTTCACTGCCAAAACCAGAATATGCCAAGAGGAGAGCCGTAAAACAACCAAGGGCCCTGACAGGATGGGTTTTTTAATGAACTGATTCAATCAAATATAATAAAGAATCAGAAGCTAATGTGCTCATTAATGTTTTCATTACCAACAACACAACCAACATTTTTAGATGGATAATTGCACAAATCTGCATCCCAAAGAACCTTCAGATAATTTTCACGTATACCAATGCACAAATGGGGAAAAAATTGAATATTAAACATCTTACCTGTCACTGCGGCCCCCTTTCATACCACCCTCCAACTGAGTAAGCATGTCCAAGCGTTGATTAATCTTGGCGATGACTTCGTCTGCATGGTTTCCTTTTGGTGGGAGAAGGGAGGACCCAGAGAGACCCCTCTTGGAGTTGCTGCCTCCGTAACCCCCGAACCCCGACATGGAGTTTTTATAATTCCCACCAAACGGATCAAAGTTCCCAGAACCTAATGCAGATTATATGACATATTTACAATCAGCAGGTTAACACCATTCATTCGTGACTAGCTTTTGAAATATCACATTCTGCCGCTTTAAGGTTATGCCACATACTACATTTCCTCAATTAGTGGTCTCCACTCTAATCAACATCGTACTCCAAATTAATTAGCGAGCGTGTTAGCCACGTAACCAAATAAGCATGGCATCTCTAACAAATGTAAGCATTCCATTATATTTACTATGACTTGACACCACCACGTCACGGTAAACATCTGTGCCACAAAGCTGATATGGCATCTATAAAGGTGAAGTTTAAAGTGGATTTTGTAGAGATGGGCACAGTGACCCTATAAAAGGGGAACTGCACTTTTTCGGGGGGATTTTGCCCATCATTGACAATCTTTATGTAAAACATGAACAAATATTTCTTTCCTTTTTCTGAAAAAAAAAAAAAAAGTTAAACGAGCTAGCTAACAAAGGGCATCATGGGAAATGCCTATTTTGATGCTAAAGCCTTCACAAAAATCCTAAAAAAAACACCAACAGTGTTCCATATACATAATGTACTTGTATATTAACCAAACGCCATTGATATTATTAATGTTGCAGCTGACATGAAAAACTTATTTGGTGGACTAACACGACGTATCGCTAATTGCTAGTCTCAGCGTCATTCACAGACGGAAAAGAACAGCATGGTGACTACTCAGAAAACATAACCCATACTTAATAACACCCATATCAATTTAACAGCCAGCTTGTACTCTTTGGAAGTGAGCAATATGTGGACGTATAATTTGTTGTAGTATATTAGCAGAGCGCTCTAAATAAAGGTAAATGTAATTAAATGGTTTACATAATGCAGGTTTGATTAAAAACCCATTGCTTACCTCTATTTCCAGATCCTCCTCCGCCTCCACCACCACCCCAATTGGAAAAACCTAGAAGATGGAAGAACTTTAGTGCCTAATTATTTGGTTTCTTAAGAATACAATTTTAAAAACCATTAAGTACATTTTTTGGAAGAAAGCAATGGCAGGAACACAATTGAACACTTAAATGAAAAGCAACTCTACATTCATTGTTAGCATCTCTATTATGATTATTGTTCAAATTATTGTTAAACATGCTTGGAAGGTAAGTGTTGGAGACATTTTGTTCGGGCGGCCATTTTAATATCTGACCCAAAGCTTTACATAATGATTGGAGAATTGTACTAAATAAATAATTAAGTAGACACTGAAGGTGCTAGGTTAGCTAAGCTAAAACAAGCTAAGCCAGGCAAACAATGTGCCACCATAGCATCCCGGTGAGTTAGCTTAGCATTAGCTTGATGACGAAGGCGCTAACAAACACTTAGACGAACCGTTACTTTCACCATTGCATTAAAGGCAACGTTTACGTGTTTTGTGTTTCAATTAGCACGGCTTTGACTGTACACTTAGCTTGCAAGCTAACGCTAAGCGACGAAAGTATTACATGCCATTTTGCTAACTCGAAAGCTAACAATTGCCGAAACCTATACCATATAGCATAACGCATATTCACCTGAGCCGAAATTTCTTCCCTCCATTGTTTTTTTCAAGTGTTTTGCTCCAACAATCTTGTAAAAACACGCTGACTGCCTAAAATGAAGGAGATCGTCGTCTTCTCCCCCCACCTACACAACAGCAAACGACGCCACAGCACCAAATCACGTGACGATGGTGACGACTGCTTTGTGACGTTCCCTGGGCGAGGGAGGGGCGTCGCTTCAATGTGGTAATACACGGGGGCGCGTTAAATAATGTAAACGGTCTTGGAATCCCCCTTACAATATTTGACGACAATATCCAAAAGTAATACTTATACACAACACGGAAGAGCTCATTTTTTGAAGGGGTTTGACATCACGTGTGCAGTTTGTTGCAAGGTGAATGCTGCCTTCAGGGGGCGACAGAGGTTAAGTACTTTGAGTACTGTGAGTGTGAAAAAAATATACTACGTTCAAACAGTAATATGTATACCGTGTTTGACCTGTCCCTAGATGAGGCCATTCTGTATACACCAACTACTTCCTACTTGTTTCAGTAAAGTAAATCCTGGCGCTCTTTCACCTATCTGTCAGCCATTCAGGTACAGCTGATGGAGCCAAATATATAGGTCACTGATTAGTACACAAAATATTAACCATAATTATGTTACTACACGTTATATCCGACGTAAACACATATCAACCAGATGTTTTGACTTGCCTGGCGAGTGCCTCCCCCTACCCCCCTTCTCCAGCTCCTACCCCCTTGAGTCTCCACCCAGGCAGCCTCTTCCCTCATCACCGCCCCTGGACTCTCAGTTGACCAGCGTCGCAACTGAGCGTCGCTCCTCCACTGGCAAATCTTCTTCTTCTTATTGCACTTTTTTTGCATTGACGTTGACTTTTGCTTCATTGAAACAAATCATCTCCTGGACAAAGTTTTCTCTTGTGAAAACTCCTTCTATCATAAACTAGTCCGCCGCGGAAGAATTCTTCCAGATTAATCTGTTTTTAATCTGTACATATAAACCGGTATATGTATATATATCCAGTCAAACCAGAGGAGCAGTGGATGATAATGATGATGAAGGGAATGTGGCAACATCACTTTTGATTTTTGTGTTTTTTTTATTTTTTATTTTTTGCTGTTTTTTGTTGTTGTAGGAAGCATCTTCCGAGGAGAGAAGCGGACATTTGAGAGGTAAAACAGCTCATCACGCAACACCCAATGGACACAAGTATTGGGACACCTGGCTATTACACAGACAGTAAATGAAAAGAGGAAAAAATAGCCGCCTAAAGTGTGTGATGGGGTTAAAGGTCAAGTTATTCCACACTAAACTGGCCAATATAGACCTTAGTTTGGTGCAGCGGGGAGAAAAGTGTACCTTCCTAAAATGAAGATTTAGAAGGTAAATAAACACTGGTGGCCCAATATTTTTGTCCATATATTTTATTATACAATGCGCTTGTCAATTTTTTGGACCAAATATATTGTTTTATAACCTGTATAGAAATTAATCAGCATGCTATTTCTTTATAATTTCACCATATATATATAATTAATATATATAAAACATATTGGAATAATAAATCCATATTTTTAAGCACAGTTTAAAAATAAAAATACTGGATTTTTATAATATAAAATATACGTATACACATTTATAATATTATTCTAATATTTATTTTATAATTTATTTTATTTATAATATAATTAAAATATATTATAATACAATATTATAATATTTTTGTTTCACTCCATCAGACTACATTTTTCTTTCTCTTTTCTGCATCTCTGTCTCTGTATCTATCTTGTTTACTGATGCAAAGTGTTTTAAAAGTTATTCAGTGGGAGCAATCATGCCATCAATGGATTGATGGATGCAAAAATGCACATTATGACATTATGTCATATGACAATGCCCATTTATAGTTGATCTAGGCTACAAAACCTGCTTGTGTAGGAACATTAAGTCAGAAAACCAATATGTAACACTGTAAAAACCCGAATTTTACTTTTCCCCCCACCCTCAAATTGGAGCCATTATTTCCAACAACGACCAAAGACTGACCATGCCTCAACGCTGACATGTCAGTCGGATTTGGATTGCTTTGAGGTTTTGCTTTGAGAGGCAGGGCTGGTTCATTCTGTGTGGATGCAGCTTAACCTCACTTGCCAGCTTTTCTTCAGTGCGTGATGTTGTTGATGTTGTTGTTGGTGGTTGATGGTGCTGGTGGTCAGGCGGGAGTCGCTGCATCGTGTAATAAGAGGTTTTCATGCTGTGACGGCAGCAGGTTGCAGACTCCTTGCATCATACTGGGTGACTCTAAAGGTCAGACGAAAGTTTTTTTTTTCCTTTTCTTGGGTGCGTCTTTCATAAAAGCCCCTTCCGCCCCCACACTGTCTGCTGCAGAATGGGGGGAGCTGCTCAAGCTCATATACAGTTAGATCCAGAATGATTTGGACAATGGCTGATTAACACAGCTTTCATGTCTGTAGCTGACTAATTAATATACTTTAAGGTGTGTGGTGAAGCCTGTTTTTTTTACTCTGCTATACCAGGACAAGGTTTGTAAAGTTTAACACCCAACACTCCAAACATACATGATGTGAGCAAATCCTGCAAGATGGAAGAATTAACACGGTAACGGGTGCCACTCACAAACTCAAAATTCTTCGCCATCGCATATTAAACCATGCACATAGGGGGCGACATCGGCTACACTGGTTCACCATTCACATCCAGAGCGAATCGTAGGAGTCTCGAATGGTTTGAGTGGATCTCAGATGTGGAGGAAATTTAGGGGTATCAAAGTACAGTAAACCTCGGATATATCGGACTCGGATATATCGGAAATTCGCTCACAACGGACAGATAAAAAAGAACCGATTTTTCTGTAATGCATTTCCAATAAAAATTCATTGCATATATCGGATTTTTTATAACGGATTTCGCCTATTTCGGACAAAATCTCCAGTCCCGTTCCAATGCATTTCCATTAAATTTCCCTCGCATATATCGGATGGCCGCATCGTGGCGCTCCGATTCGCCGAATCGTGACAGGCCGCTATACGACGTCATTTGCAGCGTTTGCAGCGTTGCCTGTGCGTCCAGGTACATTGGAAACATAGTCAAGGAAGTGCCTTTTTATAACGGATAAAATCCGATTACGCATATACCGGATATAAATCCAATATATGCGTAAAACGGACATTTTCCGGTATACGCATATAACGGATTTCGCTTATATCGGACAAAACCAGTGGGAAAAATTGAATCCGATATATCCGAGGTTTACTGTAGTTCAATGGAGGAAATCGTTGATTGAGGACGCTTGGTAGTATTGAAGATAAAGTGTATAAATTAATGTAAACTATCAGATTTGTTTACTCTGGCGCCACCGACTTCCCAAGTTGGGGTACACCCTGGACTGGTCGCCAGCCAATCACAGGGCACATATAGACAAACAACCATTCACACTCACATTCATACCTATGGACAATTTGGAGTCACCAATTAACCTAGCATGTTTTTGGAATGTGGGAGGAAACCGGAGTACCCGGAGAAAACCCTGCTCACTGGTTGATCAATGATTGGTCCTCGTCTGGTGACAGCGAATGAAAAGTTTAACATTTTTCAACTTTCTGGGATCGCATCGCATGACACACAAAAGCACAAAGTGTCACATGCACAAATTTTTTTATCGTGTGTCACCGTCCAGCCAGGCGACACGCGACAATCGCCTTATTGCGCCGGTTCCATTGAAAATGAATGGAGTAGCGGTAATGTGGCGCTCATTAGTAATGTTAATGGTTTTATTTCATTTGAACATGCATCAGATTACAATTGAATGCATCACATAATTCCACAGTTCCACATGTCCAAAAGGAGTAGGAAGAAGCAAAGCTTATTAAATCCTACCCCTCCATCTGGTACTTTTTATAATCAGTAACTGTTACATTTGTTCAATTCCTGCTTTCCTAATATAATTTAAAAAAAAATTTATAAATTTTTTTGCGTGTGTTTTTTTTTCTTCCTTTTTTTGTGTTTTCTGCTTCTGTAGTGGAACTATTGAAGTTTTGGAAAAACTATGCCTCAAAAACGATCAATCCAGGGTGTACCCCGCCTCTCACCCGAAGACAGCTGGGATAGGCTCCAGCACCCCCGCGACCCTTGTGAGGAAAAGGTGGTAGAAAATGAATGAATGAATGAATGTTTTTTTTCCCTTTTTTGTGTTTTCTGCTTCTGTAGTGGAACTATTGAAGTTTTGGGAAAACTATGCCTCAAAAACGATCAATCCAGGGTGTACCCTGCCTGTCGCCCAAAGGTAGCTGGGGTAGGCTCCAGCATATATGCAACCCTAATGAGGACAGTATAGAAAATGGATGGATATGCCTCAAAAGTCAGTCAACAATCATGCAAGATTGCAGAATGGGAGTGTGTGTGTGTGTGTTGTGATGCCTCAAATGCTGAATAGACAAACAAATAGGCTGACGACAGACAAAAAAAACAAGGATAACATTTTAAAATAGACTTCAAAGTCCATCAAAACCTGTGTGACATCAGCAAATCTTGCAAGATAAAAGGATTCCTCTAAATTTGGAAGTATATGCAATTGTTTTTGGTAAGATGAAGAAAAGTAAGAGACGTACCCAACACAACAATTTCAAGTCAATATCGGAGCTAAAAAAGCATTTGCCAAGTGAGGGCAGCAACAAAAGAATGACATAAACAAGTTAAATACAGCATGAGGAGAAGATGAGAGAGCTTCAGTGAGCTCTGTCCTCCTCCCAAACTCCCCCAACTGGTGCTCCCTGTGTGGCTAGCTGTTGACTCCATCACTGGCCTGCTGTTTGTACATGATAAGTTCAGTGGGTTCAGAACAGCCATAAAAGCACCGCCCCCCCCTCATCTTTTGCCCCAGCAGCAAGGGCAGGAGTGAACTGGTCCTCCGTGGGAGGAGGAGTGTAGGCCTCCCCATGGTTCTCCTCCACATGCAATGCTATTCCTTTTTTTTTTTTTTTTTGCTTGGCTCCCTGCTTGGCTGCGGTATTGTTTCTGGGCGCAGCCCTGCACCAGACGTTCATTTTTCTCCTCTTAGTACGGAACCACAAACCAACCGCTGGCTCCCTGCATCCATTCATCCCAGGAATGTCTTATTCACCTCGTCTCCCCGACTAAAGGCTCTCTCGTGCGCCGCCGTGCCAACATCTGCAAATAAGCAGACACATGTGCGCACATGCTTTTCCAGCACACATAGCTGTGCCATCATGCTTGCACAATTCAGCAAACACACACAAAAAGAGCGACCACCTGTGAGGGTCCACACACACACACACACATACGCATACACGCACACATCCATAAACCTCCTTTTCTTCTTCCCTCTTTTCCATTATCCTCATGAGAGTGCAGAGCCGGGGTCTTCTCTTCCAAACCAAACATCGAGAAAATTCCACAAACCCCACCCGACAGCCCCCACTTCTACCTCCCCTCCATCACTCTCATTTTACCCCCCTCCCTCGTTCCCTCCTTTCCTCTTGCCTGTTGCTTTCTTTCAGGGCTGCGTTTGAGGAAATGGGAAAAAACATTTTTGGCTTTCTTGTGCGAGTGGAACGTGAGCGAGAAATAAAAATACAGTGGTAGGGAGATGCGATGGTGAACAAGGATGAAGTGTCATATTCATTCCACTTTTCTCAGGAGCCATGTCGACGTTTCGCTTTGGTGTCCCACCCATGATGCACCTTCTATTACTTCTATTACCGTCATGGCTGCAAGTTTGAGCTTTACTGCTTCGGTTTTTCACGTTTGTGTTTGCTTCTTATAGTGGAACCTTCTAAATCAAACAGAAAATACATGAAAAGTGACATAAAGCTTAGAAGATCTTGCAAGATTGCATGATTGGGTGGGGGGCAACCTCTGGAACCTCCGGAGAAATCACCTTGACGTGCTTCCCTCCAATAAAACAAGTGACTATTTCACTGTTAACCTTATCTTATACATTAAATTCACAGACAAGTCAGGAGAAAGCTAGCAGAGCTGCCACTAATGTTCACTCGGCTCTTACGTCATGCTTACGACATGTGTGTTTGTTCTCAGGATGTTCTCCACACGAGAACAGCCTCCGCTTCAGATTAGCTCTGCCACTAACGCATGCCAATCATATGGCGCCTTTGGTGGAGCAATGCTGAAAGGCAGAAGTGGAAGGAAACGGCTCCACCCGAGCAGAAATAAGCCAGTTTTTAATTGGTTTCTTCATATCGATTTATCGGATTTAATATTAGGCTGTCAAAATTCCATCCCCGATTATCGGCAATTGATTGATCACGAGAAAAAAATGCCCCAAAAGTCACATATGACAACAAATCTTACAAGATTAAAGCATAAACTCTCAAAGTGTGAAAACAATACATCAAAAGTCTGACAAAACTTGTGTAACATCGAACCAGAAATAGGAAAGCATTAGCTGCTCAGTTTAATATGAGAACTAGAACTAGCTAAATACCAGGTGAAGTTAAACACCAGCTGCTAACTACATCAGATGGGGACCAACACTCCAGCCACAATTAGCCTGTGTTGTAGCTGCAGTATATTACATAAACGAGCACACCCTTCCCATTTCAGCAACCAGTTTTATTCCACTACGATATCATAGAAAATAAACCTGGACATATTTTAGAGCAGTCAGTGTACAGCTTGTTTACCATAGAGAAGCTATTCCCTGATAATAACTCAACACGTGGCTATTATTGTCTAAATAGCTGGCAACATAACGTAAATACTAAGATAATTGTCTTTCCTACAATAAACCATAGTGGGCTGCATGAGTACGGCTGCAAATTGGGAGCTGTGGTTTATCACAACTATGAAAATGGTGAAATAAATTGCACCAAAGATGTAAGAAGTGGCAACTGTGAATTAAACCGCACAATTTTCATAAGCCATTCATCTCTCCTTTCTAATACATAAGAAGAACGTTGATTAAACTTTATAGCGGCATGTCTCAATGAGTCTTACGTTTCACCAGTGATTGAACCAGTGAAGTATTTATAAATCGTTAAATGTTTCTCTCTGATGTTTTCAATATGAGGGACAAAAGTTCAACCGTCCAACAAGGCTGGTTTCCAGTAGCCAGTCATGGAAAAAAACGTGACTAAATTGGACTTTCGGCTGAATTAGCATATGTCAAAAGATGCATGGATTGACTTCAAGGATATTTTTTGCCTGTTAGCTCTCTCAAGATGTTATTTTGTGTCACTGAAATGAAAATAATTTAGCTTGTTGTGAGATCATTTAAAGGGTACCTACTATGCTCATTTTGTATTGAGATGTGGACTCCTATAGAGCAGCTACACACAATAACCTGCACAGAAAATGTTCTAGATCTTTCAGAATTTGCGCCTATTTGTGCTTCCCGCCAAAACGGTGTAATTTATTCCACACTCGGCCCGCCCGCCGAGCACGCCCACTCCACAATGATTGGTCACACACCCAAAGTACTTCCTAACTGCAAACTTTGTCAGATTCCGTGGAGCTCAATAGCCGGACAATCTCGGCACAACATCGATAGTTGAAATGTGATCATTCCACATTTTTTGCGGCGCTACCAGACTACCATCGGTGAGCACTGTGGTTCTTTCCATCACCGTGGATGCACAGCGTGTCCGACATTAATGCACCTTTCCAGGTGAGAGCACGCTGCTTCTGGCTTCAGCAACAGCTATTTCACGTTCATGTTCATAAAAACATCTGTCCTCGTAAACAGAGAAGCAAAGCTTAGAGGAGGGCAGAGAGCTTATCCGGCTTATAGCCACGCCCATATAAGGAAGCCCGCTGCTCTGTGACATCACAAAAGAACAGTTTTGCAACGTCCTCTGAAACCGAGCGTTTTGAGCCATCCCAAACTTCTTTCAGGACTACATTTCCAAATGCGCAAACCGCGTTATCTGAAACTTTGGCATCGTTTAACACGAGAATACAACATTCCAACTACATTTATAGGTCCGAAATGTGGAAAAAGCATTATGAGTCCCCTTTAAACCTGCAAAAAAGTCTGTTTCTGGCGGCCATGTCTGGTGCTTGTGTGTCTCACCGTCTCACACCTGTAGAATACTACACATCATCACATCTTTCAATGGGTCTTCCAAATGCCTTATATTTGTATGTTAGTTAATTTGGCCATTTTTATGCTTGAAAGTGCTTAATTTAGGCAAAAAAAATCATTCATTTTCATTCAAGAGGGTCGTGGTTAGGTGCTGGAGCCTATCTGGGGTGTCTTCGGGCGAGAGGCGGGGTACACCCTGGACTGGTCGCCAGCTAATCACAGGGCACATATAGACAAACAACCATTCACACTCACATTCATACCTATGGACAATTTGGAATTAACCTAGCATGTTTTTGGAATGTGCGAGGAAACTGGAGTACCCGGACAATTGAGCCCGGGTTTCCTAGCTGTGAGGTCTGCGTGCTAACCACTCATCCACCCTGTAGCCGCAAAAAAATAATGAGCAATAATAAGCATATTTTTGGACGAATAATAGGTCATATTAACCATGAAACAATATGATTTATTCATTGATATATTTTGAAAAATGCATTTTTTTACATATACACTGTGGCCCTGCACTTGTCCGACGTAATGGATTCCATATATCGGACAGGAGGTCATACAGTAAGCCAAGCTTATAGTTACAATGTTAACAACAACATCATGCCAGGTTATCATGTTTGCTGAAGAAATACAAAATGATGAAGCCTACAGTTCCTACATCTGTAGCTGATTGACCTGTGTTTTGGTTGTTTTTTTTTTTTTTTACTAAATTATCATCAGTGAAGTGGTGGACTGGACCACACCATGGGGATGGTAAACTGAACATTATGTATGGGTTGTGTAGGTGTGATTACAATAACAGACGTGCCAGCCCAGCAGAGAAAAAGCAGAATGAGATGAAACCAACTAAAGACGAGTCTGCTTCCCTATCCTCTGCTCACACTTTGGTCACACTCTGTTGCGTTCTGAAGGCGCAAAGTGATGCAACTCTGCCGAAGGAGCCTGAAACCGCCAGCAGCCGAGCAACCTTGCTGAGCCTTTCATCGCTTTGGGTGGGGGGGTGGTTCACGGGAGATGAGCTCATGTCTTTTGACTGTGTTTATATGTTTTTGATAATGTTCAAGATGGTGGACGATGGTTCTAATCAACACCACATGTGCAGGGACAATGTAGAGAAAAGGAAAACTCTTACAATTTTGACAGCAAGGTAAATATCACATACTGAAAAATGGTTGTGATTCCCAGGTTGTGGCCAGAAATATTTCAATATTGAACAAAGCAACATTTGTTCACTCCACACTCTTTAATTGCTCTCTGGTTCTACCATATCTTACTTATTGTGTAGAAATATGGGCTAATAACTATAAAAACAATCTTCACTCGCTAAATGTACTGCAAAAAAGGTCAGTAAGGATAATTCATAATGCCGCCTACAGAGAACATACTAACTCCTTATTTCTAAAATCACAAATACTTCAACTTGCTGATATAGTTCATCTTCAAACAGCTAAAATAATGCATAAGGCTAAAAATAACCAATTACCTAATAATGTCATCCAATACTTCTCTACAAGAGAGGAGAAATATGATCTCAGGGAAGAAGTACATTTGAAACACTTATATGCTAGGACTACGTTAAAAAGCCATAGCATTTCAGTATGTGGAATCAAACTATGGAATGGATTGAGTAAGGAAATCAAACAATGCACAACGATGAGCCAATTCAAGAAACAATACAAGCAGTTGATGTTTGCTAAATACAAGGATGAAGAGTCTTGAACCAGTCATGATGTGCTATATATATCACTATATTGACACTTACTATTGTACACATTATGTCATTGGATGGTCATATCACCTCGTACTTCGGTACGTGACAAAAATAAAATAAAAAACAAACAAAAAAAAACACCTTAAACTATATTATGAAAGCAGGAAGTGAACAAATGTAACAGTTACTGATTGTAAAAGTACCAGATGGAGGGGTAGGATTTAATAAGCTTTGCTTCTTCCTACTCCTTTTGGACATGTGGAACTGTGAACTGATTATGGGATGCAATCAATTGTAATCTGATGCATGTTCAAATGAAATAAAACCATTACCATTACCATAGCTTATCTCACCATAACTGCAGAATACACTCCCTCATATGGAGCCATATTGGACCAACTGGATGACACTGACATGGACTTGCTTTTGCTTCAAGTGGTGGTAGATTAAAGTTTATTATTGGTAGAAGCCTAATGATTTGTGTGTTCAAAGTCATAATTCCCTTTTTGTTGGGTAAAAACAACATGACAACTGTGTATGGACCCCCAGACGATGACGCTACCACCACTGTGCTTAGTAGTTACTTATGTTGCCTGATTTTCATAGTAATTTAATGACATTAGATTTTCAAATTAGCACTTGTTGTCTTCCCTTTTCCATTGGAAAGGGTCTTAATCTGTTCTAACCCCAACCCACCCACAATCCCTTACACCACCCCAGTCCGCACCAGTCCCACCACTTGGCAGCGAGACAAGGTCAACACAGAGAGCGTCTTCTGCTTTTCTTCCCTGTAATTCCTCATCAGCAGCAGAGCAACAGCTCTCACCCCCCCTTCCATCCATCCATCCCTCCATCCTTTCATCTTCGACTCAGGGAAAGACTAAAGACGGATAGGAGAAGAAAAGGGGTAAAGGTGGAGAGAAAAAGCAAAAGGAACGGTGGTCATGAGGTCAAAAGCATGTACAGAAATCGATCTCGCTCGTTGTCCGCCTTCTTTGTCGTCCAGACTCAAAAACAAGACACTGCAGCGCCTTGCATTCCTGAGAGCAGAGCAGATTCACCCAATTTGTTTCCACTCTGAGTGTGTGCCAGTAAAGAATAACCAGTCCCAGCTGTCTTGCTCTTATTCTTTGTTGGGCAAATCTAAGGAGTAGACAAGTAAGAGGTTCCATCAAATACGTGACAGAAGTCCACTATTGTGCAAAACGAGACTTTTTAGTCATGTTCTAACATTATTATGTGTCCCTAAAGCCTCTTTATCATCTATTACATTGGATAGGCACAGCGGTATGGAGTGGATAAAGTACTCAATAGCACATCTTGAAGGCACATTAGAATTAAAGCTACAGACACACAATTGTAGTACCACTGATGAGTATTTAAAATGGTCGAAAAACATTATATTATGGCGGCTAATCTGACACACATGCAGCATTTGAAGGGCGGAAATTCAAGATCCATCAAAGGTGGAAATCCCCCACCCAAAAATTATGCAGCATTCCCTGAGTGATGGAGTGTCTACGAGCATCCACCTCAGTTCACTTTGGAATGGTGGAAGTGTGTGTGTGTGTGTGGGGGGGGGGGGGGGGACAAGGCAAAGGAAGTTCAAAATTAAAAATAAGGGAGGAAAAAAAAATGTTGCGGGAGTGAGCGAGCAGGCGAGGTATGCTCTGCTGGAGGACTGGGAGAGGAAAACCACAGGAAGGAGTGAGATGGAGAAAGAGACGGGTAAATAGCGGCGAGGGAGAGGCCACATCAGGGCGCCATGGACTCTTTCCTGTATGCAGACAGAGAGGGGGTCATCCAGTCTTTGAATGTGCGTTGTGTATAATGCGGGGTGTGCCTCGTGTCGTGTAATGGTATGCATGCGCTAACTAGCTCTGAATGACGCCCCCCCCCCCGCCCCGACATGTGTTTAGGATCTATATGTGTATGTGCGTGAGGGGCTGAATAGCTGGAGAGTGTTTTTCTAGGCGGGAGGGGATCCATAAGAGGGTCTGGGCATTCTGCCACAAACATAGGTCATTGAGGGGAAAAAGTGCTGGAGGAGCTGCTGGAGGTTGGTGGTGGTGTTTGAGGGGCGGGCGGGGGCTCACATGGGGGTTATGAGTCTGTGATGATTTCAGGCTGCATGCATACATATGGTCCTGCATGTGCACGCTTCCACATTGACGTGTGTGTGTGTGTGTGTGTGTGAGGGAAAGACAGAAGTCAATGAGTTTGCATGGAATGTAAAACCACAGTGGTGATGTGGATGGCCTTCATTGCGGTTTAGCCTTTGGCTCATATTATGATCAGGGATACCGCCTCTGATCTTGGAAGCATTATTATTCCCAGTGATAATAATTTTATGTAGATTCAGATGAACATGAGTAGCAAAACCCACTTTTATTCTCTGGCTTGAGTCGTATGGTCCTGTCTCTTTTAGTTCTTTCTTTTTATTTTAATTGGTTTTATTTTTTATACTTTTATTGCTTTGCTTCTTGTTTTTAATATTTTAATATCTATTTTATTATTTTTATTTCATATTTGATCTTTTAGTTTTGGATTAAATTCAATTTGTACCTTTATTTATTGTATTTTATTTTTACTTTTCATTTTACTAGTCTGTGCAGCACTTTGGAAACTCTAACTCTGTTTATAAAATGTGCTATATAAATAAAGTGGATTGGAAGATAATTTTGTCTTAAATACAGTCACTCATGAGGGTGGTAGTGTAATGGTCTGGGGCTGCATGAGTGCTGCACAGGTGAGCTGTGGGTCACATTTTCACAGCAGGTCCAGTGTCTCATAAAAATGAGTACACCCCTCATATTTTGTTAAATTATATCTTCTCAAGGGACAATACAAGGGAAATTAAGCTTTAGAGTAGTCAGTGTACAGCTTGTATATAACAGTATAGATTTGCTATCCTCTGACAATGACTGACACAAAGCTATTCCTGTCTAAATAGCAAACAACATACTATAAGTGAGTAGAAGGATAATGTCTTGCCGATAGTCACGGATGGGAGTGGCAGTGTCACGGTCCGAGGCTGCATGAGTGCTGCACAGGGGAGCTGTGGTTCACGTTTTCACCAAACACAGCAGGTCCAGTGTCTCATAAAAATGATTACACCCCTCACATTTTGTTACAGTATATCTTCTCAAGGGACAATACAATGGAAATTGAGCTTTAGAGTAGTCAGTGTACAGCTTGCATATAACAGTATAGATTTACTATGCTCTGACAATGACTGACACAAAGCTATTCCTGTCACGATTGGGCTTCTCCCCCTCGTGACAGCTCTTAATTTTCCTTTTTTCCTTAGTTCCTGGTTCATGCCCTTATTTTGTAGTCACTTCCTGTGTTGCTCTGTTCTGTTTTCCATTGCTTTCCATTATCTCCCGTGCCTGTTTCCCATTTTCTGTTATGCCTATTTAGTTCAGGTGTGCGCTCCTTTCATTGTTGGGTCATTGTCGTTTTTTGTGTGGACATGCTAGCGTATCTAGCATCTTCATTAAATATATTTTTACCTGCAATCGGGTCCTCATCTCTGCATCCTGGGGTCGAACCGTAAAGCTCTCAAGCCAGAACATGACAATTCCTGTCTAAATAGCAAACAACATACTGTGAGTGAGTAGAAGGATAATGTCTTGCCTACAGTCATGGATGGGAGTGGCAGTGTCACGGTCTGAGGCTGCATGAGTGCTGCCGGAACTGGGGAGCTATTTGAAACACGAATTCCAACTTGTACTGTTACATTCTGGGTTGCGTGACATGTTTTCCAACATGATAGGGAACCCAAACACACTCCCAAGAGTTTGCTAAGGAAGATGAATGGCCCAGTACTGTATGTCTCCCCCAGACCTGAACCCAATTGAGGGCTGTATATTAAAGGAAGGAAAGTGCAGGGTGCCCAGACATCCACCAGGTGTGTCATCATGGAGGAGCGGAAGAGGATTCCGGTAGCAACCCAAGCAGCTTCAGTGAATTCCATGTCCAAGAGGTTCAAGACAGTGTTAGTTAACAATGGTGCTCACACTAAATATTAGCAAGTTACCCTAAAAGTACAGTAAACCTCGGATATATCGGATTCAATTGTTCCCACTGGTTTTGTCCGATATCCGAAATATAAGCGAAATCCGTTATATGCGTATACCGGAAAATGTCAGTTTTACGCATATATCGGATTTATATCCGGTATATGCGTAAATCGGATTTTATCCGTTATAAAAAGGCACTTCCTTGACTATGTTTCCAATGTACCTGGACGCGCAGGCAACGCTGCAAACGCTGCAAATGACGTCGTATAGCGGCCTGTCACGATTCGGCGAATCGGAGCGCCACGATGCGGCCATCCGATATATGCGAGGGAAATTTAATGGAAATGCATTGGAACGGGACTGGAGATTTTGTCCGAAATAGGCGAAATCCGTGATAAAAAATCCGATATATGCAATTAATTTTTATTGGAAATGCATTACAGAAAAATTGGTTATTTTTTATCTGTCCGTTTTTTTCCGATATATCCGAGTCCGATATATCCGAGGTTTACTGTACATTATTTTTAAGGCTCAAAGCCACATGCAAACAACAGCAAAAACAATAGCAAACACCATCAGCGTCAGCTTTGTATATTCAAATATGTTTTTCTTGCTTTTACTCAGGCCGTGGCACAGTACACACATACACACACAACCTTCTTGTGAGAAAATGAACATCCCTAGCACGCTAGCGGTGCCTCACATGGAAAGTTGAGGCCAGGAGCCATGGAGCGTTCGCTCCTGTTAAGTCCAAAACAAGTACACAAATGATGGATTAAATATCTTTTTATACTTAGAAGGAATAATGTGAATCGAATTGCGTCGCTGCAGCTGTTGTGCATTTCCTCACACGGTCACTTCTTTCTCCTGCAGTGTTTTTTTCTCCCTGCAGAGTGTCCCGTGAAGCACATAACTGGCTTTTGAGTCACTCCGCCAAACAAGAATTCCTGCTCTTGAGTCACGGAGCTGCTTTTTTTTTTTTTTTTTTTTTGCTCCAAGCTTTTCCAGAATATCACATGGCTTTGAATGGAAAACTACCATTTAGCCTCTAATGTCAGGAACAGTTAGAACATATTCATGCTGTGAGACTCTAAAGCTCAAAAAGAGAAAAGAATATGTAAACTCACACAAAATGCCAATATTTCTTAGTTAAATAGGATATTTTTTCTTGATATACAATATTATCCCATATCTGTATCATATATATGTTTTTCCCATTAAAAATAGCAGAACTAGACATAGTTTGTTGTTAAAATCAACAAACTATGATTTTAAAAGCTGTGTTAAGTGTTATACAAGTGTAAAAAGAAGCACAACACACACATTTAGCTTATGCAGCTTACTTGATTTTCTAGCTTTGGAGGAACTATCAGAGTAATAACAGATTGGCATCAGAGACGTGAAGTCCTGCTCTTTTGTATCCTGCTCGCAGTTGTTTCTGTCATTTTACTGAGAACACTTGACTAAAAACACTAAATTCATCACACAGTAAATTAACACTCAAAAGGTGTACATGGCAAATGTACAGACATGTACCAATATGATTTTGAAATGAAATAACACTTTTAAAGTTTTCCCATTCCCGTTAATTATGGAGCCGTTGAGTGTTAAGTTGCTGTGTGATGAGTTTAATGTTTTCATAATAGTTAAACCAGTCTTCGTCTTCCTGCAGACACCAAAGACACTATGCTGTCCTCAGACGAGCCGCTGGACCTGAAGCTTCCCTCTGGGAGGACGCACTGTCCCCTCAGACTGGGAAAGAGGACTTCATCTTCCATCTGCGCACCTCTCAGCGCCACACGTCCTCGTCTTATTTACACCACCTTCCCCTCCCCGCCGTCCTCCCCAGGTAAGCCTCAACAAGCACCACCACCACCCTCATCGTCAACATCATCAGCACTATTGTCCATCGTGTCCTCACCAGGACGCGTGATGCCACACCGCACAGATTAGCCATATTAGCGTCCTAATGCAATCATGTCGTCAGTGCATTCACTGTTCTCATCTTGTCCTCCCCCACGTTCTCCGGGTTTGTGAGCGTGTCTCCTAACAAGACAAGCGTGACACTGATTGACTTAAAGAAACCTCAGCAAAAATCACTTATGAGCGTCTGAGTGGACTGAATGACGAGCTCTGTCTCGTTAAATGTGGTCCGACACTATCTAACGACATTAGACAGTGTAACAAAAAATACGGATGTATTGTTGGGAGAATAAAGTTGGAATTTTAAAAGAATACTGTTATTGTATTATGAGAAAAAATCTGAATATTATCAGAATAAAGTTATGTGTTGACATTGTTATGAAAATCAATGAAATATTATGGTAATATTATGAGCAAATAGTCTGAATTTTACGAGAATAATTGTTATCTTATGATAGTAAAACTGTTTTCCATTATCTGAAGGAAAAAAGTTACAATATTAAAGCAATCTTTATATTATGACACTAAAATTGCATATTTATGAGAAAAACAATGTCATATTGTAACAATAATAACATAGCATTACAAAATAAAGTTGTAATATTTCAAGAAAAAGCATATAGTAGCAAAATTATTTATCGTTTTGAATGAGAATAATAACATAGCAATCCAAGAATAAAGTTATAATATTTTGAGAATATTGTAGCAAAATTACAGTATAATAATAACAACGTTGTTACAAAAGTGTGTTATGAAATAAAAGTTGTATTATTGACAAGAAGTATTTCCTATTGTCCAAAGTTGTAATATTGTATAAATATAAAATATTATATTTAGGAAGTCAGGTTTTTATTAGAATATAACAGAAAATTATATTTAAAATAAACAACATACAAATTCTAATACTAGAATTACAAGAATATTGTTGTCAATTTTCAGGAAAAAAGACTAATAATGTAGTATTAAAATAGTAAATATTATTTATATTTTTTCCAACAAAAAGGCTGACCTTTATGAGAATAACCTGGTATTAAGTATAACAGGAAATAGTAGCCTTACTATCAAAAATCAACATAGTGTTATGAGTGTTATCAGTCATATGAGAAAAACAATCATATTACAATATTACAATCAATATTACAACAATAAAGTTACGATAAGGGCTGCACGGCGCAAGTAGTTAGCGCGCAGGCCACACAGCTAGGAGACCCGAGTTCAATTTCACCTCGGAGGACTCCAGTTTCCTCCCACATTCCAAAAACATGCTAGGTTAATCGGCGACTCCAAATTGTCCATAGGTATGAATGTGAGTGTGAATGGTTGTTTGTCTATATGTGCCCTGTGATTGGCTGGCGACCAGTCCAGGGTGTACCCCGCCTCTCGCCCGAAGACAGCTGGGATAGGCTCCAGCACCCCCCGTGACCCTCGTGAGAATTAATGGTAGAAAATGAGTGAACAATAAAGAACAATATGGTATAATGTTGTAAGTATAAAGTAGTAATATTAAGAGACTAAAGTAACACATCTATTCCATCCACTTTAGATTCCCAGTCCCCGTCTCAAGAGCGACCCGGGTCCTGCTTCACGCCCCCAGCCATGGACCTCAGCCTGTCCCCTTCCTCTCGACACGCGTCCTCCCTCTCCCCTTCTCCTTCCTCCCCATCCCCCTTGTCCCCTCCGTCCCCTGTGGAGTCTCCCCACAGCATCAGCAGCATCAGCAGCATCAGCAGCAGCCCTCGACCACACCCTCTCTTACGGGTGAGCCTCGGTTTAAGGCTGTGCATTCATTACAGTGAACACCTCCACAAACAATAATGGCCTCCATGTCTGCGTGTTAGTTAGGGTGCATTATCAGGCCGATATGAGGGAATTATGACGCCATACCGATACATTTGATAACATTAAAAATAGCTTGGATACCTGATAACTGTAAAAAAATGCGACAGTATCTGTAGTATCTGATGATCAAATTCACAACACTCAAATTGTGTAAACACAAATATACAAACATGTGCCGATATGAGTTAAAAAAACAACAACATTTTTCCCATAAGGCACTGCAGCTGAGCAACGCATTCATTGGGGCGCGGCAATGATTTCAACTTCCCTCTGAGCTTTGAGCTCTGGGTCTCTCTGGTGGACAAAATCAGCATTGCAGTTCTAGCCACCATTTTCTACGCTTTCTATGCTCCTCCAATGAAATTGTTTTCTCAAGCGAAATACATTTTGGGAAAACTTTAATATGTTGTTTCTTCCACATTAAACGTGCGTTGATACATGTTTCTATATTTCTGAGGTGTAACGTTTGAGTGTTAAGTTGCTATGTGATGAGTTTAATGTTGTTTGTAAGATACAACCGTGAGTCAGACTATAGTAATTACAATAACAGACGTACAACAGACCAGCGATAAAGTGCTCTAATACACCACAGGGATGCAGAACACAATACATGTTTATATGCTGTTCAAAAATATTCAAAATTGCACTTAAAAAACGCGCGAAACAGTGAAAACTGCAATGTAACGAGGGAACACTGTAACGCAACCCAAAGTCACACTTAAATTGTAACCTTATTTATTTATTCTATTATTATGTAATATCTTGAAAGTGTCATTTTTTTCCCATTCATTTCATCTCTTTTTTTTTGCTATTTTTATATTAAAATTTAGACACTACATCTAAAGATTTAGGCATTTTTTCATGAGAGGCATCTTGCAATTGCACCAAAACGTAACGGTTTCTTTGTGTTCAATCAGTAAGAGCCAATCAAAACAGTGTTCCCATTGTATGTCTAATACACCACAGGGATGCAGAACACAATACATGTTTATATGCTGTTAAAAAATATTCAAAATTGCACTTAAAAAACGCGCAAAACAGTGAATACCTCAATCTAACGAGGGAACACTGTAACACAACTTAAAGTCACACTTAAATTGTAACCTTATTTATTTATTCTATTATTATGTAATATCTTGAAAGTGTCATTTTTTCCCATTCATTTAATCTCTTTTTTTTTTGCTATTTTTATATTAAAATTTAGACACTAAATCTAAAGATTTATTTTTCATTTTCATTAATTTTTTCATGAGAGGCATCTTGCAATTGCACCAAAACGTAACGGTTTCTTTGTGTTCAATCAGTAAGAGCCAATCAAAACTGTGTTCCCATTGTATGTCTAATACACCACAGGGATGCAGAACACAATACATGTTTATATGCTGTTAAAAAATATTCAAAATTGCACTCAAAAAACGTGTAAAACAGTGAAAACTGCAATGTAACGAGGGAACACTGTAACGCAACCCAAAGTCACACTTAAATTGTAACCTTATTTATTTATTCTATTATTATATAATATCTTGAAAGTGTCATTTTTTCCCATTCATTTAATCTCTTTTTTTTTTGCTATTTTTATATTAAAATTTAGACACTAAATCTAAAGATTTATTTTTCATTTTCATTAATTTTTTCATGAGAGGCATCTTGCAATTGCACCAAAATGTAACGGTTTCTTTCTGTTCAATCAGTAAGAGCCAATCAAAACAGTGTTCCCATTGTATGTCCCCGACAGGAAGCACATCATCGTCATAGAGGAATGGAGGGCGATGCTTCACCTCAGCGTTATCCTTTCTATCTTCCCATTGCGAGCCCACCACCGGTGTACAGCTTTCCTTCCTCCTTGCTTATTGGTCAGAAGCGAGAGAAGCAAGTTTCACCCGAGCCCTCACTGGATGCTCAGCTCACCTGCCGCTGGATGAAGGTAAGCCATGCGTGTTGTTATGTGAAGCTACCTGAGCAGAGCATCCACATCTGATAAAGTACATTAGTGTAATATGGATAATATATCTCATTATTAATAATGATTTAATTGCACTGTTACAAAATATCACTTTGGACCCCTCTGGCATAAAATGTCACATGAAGTTCTCACAGTCCCAGTCTTGTCTTGCCTTGCAGTGCCACCTGCTGTTTGAGTCACTGCAAGACCTGGTGGACCACATCAATGACACCCACGTCAAGCCTGAAAAGGATTCTGGTTATTGCTGCAAGTGGGAGGGCTGTGCTCGCAATGGGCGGGGATTCAACGCCAGGTGAGCCCATCCACATCCACCCACTTCCTGTTATGTGAAGGAAATCAAATCTGGTATTTACTCATTTCTCTGCCGCAGGAAAAAAACCCAATAAACAATGCTGTACATGTTATGTTAATATGCATAAGTTAAATCTAAAAATAGATATTGTTCAAAGATAACTGTAAATATATTTTAGTATACTATGACAGAAGTTTGCCACTAATAAAGTTAAATAATAATAATAATAATAATAAAAAAAAATTGTAATAATTAAATTAAATAATTACAAATTTAATTAATTAATTTTAATTCAATAATTTAATTTTAAATTATATAATTTATTATTAATAATTAGTGCTATAATAAATTATTAACTCTGTAAAGGGAATTAAATAATATTGTTTTAATATGTACAGGTAAGGGCCAGAAAATTAGAATATTTTCATAAACTTGATTTATTTCAGTCATTGTGTTCAAAAGGTATAACTTTTACATTATATTTAATCATTGCACACAGACCGATGCATTTCAAATGTTTATTTCTTTAATTTTGATGATTATAGGTGGCAACAAATGAAAATCCGAAATTCCGTGGGTCAGAAAATTAGAATATTACCTAAGGCCAATACAAAAAAAGGATTTTTAGAAATGTTGGCCAACTGAAAAGTATGAACGTGAAAAATATGAGAATGTACAGTACTCAATACTTGGTTGGAGCTCCTTTTGCCTCAATGACTGCATTAATGCGGTGTGGCATGGAGTCGATCAGTTTCTGGCACTGCTCAGGTGTTATGAGAGCCCAGGTTGCTTTGATAGTGGCCTTCAGCTCTTCTGCATTTTTGGGTCTGGCATTCTGCATCTTCCTCTTAACAATACCCCACAGATTTTCGATGGGGCTAAGGTCAGGCGAGTTGGCTGGCCAATTGAGAACAGAAATATCATGGTCCTTAAACCAGGCACTGGTAGATTTGGCGCTGTGTGCAGGCGCCAAGTCCTGTTGGAACGTAAAATCCCCATCTCCATAAAGCAGGTCAGCAGCAGGAAGCATGAAGTGCTCTAAAACTTGCTGGTAGACAGCTGCGTTGACGTTGGATCTCAGGAAACAGAGTGGACCGACACCAGCAGATGACATGGCACCCCAAACCATCACTGATGGTGGAAACTTCACACTAGACTTCAAGCAACGTGGATCCTGTGCCTCTCCTCTCTTCATCCAGACTCTGGGACCTCGATTTCCAAAGGAAATGCTAAATTTGCTTTCATCAGAAAACATAACTTTGGACCACTCAGCAGCAGTCCAGCTCTTTTTTTCCTTAGCCCAGGTGAGACGCTTTTCGCGCTGTTTCTTGTTCAAAAGAGGCTTGACACGAGGTATGCGGCAGTTGAAACCCATGTCTTTCATGCGTCTCTTGGTGGTGGATCTTGAAGCACTGACTCCTGCAGCAGTCCAGTCCTTGTGAATCTCCCCCACATTTTTGAATGGGTTTTTTTTCACAATCTTCACCAGGGCGCGGTGATTCCTATCGCTTGTACACTTTTTCCTACCACAGTTTTTCCTTCCCTTTGCCTCTCCATTAATGTGTTTGGACACAGAGGTTTGAGAACAGCCAACCTTTTCAGCAATAACCTTTTGAGTCTTGCCCTCCTTGTGCAATGTGTCAATGGTTGCCTTTTGGACAGCTGTCAAATCTGAAGTCTTCCCCATGTTTGTGTAAGCTTCAGAACTGGACTGAGAGACCATTTAAAGCCCTTTGCAGGACACCAGGTGTCTTCAAAATTGAACCCTTTCACAATATTCTAATTTTCTGACCCACGGAATTTCGGATTTTCATTTGTTGCCACCTATAATCATCAAAATTAATGAAATAAACATTTGAAATGCATCAGTCTATGTGCAATGATTAAATATAATGTAAAAGTTATACCTTTTGAACACAATGACTGAAATAAATCAAGTTTATGAAAATATTCTAATTTTCTGGCCCTTACCTGTATGTGTTATTTTGTGACTTTGTATTTTTTTTGTTTATTTCTGAAATCTAAAACAAGTCTTAATCATAAGAAAATTACAAATATACAAAACATGAATGCATTACATTATGTATGCTATTATATTTTGTTATTTGTAAATTATTGTATTATTATTTCTATTTTTTTTGTAGGAAAAAGATGACATTTGAATGCTACCAAAACTGATAAACTAAATTCATAATAAAATAAATGGAAGCACTGCCTCCATTGGGTGCCAATGGGTTAAATTTATATTATTGAATCAGTTATTAATTTATTATTATTTTATGATCGTTTTTGTTCAGTAAATTCAAAGAATCCAAAACTTGACTTTTGTAATATTGGCACAATATAAACAACACAAAAAATGGTAATGGTTTGTGTGCACACTTTTGCGGTTAAAATTTCCCTTCAATTCATCACCTTCTTCACGCTTTTCAATGTATGTACAATGTATACAATGTATGTATTTCTATGGAAAAGATGCAAGCCGAGTTTGTGCACCAAACGTGCTCTTTTCTATTGTGGAGTTGCATCATCACCTCTTTCACTATCACTACATCTTTTTTGACCGAGGGGTTGGGTTGAAAATAAACCCTACAAATACATCTTTGGTTGCGAGGGAGTTAAAGTGAGTTAAGTATACCTAATTTGCATATGTAATGTTTTTCCCAGGTATAAAATGCTGATCCATATCCGCACACACACCAACGAGAAGCCCCATCATTGTCCCACCTGTAACAAGAGTTTCTCCCGCCTGGAGAACCTGAAGATCCATACCCGGTCTCACACAGGTCAGGACTAAAGTACTGTAATGTTTACATCTAATTATCTAATCAATGTGCATGTTGACGCAAACTGCTATTTTCCTGCTTGCTTTAGTGTACAACCATTTTTTATTTTTATATTTCATATTGCTTCATTTGCCTTGTAGAAAAGGTGAAGGAGGAATAAAAGGTACTGGCACAGCCCCGGGTAATCATTTACAGCACTACAAATAATAAACCTTTCATGGCGCTATTGCGTCATATTGGTCAATGCCTCCCACAGGCTTCAGATAACACCTATAAAGTTCTTGGTTGAGCGACGTGATGTGTCTCTTGTTAATGTTTAATCTTAATATTTCATATGAAAAGTCCGACACGTCATGAAAGCAAATATAGTAACATCGGACAAATCATCGACGGATAATGCAGTCAGCTGATCGGTCAATGGAAAATCAGAAAGAAAATTGTGAAAATGCAAAATATATTCTTAAAAATAACTGCGGAACTGGTATTTTCCAGGACGCTCTAATTTGACAAGGCAAATACCGTACCATTTACGAGTACTTTTGCTAATATTTACATAGCTGACACAGTTATAGCCTACACACCCCACGATGCAAATAAAAGGCAAACCAGGGTTTACCATTCCAAACGGTTGCATGGAAAACTGCTTTGCTACACATTTTTTTAATAAATACATTTCCATAAGTCAGACATTTTATTTTTCTATGCTGACAAATAGAAAGCTAATTCAATGCAGAATGCAGTGCACTCAGATGCGAGGCAGTGCAATAAGCAGAAAAGAGTGTTCTGTGTTCTATTTGCTTAGGAAACGTGCAAATTCTGCCATTTTTACTGAACTGACAGGAAGTACCGGGAGTAAAAAAGCCAAAAACATAAGGAACTCTTCCAGTGTTAACTGGTGTGAGCGTCTTATTTTCTATTATGTCTACTATACTGAGTAATAGAAGTGTAAAGGTCGGTAGTGGGCTCTAATAGTGTTAGAAACCGTATTTACTCTACAGTGTCTTCAACCGGTCGGGTCTGGAACCAACTGGAATGACTGTGTATATCGTTATGGGACACATTCATTCATTTTCTACCGTTTTTCCTCACGAGGGTCGCGGGGCGTGTCTTTATCGTTGGGCGAGAGGCGGGGTACACCCTGGACTGGTCGCCAGCCAATCACAGGGCACATATAGACAAACAACCATTCACACTCACATTCATACCTATGGACAATTTGGAGTCGCCAATTAACCTAGCATGTTTTTTTTGGAATGTGGGAGGAAACCGGAGTACCCGGAGAAAACCCACGCATGCACGGGGAGAACATGCAAACTCCACACAGAGATGGCCGAGGGTGGAATTGAACCCTGGTCTCCTAGCTGTGAGGTCTGTGCGCTAACCACTCGACCGCCGTGCCGCCCGTTATGGGACACAGTCGTGTGAAAATAAGCATCTCGGTCGATCCAAGCCACTCCACAACTTTCTTTTAAGCCCTTTCTTGGTGGATTTACTGAGACTCATCCATACGATGGTGCAGTAAGCAGCCGTAAACCATAACATCTCCAACTCCATCCTTCACAGATGCTACGAATTGATCAAGTCTTTGGTTCATGCTAAACATATCCTCTGGGACTGCGTCCAAATAATTCTGTTCTAAATGGTAATGGTAATGGTTTAATTTCATTTGAACATTCATCAGATTACAATTGAATGCATCACATAATCAGTTCACAGTTCCACATGTCCAAAAGGAGTAGGAAGAAGCAAAGCTTATTAAATCCTACCCCTCCATCTGGTACTTTTACAATCAGTAACTGTTACATTTGTTCACTTCCTGCTTTCATAATATGGTTTAAGTTTTTTTTTTTGTCACGTACCGAAGTACGAGGTGATATGACCATCCAATGACATAATGGGTACCATAGTAAGTGTCAATATAGTGATATATATAGCACATCATGACTGGTTCAAGACTCTTCATCCTTGTATTTAGCAAACATCAACTGCTTGTATTGTTTCTTGAATTGGCTCATCGTTGTGCATTGTTTGATTTCCTTACTCAATCCATTCCATAGTTTGATTCCACATACTGAAATGCTATGGCTTTTTAACGTAGTCCTAGCATATAAGTGTTTCAAATGTACTTCTTCCCTGAGATCATATTTCTCCTCTCTTGTAGAGAAGTATTGGATGACATTATTAGGTAATTGGTTATTTTTAGCCTTATGCATTATTTTAGCTGTTTGAAGATTAACTATATCAGCAAGTTTAAGTATTTGTGATTTTAGAAAATTTAGTCTGTCCAAAGTACAAAGATCTTACCCTGGTGATACCACTTCCTTCACAACGAAGAGCAAATCAAAGTCCTTGAAGAACTCCGCCTACCATGAATTGCCCTGGAACAATGTTTATCACTTGATACGGTCCAGGGGGAACATTGTAGGAATAAAATGAAAAACTAAACTAAACAGCAAACACTGTTTGTTTGAGGTCCCTTCCCGACAGGGTAGTTTTTCCTTGCCTTTGCCAAAGCGCCATTGCTCCTTTTCTCGCTTTCTACTTTATGTGTATCACATGGCAACCTGTCAACAAAGATGCCTGACCAGGTTTTTCTTGACACCAAAGTGCTTGTCCATATTCTCTCTGTCCAACTAAAACCAAACAATTGAGACAAACTCAAGGCTTTTCCTCGTCTCCATCGCCCAGAGATACATTGAGATGTTGATTGATTGTAGTTTTCCTGTGTACTAAGTGTATCTGATTGTCCTCCACCAGGAGAGAAACCCTACATTTGCCCGTACGAGGGCTGCAGCAAGCGATACTCCAACTCCAGCGACCGCTTCAAGCACACCCGCACACACTACGTGGATAAACCCTACTGCTGCAAGATGGCAGGCTGCCTGAAGCGCTACACTGATCCCAGCTCGCTACGCAAACACATCAAAGCCCACGGCCACTTTGTGAGTCAAGAGCAGAGCGCCCCCAGCAGGCCGGGGCTGGGGGGTCCTCATGGTGCTCAAGGTGCTGTGGACCTTCCCTCCACAGGGAGAGGGCAGGTTACTCTCCCAGGGGCGGCCGCGGCAGCTCTCCTGGGGGGCCTGGGGACTTCGCTGCCTCTATCGGCACTCTGCCACCCTCGAGCCCCGCTCTTCTCCGTGGGAGGAAGAGGAGCTCTGGGCCCACTCGGACTCGCTGACTCGCCTCTTTTTCACTTTGGACTTTCGGCGGCGTCCATAATGAGTTTGGGGTCTTTGGGAAGGGTGGGGCACATGGGAAGCCAGGGGGCAGAGGGTGAAGATGATGAGGGAGGGCCCGAGAGGGAAAGAGAGGGGGAGATCTTGAACCTGTCTGCAGTGGTGGGGTCAGGACGGAGGGATCCCCTGTCTTGGGTGGTTGTTCCACCCAGGGCGCTTCTGCTTAAACCAGCTGTGGTCAGCTAGGGGGAGGGGGAGGGCATCAGGGATGGTCTTACGTGGTATTTTTGATACAGTCGTCCCTCACTACATTGCAGTTCGAATATCACTCTCTCACTTTTAAAAAAATAGTAAATGGTTGCTTTTTTGTAGTTGACTAAGTCCCATTATGAGTCACAAATACTCAAACACAAACTCTATGTAGTATTCTGGTTACTAGGTACCAGTAGTGACACCAACATGAAATACATGGAGTCAGCCACGGCAATTCCAACATGACAAAAGTGAAAAAAGTTCTCCTCCTATTCCATGTGGAAGTGGTAAATTTCTTCTTTTTGGTCCGGTAGCTTGTGCATTAGCAATGTAGTGTAAACAAAGAATAATAGGACTGTAATGGTGGCCAGGGACGACTGTACTTTTATTTTCAACCCACGGGGGGCAGTAATGATCATCCCAAGTATTAATTCAATATCAGTTGGCATTGAATTGCCCAAAAGCTTTTCACCTCTTGCAATTTTTTATTGTAAAGTGTGACAAATGCTAGTGGTTAAAGTCATAAATGACAATTGAGTAAGTCATCAATGGTAAATTTGTGATGTTTGCTGAAGATGTATGTATCCGAATAGCCTTTGTCAGGGGTCAAAGTGCACAGCAAAGAGACAAACAACACACGCCAGTCAGTTGTTGCAGTTGAGGTGTTAAAATTTGCACTTTAGAAACAAAAATCTCCTTGATTTTGTCTCCTATGCACATGCATGCGTCGCAGCAGACAATCAAAAATCAGTTGGAGCTCTGACGTCAGGTTTTATATTGTTTGACAAACCCCACACATGCTTTCACTCACATATATTCTTCTTTTTTTTTTTTTTTACTATCCGTAAAGGAATATGGGAGAAAAAGCACAACTGGGTGCAACAATGACAATAATTTAACGTATAACATCAATGATTGAACTGTAGTAGACTTTTAGGTAAGTCTTTCTATCAGGAATAACAAGTATATAAAAATGCTTTCAACAGAGGTTGTGATCCAGCAATAAATGGGCAAAAGTATCAGTACACACCTGGTTAGTCTCATCTTGGCAAGACATTTTATATGCGTGGATGAGTTTGGTGTGGAAGAACATTTTTAGTGTCGCTCGGGTCCAAAATCAATTACCTCTGATCTCAAAAATGCACATAATGCACAAAAACAGTTCATCTATTTTTATTTCCTGTTGGTGTCACAGCCAGGTGTCCCAATACATTTGTCCATATTGTGTATTCATGTGAGCTTAAAGGTCCCCTATTATGCCAAATGGACGTTAATGATATGCAGTAGAATGTTCCACTTTTGAGAAATGCTCGCTTCGGAAGTTCCGTGTTTTCATGTAATGTTAGCATTGTAGCGCACAAAGCTATGCTAATGTTGCTAATAATAGTGTACAGTTGTCCCTCACCACGTTGTGCTTTAAATTCTGCGGCATCATGTTTTTTTTGTTGAATCCAACCTATTATTAGTAAAAAGCTAAACTAAAAAAAAGCACATTGAAGCAAATGTTAAATATATTTTGGCTAAATTAAGCATTATCAAGCATGAAAATAGCCAAATTAAGTAAAATACAAACACAAGGAATTAAGAAGCAGCGTCAAAATATTGAATATAATATTCAACATTGACCACCAGGTGTCAGTAATTGGCCGGTGAGACAAACACCAGACTAGATCGCCACAACGACAGGCATTTATTGCAGGTTAAAATTATCTCAAAACAGGCATAACAATCCTAATAACAACAACACTAGCTACTATTGCGGCCATAATGTAGATAAAACTAAACTCTGAACCCACAACTATCACTTCCTGTCCACACCACCATAAAGCATTTATTGCAACACACACAAAAATAGCATATGTTCTTTGATTATGTTTACTATATAGGGAAATACAAAGGAAAGGTGATTATATGGGTGTTATTCATGTGTAGAGGCCTACTTAGAAGATCGTGAGGAGGTTTTTAGGGTCTTAAACTACAAAAATATTTTAGTTGCTAAAAGAACTTATCACGGTCAAGTCTGAACCCAGCTAATCATAATAAATAAGGTATTACTGTATATGTAAAAAGTACACTATCGTGACAACTCAGTGTAATATGGGATCTTTAAGAAGATGACTATGAAGTCTCTTTTTGGGACTCAAACCCTTCATTCTAATCATTACTTGAGCCGCTGTTGACAGTGTGACGTTTAAAGTCGCAGTACCAAAAAAGACATCCGTTTTTTTTTCACCATGCTACTTTACATGTTGCTTATCCACAGACAAAGATCTCCTCAAGATCTGCCTTATATCCTCCTGCAGGTTTGATGAAGGAGCACGAGAAGAAGTTGCGTGTTCCGACAGGTCGGCAAACGGGCGGCGCCGGCATGACTAGCGTGAGCGAATACAGACTTGTTTCAGATTATTGTTATTTTTTTTTTCTTTTTATGTGAAGGTTACACAAGAGTAAGGTATTTGGTCCAAAACCAAATCCACTCTTGGCTGCTTTCACGTTGCTGACAGTGGCCAACATGAGGCCTGTTATATATCTGTTGTTATATCTCTATCGCTATCTCAAAAATGTCAATCACTTATCTCAACAAGTGCCTTGTGTTTCAAACCAAGTGTGTGTATCGTGTGTATCATTATTTTTTAAAAAGTGTACTTTTTTATTCTTTCAATTGTGGGAACTGAAATAGTAATACCAAACAGACAACAGATGTGATTTTTGCATCAGGACCATTGTGACATTTTGGACGATGACGTACTGTCAATAAAACATTAAATATGGATTGTTTCTTGTGTTTTTCATGATATATAGGAAGAATGTCTTATTTTTAAGCTACTGCGGTAAATACAAATAGGCGTTTATCGTTACGTCACAACGCTTGTAGTGTAAACACGTTAGTTGTTGAGCAGATTCATTGTCATTGTAACATTTAAACAGCTAGTAATGACCAAAATACATACACATGATAATGTTTCTTGCTAGCCTCGTTTATCATTCATTCATTCATTTTCTACCGCTTTTCCTCAAGAGGGTTGCGGGGGGTGCTGGAGTCTATCCCAGCTGTCTTCGGGCGAGAGGCGGGGTACACCCTGGACTGGTGGCCAGCCAATCACAGGACACATATAGACAAACAACCATTCACACTCACATTCATACCTATGGACAATTTGGAGTCACCAATTAACCTAGCATGTTTTTGGAATGTGGGAGGAAACCGGAGTACCCGGAGAAAACCCACGCATGCACGGGGAGAACATGCTGTCTGGAAAACAAAAACAGCCAGTGTCCACTATCAAATGTCCAATTAAATCAGTGTACGCTTTAATGCATCATCACAGCATGTACGTATATCAACGATGCAACATTGTTAGATTTTTTTTTTTATTTTATTTTAGACAGCTTCATACTCAAAATAGGTGTATCCCAATGACAGCATTGTAAGCTAGCTCATATTAAGTCATTTTCTCATTTTATAATGTGCATTAAAGGGAAAGGATTGTGAATGATGGGCAAAATTTCCCCTTAAAGGCATACCCTTAAAATAGATGATACTCTGTAATCACTGACAGAAAAATTCATTCATTCATTCATTAATTTTCTACCTCTTATCCTCACGAGGGTCGCGGGGGCTTAGGGCGAGAGGCGGGGTACACCCTGGACTGGTGGCCAGCCAATCACAGGGCACATATAGACAAACAACCATTCACACTCACATTCATACCTATGGACAATTTGGAGTTGCTAATTAACCTAGCATGTTTTTGGAATGTGGGAGGAAACTGTAGTACCCGGAGAATTGAGCCTGGGTCTCCTAGCTGTGAGGCCTGCGTGCTAACCTACTCATACACCCTGCAGCCGCAAAAAAATAATGAGCTATAATAAGCATATTTTTGGACTAATAATATGTCATATTAACCATGAAACAACATGATTTAGTCATTAATATATCTTGAAAAATGCATTTTTTTACATATACACATAATGGATTCCATATATCGGACAGGAGGTCATACAGTAAACCTAGCTACGTGAGCAGTGCTAACATTATGGTCACAATGTTAAAAACAACATCATGCTAGGTTATCCTATTTGCTAAAGAAATTTGGAGTCGCCAATTAACCTAGCATGTTTTTGGAATGTGGGAGTAACCGAAGAAAACCCACGCATGCAAGGAGAGAACATGCAAACTCCACACAGAGATGGCCCAGAGTGGGATTGAACTGCGGTCTCCTCGCTGTGAGGTCTGCATGCTAACCACTCGACCGCCGTGCAGCACGTTTTTTTTTGTTTTAACACCAAGGATATCGGTGCTTTTAAAAATGGCGCTCAGCCCAATTTGTGTGTCCTCTATTGGCTTTCATTTCAATGCAGACCTACCAACATGTACCAATTTATAGTACTCAACATGCACTTTGTCTCTTGAATATGCTTGTATGCTCTCCATTTTCCTAGTTTCATTTTTAAGTTCCGTCTATACAGTACAGCTAAACGAATATATGTTATCAGTTTCTCTAGTATTTCATATTTCTGTCCGTTAGTGGGGGCATGACAGAAAATAATTAAGAAGCACTGGACTGGATGTATTGTATTGTATTACCTTTTAAAATGTATATTTGTATCCATAGAGTATATATGCCACTACAACAAGTGATACAGGGTCACCGTGGCAACAGTAGAGAACGCTTTATCAACTCAACTCCAGTGGATTTTCTCGAGTTGACTTCACACCTCAACTGTCTACTTTGACTTGGCAGAAACTACAAATGTAATGTAGCCTTTGGGCGAGTTCTGGCATATTTACATGCAAATGTTCATGAATATGCAGCGTTCATTTTAAAATAAATAAATACAGGAGCTTGTCAGGTTGGTTTGATGACAAGGGATGTCACAAGACACCTAACGCACAAGACGAGATAAGACACAACTATGACTGGACTAACTGACATGACTGTGGGGGTGTTATTTCATTTTGTGAGGGCTCTAATGTTGAAATTTATTTAGAGGATTGTAAATAGATTTTCTGTGGTCTAACTATGAAAATATCCCGCTTATAAATAAGAACTGGTACTCTGTGGAAATTAATTTTTCATGGTCGAGTCTGAACCCAATAAACCGCGATAAAAAGTGATTACTCGATATTCTCACAAATAAACACAAATAATTTAAATTCTTCAAATAGCTTCTTTCTTGAGTGTGTTTTTTAAATTTGGTTTATGTGTTTTTTTCCTGGTTAAGTTTGACTCAGTTTGATAGCTATTAGAAGCCTTTTTTGTTTCCCAACATTTTTTTCCGATGACTTCTGATTACAAAAACAATTTCAGCATCATTGTGTCAGTAGAAGAAACAATAATGATCAAAAAAGCTGAAATTTTCACTATGTTTGTATAAAAACTTTCTTAATTGATATGTAATTGGTGTAGTAATTGACACTCACCAGCAGGGGCAGTGTGGCGACTCGCCTGGCTTCCGACGCTTTACGTCAGTTAGTCCGCTTCACGAACTTCCTCTTTCTGCTAAGCAAGATGAAGGACATGCGTGAAAGTTGGCTGTGTCTCATTAATATCTCTGGTGTTTCTTCACACTGTGTATCAAAGCCTAGGTCAGGGGTGGGCAAACTATGGTGCATGGGCCACATCCGGCCCGCCAAGTGTTTAAATATGGCCCGCCATTTTTTTTTTCAAAAGTATTTCATTGAATCTTAACATACAACCTGGCATCATGGCTTGAGCCAACCTTTGATGGTTTAGGTAGCTTTTTTTTTTTTTTATCAATTTGGTTATTTGTTGTGGTCTGCGGTTTACAAAGTGCTCCTGAAAAAAGGGACACAAGCACATATAGCAGGTTGCTAGGTGGACTGTTAGAATTCATTCATTCATTTTCTACCGCTTTTCCTCACAAGGGTCGTGGAGGGTGTTGGAGCCTATCCCAGCTGTCTTCGGGCGAGAGGCGGGGTACACCCTGGACTGGTGGCCAGCCAATTACAGGGCACATATAGACAAACAACCATTCACACTCACATTCATACCTATGTTTTTGGAATGTGGGAGGAAACTGGAATACCCAGAGTAAACCCACGCATGCACGGGGAGAACATGCAAACTCCACACAGAGATGGCCGAGGGTGGGATTGAACTCGGGTCTCCTAGCTGTGAGGTCTGCGTGCTAACCACTTGACCGACGTGCAGCCCCGCAGCTCACACAATTGAAATATAAAAATGTTATAAAATGTTTGAATGTACAATGATGATGCTGTTATTAATATACGAAGAAATGTTTAATAAACGTCCTCTTTCTGCTAAGCAAAATGAATGACAAACGTGAAGATGGCTGGTTCTCATTAATAACTGTCTAATGGTGCCAGCCCGTACCTGCAACATGTCGCCATCTATTCAACGAGAGAAGAGTACTTTGCTTGGGAACAATTTCTGTGCTCTTTAACTTCCCCCATGCGGCAGTAAAGATAAGGGTGTGTTACTGTGGTTACTGTGTATAATAAAAGCTGACTAAAGGTCCATATGCCTCAGGTGACCAATCCAAGTCTCCATAATGACAATAAGACTGAAGGTTCTTAGAAGTTAAAACTCATCTGCTGTGCATTTCCCCTTAATAAATGCATCTATTGTGTGTATTGTATGACGGTGCTATCATGGTTTTGATATTACTTTTGGTAATGTCTGCCGATTGCCTCGAAATTTCCAAGTCTAACTTTTTTATATCTGACTGCTGTGCCCCACCCCGCTTTTACTCATGTTTTAACTGTGTATTAATCAATGAATGTTGTATTTTGGTGTGTCTTCTATTCTGTTTACTTGCTTTATTCAACTTTGTTCTTCTGTAAAGTGTCTTTGAGTATTTTGAAAAGCGCTATACAAATAAAATGTATTATTAGTATTATTAAATAAAGCAGTAATTTGAAGTTGTTAAAACTGAAAATAACTATGTTTAGACAACTCATGTGTAGTTTCACCTTGAGTGTAGTTTAAGCAAGATCATGAGTTAAGTAGACAAGTTACATTAGTTAAGTTGACTATATAATCTAAGTTCAGATAACTTAAAGGTCTTAGTTATGTTCATAAAGCAGTACTCTTTAAAAAAAAGTTAACCTTACACGGCTGTGTGTTCACATTACTAGGAAAATCATAGGAAACCCATAATATTGTGAATATTGTTTCGATGATGTGAGGACTAAATGGAACAAAAATGAAATATAAAAAATATAAATATAAAATATAAACTATAAATATATATATATATATATATAAATAAAGAAATATATATATAAATGAATATATTTAAAAAATCTGAAAATAATTAAATGTGTCATGAATTAAATCAATAAATATATCTTTAAATAATTACATGAAATGTGTCCAACAAATTTAGTGATTCTATTTTTGATTTTAGTAATTTGTGTCCAAATGAAAGAAACACTCTTTGAATAAAGGTCAAAAGTGTTCTTTAGTTGCTGAGGGTCATCCAAGTTCTCGGCGTAAATAAGCCCAAATACAACTTCAAAATGTGCATCGCATTGGGAAGATTTTCAAGGTCATCACCACTTTACCTTCCAAAATGACAGCAGGAACTGAAGCCACGAGATGCAGTAAGTCAGGATAGGATGGAGTACCTTCAGGAATTTTAGTCAGGATAGGTGCCCGACAGGTCCGCGTCATCACAGTCCTAACGATGTCAACAACCACAATTACATCAGAAGAAAACACAAAAAAATTACTATAAAAGTAGAAATAAGTCAAAACAAAATAAGCTGCATTAGAGATTGGGCATCCTGTGGTGTGGAATTAAATAATCAGGACTGAAAAGTACTTACAGTGCAAGAAGGCTGTGCTATGCTCTTGAAGGGTGACAGGAAGACTATGGAGGACTGTTGTTGGCTTCGCAGTAACATCTGTACTCTGAAAAATAATATCAAACACATATCAGTCATAAATTATATGTACACAGTTCCATTTCATTATTTTTGTCAATGGACATAAAAAACTGTAATGTATGAGAAACTTGATCCTGGTACAAGTCCTTGCAGGTAGTTCTTAAGTTTTTGGCCGGCATGTCTTCTTCTTTCTCTTTGGGTTTTTCCCTTCAGGGGTCGCCACAGCAAATCAATCTCCTCCATCCAACCATGTCCTCCGCATCTGTCTCTCTCACACCAACTACCCTCATGTCCTCCTTCACTACATCCATAAACCTTCTACTAATATAGTCACCATCTCTCCTCTGGACATGTTCGAACCATCTCAATCTGGCCTCTCTGACTTTATCTCCAAAGCCTCTAACATGTAATTTCCCTCTGATGTATTTGTTTGTGATCCTATCCATCCTGGTCACTCCCAACCTCAGCATCCTCATCTCTGTTACCTCCAGTTCTGCTTCCTGTCTTTTTTTCCTCAGTGGTACTCTCGCTAGACCAGAGGTAGGGAACCTAATCAACAACTTTCTTATGCATTTTAATTCGTCCATCTCTTTTCTACTGCAATACGGAAAACCATATCCATCTTTCCTGATGATATTTTCCAGGTCAAACACCAAAACTCGATTATTACTGGGTAATGCGGTAGTCTACCTCGGTCATTGAGATGTCAACATGTAAATATAAACTTTCCTCCTTTAGTCAAATAGTCACCTAGCTAAAGCTGCAGAACCAAGCCTTCTGACGAAGATGGCCAAAAGAATGAAATATACTGAGTATAGTGCAAAATAATGCAGCAGCAGAAGTTGTATTAATGGCAGCAAGTATTTGATTTATTATTAGACACTGCGCTGCTCACGAAAGTGTGCTGGCCACACCCCATTGGCGTGGGGTAGTGTGCCTGGTCTACATAATTAGAGCCCATTATATCTAAAACTGTTGGTCTTACATAAAAATGCACACATTTTATTGCATTCAAAATGTATATGGCTCTCACAGATACACATTTTAAAATATCTGGCCTTCATGGCTCTCTTAGCCAAAAAGGTTCCCGACACCTGCTCTAGACCAAACAACGACCCTAATGAGGATAAGCGGCATAAATAATGGATAGATGGATATCTTAACATTAGTGTATCTATAATAGAGAATATGAAAGTCCATACTTTTTAACTTCCATGATGGTGCAGTGTGTATAGGTTAAGTTGTGTGTCACATATTTGTTGGCTTGTGTTTGTTTGGCACCACGGGTGAGGAAGTATAGTCACTGCATGTAAAAAGATACTTAAACCATTAAAAGGTTGTCTCAAATTGACTGACTGACTACACTCAATTCATGTTGTCAGCTTGTATGTTAAAGTTGGGGGGAAAAATCAAACTTACAGAGGTTTTACTGCATATTTACTGTCCACATAAAATCATATATGACATAAATGATCAACCTATGATAGAAATGTATATTTGTATGTGTTGTTTTTCAGTGGATATCAGGATAATATGACCACAACATGAAATTCAAGAGACTAACGTGAAACGCCATTTCTTCATTGTGATTGGTTCATTAGGAGCCAATCATTAACCAGAAGTGCCGACATCCTTCAAAATACAGTTTTTATTCATTCAGAGATGCAAATACTCTATGTCATGTCCTCTAGCACAACTTTTTTTTAAGTTTGACAAAATATTAAAGATGAATAAAAAAAATTATGCTTACTTTTCAGTTTTGAAAACATCTAGCAGTCGTGTGTGTGTGTGTGTGTGTGTGTGTGTGGTGATGACGTGACTGAGAAGTCACTTCACACGAACTGTGACTTTGTAGCACACCTGGCTTCCACTGAAGGACAGAGGACAACTTTAAGGGTGGACGTTCTGGAGGACAAGCATGGAGGACCGGGAGGGGAAAGGTCCAAGTGGGAATAATGGATTAAGGTATATAACTTGATTATTTTCTTCCTTCCACTTACTTACAGTACATCGTATCAGAATTTCCTGGCAGCTTTCCTTGAAAGTTAATTTATAGCAGCAAGACAACACAATGTTATTCAAACGAGTTTCGGAGGATATTCCAAGTCTGACTATTCACTCAAAGTGAATAACTGAACAATTTGTCGTTTTCTTAACTTTTTTTCCCTGTGTGAAAAGCGGCACCTGTTCTGTCGCTGTGGAAAAAAGTGAACGATTCGAAAAATTACGACCGATACTGCTATCAACGTTCGTATTGTATTATTTTACCACATGTCATGGAAATGGGGGTTTTTGAGGCATGATCTATTAAAGAAATACCATTTTCAAACGGCTGCTTCATGTGCACGTGCAGGCACGGGAGCCAGCCGCACCCTTTTATCGGGACTACTGTCATGATAAAATTTTTTTAATTTGAACTGTATTATAAATGTATATTTTGTATATTTTTAAGTAAAAAAATGGCTGAATATGCACATTTTCTGATCAAATACAAGGCTGAGTGCACGAGACATGCCTGTCTGTTGGATTATGGCACGTGCCAGTGACATGGTCATGGGTGTCATTAAGAAAAACAACTAATAACATTCATTCATTCATTTATTCATTTTCTACCGCTTTTCCTCACAAGGGTCGCGGCGGACTGGTACACCCTGGACTGGTGGCCAGCCAATCACAGGGCACATATAGACAAACAACCATTCACACTCACATTCATACCTATGGACAATTTGGAGTCGCTAATTAACCTAGCATGTTTTTGGAATGTGGGAGGAAACCGGAGTACCCGGAGAAAACCCACGCATGCACGGGGAGAACATGCAAACTCCACATAGAGATGGCCGAGGGTGGAATTGAACCCTGGTCTCCTAGCTGTGAGGTCTGTGCGCTAACCACTCGACTATTACTTGTCCATTGTAGCAGGCTGTACGGCGGACATGTGGTTAGCGCGTAGGCCTCACAGCTAGGAGATCCGAGTTCAATTCCACCCTGGCCATTTCTGTGTGGAGTTTTCTCAGGCTCCCACATTCCAAAAACATGCTAGGTTAATTGGCGACTCCAAATTGTCCATAGGTATGAATGTGAGTGTGAATGGTTGTTTGTCTATATGTGCCCTGTGATTGGCTGGTCACCAGTCCAGGGTGTACTGCGCCTCTCGCCAGAAGATAGCTGGGATAGGCTCCAGGGGTAGAAAATGAATGAATGAATGTCCATTGTAGCAAGGGATGACTGTATTGTTGTATGTTGTTATTATTATTATTATTATTATTTTTCTGTCAGTGATTACAGAGTATCATCTATTTTTGCCTTTAAAGGGGAAATTTTGCCCATCATTCACAATCCTTTCCCTTTAATGCGCATTATAAAATGAGAAAATGAGTTAATATGAGCTAGCTTACAATGCTGTCATTGGGATAAACCTATTTCTTTTTTTTTTTTTTTACACATTCAGAAGACATTCATTGCAACACACACAAGTTAAACTGTGACACATCCGATATCATCATAATTGGTCGAAAATCTACAACTTTTCCCCTCATAAATTCCCTTTCTCTCTCACCTCACGTCCAAAAGATGTAATATTATTGCAAACGTTGATATAAAATCTGAGAAGTTTGGCAAGAGACAGTATGCACATCCTCTATAATAGTAGCATTTTAGGGCATTTCCTAAAAGCTATGGTAGCTAATTCTCAAGATACCTCTGACCTCAATTTCAAACAAATCTTAATAGATTACGCACCATCAGTGAGAACATAGAAACCAGTGAGAGATGATTCCACTTCCACGGGGATACACCTATTTCAAGTACGAAGCTGTCTAAAATAAAAAAAAAAACCTCTAACAATATTGCATCGTTGATATACGTACATGCTGGGATGATGCATTAGAGTACACTGATTTAATTGGACATTTGATTGTTTTTGTTTTCCAGACAGCTCACAACGAGTCCTCATCATGTTCCTCCAAAAAAGATTCAGTCCTGGTTCCGGTTCCTGCTCCTGCTGTGTGTGGCAATATTTTTCCTGTGTTACATCCATTCCATGCAATTTCCATCCTGGTGGGAGAACTCTTTCCTCCGTGAGCACTACCAGAGGTTCATGAATCACACCTATCAGGCCAAACTCCCTCCTTCTTACCAGGTCCACCCAAAGCATCTATTTAAAGTAAACGAGGAAGTACCTAAGACCACCGTAGCCCCGGTAATAGCGGAGCTTCAGTACCACCAGGCCTACCCTCGGAACTATCGTTTCATTATTGATGTTGCCGACGTGTGCAAGAACAACACGCCTTTTCTGATGCTCATAGTTCCTGTGGCACCTGGAAATGTGGAAGCCCGGGACGCCATCCGCCACACATGGGGCAAAGAGAATGTGGTCCAGGGCCAGACGGTCCAGACTTTCTTTATGCTGGGCCTGGCTGGAGGTGCGGTGCAGCAGCAGAAGCTGCATCAGGAGAACGAGCTGCACCATGACCTGATTCAGAGCAACTTTGCAGACACTTATCTCAATCTCACCATCAAGACCATGGTCATCATGGAGTGGTTGGCCACGCGCTGCCCGACGGCCACTTACGCCATGAAGGTGGACTCGGACATGTTCCTCAACATCAACAACCTGGTCTTGATGCTGCAACGACCGGGTATCCCCAAAAGCAACTACCTGACAGGGATGATCATGTGGGACATACCAGTCATCCGCGACAAGAGCTCCAAGTGGTACGTCCCTGTGGAGCTTTACCCAAATCCCAAATACCCCACGTACGCTCTGGGTATGGGGTACGTTTTCTCCAACGATCTCCCACCCAAGTTTGTGGAGATCTCCAAAACCATCACGCCGTTCAACATTGAGGACGCTTACATTGGAATGTGTATGAGCAAGTTGGGACTGTCGCCAACGCCACCGCCAGATAGTTCGCAGTTCCGAGCCTACAACACCCACTACAATCGCTGTGAATACTCAAGGATCATCACCTACATCCTGTCCTCGCCTCAGCAGCTGGTCAACTACTGGGTGGACCTCAAGAGTAATCCGGGACCGCCTTGTTGAAGAATATAGAAGAGTTCATGTGAATCTCAATGGAAGTATACACAGTGAAGCACTTTCAGACATGGCTTCCAACACAACAGGGCAGGAGACGGGAGTCTCAGGTGTTTAACTTTACTCTCCTGGAATACGTATTCCAGGAAAAATTAGTTGAAAAGACGTCATGTCCATATGTTGAAAGAATTTGGTTGAAAAGTGAAAGTGAAAGGCCGATGAAAAGACATCTCCATAAAGAAGTCCCTTTGCCATCTAAATGTGGTTGGAAAGTGAACATAATTTAAACCATCAATTGTTAGAAATCATAAATTCAGGACTGAATTCTGAAATGACATGATTTTAACAAAAAAGTATGAAACATGTATTGGTGTTAATTACACCAATAGGAATAGGCCATTCGGAGCCGAAGTAGCGAGCAACTGTTGAACAACTGACGGTTGTAATATTGCAGAGCACACAGGCAATCAGATTGTTATTTTTGCTGAAGTTGTCACTAAACACTTTTCTTTGATACTTCATCCAATACTTCCCTGACACCTGAGTTGTCCCTTTGTGTGGTCCTTCTGTACAAACAATGTTTGATAAAAGAATATTCGTAAGCAATTTTAGTTTTTTCAAACTCAGATATGGATGGATGGATCATTAATTTTGTTTAACAACAACAAAATAATAATACAATTGCACCATCCCCCATTACATACAGTGCAACATTGGACCCATAAGAGAAGTGGTCTTTTGATTTTGTTAGTATGATGGTAGAGGAAGTGTTCATGAATGAGGAAGGTAGCATGAAGAAGTATTTTGGCACACTATAACCAAAATGGGTTATATGCGGAAGATCTCCATCATGGAACACCACCCGAATTCCAATTTCTATTTTTGGGCTAAATTTGGACCAAATCGGACGGACTAAAGAAAGCCAAATTTTCAACATATATTTTTGTGCTAAAGTTGGACCTAATCGGATAAACTCAACGCAATTTTTAACGTCTATTTTTGGGCTACATTTGGACCAAATCAGATGGACTAAACACTACCCAAATTTTCAACGTCTATTTTTGGGCTACATTTAGACCAAATCAGACAAACTAAACTCAACAAGATTTTCAATGTCTATTTTTGTGCTAAATTTGGACCAAATCGGATAAACTAAACCCAATTTTCAATGTCTAGTGTTTGGCTAAATTTGGACTAAATCTGACAGACTAAACTCTACCCAATTTTCAACGTCTATTTTTGGGCTACATTTAGACCAAATCAGACAAACTAAACTCAACCCAATTTTCAATGTCTATTTTTGGGCTACATTTGGACCAAATCGGATGAATTCAACCCAATTTTCAACGTCTATTTTTGGGATACATTTGGACCAAATCAGATGGACTCAACTCAACCCAATTTTCAAAGTCTATTTTTGGGCTAAATTTGGACCAAATCGGACGGACTAAACAAAGCCAAATTTTCAACATATATTTTTGTGCTAAAGTTGGACCTAATCGGATAAACTCAACGCAATTTTTAACGTCTATTTTTGGGCTACATTTGGACCAAATCAGATGGACTAAACACTACCCAAATTTTCAACGTCTATTTTTGGGCTACATTTAGACCAAATCAGACAAACTAAACTCAACAAGATTTTCATTGTCTATTTTTGTGCTAAATTTGGACCAAATCGGATAAACTAAACCCAATTTTCAATGTCTAGTTTTTGGCTAAATTTGGACTAAATCTGACAGACTAAACTCAACCCAATTTTCAACGTCTATTTTTGGCCTACATTTGGACCAAATCAGATGGACTAAACACTACCCAAATTTTCAACGTCTATTTTTGGGCTACATTTAGACCAAATCAGACAAACTAAACTCAACAAGATTTTCAATGTCTATTTTTGTGCTAAATTTGGACCAAATCGGATAAACTAAACCCAATTTTCAATGTCTAGTGTTTGGCTAAATTTGGACTAAATCTGACAGACTAAACTCTACCCAATTTTCAACGTCTATTTTTGGGCTACATTTAGACCAAATCAGACAAACTAAACTCAACCCAATTTTCAATGTCTATTTTTGGGCTACATTTGGACCAAATCGGATGAATTCAACCCAATTTTCAACGTCTATTTTTGGGATACATTTGGACCAAATCAGATGGACTCAACTCAACCCAATTTTCAAAGTCTATTTTTGGGCTAAGTTTGGACCAAATCGGATAAACTCAACCCAATTTTCAAAGTCTATTTTTGGGCGAAATTGAGACCAAATCGGATGGACTTAACTCAGCCTAATTTTTAACGTCTATTTTTGGGCTACATTTGGACCAAATCAGACGAACTAAACTCAACCCAATTTTCAATGTCTATTTTTGGGCTAAATTTGGACCAAATCGGACGGACTAAACAAAGCCAAATTTTCAACATATATTTTTGTGCTAAAGTTGGACCTAATCGGATAAACTCAACGCAATTTTTAACGTCTATTTTTGGGCTACATTTGGACCAAATCAGATGGACTAAACACTACCCAAATTTTCAACGTCTATTTTTGGGCTACATTTAGACCAAATCAGACAAACTAAACTCAACAAGATTTTCAATGTCTATTTTTGTGCTAAATTTGGACCAAATCGGATAAACTAAACCCAATTTTCAATGTCTAGTGTTTGGCTAAATTTGGACTAAATCTGACAGACTAAACTCAACAAGATTTTCAATGTCTATTTTTGTGCTAAATTTGGACCAAATCGGATAAACTAAACCCAATTTTCAATGTCTAGTGTTTGGCTAAATTTGGACTAAATCTGACAGACTAAACTCTACCCAATTTTCAACGTCTATTTTTGGGCTACATTTAGACCAAATCAGACGAACTAAACTCAACCCAATTTTCAATGTCTATTTTTGGGCTACATTTGGACCAAATCGGATGAATTCAACCCAATTTTCAACGTCTATTTTTGGGATACATTTGGACCAAATCAGATGGACTCAACTCAACCCAATTTTCAAAGTCTATTTTTGGGCTAAGTTTGGACCAAATCGGATAAACTCAACCCAATTTTCAAAGTCTATTTTTGGGCGAAATTGAGACCAAATCGGATGGACTTAACTCAGCCTAATTTTTAACGTCTATTTTTGGGCTACATTTGGACCAAATCAGACTAACTAAACTCAACCCAATTTTCAATGTCTATTTTTGGGCTAAATTTGGACCAAATCGGACGGACTAAACAAAGCCAAATTTTCAACATATATTTTTGTGCTAAAGTTGGACCTAATCGGATAAACTCAACGCAATTTTTAACGTCTATTTTTGGGCTACATTTGGACCAAATCAGATGGACTAAACACTACCCAAATTTTCAACGTCTATTTTTGGGCTACATTTAGACCAAATCAGACAAACTAAACTCAACAAGATTTTCAATGTCTATTTTTGTGCTAAATTTGGACCAAATCGGATAAACTAAACCCAATTTTCAATGTCTAGTGTTTGGCTAAATTTGGACTAAATCTGACAGACTAAACTCTACCCAATTTTCAACGTCTATTTTTGGGCTACATTTAGACCAAATCAGACGAACTAAACTCAACCCAATTTTCAATGTCTATTTTTGGGCTAAATTTGGACCAAATCGGACGGACTAAACAAAGCCAAATTTTCAACATATATTTTTGGGCTAAAGTTGGACCAAATCGGATAAACTCAACGCAATTTTCAACGTCTAATTTTGGGCTACATTTGGACCAAATTGGATAAACTCAACACAATTTTCAACGTCTATTTTTGGCCTACATTTGGACCAAATCAGATGGACTAAACACTACCCAAATTTTCAACGTCTATTTTTGGGCTACATTTAGACCAAATCAGACAAACTAAACTCAACAAGATTTTCAATGTCTATTTTTGTGCTAAATTTGGACCAAATCGGATAAACTAAACCCAATTTTCAATGTCTAGTGTTTGGCTAAATTTGGACTAAATCTGACAGACTAAACTCTACCCAATTTTCAACGTCTATTTTTGGGCTACATTTAGACCAAATCAGACGAACTAAACTCAACCCAATTTTCAATGTCTATTTTTGGGCTAAAGTTGGACCAAATCGGATAAACTCAACGCAATTTTCAACGTCTAATTTTGGGCTACATTTGGACCAAATTGGATAAACTCAACACAATTTTCAACGTCTATTTTTGGCCTACATTTGGACCAAATCAGATGGACTAAACACTACCCAAATTTTCAACGTCTATTTTTGGGCTACATTTAGACCAAATCAGACAAACTAAACTCAACAAGATTTTCAATGTCTATTTTTGTGCTAAATTTGGACCAAATCGGATAAACTAAACCCAATTTTCAATGTCTAGTTTTTGGCTAAATTTGGACTAAATCTGACAGACTAAACTCTACCCAATTTTCTACGTCTATTTTTGGGCTACATTGAGACCAAATCAGACGACCTAAACTCAACCCAATTTTCAATGTCTATTTTTGGGCTAAATTTGGACCAAATCGGACGGGCTAAACAAAGCCAAATTTTCAACATATATTTTTGTGCTAAAGTTGGACCAAAGCTGATAAACTCAACGCAATTTTCAACGTCTAATTTTGGGCTACATTTGGACCAAATCGGATAAACGCAACCCAATTTTCAACGTCTAACTTTGGGATAAATTTAGACCACATTGGATGGACTAAACTCAACCCAATTTTTGACGTCTATTTTTGGGCCACATTTGGACCAAATCGGATAAACTCAACCCAATTTTCAGCCTTTGGGTTTTTGGCTAAATTTGGCCCAAATCGGATAAACTCAATCCAATTTTCAACGTCTATTTTTGGGCAAAATTTGGACCAAATCAGACGTACTCAACTCAACCCAATTTTCAAAGTCTATTTTTGGGCTAAATTTGGTCCAAATCAGATGGACTAAACACAGCCCACTTTGACAAGTACATGCACAAGGAGTATGTGCAGTACTTCTATGCTAGCAAAGTGCTCTTTGGGCCTGTAACGTGAAGGAAATGTCCACTCGGGGCAGAAGAGAGCAACTATGAAGGCTATTTAGAGTCAGATCAGCAACTCAGGGTACATTTCAATGTAGTATACTTTTTGTTTAGGAGAAATAGCTGCAGTAAAAGTAAAAGGACATCAGAAACATGCTATTACTCAATACAGGCACAGGAGAAACAAATGGAAAACAAACAATACAATGCAGCAAGTCCATTTCAATACGTGATGATGTGTTTTTTTTTTACTATTTTATCTATTAGTGTGTTTATTATCTTCAAAATGAAAGTGAAATGCTTGTGTGTCTGTGTGACACTGAATAAAAAAAAATGAGTGGAGTTGTGGTTACTCCTCTTTCATCCACGAGAGGGCAGGCTTGAACAAGATAAAATGTTTCCCCCAATATTATCAAATTAAATGTGAAAATATAATAAAAGGGAAAAATGTACATAAATGATTTTGTTATTTTATTAACTTTTTGATTTTTTTTTAAAAACAGAAATCAGTAAAATTAAAAAATGCATAAAAATGTGAAAATATAATTTACTAGTGCATAAAAAAGTTGTTTAATTATAATGAGGTACTTTACTTGAAGTTTATTTATGGTTTATTTTGGGCAGTTTTACCAAACATGTTGTCACTATTCAATTGCACTAGTTTATTACAATAACATCATATCGAAATTTTGACCACCCACGGTGTATACGCTTTGGAAAGAGCCAAAATAAGAACTTGACTGTATGAATGTATGAGTGACAGCTGCCATAATAGAAAAAGTCATCTATGGCGCCTGTAACATTGTCAGCCTCCATATTTGACTCTTTTCATTCAATTGACGTCCTCAGCATCGTGAGGGTCCTTGGTTGACAATCACGTTCTCACGGCCTCTGTGAGAAAGTGGGGGGGGCGGCATGCTTCCGGCTGTGATGGGGGTCTCAAGCTTTGGGTTTCTCGCTCGATGCAACAGCAGGGTCGCATTTTCGTTTTTACAATTTGTTGTTATTACATTACTATTTTGTTGCTAGGCAGGGTTGGTAGGGCTCAATCATGAGTGCCCCATTGACCAATAGGTGCAGGGGGCATTAACCATGCCTACCTGGCAGGAGGAGTCATTACATTTAATTACTGAATCTCCACTCTGCATTCAATATAAAACACATTTTAGAATGAGCAAGCCACCTGATGGAACATTGACGTTAATGCATCACCATGTGTGTGTGTGTGTGTGTGTGTGTGTGTGTGTGTGTGTGTATACACAGTGAGGTTGAAGTCCGTGTGAAAACAAAACAAGGCTTACGAGGTAACAACTGCAGAGTCGTAGAAGACATGCATTCCCATGGAGCTATCCTCCGCCCACTACCATCACCCCCCCCCCCATCCCTCCCTCCTTCTCCACCTCAGTTCAAAGGACACATTTGTACTGAGCATCTACAAGGACGTTGCTGCAGAAGTCGTAGAGTAGTGTTTATTAAAAGTATGTTATTCAAATATCTGGCCACACAGTTAGAAGACATGGGTTCGATTCTTTGTGTGGAGTTTGCTTGTTCTCCCCGTGCATGCATGGGTTTTCTCTGGGTACTCCGGTTTCCTCCCACATTCCAAAAACATGCTAGGTTAATTAGCGACTCCAAATTGTCCATAGGTATGAATGTGAGTGTGAATGGTTGTTTGTCTATATGTGCCCTGTGATTGGCTGGCCACCAGTCCAGGGTGTACCCCACCTCTTGCATGAAGACAGCTGGGATAGGCTCCAGCATAACCACAACCCTAATGAGAATAAGCGGTATAGAAAACGGATGGGCGGGAGAAAAACCACAAAGGTTGTTTTTTTCATCCATCCACTGTCTATCATACTTGTCCCCATTAGTGTTACGGGTATGCTGGAGCCTATCCCAGCTGACTTCAGGTGAGAGGTGGGGTACACCCTGGACTGTGTGGCCAACATTCTTACCACTGATTGATTTGATGATTGTTACTTTTTGTGAGCGCATTTCCAGAAATTAATGAGAAATAAATAAATTCATTTTATTTAAACGATTAATGCATTAATCCATTTTATTTTTCATTTATTTACCATTATTTAAATTTATTTGTATTTCTCCCTTTTGTTTTCTATTTGTAATATTTATATAGTTAAATATATACCAATATTACTACTTTAATATAAACAGTTACATTTTATTCATTAGATTTTTTTTGCTATTTAATAATTTTATTTTATTTTGTGTGTTCACGCCGTGTTATTTCCGCTATGTCCACGACTTGAGTGGAGGAAGTCGTGTGAAATGAACACACAAGTACACAGGCGTGTGTACACATGTAAACACCAGCAGCGTACAGTACACACAGATACACGCATGGACACTTCCTCTTCTGCTCGTGTTTACATTCCTCTCCGGCTGACGTTTGGGAGTGCTCTGAGGGAGAAAAGTGAGACTCTTTAGATAGATACAAGTCATTTCCTCTGTCTTTGAGTAGGACGCTGAAAGGGTCACGCCTTCATCCACGAGAACCAATGTTGTGATTGCGGTAAGGAGAAAATTGCCTGCAGGAGTATCACATTCACAGCTCGATAGCACTGCTGTAATCCATCCAATACAGATCAGTATCAGACGATTTGGGTGGAAAAGTATGTGATCGGGATATGCTGAGTTTTTAGCATCATCATCAGCGAACACTTCAGCAGAATTCCAAAAATCCATTGGATAAAATGAGCTCAACAGACAGAGACAGCTTCTTTCCCAAAGCCATCATTGCAATGAACAATCATAAATGAACATACTTATTTTTGCGCTACTAAAACACACATCTCACTGTTATGTACAATAATGCTTCAAACGTGCAATACTGGACTTATATGCAATAAGATTCATTCATCCAAGTCAAACTCTACATTTTACTACATTTTGTTTACTGAAATTCCACATTTTGGTTACTGCAATTCTACATCTTGTTACTGTATAGGGCAGGGGTCAGCAACCAGCAGCTCCAGAGCCGCATGTGACTCTTCAGCTTCTTTGTTGTGGCTCCCTTTGCAATGTTTTAATATTTTTTAACACCCGAGTGGGGAAAATGCATGTCTTTGTAATGAGTTTAAAAAAATCCAACTTTGTGTGAGACCATGAATGCATCCTGACTGAGTTCTGACAGCAGACAGGATGCTATTCAGTTCTCTCTCACACAAGTAAACACGAAGGAAAATAAGTAATACTTTACCATGGGCTGCACGGTGGATGAGTGGTTAGCGCGCAGGCCTCACAACTAGAAGACCCGAGTTCAATTCCACCCTGAGTTTGCATGTTCTCCCTGTGCATGTGTGGGTTTTCTCCGGGTACTCCGGTTACCTCCCACATTCTAAAAACATGCGAGGTTAATTAGCGACTCCAAATTGTCCATAGGTATGAATGTGAGTGTGAATGGTTGTTTGTCTATATGTGCCCTGTGATTGGCTGCATGGGAACTTGTTTGCGCCAAAGTAAACAAATCAGGTAAGTTTCCAGTAGTTTACACATACATTTATGTAAGTTTATCTCCAATACTAGCAAGAGTACTCCAACTCGTCTTTTGTTATCTGAACTACTTTGATACCCCCTAATTGTTTTAAACATATGTTTTGCGGCTCCAGGCTATTTTTCTTTAGTGTGCAAGGGGGTTAAAATGGCTCTTTTCATAGTAAAGGTTGCCGACCCCTGGTGTAGGGTATTGTTTTTGACTGCAATTCTACATTATGTTACTGCATAGGTTATTGTTTTTGATGGACATATATTTACACGGGGCGGCACGGCGGTCTAGTGGTTAGCGCGCAGACCTCACAGCTAGGAGACCAGGGTTCAAAGACAGCTGGGATAGGCTCCAGCACCCCCGCGACCCTTGTGAGGAAAAAAGCGGTAGAAAATGAATGAATATATTTACACTTATTTTGAACAGCACCTGCCACTTTTATATTTATATTGTTATTCCTTGTTTTATTTGATCCTTTTCCTTATTCTTATTTTCATTCATTTTCTACCGAAAGTCGCGGGGGGTGATGGAGCCTACCCTGTTGGGCGAGAGGCGGGGTATACCCTGGACTGGTGGCCAGCCAATCACAGGGCACATATAGACAAACAACCATTCACACTCACATTCATACCTATGGACAATTAACCTAGCATGTTTTTGGAATGTGGGAGGAAACCGGAGTACCCGGAGAAAACCCACGCACGCACGGGGAGAACATGCAAACTCCACACAGAGATGGCCGAGGGTGGAATTGAACGCTGGTCTCCTAGCTGTGAGGTCTGCGCACTAACCACCACTAACCACCGTCGCCCTATTCTTATTTTACTGTACAGTGGAGTTGAAATTTCGTTGTATGCAATACAATGACAATAAAGGTGATTCTGAATTCTGATTCTGATTCTGATGAGCATCCTTTCTCCATGGTGGAAGACACCGGATTCTACCGACTGCTCTTTGTACTACCTGGTAGTCCTGCTCAAAGTAGTCGTTGTTACGTATGTTACAGCTGTCCTACCTCGTCACCACGTAGTCATCCATCATGAACTGATAATGCCAGAGAAATGTGGAAATGACAATCTGATCAGTCCAAGTTGTCAGTGATTCATTGCCCTGAGAATACCATAACCTTAATATTCAATATAATATCCACAGTATTTGTCCGTTATTAGCTATCCATCGACTATATACCGTATAAATTTATGATCTAATAGGCTTTGCATGTATTTCCATACACAGTGGTGCTCCTATTTTAGGCAGGTGTATTTTTACAGTCTTGGGAAAGCGTCTGCAGGTGCATTTCCGCCTGCCACCTCGGCCGCCAACGAGCTGCCAGCGGAGACGTTAAAAGGTGACAACGAGACCACGCCGCACGTTCAGGAACGCTGGGAAAGGTGACACCCCGGTCTCTGCTCCGCCCCCCCACCACCAACCCCGAGACTCCTGCTATTTATTAGCCCCATGTCATATAAACACACGGGCTGGCCAGTCAGACATGCTGTGACTTGGCTGATACATGACGTTTACTACTACTACTAGTACTACTACTACTTGTAGGAGTTTACAATAGGACAATGATGACCTTTATTCTGGTTTAAAATTAAACACAATGGGTGGATCAACTGTATGTGGATTCAATCTATACTCATATGATAACATTGATATTTTAATTTTGCCCATAAGTGCAGCGGGTTGGAATCCGTAAGACAGTTCATTCATTTTCATTCATTTTCTACCGCTTTTCCTCACAAGGGTCACAGGGGTGCTGGAGCCTATCCCGGCTGTCTTCGAGCGAGAGGTGAGGAACACCCTGGACTGGTCGCCAGCCAATCACAGGGCACATATAGACAAACAACCATTCACACTCACATTCATACCTATGGACAATTTGGAGTCGCTAATTAACCTAGCATGTTTTTGGAATGTGGGAGGAAACCGGAGTACCCGGAGAAAACCCACGCATGCACGGGGAAAACATGCAAACTCCACATAGAGATGGCCGAGGGTGGAATTGAACCCTGGTTCTGTAAGACAGTTCCGAGGCAAAAACTTAGATCACTTTCACAAGAAGTCCCACACAATGCGTACTGTATTTTGCCGCAACCTTCCGACTTAATAAATGTGTGTGTGTGTGTGTGTGTGTGTGTGTGTGTGTGTGTGTGTGTGTGTGTAAATAGCAAAGTTGAAAAAAAGAGAAAACATTTAACAGGACGGCGAGAAAACAAACAATCATGCACAGCACTTGGCTCTGTTGCTTTACAATCACACATCAGCGTCAATTTCTCATGGGAAGAAACACACCAATGTGTGTGTTTTCTGCATTTTTCAATGTCATTTTGGGCTGCACTGTACTCAAGTGGTTAGCATGCATGCCTCGCAGCTAGGTGACCGGAGTTCGATTCCACCCTCGGCCATCTCTGTGTGGAGTTTGCATGTTATCCCCGTGCATCCGGGTACTACAGTTTCCTCCCACATTCCAAAAACATGCTCGGTTAATTGACTCCAAGTTGTCCATAGGTATGAATGTGAGTGTGATTGGTTGTTTTTCTATATGTGCCCTGTGATTGGCTGGCCACCAGTAAAGGGGTGTGCCCGAGCATTTTTTTTAAGAGAGTCGTCTCCTCTGCAGGTAGACTCCGCCTCCATCCTTCCTCCTCTATCCTCCTCCTTCAAGTGTTCCTCCTCAGTGTGCTGAGCCAGAACAGTACCGCAGGCTGAGGCGAGGGCACACGCAATTCGTGGAAGTTTTTTTTTTCTGCGTGGACGCACGCGCTGTGTTGTGTTGTGTTGTGTCGCACGCAAAGTGGATACAAAGTTTGGACTCTCACGGATTTTTCACCGCGTTGTGAAAGGTAAGCTACGAGTGACTTTACGCGCACCCACATTTAAACACGGAGATGGAGCACAGGGAGTCACGGTGCGTGGAAATTAGATTAGATTAGAAAACGCAACTATTTGTGTTGAGTGTGTATAAGAGAAGGAGAGCACACCATTTTCCTTCACTCCTGCTTTAACCCGGGGGGGTCTCGAACGTGTGTGTGATTGGCTGCAAGTCCACACGGGGAACAAACCCACCAATTCCCCCTCCGTCAACTATGCAACTATGCTTTATTGTGTGTGAGTTGTGTAGTTTTTCCACATTCTCTCAACACATTCCATTGACAGGATTAGCTGCTAACGTGTAGTTTGGCTACATAGACAACTACAATACTGTACGTTATTGACCTCTTCATATGTTTGTCACTCAAAAGCAACAGTGTTCTAAATTTGACATATCACATGTATGTATACCTCAAAATGAATGGAATATATTAAGATATGCCTTCACTATCAAGGAAATAATAACAGTATGCATATAATGCATACATTACAATGATTCGTTATCCATTCATTCATTTTCAATGATGCTTAATCCTCATTTGGTTCACGGAGTGAATATGCTAGAGCCTATTCCAGCTGTACACCCCGGACTGGTGGCCAGCCAATCACAGGGCACATATAGACAAACAACCATTCACACTCACATTCATACCTATGGACAATTTGGAGTCGCCAATTAACCTAGCATGTTTTTGGAATGTGGGAGGAAACCGGAGTACCCGGAGAAAACCCACGCATGCACGGGGAGAACATGCAAACACAGAGATGGCTGAGGGTGGAATTGAACCCTGGTTTCCTAGTTATGAGGTCTGCGCGCGCTAACCACTCGACCACCGTGCAGCCCCATTTGCATACTTCATTAGGCTAAATGGGAACTATTAAGCTAATAGTATTGTATTGGGTTGTGGACTCCTATAGAGCAGCTACACACAATAACATGCACAGAAAACTTTCTCGATCTTCCAGAATCTGCACCTATTCCAGATCCACTCGAACGCTATGCAGCCGAGATAAGATAATTAAATAATATTTAATAATATTTAATAATATTTAATAATGTTTAATAATATTTAATTATATTCAATTATATTCAATAATATTCAATAATATTTAATAATATTTATCTATAATAATATGTAATAATTAATAATAATGAAATAATTATACATTTAATCAATTTTCCCATTTTTTCCCAAATGGCAATGTTGACGGGTTGGCATTCTCCTGACTGTGTGGCCAACATGCTAACCACAAAACACTGTGTAGCCCTAAATTAAATTTTAAAAAGCACTAAATAAGACCCCAAATTCAGATATTTCACTAATATCAAAAAGGAAGGTCACTAAAATAGAAAGAAAAGATGCGTAACCCACTTTTGGGTCCCAACCACTGATGTACAGGTAAAGCCATATACTCGGACTGTGCAGGTGTACCTAATATTCTGTCCAGTGAGTGGCTGATGAAGGCTGAGAAAAGCAAAGAAAGTTGCAGACAGTCGGGCATGGATCTTAGAGGGAAGCAAACATTCCTGACTCGCTGCCTCAGCAATTTAATTAAGGTTTTTTTGGGGGGAGATACTACAAGGTGAACCCCCCCACCATACCCCACCCACCCTTTGGTCCCAGCTTGGAATAATCCTGAGGGGGTCAGCTTATAAGTGCTGGGGGGGGGGGGGTCACGACACCATGACAACTAAAGCTGCCCAATCAGGGAGTTAATAAGGCTATGAAGGAAGTTAAAAGACAGAAGACGGTGCTTGTCTACTTTAGTGTGTATGTGTGTGAGAGAGATTAGAGGCTTTATCCACACCAAGTTACCCCCCCCCCCCTTTGCCCCCCTCATAGTGGGCTTTAAGATTGCCGATCTGATATGACATTCACATACAGTAAATATAAAACACAGGTCAGATACAGGAATCTCTCATTTATCGTTGTGAATTAGTTCCAGAACCGACTGTGATAATTGAATTTCAATTTTAATTTCTTCTTAATGGAATATTGTCATAGTTAAGGCATAGCAAACTTGTTTACCATTGCAACAGTAACCCGTATTATTATTAGGATTATTATTAGGATTATTGTGACTGTGGTGAGATGATTTAAACCTGCAATAAAAGCCAACTGTTCTGGCGATCAAGTCTGTTGCTTGTCTCACCCAACAATTATTGACACCTCGTGACTAAAAAATTTAATGGTGGTCTTAATGGTTTACACTGTATTTTGTTCATTTAGCCATTTTCATGCATGAAAAGACAAAATATCGGTACAAAAATAGGCTTATATGTTAAATATGTTTTTACTAAGAGGCCGTAGTCAACCACAAAAGAGTCATTCATTCATTCTCTACCTATCCTCACGAGGGTCGTGGGGGGTGCTGGAGCCTATCCCAGCTGTCTTCGGGCACCCTGGACTGGTGGCCAGCCAATCACAGGGCACATATAGACAAACAACCATTCACACTCACATTCATACCTATGGACAATTTGGAGTCGCCAATTAACCTAGCATGTTTTTGGAATGTGGGAGGAAACCGGAGTACCCGGAGAAAACCCACGCATGCACGGGGAGAACATGCTAACTCCACACAGAGATGGCCGAGAGTGGAATTGAATCACACGTGTGATGCCCCAATCACAAAATAATCATTGTTAATTAATTTATTACTTTTCGAAAAACCACAATAGAGCGTGTGAAGTTCAAACTGCGATGTAGGGACAACTTGGACAACTTTTTTACATAATTTTCACAATGTTACAAGCTTTTCCAGGGCTCTACGTTAAAAACAAAAATTACTTGCCCATGGGGAATCCTTAAGGTGAGAACTACTTGCCCGAACTTGCCCCATGTAAAATGAAAAGACTGCCATAATGATATCATATATCAATATATGCTGATAATTCATCAGATAATAGTACTGATGCATTGTATTTGGAGGAATGTCTGAAAATTTGTGGAGATGTATGTTAACATGGCAAGCCATGCTACCTTACACATGGTAGTCGTAGTAAGCAGTGATATTTATTTAAGTTGTACACCTCAATGAAACATTTGACACATTTGTGTACTAGTAAAGTGTTTTTAGAAAGAAATGCTCAGAAAAAATGCTCAATGGTCAAACAATAATTTGTGAAGCAAAGGTGAGAAAAATACACAGAGAAATGAAACCGCTAGGTTTTGTAGCTTGTGCAAAATCAGCACTTGGTATTGGATCTAATGGGTGGTGTTTCATTGTGACCACTTCAAATTGTCACAGCAATGTGATTCACTCACCTTTGCCATCATTTGATTTGCTGCCGCTAATAAAATACTTGTTTAGGAGGCACTGTTTCATCACTTTTTGGTGTTTTCCTTCACAAGTTGTTGAAGAATTAGACAATGTTGGCAGGGACGCCATGATAGATGTTTTCCTAGTAAAACGATCGCTGATTGGTTGATCGCGAACAAGAACGGGTGTGGGTAAAACGCGGATTGTGGATTACGGACCGCGGTCTAAATAAACGATTCTGATTGGTCCATTTCAAGATTTGCAAGGATTGGTTTGCAAATTACCACCGGAATTACGCAGTCCGAGTTTTACCAACACCCAACAAGAACCGCTTTAAAAAAAACTCTTGGCAGTACGGCATGCTAAAGTGCACTTGCCCGACGGGAATATTAATGATTGGATTTACTTGCCCGAATTTTGTTTTAACTTGCCCCGGGCCATCGGTACAACGTTATTGTCGAGCCCTGTTTTCTCAAGATAAATAGTCTTTTTGCTCCTAGATTGCGAACATATTCTAATAACTCCACATTATTCTTGTAACATTAGTACCTTTTTAGTATTTGTATAATTTTATCTTGCTATTTTAACTACACTGACTTCCTGAAGAGACTTTAATCTTGTAGTTTCTCTTGCAGTATTACACCCGAGTTCATAAAATGTTACTTTTTTTTCCCAAAAGAAAAACCTAAAATCAGTGTAAAATTACTACTTTTTTTTTTTTTTTTTTTAAAGAAAATGTGACTTTTTTGGACTGTGTTGTTGTAACATAGTATGACAACCTTATTTTTCTTTTATTACAACATTTCTTTTTTAACAATATAACTATATTATGATTCATTATTAAGGTTAAAAAGTGCTGATATTGACCCCTTGCAGACCTTAATGTTTGCACGGTGGATTTCGGGCTATGGCTAAAGGTGGTTTCAGTTTTCAGGCTCACGTTCCACTTTTACATGTCGTCCTGACACCACAGGAATTCTACATTGACTGGCCTTAGCCTCCACACGCTCACCAGAGGGGAACCTCTTTCTTTCTTTCTCTTAGAACTCGACCCCTGTGCCTCCTCCCTCCAAGGGCGGCTTGAGGCCTCACCACTCCTTTTGTAAGCCATGAAGTGTGTCTGTAAGTAGCCCCCCCCCCACCCCCCACGTCCCCTTCACGGCACTGTATAAACACGTAGGAAGGTAAAGAGCGTGACGCTTACATTAGAAAGACAGCTTGAAACATTCCACACTGGTACTGGGAGATACCAGGAGTGAGAGAGATGTACTCTCATGATCAGACTTACCTGTTCACCTCCAAACCGATTTGAAGCCTGATTTCTTATTCTTATGTCACACTAAAATGTTTCATATCATCAAACAAATTGAAATATGAGTCAATGACAACACAACTGAACATAAAATGCAGTCTTTACATGAAAATGTTATTATTAAGGGAGAAAAGAACCAACCAAGAACCAACCAAAATCACCCCAAGAGCTCATCGACACGTTCAAGAGGTTACAAAAGACCCAACAACAAAAATATCCAAAGAAATATAGACCTCACTTGCCTCAGTTAAGGTTGGTGTTCATGACTCCACCATAAGAAAAACACTGGGCAAAATCAGCCTCATTGGTTCGAAGATGAAAAAAACTGCTGAACAAAAAGAACATTAAGGCTTGTCTCAGTTTCACCAGAAAACATCCTGATGATCCCCAAGACCTTTGGGAAAATACTTCATGGTCTGACAAGACAAAGTTGAAAGTAAAAATAAATGGTGTACATCATACCAACAGTAAAATATAGTGGTGGTAGTGTGATGGTCTGTGGCTGTTTTGCTGCTTCGGGACCTGAAATGGAACCATGAATTCTGCTGTCTACCCAAAAATCCTGTTCAAAATCTGTTCATGACTTCAAGCTGAAACCAGCTTGGGTTCTGCAGCAGGACAATGGTTTAATTTCATTTGAACATGCATCAGATTACAATTGAATGCATCACAGAATCAGTTCACAGTTCCACATGTCCAAAAGGAGTAGGAAGAAGCAAAGCTACAAAGCAATAATCCAAAACACAATTCTGCAAAGATGAGTGGGGCAAAATTCAAGAGACTCTTTGCAAGTTATCACTGATTCTTGATTGCAGTTGTTGCTGCTAAGGGTGGCCAACCAGTTATTAGGTTCAAGGGGCAATCACTTTTTCACACAAAGCCATAGAGGTTTGTATTTTTTTCCTCTCTTTATATATAAAAAAAATCTTTTAAAAACTGCATTTTGTGTTCGTTTGTCATTGAATAATAATTCTATTTGTTTGATTGGGTTTGAAACTGGAATACTGGGGGATTGTGACATGATGCTTTGCAACCATCTTTTCCCCTCCTAATTGCTACCTTGCATTACTACCTCCAAGTCAACACACCTACAGACCTATTTATATACCTGCCTGCCGACACGCCAACAAGACTTCCTTCATATTATTTACATACTGTCTACCTACAAAGTACCGCTCTCACCTGAGGCGACCTTAGCTCAGTTACGGTTTACAACATTGTAACTGCACACCAGCTGAGACCGTTACGCACGTGTCCGTGTAACCAACACTCTAGTCATACAAGCGGCGTCTCTCATCACCTGGTTGCAAGTTGCGACCTCAAATTTTTTTTGTTGTTGTTGTGAGGCTGCCCTCAGGCCATTGTATATGTGCTCTACTGTATACATGCGCGTGGGTGCCATTAACAGTATTATGTTGCATCATCTGCACATGTGTAACACTGTTAGTGTCCTTTGAGGTCTCGCTGTGGGCTGGCAAGGGTTTAGGACAGGGGTCTCAAACTCAATTTACTTGGGGGCCACTGGAGCTCGGGTCTGGGTGAGACTGGGCCGCATCAGGTTTTCCAAAAAAAACAAACAAAAAAAAAAACGCATTTATTAAAAACTTCGCTTGGATCCAATTTTCTACAATAAAAGCTCTGATAAAACATTCCACTGTTCTCAAATATCTTACTTTTTATTTTTCTACACAAAATAAGATGAAAAATAAATAAACAAATCAAGAATAAAGAAAATCAGTAATAAATATAATAATAATAATAAAACGTATAAAACATATAGTTGGTGGGCAGACAAATTATTTTTTTCAGATTAAAATGAACAAAGCATTATTAGAGCCCTGTAGACATGACAAAACACGACTATAGTCACATTTATACTCTTTTTATTTACAACATATTGCGCAACTGCAGGGTCTTGAGACACATGCTAACTCGCAAACTAGAGAGCTAGCGACCTAAACGGTAGCCTTCAAGTTATTTCCTTTAAACTTAAATAGCCAAAAACTTACCACTTCCACACGGATAGGGAGGATAACTATTAACAGTTATTTAACCTTTAACATGAACATTAATCAAACGTAATAATTTTTTCTGGGTACATGATACCATACAGCATCCATATCAAACTTGCGCGGGCCGCACTAACATTAAACTTTCATATCAAGGCTAGTGTCCTGCGGGCCACATTTGGCCCGCGGGCCGCGTGTTTGAGACCCCTGGTTTAGGAGGTCAAAGTCATAGTTTAGATGAATGACCACATGAATAGATGATAATAATATGAGATGCATCTGCTTCTCGTATGTGGATTCTTTTCAAAACAGATGCTTTCATTCAATAACATTCCCATTCGATTAATAGTTGTACAAATCAAGTTGACTGTGAACAAAGAGACATCTGCTTGGGTGATGAAGGACCAGGCTAATGGGACGTTAGCATGAGAAGGCCCACTTGTTGACACAAAAACTAAATGCTGACAACTAAGAATGGCAAAAGTCAAAACGTCACATGGAAGTAACACGGACGCCATACAAGGAAGTACGTTTTATGGATACTGTACTTAATGAAGTGGCCACTGAGTGCATTGCACGTGTGATTTAGTTGCCATAGACTCTCCCCTCAGTCTAGACCAAAATGCTCCATAAACACAGACGGTCCAAGACAAGCAGTTGTGCAGAGGAGAGCAGTCATGGTGACGATGGAGAACGTATCAGAGTGACCGATTGGTTCTTGTTGAGACAAATTGGTTCAACAAAAAAAAAAATTAGTGACCGTGAAGGTGGTCAATTTGATGCCAATATCAGCCAATAGTATCAGACATCCCTACTTCTAACATATTCCTCCATATCACCTCATTCATTTTTTACTGCTTATCCTCACGAGGGTCGCGGGGGGTGCTGGAGCCTATCCCAGCTGTCTTCGGGCACCCTGGACTGGTCGCCAGCCAATCACAGGGCACATATAGACAAACAACCATTCACACTCACATTCATACCTATGGACAATTTGGAGTCTAGCCAATTAATCTAGCATGTTTTTAGAATGTGGGAGGAAACCGGAGTACCCACGGGGAGAACATGCAAACTCCACATAGAGATGGCCAAGGGTGGAATTGAACCCGGGTCTCCTAGATGTGAGATCTGCGCGCTAACCACAGCCCCATATCACCTCAGTCAAGGGTTAAACTATGTGGAGGGCGACCACGTGAGCACCATCATTATGGCTTTCTTATTCTGTTTGTGTGTGTGTGTGTGTGTGGGGGGGGGGCATTTCTGAACTGAATTAGTTATCCTCAGCAGCATGTGACCTCCACTGTTGATGTCATGTTGCCTAATAATGCAGTGATAGCATGCATCTTTCTCCTTTTAATAGCACTTCTTTGTCTGACGTTGTGATGAAGCTGTGATAAACTGAGGCGCTGTAAGTCTTGGCGCTAGTTTTAACCATGTCAAAAGTCATACATTAATCACACTATCAGTGTAACATCACATTAGACCAGCAGTATGTGTGTGTGTGTGTGTGTGTGTGTGTAAACAATCCATCCCTGCCGCCGCACAATCACTCATTTTTCCTCTCCATTCCAAGAATCCCAACAGGCCTCAGGGCGCGTTGGGGAGTCGTGTGTGAGGCTGACGTGTTCCCGCCTTGTTTCTTCCTCCTGCTATGGTGCTTTTTTTTCCTTTTTTTAAAAAGTATCAATGTAAGTCAGCGGCCTGTCACGTCAAACAGTCAGCTATTTTAAAACACAGGCCAGTAACCTCACAAATACAAACAAACACAAGGAGCAGGAGTGTTAACATGAACTTTGACCTCATTCAACTCACTTACTTGTAATGTGAGAGCTTTTGTAACTACTACGGTACAACATGAGCACATGTAAAAATAGTTTAAAATGGATTTCTCAGCATGGTGATACTGATTGATAATCAATAAATGATGACACCAGCTGGGCTATTGTCGGCTTCATAAATACAACAAATGACAACCTGATCTGTTCGGATAGTGTCTGAACTTGCTAAATGGGACTTTCCATATTAAATTGCTAAATTGCTGCCATATGCAACATGTGGATTCATTTGGGTTTCACATTACAGGATGTATACTGCATACTTCCTGAATATAGTCAAACCATTCATTCATTCATTCATTTTCTACCGCTTTTCCTCACGAGGGTCGCGGGGGTGCTGGAGCCTATCCCAGCTGTCTTTGGGCGAAAGGCGAGGAACACCCTGGACTGGTCGCCAGCCAATCACAGGGCACATATAGACAAACAACCATTCACACTCACATTCATACCTATGGACAATTTGGAGTCGCCAATTAACCTAGCATGTTTTTGGAATGTGGGAGGAAACCGGAGTACCCGGAGAAAACCCACGCATGCACGGGGAGAACATGCAAACTCCACACAGAGATGGCTGAGGGTGGAATTGAACCCTGGTCTCCTAGCTGTGAGGTCTGCGCGCTAACCACTCGACCGCCGTGCCGCCTATAGTCAAATCAGATTCATCATTTTAATTAATAATAATGACAATTTCTATAGATGCACGGTGGATGAGTGGTTAGCAAGCGATCGGGAAGATCAGCGTTCGAATCTCCGCTTGGGCATTGGGCATTTCTCCGGGTACTCACAATTAGAGACTCTATTATGTCCATATGTAGGTGTGAATGATTGTTTGTTTGTTTGTTTGTGTTTATCTTGCCTCATTATTAAAATATAGTGTAAATTATTAGATGCCACACATGTTATAATATATATTTTTGAGATGCTTCAAAAACTAAAAAAGTCAGAGAGAAAAGCCGGGGTGCTGCTGTGCATTACGAGTCTGCGCTACAAAGAACAATCCAAACCAAAGTGATGCACACAATGAATGTGCTCCTCATCCAAAAAAACCACAATGACTTCCATATTTGTCTTCATACAGAGCGGAGGAGGCCGTCTGCTTTCACGCTGTGAACGTAATAGCAGGGATCACGTCTGCTCTTGTAAAACTCTGACCTCGCCAGCAAAGAGTTACAAGGCTTCTTCGTTTTTAGAATGCAGCCATTGTTTCCATCCTTGCCAAGGTTGCCATGATTGGACCCAGACAGACACTAGAACTGATTGATTGTGCTTCTACACAGACAAGAAGTGTGTGTTTACTCTATGAAGACATTTGTCAGAGGTCTAAGTCAATAGATATGTGATTGAGTAAACACACACGGCGCGGTAGAAGCTGCCGTCAGCAGTTAATCCGCCAACACTTGAGACCTAACACTGTGGTAATGAGGTGATACTACTTTTTACATTGTGTGTGTGTGTGTGTGTGTGTGCACATCCGGTAAGTTGAAGTGTAGAAGAAATAGGGTTTGTGTTCAAATATCATGTAGAGCTAGCAAGACAGCTTTTTTTTTTTTTAATTGAAAATGACTTTTCCACACTGAATTTAAATGAATTCTAGTTTCATGGAAGTAGGGGTAACTTTTTCACTTCCAATGAAGTGAAAAAGTTCATATATTACGTGCGGAGTTCCCCAGGGGTCAATACTGGGACCAAAACTGTTCAACTTGTACATCAATGATATCTCCAAAGTTACGAAAAACTTAAAACTGGTATTATTTGTGGATGATACCACTACTTTTTGTCCTGGGGGGAGTACAGACAAAATCATTAGAAAGGTCAGAGAAGAAATGGTCACACTAAAAAGATGGTTTGATAATAGATTGTCCATGAACCTAAGTAAAACTAAAATCATGCTGTTTGGTAGCAGCAGAAAGGACACGTACCAGCAAATACAAATAGACGGTGTAGACATTGAAAGGGTGAAGGAAAATACATTTCTGGGGATCACAATAGATGAAAATATGAGCTGGAAACTCGCTAAATGTTCTGCAAAAAAGGTCAGTAAGGATAATTCATAATGCCGCCTCAGAGAACATACTAACTCCTTATTTCTAAAATCACAAATACTTAGTTCATCTTCAAACAGCTAACATAATACATGAGGCTAAAAATAAGCAATTACCTAAAAATGTCATCCAACACTTCTCTACAAGAGAGGAGAAATATGATCTCAGGGAAGAAGTACATTTGAAACACTTATATGCTAGGACTACGTTAAAAAGCCATAGCATTTCAGTATGTGGAATCAAACTATGGAATGGATTGAGTAAGGAAATCAAACAATGCACAACGATGAGCCAATTCAAGAAACAATACAAGCAGTTGATGTTTGCTAAATACAAGGATGAAGAGTCTTGAACCAGTCATGATGTGCTATATATATCACTATATTGACACTTACTATGGAACCCATTATGGCATTGGATGCTCATATCACCTCGTACTTCGGTACGTGACAAAAATAAAATTAAATAAATACATAAATTAATTAATTTAAAAAAAAAACTTAAACTATATTATGAAAGCAGGAAGTGAACAAATGTAACAGTTAGTGATTGTAAAAGTACCAGATGGAGGGGTAGGATTGAACATACTTTTATGACTTATTTTGTAGGGTCACTGATATTACGTATCAAAACGAACAATAGACAATAACATCACATTCTTTTTAGCAGTTGTAAACACATTTGTGTTGCTGCATAGCACCTAAACCAGACGACATCAGCATGGATGGTAGTAGGAAGTAGATGAAGGTTTATTGTCTGGAAAACAAGCAGAATGAAAACCCCGAGGGGGGGGGGGTCGGGGGGTCTTTACTGCTTCTGCTGCATCTGTTGGCTTTTGTCTTTGGGGCCATGCATACTTTCCAGATGTACGCAGCTCATTAAGAAGACAGGAAGATAAGAAGCCTCGAGGTGAAGACGTTTTTAGTGGCACTTTGTGAGAAATCTGCACAGGTAGTCCTTGGCCGTGGGTGCCACCCAGGTCTCAAACTGAGAGTCTTGTAACCCCTAGCCTACGTATATAGTACATTCTATCTGGAAAAATCACAATAACAAACATTTGTGGGCTGTTAGCAACTCCACTTATCTGTGGTTTTGTGTACCGATGCCATATTTCATGTACTAATTGTACAGTAATATCAGATAAAAATAGCAAAAGCAACAAACATCACAAAGGTTCCCCAGGGGTCAATACTGAGACCAAAACTCTTCAACTTGTACATCAATGATATCTCCAAAGTTACTTAAAGACTTAAAGCTGGTATTATTTGTGGATGATACCACTACTTTTTGTTCTGGAGGGGGTACACCACGGTTAGCACCACGGTTAAATAATTCTTGTTATATTTTTATTTTTTATTGTGTTATAAAGTAATAGCACATACAAAGTAGAGTGTTTTTCTACTTTTTTGAAGTTGTTTTAAGCGGTCTTTAAAAACGTTGTGTTGATCTTGTGCTCTACTGAGGGACTTTCTAGTTGTTTTGGTCATTTCTTGGAGAAATCCAATTCCTCTCATTAAAATGTTCTCACGGCTGCTGTTATGACCTTAATATAGACCCTGATCACAGTTGTCACTGTGAAGTCTAGACAGCAGTTGTCAGGTGTTTACGGCCAAGCAGGAGATGGTCCCTCCTTCTTTGGTTCATAGCCTTTAACAGTTATAATGCAGTATTGACTAAATAAAACTAAATAAATACCATTATACAGCCATTTTGCTATAATTCACACCATCGTGTTGATATAACTGAAGCAAAGCATGGTTGCAAATATGGATACAAATCCTGATTTTTTTTGTTGTGCTATGATTAGCATGATTGATGGTGATTGAGTTGTCAGCTACGCTCAAAGTGTAGGCTTATTTTATTTCATTCATTCATTCATTTTCTACCGCTTTTCCTCACGAGGGTCGCGGGGGTGCTGGAGCCTATCCCAGCTGTCTTCGGGCGAGAGGCGGGGCACACCCTGGACTGGTCGCCAGCCAATCACAGGGCACATTTAGACAAACAACCATTCACACTCACATTCATACCTATGGACAATTTGTAGTCGCCAATTAACCGAGCATGTTTTTGGAATAAATTTTTGGAATTTTTGGAGTACCCGGAGAAAACCCCCGCATGCACGGGGAGAACATGCAAACTCCACACAGAGATGGCCGAGGGTCTAATGGAACTCGGGTCTCTGTGAGGTAACTGTGAGGCTTGCGTGCTAACCACTCGACCGCTGTGCAACTGAGTTAAGATAATTAAAAATAAAAATTTCCATTTTTCCCAAAGGCCAATGTTGACAGGTTTGTAATTCAGCCTTTGACAGTAAAGGTGGGAACAATTTATTGAAATTGTTTGTCATATAGACAAACAACCATTCACACTCACATTCATACCCATGGACAATTTGGAGTCGCCAATTAACCTAGCATGTTTTTGGAATGTGGGAGGAAACCGGAGTACCCGGAGAAAACCCACGCATGCACGGGGAGAACATGCAAACTCCACACAGAGATGGCCGAGGGTGGAATTGAACCCTGGTCTCCTAGCTGTGAGGTCTGCGCACAAACCACTCGACCACCGTGCAGCCCCATATTTTATTTTGGTCACAAAAATCATGATCTGGCTGTGGCCTATTTTCTGTTTTAGAAAAACACAAAACATCCACTGTTATCTTCACTAACCAAAATTCCATGAACATATCAAAGTGTGGCCAAAGCTTTTTAAATAAAAACATCAGATGGCAAGATTGTGCATACCGTACCATAAGATGCAGAGAAAATAACATATCACCTATTTTGTCCCACCCGGACTATCATATCATGCTCCTAGTAGTCCAATGTTCGGCTTACAAAAACACCCGACTTACATGCATTCACATTCCGTAAACACAGTTGCATTTTAGAGTAATTTGTGTCTTTACACTGATTTTGCAGCTAAGCCTTTCAGGCATGAAGTAACAGGATATTCCACTTTTGGGACTTTTGAGGGGGTGGGAGTGGAGATTTTGCACTATTCCCCCTTCACAAAGATGAAGTAATTTCCCCCTCTGAGCCATGTTCTAATGTAATTTATGTTCCCCTCTTTGCTCTTTAGTACCTACATTCCTGACTTCAACCTCTGTGCACAAGACAACTGATTTCCAAACAACGGCAAAGAGTCATATTTCTTATTTGCTGCACAGCAAATCCATGTTTTCATAGGCCGTGAAGAAATCCACCACTGCCCCGTTTTGCTTTTACTGACACAACCGTGGTTATTTTATCACCCGTATCTCCAGTTTACCTTTTACCCAAGTTCTTTAATCTTTGCAACGCTCCCCGTCGGCATGCAGGATAAATAAACGAGCAATAGTGAGTTGAGCACCTGCCAGGATTTAGCCACAGGAGTTCTTTTGATGTCTCGACGCCACTTGATGACAGAGAAAACATACAATGGAAGATTCTGTTTCAATTAAAACGAAGCATGGCAGACTTTGTATTGTGTTTTTACCAAAGTAATAAAACTGCTGATTACTAATATGAGATAAGATAATTCATTCGTTGCTGGAGCCTATCCCAGCTGTCTTCGGGCGAGAGGCGGGGTACACCCTAGACTGGTCGCCAGCCAATCACAGGGCACATATAGACAAACAACCATTCACACTCACATTCATACCTATGGACAATTTGGAGTCGCCAATTAACCGAGCATGTTTTTGGAATAAATTTTTGGAATTTTTGGAGTACCCGGAGAAAACCCACGCATGCACGGGGAGAACATGCAAACTCCACACAGAGATGGCCGAGGGTGGAATTGAACTCGGGTCTTGTAACTGTGAGGCTTGTGTGCTAACCACTCGACCGCTGTGCAACTGAGTTAAGATAATTAAAAATAAAATTTCCCATTTTTCCCAAATGCCAATTTTGACAGGTTTGTAATTCAGCCTTTGACAGTAAAGGTGGAAACAATTTATTGAAATTGTTTGTCATATAGACAAACAACCATTCACACTCACATTCATACCTATGGACAATTTGGAGTCGCCAATTAACCTAGCATGTTTTTGGAATGTGGGAGGAAACCGGAGTACCCGGAGAAAACCCATGCATGCACAGGGAGAACATGCAAACTCCACGCAGAGATGGCCGAGGGTGGAATTGAACCCTGGTCTCCTAGCTGTGAGGTCTGCGCGCTAACCACTCAACCACCGTGCAGCCAACTTGAAATAGTTTGTCCTTAGAAAGGGTCTGTATTCTACTGAGTGACATTCACAAAACATATTTTCCTTCCTTTTGTCTTTATGCCCCCCCCCCCACATACACACACACTTATTTTCTTCCCTCTCTTTACCTCCTCCTAGAGGGCAAAGGTTCATGCAGGCCTGTCTCACAGTGAGCGATGGCTGCAGTGCATTGTGGGTAACTGAATCCAGCTGTGTTGCAGACTGTGTTGCATCTGCCGGAGCTAAACATGCAAAGTATGTTGGCCGCTGATGTTGGGTGTGTTTGCGCGTCGACCTGCTTGGCGTCACGTTGACACATAGCTGAGGTTACAGAGCCGCGCAAAAGAAGTCTCGATGGCTGAACACCGCATCACATTTAATGAGGGAAAACATCGAAACTGGTTTTGTCAAGTCTCGAGGACAGATTTTTGGCTTTGGAATACGGGGGTGCTGTCAATCCTGAAAGAGAAACACTCTTAAAATTTCACCTAAAAGAAAAGGGATAAATAAGAACTAATGTGCTATTAATCTAAAAGTAGATGACAGCATTTTTACAATACAGCTACTCCTCGTTTGTTTCTGGTCTTTACAGCAATACATACAGAAATCACCACTAACATTCATCTCTCCCTCCTTTGTCTTCCAGAATTCCGAGCCTGGAATTACCATGTTGCCTCTCTTCCGCCTACTCTTCCTCTCCTTCAGTCTGGTTTCATCCTACGAGTGCCCTGAGGATTGTACTTGTCAAGGCCTGAGCACAATATTTTGCATCAATCAACGGTCCAACACTGTTCCCCGTGTCCCATCCAGTACTGTGAATCTCTACATCTTCCAAAATGGCATCAACTCTTTGACCCCAAATGACTTCACAGGACTGGAGGAGTTGGATATGCTCGATCTGAGCCAGAATGAGTTGGAAGAGATTCCGGAAGGTGTATTCAAGATGCTGACCAAACTTAAGAACTTGGATTTGTCCTCTAATGTCATTACTCACATTTCCAAAGACAGCTTTTCTGGGTTGGTCCAGCTGGAGAGACTGTATCTTCATCAGAATCTCATCCAGAGCATCCATCCTGAAGCTTTTCAAGGTTTAGAAATGCTCCTGGAACTCAAGCTCCAAGGGAACAAACTCAGCTCCTTGCCATCCCTTCAGTTACCCCGACTTCTGCTTCTTGACATCAGTCACAATAACATCCCAGACTTGGGTGTCTCAGACCTCCAGACTCCTCACTTGGAAGCCCTTAAAATGTCTTCTCTTGGGCTTATCTCTCTGGATGACAACCTCATTGCCTCCCTGGGAAATCTCCATGAGCTCGATATTTCCATGAACCAGATTGCAGAGGTTCCCCGTGCCCTAAAGCAGGACTCCCTCAAGGGTTTGATCAAACTCAACCTGGCTGCCAATCCATTGGGTGAGCTCAGAAAAGAGGACTTTCAGAAACTCATTGGGCTTCAAGAACTGGACCTCAGTGGCGTTAATCTTCAGGGATTTCCCCAAGACTTTTTCCAGTCTTTCCCCAGACTGACAAATCTGGCAGCAGCTGAGAATCCATTCAACTGTTTGTGTCCATTAGCTTGGTTTCCAGGATGGTTGCACGAGAGAACTGTGAACCTGCTGAGGCCTGAAGAGACCCGGTGTCACTTTCCTCCAACTAATGCTGGTAAGAGACTTTCAGCACTGGAGCACAAGGATTTTGGATGTCCACCAACTACAACTTTTCTGATTAAGTCTCCCAGCGGGAGTACTCCTGCTCCTCGGGTTCCTACCACATCCCCAGAAACAACCCATACCAATGCCATACTCCCTCCTCCACCACCGAGTGGACAAACCCCGGACTCAAAGACAGATATGCTTCCGTCAGAATCTCCTGCATCCCCAAGTTCCACAAGTGGGCAATATGAGCAGCACATCTGTCCGGCAAACATATGTCTTAATGGGGGCACTTGTAACTTTGACCCAATGGGACAACTGAGCTGCCTGTGTCCTTCAGGAACATCTGGACTCTATTGTGAAAACACTAACAATGTTCCCGAACCACCAAAACCATCAGCAACGGAAGTGTCCGTGGTGGCTCCCACAGTTCTTGAAGAACTCAATGCTATCAGCTCACGCCAGGTGACCTCGACATCTATCCTTCTTGATCTGCATCGGTTCATCAAGACACGGCCAAACATTCGAGGCATCAGGCTGACGTATCGGAATCTCTCAGGTCCTGACCGCCGTCCCATGATATTGAGTGTTCCGGCATCGTACCCGGAGTACACATTACGTGGACTGATACCCAACTGTACGTACTCTGTCTGCGCCAGCCCCCTTGGTGACAGAATGAACTCCAGAGCTAATACTTCAATAGAAACAGCATCTTGTACAGAAGCTCACACCGCCGGGGTTCCTCTTACATCCTTAGAACCTAGAGTGGAGACACAGACCTCACTCACATATACTCTTATCCCTGCCATTGCCGCTCTGGCGCTGGTGCTGCTGCTAGCTTTGGTAGCAGGTATGATCATCTGTCTCCGGAAGAAAAGGCAGAGCAAGGCGGGGATGGAGCTGGAACTTGGTCCCGCAGATCCCAACAACCCGACAGAAGTTGAGGGCATCAAGGTGTGTCCGGAAAATGGGGGAAACGGGACACTACCCCATAAACAAGCGGAGCTCGACCACTGTCACATGACACAGCCAATGCCGCCTTTGCAACAAAATGGTATCTTAGACTATGAGGTGCCTTTGATGCAAGGACACTCGCCGTCAAATAACAATCGATCATCCCTAAAGGCGTCATATTTCTAATGCTTTTAAGGTCCATCAAAATTCTGTGTAGTGGTTTAGCATCCTAAACGTTCATTCTAATCGGAATGTGGTACTTATTCTTTGCTTCCACAAATGACTGGATTGTCCATTTCAGAGAATGAGGAGTAGCAATTACAATTGCAGCGTTTTGGAAATTAGCTAAACCGCTGCGGGACAACAAGCACATTGTGGTTTTCTAATGGGTTGGACTTTGACGAAACCCAACCAAGTGCAGTTGACAAGAGAAGTCCTTGTAGCAAGACCCAACCACTGACCGTGGTTTGTTGAATGGGATGTAAATCTCATGCTGGATTTGGAAGAGAACTGGAGGAAATCACCGCTATAAATAACAAGAAGATAGACCGGAACTGAAATGACTTATTACTCCTACTTTTCAGTGTCTCCATCACAAACTGTAGTAAGACTGATGATCAGATAATGATAAAGACATTTTTTTGGAGCTAAACTTCCAAATAGATGGATTCCAAACTTGGATTCTTCACTGTCAACAGATTCATCCAGAATTCTCCATACTTCCAATCGATTTTGGCTCAGTGGGAGCTAAATTTGCTGTGAAAGAGAAATGGACTGAATGAAAAGCCATTGGGTCTGCCCAGATTGTCATATGTCATGGCAGGAAGGCTGATGTGTTTTTTGTGATATGTTTTTGTGCCTAATTCAGTATTGTCGTCAAAAAAAAAAAGCCCACCTACAATTCATTAAGGATTCAACCATTGTAAAAATTCTAAGGTTGGCAAAGAACTGAAACTCTTATCCAGGACTCAGGTAACCATCAATCTGGTACAAAACGACGTTTTTGACGATGTAGCTCAAGGATGTCCAAATATTTTCACACTTTTACAGAAAAATCGATAGATATAAAGCACCTTGAATGTCGGAGGATTAGGCCCACTCTGAAAAGAAAAAACAATAATAATAATAATAATAATAGTACAAGACATTTGCGATCAGGAAGACCATGTTTTTATCACGTATTTGATGCTTTTCTGTTAACCACCTAAAGTTGACATGTTTTATAGCAGTGTTCCATAGGACATGTAAATGTTCCCTTCTAAGAAGCACTCATAAAACATGACGCTACATCGTAATTACAGATGAATTGTAATTAAAGCAACAAAAAAAACAGTTTCGTCAGCTTTTCCACAACACTGTCCACTCTCCTCCCATCCTGCCATCCATTCTGCACTGCAAAGTAAACACAAGACATACACGTATCTGCCCCCTCCATTAACAAATCAACTGGAAGACTTTTGTGTTGTGTTTGTAACATGCTCGCTTAAGAGCTATCATGTTTTGTATTGTCTCTGTTTGTCAAAAAGTCAAAACATTTTGTTGTTTTTCTATGTGTTTGCCAGAAAATGATGCAGACAAAAAAAGACAGTATTAAAAAGACTCATTTTTCTATAAAACTGTGCTGTTTGTTATCGGAAAAAAATTATTTTAATAATTCATTTCAAGGTTCTTTAAAACATACAATGTAAGGTTAGATTGTATGGTTGTACCTAAATAGGAGTTTTAGAAGTTATTATTTACATGCGTCCAATTATGTATTGCCAGGCACATGCATACATGCTGCAGACTTTAGGGATGTGGAATGGTTTTAAATGGAACAGTGTGCTGTTAAACACATCCGAGGGATGATTTCCAGTTAGCACACACACAAGATGTATTATGGTATTTCACTCATGCATGCATATGAATTCACTAACCTCAACCACAGCATGATTGCTTTGTGACGTCATGTGGATTTGAGGTAATTTGCTCTATTGGTCAAGAAGTGGGGAAAATCATTGCGAAAATTACATAGAATTAAATGCGGCATGTGTAAGGTCCAAATTGGGTAAACTTTGGTCGATGCATAATCTTGTTACAGGCAAAGGTTTTTATGGCCACATATAAGAAATAAATTCCAGATTTGCAGCCAGTGGACCTCATTTGTAGCACAATGTGCCTCTCATTTAATGACCTGTCTCAGACTACAATTATTACAACAATATGGCAGTAATAAATGCATTGAGAGAGAACTGCTGCAGGAAATGTACAGGCTAAGTACAGAGAGGAAAGAGTGATCTTAAAGAGCTTATACCATCTAGTTCTATATATGCAGTGGAGTTTTGGTCAAACTATCCTTTTTTTCTCCAAAAATCAGTCTCATTGACAATAAATCGAGAATAATTTATGAATACAGTGGAACCTTGGTTAGCATCAATTTGTTCCGTAAGGTTGAATTGAAAATTTGTATGAAAAAAATCATGTAAATCTAACAAATCTTCACTAAAAATGCCACAAAAAGGGCGTTTTAGAGTTTTACATGCCGACAGCAAATTAAAAATGTATATATATGATGACTGAAAAGGGATAAATGAACATTTAAGGTTACTTTTAGCTCGCACCGGAAGCGCTGGTTGTTATTACTAGGGAGCGTCAAAAATATAAACATCTGCGTAGTCTTACAGCCATGCATTAAGTGCAAAATAAGTAAATAAATCCTTCCAATCATTTATTGTAGCATTTTTATTCTGACAATTAAAACTTTGCATAAGGCTGGAAGTTGTTTGCGCGCAGGCCACACATCTAGGAGACGCGGGTTCAATTCCCTATTTGGGATGTGTGGAGTTTGCATGTTCTTCGGATACTCCGGTTTCCTCCCACATTCCAAAAACATGCTAGGTTAATTGGCGACTCCAAATTGTCCATAGGTATGAATGTGAGTGTGAATGGTTGTTTGTCTATATGTGCCCTGTCTGGCCACCAGTCCAAATTATACCCCGCCTCTCGCCCGAAGTCGGCTGGGATAGGCTCCAGCACGCCCACGACCCTCGTGAGGATAAGCGGTAGAAAATGAACAAATTAATGAATATACTAACATCTGAGGTAGACCATATTGACCGGAATATAGGATGACCCTTCAAGATCCATTTTCGCATTGGCTGGCCACCAGTCCAAAGTGTACCCCGCCTTTTGCTCGAAGTCGGCTGGGATAGGCTCCAGCACGCCCACAACCCTCATGAGGCTAAGCGGTATAGAAAATGGACGAATGAATGAATGAATGAAATCCCTGCAGAAAACAAGTCAGATCAGAGTCCAAACCGCACTTGTGGATTTTCCTCCAAGTAGCACTTAAACACAAGCTGCTTAGCTTAATTGCTGGCTTTAAACGTCCTTCGGACGTGGATGTTTTTGCTTGTCTCCGCATGTCACCCCTGAATGGCCTTTAAAACATCTAATTCCAGCCCACCCTTGGGCCTCTTTTTTTTTTTTTCTTAACATGGATTATATACAAATAGCATGGATTACACATTCTGACTCTCTACTACCTACTTTACCTTACAGCTGAAAATAATGACTAAGCAATAAACTTGATTTTTGGAGTAGAACATCAGAGTGGTTCTTTGAGCATATAGGCTTCAGGTATGTGATTCCTATTGAGGGTCATAAATAAAGACACGGCTTGAGAGAAGCATGTCAAAACGTTTTCCTCTCTAATGCAAAGTCAGCCAAAATGTGCTATGTAGTTAAATATGTTGAACTAGATGAAGTGGTATTTTATTTTATGTTGTTGCGGCCGAATCTGAGGTGATTGTAAATTCTTTAAAATGAAAGTGAAACTATTCAAATAGTGGAGGGCGCCAGGAAAGAATGGAAAAATATGTGAATTTCCAGGGAAAAACATGAGGGTTGACAAATTTGGGTACACCTGCGCTAATATCTTCTATATAATAACAGTTGACCATGTTTTTTTTTTTTTCCATCTTTCATAATCGCAGTCCACTTTTACGCTTGAAAGACGATACTTGGTTTCATTGAATTGACTTTAATTGCCGTTCATTTGGCAAGTGAAAGCCAGAGGTCCCCTCTTTGCCAAGACTCTTAATGACTTCCATGTTCTCTGAGGCGGAACGTGACAGTACCCCCCTCTAAAAATCACAGAAACACTAAAAGTAAAGGCTTACCTTTTGCAAATACTAACACAAATACAAATACTACTTCTCCTAAGGTGTAGCTAAGCAATAGTTGTGTGACAGCATTGAGGAGCTCTTATTAATGTCATTCTTTGGCACAAGTCCAAGCCCCGAGGGCAAGGTAGGGCGATGTTGTGATAAGAGGTAGTCATGACTGCACAGAGCAGGATTAACACGGCCCTGCCCGCACCTTTTTGGGGGCCCTCAGTGCAAAGCATAACAGGCCAGACTTAATACTAGCAACAGGCTGTCAGCTGCATGCCTCACATGGCGAGACTCAGCCATGCGTGCATGCATGCATGAAGACCAATGACATTATTGTGGAAGTTGATAAGCACCCACCACCTGATTCCTACACCTGGTTATACTCTTCATTTGTAAAATGAAGTGCATTAGCTTACAATTATTGTGGTAAATATAAGTAATTGATAAACCAGTTGCTATTACATATATTCACCAGAAGAGTGCTACTCATGAAACACACAGCAAAATCTTTATTTTTTCTTCAATTGAGCTAATTTAAAGCTGCATGGTGGACGAGTGGTGAGCGCGCAGGCCACACAGTTAGGAGACCCATGTTCAATTCCATCTCTGTGTGGAGTTTGCATGTTCTCCCCGTGCATGCGTGGGTTTTCTCCGGGTACTCCGGTTTCCTCCCACATTCCAAAAACATGCTAGGTTAATTAGCGACTCCAAATCGTCCATAGGTATGAATGTGAGTGTGAATGGTTGTTTGTCTATATGTGCCCTGTGATTGGCTGGCCACCATTCCAGGGTGTACCCCGCCTCTCGCCAGGAGACAGCAGAATGTGCTAATTTAAAAAGGTTCTCAATAGGCATTTTAATTGAGGTGTTTAAACTCCCTTTTTCCCCTCTCCGACAGGGTTATGCTTTTTTCCTACAGCATTTTACACGATCATATGCAAATAATATGCATATTATATGATGACATCATCTAGACACTTCAAAAACAGCCAATTGCTAATTTTCTGACTGAAAAGTTAGCAACAGTGAGCCCAGTATCCTGTTAGCATGTCAAGTGCACAATAACTCAGCTCACTAACAAGCTAGCTGTTTACAACACTTGTCTTAGTTAATCACATTTTATTGTTAACCTCATTTCGTGAAATGTTACAGTTCTCGTTTTTGAACAGAAGTAGTAATTAATGAGCAACCAGCTTGGCTGTGTTTATGCTAATGCTATGTAACAGGAGAATGCAGGCCAACGGGTGTGGCTAACTAGCTAGCTTGATAAGACAAAGGTGAAGCCAATAAAACATTGTATTACTATAACAGGAAGCAAACAAAAACAACAATACAGAGTTGTTGTATAAAGTTTTTTAAAACCACCACAGGACTCGTTCGCTTTGACTTTTCTCTCGCTCAACATGTCACCTTTGACCCCTGCCAGGAATGGAGGCTCTCAATAGTGTTGAGAGCCACTTTAAACAAGACAAGAGTACCTTGCTATTTTCGGCTACCCCTTGTCATCTTTGAAGACTCCCGGTCACTCGCTCTGCTTCTTTCATAATTTTGCTTTCATTAGACGTGTCTCAGCAATATGCAGATTGATACTGAAATATCAATATTATTTTTTTTACAGTAATTCTTAATTGATTATTTATTTAAATGGTTTTAGGATTGTACTTATTTTTTCTTGTATAAAATACCATTTTGACATTTTATAAGATTCTGTCATCTGTTTTTTTCTGATGACAGAATAAATTAAAATATTTTTTTAATACTATTTTATTTAAAAATTATTTTATTTAAATTAGTAACTTATTTAAATAAATTTATTAATTTAATACATTAATTAAATTGCTTGCATTGTTTATGCTGTGCTATGAAATACACTACTTTTAAAAAATTTGAAATAGACACTGGGGGCATTGTTGTTAGGTGATGGATTCATTCTACTTTCATTCTGATGACAGAATAAATGTAATTAATTTTTTAAATTATTATTTTATTAAAAATAATTTTATTTAAATTAGTAACTTATTTAAATAAATTTATTAATTTAATACATTCATTAAATTGCTTGCATTGTTTATGCTGTGCTATGAAATACACTACTTTTAAACATTTTGAAATAGACACTGGGGGCATTGTTGTTAGGTGATGGACTCATTCTACTTTCATTCTGATGACAGAATAAATGTAATTAATTTTTAAATTATTATTTTATTAAAAATAATTTTATTTAAATTAGTAACTTATTTAAATAAATGTATTAATTTAATACATTCTTAAATTGCTTGCATTGTTTATGCTGTGCTATGAAATACACTACTTTTAAAAATTTTAAATAGACATTAGGGGCATTGTTGTTAGGCGATGGATTCATTCTACTTTCATTCTATTTGAGCTATTATATTTGGTTACTCGTTGACTGACAATCATTTCCTTTCACACTGATGAAATCCTCAAGAGCCTCCCAACAAATATGTGACTTTTCCTCCGCTCACACAAAAGACATTGTGTACGTCTGTATTGAGCCAACAGTGTGTGATGAAATGTTTAATTTCGCCAGCCTCCTGCTCCAAAGGAGCCGCTTAGCAGGTGCGGCAACCTCACAAAGGTTTTTTCCCTGGGAGACCAGACACACAAGGTCAAATATGCTACCATTGTGATCTAAACACACACAATATGGAGCAAGGGTGTCCACACTTTTTCCACTGAAGGCCACAGACTGAAAAGTGAATGGTTTTTTTAAATGTATCTCAGCTTTGTGATATAGATAGAAAAGCGTATTATTACAAAAAACACGTAAATCGCTATGTGGACATGACACATGAGATTGTGGTTGACAGCCACAGCCTATTATTAGTAAAAAATATACAGTAAACCTCGGATATATCGGACTCGGATATATCGGAAATTCGCTCACAACGGACAGATAAAAAAGAACCAATTTTTCTGTAATGCATTTCCAATAAAAATTCATTGCATATATCGGATTTTTTATAACGGATTTCGCCTACTTCGGACAAAATCTTCAGTCCCGTTCCAATGCATTTCCATTAAATTTCCCTCGCATATATCGGATGGCCGCATCGTGGCGCTCCGATTCGCCGAATCGTGACAGGCCGCTATACGACGTCATTTGCAGCGTTTGCAGCGTTGCCTGCGCGTCCAGGTACATTGGAAACATAGTCAAGGAAGTGCCTTTTTATAACGGATAAAATCCGATTTACGCATATACCGGATATAAATCCGATATATGCGTAAAACGGACATTTTCCGGTATACGCATATAACGGATTTCGCTTATATCGGACAAAACCAGTGGGAACAATTGAATCCGATATATCCGAGGTTTACTGTAGTATAAAATACAGTTAAGATCTACATCAGTGCCCTGTGATTGGCTGGCGACCAGTCCAGGGTGTACCCCGCCTCTCGCCCGAAGACAGCTGGGATGGGCTCCAGCACCCCCCACGTGAGCATAAGTGTTAGAAAATGAATGAATGAATCTACATCGGTTTGTGCGTTTTTTGCTTGTTTAGCGCCCCAAAGCGCCGTCTGGGTTGTTTACGCCGCCATCTTGTCGCCAAGACTAAATCTTTTTCTTCTTTTTGAGCTTTTGAGAGATACACGATAGACCACACAAAAGAGAAAGCCGATACACCATACCAAGACAGGGGCGCAAGACCTCCAATTTTTTTTTACAGACTAAAGCAGGGGTCTCAAACTCAATTTACCTGGGGGCCACTGGAGCTAGGGTCTGGGCGAGGCTGGGCCGCATCAGGCCCAAGAAAATCAATCAATCAGTAATAAATAAATATAATAATAATAATAATAAAAGCGACCTAAACGGTAGCCTTCAAGTTATTTCCTTTAAACTTAAAAAGCCAAAAACTTACCACTTCCACACGGATAGGGAGGATAACTATTAACAGTTATTTAACCTTTAACATGAACATTAATCAAATGTAATAATTTTTCTGGGTACATGATACCATACAGCATCCATATCAAACTTGCGCGGGCCGCACTAACATTAAACTTTCATATCAAGGCGGGGGCCTCAAACTAGTGTCCTGCGGGCCACATTTGGCCCGCGGGCCGCGTGTTTGTGACCCCTGGACTAACGGGAACCTTTTTCCACTTTTCTGACCTATAACTGTAGTTACAATGTTGTAGTCTAGTGTTAAACCATGCCAACGTTTCAGATAATGAGGTTTGCGCATTTGGAAGTGAGCCCTGAAAGAAGTTTGGGATGGCTCAAAACGCTCGGTTTGAAAAGGTTAAAGGTTAAACCGTTCCTTTGTGATGGACTTCCTTATATGGTTCATAGATAGGAAGCATTTTGGGCATGTGACCAACCACAGCAGAGTGGGCATGCCTGGAGGGGGGCTGTGGGTGAAATAATGAATTCCATTTTGTCTGTAAGTATGTACATATCAGGAAATACAGCTGGAGTAGGTGCAGATTCTGCAAAATCTAAAAAGTTTGGGTTATTGTGTGTAGCTGCTCTATAGGACACCACAACTCAATATAAAGGGTCCCGTTTAAAGAAAAGGCCGCACTTTGGATATGATTTGGAATGAAAGGCCAAATTCCTCCAAACCAGCAGGTGGCAGTGCTAGCTTGGACTTGCATGTTTAAACACTTTCATTAAAGTACACCCTTAGGGGGTGCACGGTAGATGCTACTCTGACTTTTTTTGTTAAAAAAAAGTGATTGGTTTAGGAATATTACAAGTTTACAGCAGGGTGTGTGGACATGCTGTGTGGGGTTATGAGATATTGGTGTGTGTGTGATCAAATACTTTGAAGGTTATCCAGAGGAAATGAGAAAACATTTGGCACATAAAACAACGCAAACATGGTCAGGTGCCAGCGTTCTTACCTAACATGGGCAATGAGCGCTTCCTCAAACATTGCTCACTCTGCTTTTGATTAGCGTATATGTGAACAATTATGTTGTTTTGCATGTTCAAAAGTTGCATTAATCTACTTTTTAGTGTGATAGAAATAACTATAGTAATTGAACGGAATCATTTTCTCTTATTTTGCTGAAACTTTCCCTGATGTGATGACATCACAGTGAACATGTCCAAATTGTGTCCATGGTGTGCCTTAATCCTCTTGGACATGGAGTTATAAACTTCACAGATTGTCATCTGGAGTGTGTTTGTGTTCTCCAAGCAAGGGGATCATGCCTTCTTTTACAATGATATAGTGCGTGTTGGCAATCATCTTGAACCGCAGCTCCCCCCTTGCCTGCAGCACTCATGCAGCTCAATTCTTGCTTGACTGAAGGCAAGACAATTATCTTAGTACTGGTGTTTCCGGGGGGCGGCACGGTGGTCTAGGGGTTAGCGCACAGACCTCACAGCTCGGAGACCAGGGTTCAATTCCACCCTCGGGCATCTCTGTGTGGAGTTTGCATGTTCTCCCCGTGCATGCGTGGGTTTTCTCCGGGTACTCCGGTTTCCTCCCACATTCCAAAAACATGCTAGGTTAATTGGCGACTCCAAATTGTCCATAGGTATGAATGTGAGTGTGAATGGTTTTTTGTCTATATGTGCCCTGTGATTTGCTGGCGACCAGTCTAGGGTGTACCCCGCCTTACGCCCGAAGACAGCTGGGATAGGCTCCAGCACCCCCGCGACCCTCGTGAGGAGAAGCGGTAGAAAATGAATGAATGAATGGTGTTTCCGGCTATTTAGACAATAATGGCTGTGTGCTGCCATTTTCGGAGTATAGTAAATCTATATGGCTTTACTAGCTGGGCATTGACTACTCTAAAGTATATCCATATTTACTATAGTAATGTCACTTGAGAAGATATACTGTAATAAAAAGGAGGTCTCTAACCTTTTCCCACGATGCTGTAGGTCTTCCTTACCTGCATGTATGGACTCCCCCACTCCATCACTCCTGCTTGTAATGATAAAGTATGCAGAACCAGGATTGAAAAAGCACCTGCAAAGACAGAGAACCAAATCAATTTGAAAATGTCTATCCAGGGGGCCCTTTTCTACCCTGAAAATCTGTCATCACATGCTGGAACCCCCCCCCCTCGTAGTGTTTGGGTTGAAGTCAACAGGCTGTGTGAGTGCAGTTCCTGCAGCGGTTCTGTTTTTCCCATTCAGGTTCTTTTGTGTAAAACAAGTTCAGCTCGAATGCTGAGTGACAGCCGCAATGAAGAGTGTGAAAACGCTCTGGCAATCCCCCCATGCTGTACCTCATAAGGTTTAATCAGAACCAGGCCACCGCTACTTGCTCTTGACGTCTACTGCAGTTTGAAATAAAGAGAGTCCCTTATGGATGTCATACAATGGAAGGTTTAGGCTCAGGGAGGAGTCGTTTCTGCAAATACCTGCAGGATGAAGTCAAACTCGGCTTTAAAAGTGATAGGCCGCTGTTTCTATCATGAAAACTCATGAGCTTTGCAGGAGGTCATCACTCAATAAAAGAGACTGACTCACAGTGTTATCTTACAAAAAAACACTAAACTCATCACACAGCAACCTAACAAAAATATAAAAATAAAAAAATATATATGACTCTGGGGAGACAGAGCCTTCTCCATCGCTGCCCCCACTCTCTGGAACTCTTTGCCCCACTCACTCCGTGCTTGCCCTGACCTTCCCACTTTCAAAAAACAACTCAAAACCCACCTCTTTAAATCTGTTTTTAATGTCTAACCTTCTATATCTGACTGCTGTGCCCCGCCCCGCTTTTTTAACTGTGTACTAACCAATGAATGTTGTATTTTGGTGTGTCTTTTATTCTGTTTACTTGCTCTATTCAACTTCATTCTTTTGTAAAGTGTCTTTGAGTATCTTGAAAAGCGCTATACATTCATTCATTCATTCATTTTCTACCGCTTTTTCCTCACGAGGGTCGCGGGGGGTGCTGGAGCCTATCCCAGCTGTCTTCGGGCGAGAGGCGGGGTACACCCTGGACTGGTCACCAGCCAATCACAGGGCACATATAGACAATCAACCATTCACACTCACATTCATACCTATGGACAATTTGGAGTCGCCAATTAACCTAGCATGTTTTTGGAATGTGGGAGGAAACCGGAGTACCCGGAGAAAACCCACGCATGCACGGGGAGAACATGCAAACTCCACACAGAGATGGCCGAGGGCGGGGACCGAACCCTGGTCTCCTAGCTGTGAGGTCTGCGCACTAACCACCAGACCGCCGTGCCGCCCAAGCGCTATACAAATAAAATGTATTATTATTATTATATAAAAAAATAGCCCTGTGATTGGCTGGCGACCAGTCCAGGGTGTACCCCGCCTCTCGCCCGAAGACAGCTGGGATAGGCTCCAGCACCCCCCGCGACCCTCGTGAGGAAAAGCGGTAGAAAATGAATGAATGAATGAATATAAAAAAATAAAATATGTAAAAAATATGTAAACAAGTACAATACAAGTTTAAAACGCAGCGCTTCATTACATACATTACATACAATCCGAAGATTAAAGTTCCAGCCGTAATGCAGGCATCAACGTCTTTTGAAATGACGTAGCATCGCTTCACCGTATAGTCTAACATTGGTCAACCTTGTGAACCAAAGGTCAGATAGTCACACAGCCTTTCTGACTTGAGTCATACCGACAGGCAGTGTGATGGGCGGCCTTCCCCTAAAAACCATACCCCTCCCTCCAACACCATGAACACCCCCCCCCCCTCCCCCAGGACCCCAACACAACACAAGGCCACCCACTTCAAAGTTGCCCAACTTGACCTCTTGCATAAAGGTGACACATATGGACAACAGCACGTGCGTCATGTGTCATGGAAGCAATCAGTCGTCTTGAAATTAGATCACCGACTAACTGACAAATAGACAAATAAATGGCATGGAATCATCTGACAAAAAAATATGGTAGTTACAAGCAAGCATGCTTGTAATATCATTACCTATATGCATTTAAATATACAAAAACATCAACTAATATAATATACACATGTATATGTTCTTGTTCACTTTTACTGCCGCCCCGACTGCCTCTCAAATAGGGGGATGCAGTGAGGTGTCGGGGGGTGGGGTGGGGGCACTATACTCATAAATTTCTTCAAGGTTGATGAAAATGACAATACAATAATCACAGAATGCATTAAAATGTACGCTAATTTGATTATTAGATCAATAAAATGTAATCTGGCTGCACGGTGTTCAAGTGGTTAGCATGCAGGCCTCACAGCTAGCAGACCAGGGTTCAATTCCACCCTTGGCCATCTCTGTGAGGAGTTTGCATGTTCTCCCCGTGCATGTGTGGGTTTTCTCCGAGTACTCCGGTTTCCTCCCACATTCCAAAAACATGCTAGGTTAATTGGCGACTCCAAATTGTCCATAGGTATGAATGTGAGTGTGAATGGTTGTTTGTCTATATGTGCCCTGTGATTGGCTGGCCACCAGTCCAGGGTGTACCCCGCCTCTCGACAGAAGACAGCTGGGATAGGCTCCAGCACCCCCCGCGACTCTTAATAAGCGGTATAAAATGAATGAATGAAAATGCAATCACAAAATGAACTAAACTGGGGGTCTTCTTTGTTTATAAAATTGTGTATAAAAACTGATAAAAAATACTCATAGTAAAATTAGTTTCCACTGTCATGGGACTTTAACATTTGTATTACTCAACTCAAAGCAGGATGGAGGAAAATAAACGTTTAATTCTATTTGGTGCTGGTTAATAAATTGCTCCTCTGTGGGTCCTGTCACGCCTCATCTCAGACTCAGAATGTTTAAAATTTGACCACTTGCACAACCGTTAAGCACCACACACACACACACACACACACACACACACACACACACACACAGAGTCATCCTTCAACTTTAGTTTAAAATTCCTTATATTAGACATCTCTTCCTGCTATGGACCAAATGGTCACAATGAAGTCACTTTATCTACAATGAGAACGATGACGGAGGGAAGGAAAAACCAACAGCGTCCTATTTTTATTGTAGAAAAACCAACTGAAACATCAGTCTGGCCACTGAGCTCATGTGCTGCACTGCTGCAAAAACAATACAAAAAATTGCAACATCACCGCACTTGCAAGGAACAAGCAGAGTTCAGATTGCATAGTAATAACAACAATGTGATCATTGGTGTCAAAAGCACTTTGCCTTGATTTTTACAAGGACTGCCAAGCTATTTTTTTAGTTTGTTCCTTCTCAGATATATGGAATTTATGGCGCCCCCTATTGGTTGTGATTCAAATTTTTTGGAAGACATGCTCCAATGCTCAGTGACTGATATTAGCTCAAATCACGTTTGTGCCTGTGCAAAGTTCATTCATTCATTCATTTTCTACCGCTTTTCCTCATGAGGGAGCCTATCCCAGCTCTCTATGGGTGAGAGGCGGGGTACACCCTGGATTGGTCCCAACCAATCACAGGGCACATATAGACAAACAACCATTCACACTCACATTCATACCTATGGACAATTTGGAGTCGCCAATTAACCTAGCATGTTTTTGGAATGTGGGAGGAAACCGGAGTACCCGGAGAAAACCCACGCATGCACGGGGAGAACATGCAAACTCCACACAGAAATGGCCGAGGGTGGAATTGAACCCTGGTCTCCTAGCTGTGACCACCGTGCCGCCCCCTGTGCAAAGTTGTTGTGTTTGAATGTTTTTGCCATGTTGTGGTAATTTGGTTGCATTGTAAAACGTGTAAAGTCTAATCGCGGTACCACTGTGATTGCTAGTACAGTAAACCTCGGATATATCGGATTCAATTGTTCCCACTGGTTTTGTCCGATATAAGCGAAATCCGTTATATGCGTATACCGGAAAATGTCCGTTTTACGCATATATCGGATTTATATCTGGTATATGCATAAATCGGATTTTATCCGTTATAAAAAGGCACTTCCTTGACTATGTTTCCAATGTACCTGGACGCGCAGGCAACGCTGCAAATGCTGCAAATGACGTCGTATAGCGGCCTGTCACGATTCGGCGAATCGGAGCGCCACGATGCGGCCATCCGATATATGCGAGGGAAATTTAATGGAAATGCATTGGAACGGGACTGGAGATTTTGTCCGAAATAGGCGAAATCCATTATAAAAAATCCGATATATGCAATGAATTTTTATTGGAAATGCATTACAGAAAAATCTGTTCTTTTTTATCTGTCCGTTGTGAGCGAATTTCCGATATATCCGAGTCCGATATATCCGAGGTTTACTGTACATTATTTGTGCACTTCCTGTCTTATTTTGAACCGCCCCAAAAATATATCCCATAACCTATTATACCCATTTCCATTCCTTTTTTATTGAGTTGTGGACTCCTATAGAGCAACTACACCCAATAACCCACACAGAAAGCTTTCTAGATCTTCCAGACTCCTGCCCAAAACAGTCTCTTTAATTTACTCCACCCCGAGCCTGCCTCCCGCCAAGCCCAGTCCGCTGTGATTGGTCACACTCCCTCCGCTGGCTGCGTGCACACGCTATTATGCTACACAAACAACCGCTTTTGTCTGATTACTTACACAAAATAAACTCAGATGGACACTGATGAATTGTTACTTAAACCTTGCTCTCAGCAACAGTTTGGCGCATGGTCCAGCCTCGTATTGGCACGTGTTCACAAAGCAGGCCCATGCGAAGTGCATGTTTTTAAACCCTCATTCCTGTGGTAGTACATGCTTCCACTTTTCATATCGGAGCAAGGGTTTGATTGTACCATTGCCTAAAATTGCTGTGGCGACCCCCTGACAGGGAAAAGACAGGGGAAAAAAAAGTTGTCTTCAACCCCGCCCATCTGATGAGGTCATCACTCAGCAGCGTCAGGTAAGTGGCGTGCTGGCCACTGACACGCAGCTGTGATGCATCAAGCTGGAAATCCCCTCATTCTCAGTCATGAACTCTGTGTGTGTGTGTGTGTGGAGGTGGGTGATGGTTTGAGTTTGGGATTCTTGGCCGCATGTGGCCTCGGCATGTGGCTGAGGAGGCGTTTTGGCTGTGCGAGTGTGTGTTGCACATAGAGGGCACAAAGCCAGATAGTGTTAAGTTCTACAAGTGTGTTATCATGGTCTATCTAGAGGAAGGGGGGGCGGGGGGAGCTTGGGGCTAGATTGAGGTTTTCATTATAACAACACACACACGTAGTTCATGCAGTGTTTACACTAACAAAGCCACTTTTCACTCGCTCGCAGCTTAATACTTTATTATCATGACCGTAATCTTCCTGCTTCTCCTCTGCCTCAGGACTGCCAGGCCTTCCCACTCTCCCCCAAAACCTCAACTTCCTCTTAAACACCTTCTCTCTCTAACATCATTGAATCGTTTGTTCATTGCCTTCAATGCAATTCTTCATTAATTTCTTCTAAAAATCTGCAAACATCGGACTTGAACATCTGAATTTCACCAAACGGCCAGGCTCTTTGTGTGAATGAGTTTTTCCTTGCCTCTGTCGCCATAGTGTTTCATATGGGGTTCAGTTGGCATTCTTTACTTTTGATTATATCTGGTGGGAATTGGGCTGTAGAAAATAACATTTTCGGCACCTAAGCCACACTTTAGGACCCCCCAGGGGTTGACCGCACAGAATGAAAACACAGCTACTTCACACACAGGCCCACACTCTGAGAAAGAGGGTCTCCGAAAATAGAAATAAGTGACCAGAAAGAGAGCTGGGTGGGGGGGGGGGGGGGGGGGGGGGGGGTGTCCACCAGTTTATTTTTGCGTTGCATTTGTTTGTTCATGCAGGAGCATCTTCCCACGACCTGGCTGAGGGAAGCCAGGAAGACAAGTGTCGCTCAGCACTTGTCACGGCTTCGTTCACTCATTCGATTTCGATTTCCTCACGAGGAAGCATTTCTTATATGCTTCATTATATTTTCATTTGTGCTGCCAAATGATTAACAATTTTAATCCGATTTTAAAAATGAATCATGATTGACCATCATCTGAAATATGTCAATTTTCACAGGATTTAACACTTAAAAACATAAACCACACAATGAAACATCTTTGATATATTATTAAATACATGAGAATAAAAAAAAACATATGCACACATTGGCTACTCATATAAAATGGAGATGGTTGTCTCCTCTTTGGTGGATTTATTTTTCCCAAGTGATGAAATGCTGTGGTGAACTGATCTTTATGCTATTTCGCTGTGCTTTGGTTTGCAACCACATGGAAATAATCAGTGCAATGTACATAATAATTATAAAGAGTTATGCAAACAAAGGAACGTAAGTACAGAAATCAAGTACAGAGGTGAAAGGAAGGATAGAAAACATGAAAAAAAAGCGTCAGAGAACGTTTCAATCTGCATCACACATGCTGTGTGGCCGTAACGCCCAAAGAAGATGCATTTTTCGAGAAATCATACATTTACTAACATGTTCAAAATTAGCGGCTACTACCGACTATGGCTGTTTACATGAAGCATTTGGCGCTAATCTAGTTGAGTAGTATTTTTTTTTTTTATTCAAGTACCCCCTATGGCAATCTGTGTACCCCTGGGGGAACGCGTACAGATGCAACCGTGATAAATGAATTTCTACAAAGTAGGATTCATTATTCATAAATGGTATATTTTTGTAGTTAGAGCATAGAAAACCTTTTTATGACTTTCTAAATATAATCTTTACCATTATTAGAGCCCTGTAGACATAAATAACACCCCTATAGTTTGTAGACATGACATATTTGCGTCTCTGAATGAATAAAAACACTGGATTTGTTGGATGTCAGCACTCCTGTTTAATGATTGGCTAATGAACCAATCACTGTCAATAAATGACTAATGATAAACTTGATGAGTTTATATGACATATTATATGCTGGCATCCACTAGTGTACACATGAAAAACAAACATATAAAAACATTTTATGTCAAGTCTTTGTCAGACTTCAGGAGGATTGCCACCAGCTGCTTATAATTATCTGCCTTTTCGTTTCCAAGAAACGCTGATGCAAAAGTCAATTTCTGTTACCGTTCATGACATTTTTCGACATGCATGCATTTTGTCCGCTTCCAAGGGATAAAAAAAATCTGTCTAGACATATTAAAATGAATGTATTGGAATGTGCAGACAGGTTTTCAGATAGAACTGGCTGCTTGTAGACACATTATATCAGGGGTCCCAAACACGCGGCCCGCGGGCCAAATGTGGCCCGCAGGACACTAGTTTGAGGCCCCCGCCTTGATATAAAAGTTTAATGTTAGTGCGGCCCGCGCAAGTTTGATATGGATGCTGTATGGTATCATGTACCCAGAAAAAATTATTACGTTTGATTCATGTTCATGTTCAAGGTTAAATAACTGTTAATAGTTATCCTCCCTATCCGTGTGGAAGTGGTAAGTTTTTGGCTTTTTAAGTTTCAAGGAAATAACTTGGAGGCTACCGTTTAGGTCGCTAGCTCTCTAGTTTGCGAGTTAGCATGTGTCTCAAGACCCTGCAGCTGCGCAATATGTTGTAAATAAAAAGAGTATAAATGTGACTATAGTCGTGTTTTGTCATGTCTACAGGGCTCTAATAATGCTTTGTTCATTTTAATCTGAAAAAAATAATTTGTCTACCCACCAACTATATGTGGTTTCTTAAGTTTTTATTATTTGCCGTTTTATTATTATTATTATATTTATTTATTTATTACTGATTGATTGATTTTCTTTATTCTTGATTTGTTTATTTATTTGTCATCTTATTTTGTGCAGAACAATGAAAATTAAGATATTTGAGAACAGTGGAATGTTTTATCAGAGCTTTTATTGTAGAAAATCGGAACCAAAGCACCGAAAAAGTTTGTATATTTTTCTGTTTTTAATAAATGCGTTGTTTTTTTTTTTTTGGGGGGGGGGGGGGGGGGGGGGGGGGACATGATACGGCCCAGTCTCACCCAGACCCTAGCTCCAGTGGCCCCCAAGTAAATTGAGTTTGAGACCCCTGCATTATATGGACTGATGAACTACAAATTTTTGCCTTATTTTGCACAAATGTCATATTTTGGCCCAATTCTGCATCTTGGAAACTATACCAATCTGCACTTCTGATAAGTGTGGCAATGAGTGGGACCTTATGTTTTGTACATGCATGTCCAAATCCGAATTGGGAATCATATCCTTCAGTATAAATGTAGCCCTGAATGTTGACTTGGTCCGACTGGGCCCAAACTACTGGAAAGTGACTTCACTTTTCCCTGCTTCTTTTGGCGAGGCAATGTTTGAGGGTTTCGGCTCATTTCGTGTATGAGGTTACAGCAGTTCCCGTAAGTGGTTGGAGCAGGGCTGCATGGGAGGACTTCATCTCTCCACAGAGCTTCACTGTGAATGTCGATGGTCACGTTTTAGCTCATTTCCATAAAGGTGGGAGGGCGGTGATAGATTTTTTTAGGGGTTCAGAACTGGTCCAACATGGAGAGAAGGATAAGTTTGGGTGGAGGTACACAAGAGACAGGTCCACCAGAACGGAGGAGGGATTTTAATAACCTAGCAAAGCTCTCCAAGGAAGGCAAACAAGGGAGGGGGGAAAGTCCCAAAACGTGGAGATGAAGCAGCAAAGTTACTTGACTGGAAGGAGTGAGTCAAGGTTGTTATTGTTGGAAAAGAAGATGGAGAAAAAATCATCTTAGAGAGAAATGTGTGTGTGTGTGTGTGCACCAATTTGAATATGTCTGCCTGTCTCCAACTTGAAGAATATAATGAAAAAACTTGCCTGGACGCACATGTGGGACGGTAAACCTCCTGCGGGTTGACATCTGAATCCACATCTCACCCACGTCTTACGTGTTCCAAAGTGTTCAAAGCCAGCCAGGATTCATCTCTGACTCATTTCTACTGATCTGTACAAATGGAACCCACAAGTGGGTGTCATTGTGTGGAAGAGGAGGTAGATCATATGCACGTTGAGGTTAGATCCGAGCCAGATCAACCTTAAGCCACTAAAATACCTGTTTGTATTGCAGAGGCCGGTCCAGGCTGGTGGTGGGTGGTCTGGGCGGTCCGTGCCAAAGCCGGTGTTCTCACCAGTGTTGTCTTCCCACTGCTGGCACAGAATCAACCATCTTCCTAATCCAGGTGTACTCTGGGGATGATACCGAGCAATGGTAGGTCAAGTTTTTTTTGGTCCAAAAAATATGTGAATAGGTTGTTTGGTTTTCATTATTGAGTCATTCCAACATTTGCAGTCACTAGCCACGTATACATGGACCCAAATATTCCAATTGCATTTGGTTTATTCCAGTTTCGGAAAGAATTGAACCTTTGTATACACCTCATTCTGAAAGAAAAGTGCCAATCCAAATGAACCTAGAATCGGATTCACAGGGGTGGAATATTCCTTTCCCCAATCCGATTGAGGTATCTTGTACCCGCTCAATCGGAAAGTTGTCAGGGTGCGTTCTTCTTCTGTTGTTTATTGGCGGTTGGCAAGCAGCTTTCGTGTGCATTACTGCCATCTGTGGAACAGAATCTAAATACAGTAAACCTCGGATATATCGGATTCAATTGTTCCCACTGGTTTTGTCCGATATAAGCGAAATCCGTTATATGCGTATACCGGAAAATGTCCGTTTTACGCATATATCGGATTTATATCCGGTATATGCGTAAATCAGATTTTATCCGTTATAAAAAGGCACTTCCTTGACTATGTTTCCAATGTACCTGGACGCGCAGGCAACGCTGCAAACGCTGCAAATGACGTCGTATAGCGGCCTGTCACGATTCGGCGAATCGGAGCGCCACGATGCGGCCATCCGATATATGCGAGGGAAGTTTAATGGAAATGCATTGGAACGGGACTGGAGATTTTTTCCGAAAGAGGCGAAATCCATTATAAAAAATCCGATATATGCAATGAATTTTTATTGGAAATGCATTACAGAAAAATCTGTTCTTTTTTATCTGTCCGTTGTGAGCGAATTTCCGATATATCCGAGGTTTACTGTACTTCTATACGCCATTCCCAAGTCCAGTTTTTCTTTAAAATATATATCTATATAAAACATGTCCCGAGTTTAATTATAAAATATTAGCAAGATTGAACTTTATCTTTTCCTGTTTATATTGATCCCGGGTGCGTTCTTTCAGCACATGCAGAGATATGACGTAATACGCAGATCGAGACGTTCTTCAGTATAAAAATGAAGGCGAGCAATCGGCACTGGACTGCTGTGGAAAGTTTGTTTTTGATTCAAACTAAATTTCAAGACTGGACTGAGGAAAAACTGGCAATACGGAGTTATTCCAACAAGTGAAAGAAAAACTCAGGGAAGTTGGTATCACGTGATGTTGATGTTTACGTTTTACTGCGAATGCACCATTGACTATTCTGTTTGATTATAGCGGCGCATGTAGACAAGAGATTGGAATAATCCTTTCCATGTCTACCATTGTTTTCGGAAAAGTCATTCAGAAAGAGGAAAAACTCCTCATGTAAACGTGGCTACTGTTCATGCAGTCATTGGACGGTCTATGTGTCAATGACTACACGCAGCACCACTGATTGGTCAGTGTATACTCATGTAATCATTTGTTATAGTAATGAAGGCAAGCAAAGATTACGCTAGCGCATGTGTAGTCACTGTTCGTGCAGTCATTGGCCGTTCGATGTGTCGCCGATTGGTCAGTGTGTATCCATGCTAATCATTCATCATGAACATTCATTCATTCATTCATTTTCTGCCGCTTTTCCTCACAAGGGTCGCGGGGGTGCTGGAGCCTATCCCAGCTGTCTTCGGGCGAGAGGCGGGGTACACCCTGGACTGGTCGCCAGCCAATCACAGGGCACATATAGACAAACAACCATTCACACTCACATTCATACCTACGGACAATTTAGAGTCGCCAATTAACCTAGCATGTTTTTGGAATGTGGGAGGAAACCGGAGTACCCGGAGAAAACCCACGCATGCACGGGGAGAACATGCAAACCCCACACAGAGATGGCCGAGGGTGGGGATTGAACCCTGGTCTCCTAGCTGTGAGGTCTGCGCGCTAACCACTAGACCTCATCATGAACATGTAGCCTCCAAAACTACTCACCAAGTTCAGACATTTACAGTAGCACACGTGTAGTCATTATTAATGCAGTCATTGGGCATTCTATGTGTCAATCATTACCCACAGCAGCGAGGATTACCTTCTGCAAAGCCAGAGAGTACGTTCTCAGCGCAGGAGAGCAAGAAGATCCACACAGATCAGCGGGATCTGTTTAAATCCTCTAAAGCACCGAGCATTAAGTGTGCTGCTCCCTGCTAGAGAACCCATCAACCTGCACCTACAACACACACACACACACATCCAAGCATTGAGAATGCTAGATAACATAACAAAGACAATATCATTTTTGTGATTTATGTTCTTCCATGCTTACACAATCACTAAAGATAATGAATGGATCATTAAATCACCATCTTTATGAGCATGCAACTATCTTGTAAACGTTTTATTGTGACATTATCATTTGTAAGCCGAGGTTTTCATACAGCCGGGAATTTGTCAGGGTTAAAACAAGCTGAGACGACTCGGGTTTCCTGTGATTCTTCCTGCTAAATCATCTGCAAACTGCATAATCCCTGCTTTTATTCAATCCGGTGTTCAGGGTTGTCTCATGTCAACAACTACGCCCTCATGGGAAGGCTGGTGTTTGTGACCACATTTTGACCCATTCAACCACTTCCTCTTTGGGGAATCGTAAAGTGCCATCAGCAAACACAGAGGACAGATTCATGCCAATCCACATCACATCACCGGAGTTCCATGAATTTTGTGTCCCTGCGTTCCATACAGCTGAACGTGCTTGATGGCAAACTTTTCGAGCCTTGTCAGATTTGAAGTGTTGTTTGTAGACGTGGCTGCGTCTTTCTCCTGTAGACCTGACTGACTGATGAATAAGCTGGTGGCCAGAAGTTGGCGGAATGTGCAGCATATTAACAGCTCACTGTGTGTGTGTGTGTGTGTGTGTGTGTGTTCCAGTGCTGTCTATCTCGCTCTCTGCATGGCTGCAGCTGTTACAACAAAAGAGGAAAATAAACTCCCCTTGTGTCTTGCATGCAGCACATTTCATTCTCGTCTCTTTCAAGACCTTCACTTCTTTTATACCAGTACATCAACATGTGTTTGTTTTCAGTAATACAGTACTGACCCGAATATAAGACGGCATGTTTCACAGGAAAAAAAAAAAAGCCTAAAAAAGGTTTGCAGTCTGGAAATTTGTACATGCAAACTAAGCGAGTCAGACCTTTTCTTCCTGTCACTCACACACACTGGAAGGATGCAACACAGAAGCCCGATGGGGGGAAAAAGTGTCTCAACTACCCAACAGCAGAGGATTTCTAATGCAACTTTAAGATAATGGTGATCACTAATATCGAAAACTTCTTTGATGTTGTCTTAAAAACATTTTTTTTCGAAAAGGGATCATCTTATATTCCGGTCAATACAGTCTACCTCAGATGTTAGTATAATCATTAATGTGTTCATTTTCTACCACTTATCCTCACGAGGGTAGCAGGGGTGCTGGAGCCTATCCCAGCTGTCTTCAGGCGAGAGGCGGGGTACACCCTGGACTGGTGGCCAGCCAATCACAGGGCACATATAGACAAACAACCATTCACACTCACATTCATACCTATGGACAATTTGGAGTCGCTAATTAACCTAGCATGTTTTTGGAATGTGGGAGGAAACCGGAGAAAACCCACGCAAGCACAAGGAGAACATGCAAACTCCACACAGAGATGGGTGTCCAACGTTCTGTAGGACACACAAAGTCTGATGTTTGTCTTCTCTCTAATGGGATGCCATTTTTCTTGTTGTGCTCTCGCCACCTTTGTCTCACCTCTCCTCATCGGAAGCTTTTACTTTTCTTCTTCCAAGGTAGCAGATTGAGATGATACGCCCTTACCGGCAAAGCTATTATCTTCATGACGACACATTTTCTCCCTTGGAAGCCAATTAGAAGATGTTTAACACAAGCAGCTGTATGTTCCAGTCAAAGGCTGAGACACATTTGTTTTGGTAGGAACTTCCAACTTGACGCTTTTTTACCTGCTCTGCCTGTCGGATGTTGGCAATTTGGTACATTCATTCATTCATTTTTTACCGTTTATCCTCATGAGGGTCACGGGGGTGCTGGAGCCTATCCCAGCAGTCTTCAGGCGTGCTACTCCCTGGACTGGTCGCCAGCCAATCACAGGGCACATATAGACAAACAACCATTCACACTCACATTCATACCTATGGACAATTTGGAGTCGCCAATTAACCTAGCATGTTTTTGGAATGTGGGAGGAAACCGGAGTACCCGGAAAAAACCCACGCATGCACGGGGAGAACATGCAAACTCCACACAGAGATGGCCGAGGGTGGAATTGAACTTGGGTCTCCTAGCTGTGAGACCTGCGTGCGAACCACTAGACCGCCGTGCAGCCAGATTTTAGTATATATTACTTAAAATATCTTGGAAATATAATCTTGTTATGATGGTCTTTTGACAATACCGAGGGCCAAAAAGAGGACACTTTTCTATTCGGGCTCCAACATTGTGGAATGCCCTACCCACTGACATTAGAGCTGCTACCTCAGTAGAAATGTTCAAGTCCCAATTTAAGCCTTATTTTTACACTTTAGCATTGAGTTAATAGTATTCCTAATAGTACTCCTGGACCCTTTTTGTGGTCCCTTGTCAAGGTTTCTGTTTGCCCCAAATGGGTTTTGAGTTTTCCCTTACCCGGGATGGGGGTTCAAATCAGGGGATGTTGTGTATCGTGTATTGTTGCCTGCTTGAAAACCCATTTGAGGCTTTTTTTGTGATTAAATGCTACATAAATAAACTTGACTTATTTTTATCCCTGTGGTTGACTTGCAAGCCTTCCAGTCTAAAATATTTTCCCTGTCTAGTCTACCAGATTTCCTTGCAACAGTGCACAGTATCCATGACCCCTGTAGCATTCAATGGTCCTTATCCTTAATGATGGTTGCAATGATGGTGGGCATTTCTCCTATTTTGGAGCTTTTTATGATGTTCATTTTCACTTCCATGTTGATGGCTTTCCTTTTATTCCACTCGGGAGCCATAATGATGTGTAAAAAGTTAACAAATAAGCAATGTTATTCTTCCTCAGTGTGGTTGAACAGGCATGCACTGTATTAATCCGCCCGACATAGCGGTTCACCTTTCATGGATTTGCTGTAGTGTGAATTTTGCTTGTTTTTTTTTTTGTTTTTTTTTACAGCATATGAACATGCATTGTGTTCTGTACCCTTGTGTTTTTCTCCCCTATCAAACACTTTTAGTTGAAATGTCTGCATCTGATTCCGCCACATCGTTCATTCTTTGGCTATTGTGCCTGTAGCTGCACTATCATTATATATAATTAGGCCTAATTTGACTTTCCAAGCTAAACAATCATTATAAAAACAAAACAAAACAAAAAAAAACAATCATTATGTGTGAGCCAGGACCACTCCTGCATTACGGGAACAATCATGCAGGGCTGGGTCGTGTTCCTGAGCCAACACAGAGCAGCAGAACACTTCAGGCACATTAAAAGCCAATAAATCAAACAAAAAAAAAGGAGCGAATGACGACTTTGCACTTGATTGTGTACATTCTTGGGACTTGCAGAGGTCTGTATCAGTGGTTTGTTTATGTCACATGATCGGTAGCACCAGACGGGCATCCTAAAGGTCAACAGTGATTAAGCTCAACGTGTCGTGCAAAATGAGGATGTTTTGCCAAAAGACACATTATTGAAGTATTATTAATTACACCATAACTTCAAGCATCGTATGTATGCAATACTCACATATCCATGTCCCATTGGTGTGTGCTTGCATTCAGTCATCATTGGCCATTCTGTGTCGGCACCTCGCTAATAACACTGCTAACTGCCGCTGCTGTGTGATTTATAGTGGTGGGTGCTAGACATGAGGCCAACAAAATCACCAGAGTTGGTCCGGTTGGGGGGCTGGGGAGATATTGAAGGGGGGGGCTGGATACACACAGAAAAATTCATGATGAGAAAGTGCAGTGCAGTTTATAATAGAGGGGAGCCTCCAAGATAGAAAACAATGGGTTCTGGGAAGCTGACTTTTCCAAATGTCCCATTATTGCACCCATCATAAAACCTAAACTATGTTTAAGTAGCATTCTGAACTGTAAACAGATACCAAGCATTTACAGTACGGGTTCATGTATTATCTGTCATTTATTACCTGATGAAACAACTATTTTAAGTATAAAAAATTTAAAAGATAGGCCTCAAAATTATTTTTTTTCAAATATTTACTGAGCTTTTTCTTGTTTTTGCATCTGAATCTCATCTTTGCTTTCTCAAAAAAGCTGGGGAAGGATACGCAAGCGGAAAAGTGTAAAAAAAAACTGAATAAAATTCTGAACTGTAAACAGATACCAAGCATGTACAGTACGGGTTCATGTATTATCTGTCATTTATTACCTAATGAAACAACTATTTTAAGTAAAAAAAATTAAACAGATAGGCCTCAATTTTTTTTTTTTTTAAATATTTACTGAGCTTTTTTTTGCTTTTGCATCTGCATCTCATCTTTGCTTTCTCAAAAAAGCTGGGGTAGGATACACAAGCGGAAAAGTGTAAAAAAAAAAAAACTAAATAAAATTCTGAATTGTAAACAGATACCAAGCATGTACAGTACGGGTTCATGTATTATCTGTCATTTATTACCTGATGAAACAACTATTTTAAGTAAAAAAAAATTAAAAAGATAGGCCTCAAAATTATTTTTTTTCAAATATTTACTGAACTTTTTTTGTTTTTGCATCTGAATCTCATCTTTGCTTTCTCAAAAAAGCTGGGGAAGAATACACAAGCGGAAAAGTGTAAAAAAAAAAACCCTAAATACAACTAAAAACAAACAAATTCAAATAAAAATTACAAATACATGTGCAGTGTTGATCCAGCTTAAGTGATAAAATATCCCATTTGTTGACTTGTCTGTGAACTCCACCTCGTGTCTATGGCTATAATAACATAAGATCCATAAATCCAAACTAAAAATATACATTTGGAGGCCAAAGAGTGGCACAGGGGGTGAGGACAAACAAGCTACTTAGTCAGCAGTGTAAAAACACAACCAAGTATGACAGCATGTGTGTGTGTTTTTTGTGGTAGTGGACTGGCGAGACTTGGGGGGGGTGGGAGTGTCCAAAATTTCTATATAAAAGCCCATATGGAAAACATCAAGTAATCTTGTAATCTGATACTCAATCTAGGTTCCGAGGAACGTCTCTTTGGCCCCTTGAGACTGACTTAAAATACACACACACACACACACATAGCAGATGCATGTGGCAATGATCTGGCTTGCCAATTATTGAGGATGGGGTGGGGGGTGGTGGAAGGACATGCAGGCTGAAAGTGGAAAATAAGTTCCTCTCATTGAGGAAAAATGGGAAACAGGCGGGAAGCAATGTTTGGCCTCCCACACACATACACACACACACACACACAAACAGTAAAAATATCCCTACACATCTTACCCTCTGTCATTACAACTGCTATGCCACATCCTAAAAAAGGGTAACGGACTAATTTGTATGACTACAGACTAGGGGCATCACGAAACATCAGGACCAGTCCAGGTACCCCGCCTCTTGGCCGAAGTCAACCGGGATAGGCTCCAGCATACATACATACCCCCACGACTCTAGCAAGGACAAGCAGAATAGAGAAGGATTTGTGCTCTAATGCAGTGTTTATCAACCTTTTTTGAGCCACGGCACGTTTTTTTTACATTGGAAAACATCACTAAGTCTATAGGAAGAACGAGCTAGGTGTTGCCACACGGACCGATATTACATTGCTCTGCCGGTCTTTACACCACGGACACTCGACAGGAGTTTTTCTCTTTCCGAATGACTTTTCCGGAAACAATGGTATACATGAAAAGGAATATTCCAATCTCTTGTCTACATGCGTCGCTATAATCAACCAGAATAGTCAATGGGGCATGCCCAGAAAAGCGTAAACACCAACATCACGTGAAACCGACTTCCCTGAGTTGTTCTTTCACTTGTTGGAATAATTCCGTATTGCCAGTTTTTTGTTTGTCCAGTCTTGAAATTTAGTTTGAATCAAAAACAAACTTTCCGTATCAGTCCAGTGCCGATTGCTGGCCTCCATTTTTAAAACTGAAGAACCTCTGGAGCTGCGTGTTACGTCATATCTGAGCATGCGATATGATAAATTTAACCAGGAAAGGATCAAATTCAAGCTTGCTAATATTTTCTAATTCAACTCGGTACATGTTTTATATAGATATATATTTTCTTTTGACTTATGGATTTATGAATGGCGTATAGAAGAGTTTAGATTCTGTTCCACAGATGGCGCTAATGCACACGAAAGCTGCTTGCCATCCGCCAATAAAGTACAGATGAAGAAAAACGCACCCTGACAACTTTCCGTTTGAGCGCCTACAAGATACCTCAATCGGATTGGGGAAAGGAATATTCCAAACCTGTTAATCCGATTATATATTCATTCGGATTGGCACTATTCTTTCGGAATGAGGCGCATACAAAAGTTCAATTCTTTCCATTTGAGCAAATAAACCAAATGCAATTGGAATATTTGGATCCACGTATACGTGGATATTGACATAATATTTGCAAATAATGATTAATAAATGTTAATTATAAAAAGTGATATTGGACAATTTCTCAAGGCACACTAGTGTGGTTGAAAATCACTGCTCTAATGAGTGTCTGTGTAGTTGATTTTCCTAAATGGCCTGACTAAAACCCTGGGAACATTGCAGCAAGCTTTGTAGTCTTAAAGGTAGCCACGTTAACCTATTTTCCCAGCGGACCACCAGTTAAGTAAAGACCATTCAGGATGGATTCAACACATTGTCACTATTATGTGCCCTAACACTTTCACACATGTTGACTTTCTGGTTTTCGGGATCTATTATTATCTCTAAAAGTCCAATTAGCCTCGTAGCCACTTTTAGGAGTCTTTGTGCTGTCCCCCCTAGAGGCAGTCCATATTATTATGGATGCCAGACTTGGTCCCGTGTTTCCCAGTTACTCCCGGCAACCGGCTGTCAGTCACGGGTGATTGACACATGGCCACTTTCATGTGTTTGTCAGACCTAACAAGGAGAGTCTGGCTCTTTAGTCACATACAAGGTCAAGTCATTAAGGATGTCAGCGTTTAATTAGTCTTTGCTGACTTTGTGTTTAACATGATGCATTTGAATGTCAATAAGGTGGCTTGTTTTTGTTTTGGAGCAGTTTGAACATATTAATTAGTCGAGGCAGCAGGGAGGTTACAGTGATCATTGAATGGTGTTATACTGTATGACTGCAATAATACACATTCTTAATAATACCTTTTTTGGCCCATGGCATATAGTAATTCTAAATATTACATTAAATTTAACCAAAATGTCAAGTGTATGAGAGTAAGTTACAAGCTAACACACATTTGATCAATTGTTCCATGTGGTCTCACGTCAAAATGCAAAGTGCATGACGAGAATTGTTTAAATACCAATTTTAATTGAACCAGGATATATATTGCCCCATTAATGGATGCATTTTAGTTTCAAACTCACAACCTGAGGGCAACTACTAATTCCTGCGGGGAATAACAAACAATTATGTTAACTTTCAATGTAAATTGAGCACATTTTTGGAAAACAAGTGCCGCAAAGCATGCTGGGAAGCACTCAATTCTTGATGCAGCTCAGCCTCAACTACATTCTACCTCCAGCGGCCCCAAGATAAAATGAGTTTGAGACTGCTTATATTTGTTTGAGATGTCTTATATTCGGCTTTTTATGTGCAAACCAAATGCCTTTGCACCAGGCCAGATCTTTTCTTCCCGACATACCAGTGAACTATAAAGAAACACACAAAAATGTGATTAAATATTGTTATTCCGGGTTCGTCTTATATTTGTGTCAAAACACATTGCATAACATTTTATAATCCGTTAATGAAATATATTATAAATAATATAATTGCATGATAGTGCAGGGCTAGTATGTGCGTCATAAAAAGTATTGTGTTCACAGAAACATTTCCGCCAGCAAATGCTGCACTTTTGAGCCCACAAACGCAACACAACCAACACTACATGATAATTACATGAGTGATTTAAGAACAGAATGACGGAAGACGGAGGCAATTTATGACACGACTGAGGCCCACAGCAGAAGAGGAAAAAAGGAGGAACAACAGTTTTCAGCATTCCCACGGGTGCTTTGAAAATACATTTTCCCCCAAGAAAGAAAAACATGTGCAACCTCTATATGTAAATGTCTTCTCCTGCATATATACAAAACACATGTTTACAAATGTGAAGTGCATGTACTATAAAAGTAATTTGTTCAGCAGGACAGTTAAGAGTCCTGTTAAAGGGATAGTTGGGATTTCGGGACATGAAGCTGCATGACATCCCAATCGGCAGTGCACTTATGTATTCAGTTTCTGACGATAAAGTTAAAGCTTGGTTTTGGTTTTGAAGAAGAAAAAAAAATTCAGCAAAATTTTGCCTAGAGTTGTCTCAGTACACTGTCTCAGTTTTTGGACAATATTACACATCAACTAATCCTTTTGTCCCGTATTGTGCTCAGTTACAGTACAGCTCAGTTAACTGCAAAATAACCTGCCATGGGGCCAAAGAAAGTTGCAAGTGCCCGCAATTTGCCCTCCTCCCTTTCTGCAATAAAGATAAAAATGTATCTCTTTCATTCATCATTTATAAAAATGTATCTCTTTTCTGCAAGTAAAACTATAATTAAAAAAATAAAAAAAATACTATAAACTATATTAGGAAAGCAGGAAGTGAACAAATGTAACAGTTACTGATTGTAAAAGTACCAGATGGAGGGGTAGGATTTAATAAGCTTTGCTTCTTCCTACTCCTTTTGGACATGTGGAACTGTGAACTGATTATGGGGTGCACTCAATTGGAATCAGACGCATGTTCAAATGAAATAAAACCATTACCATTACCATAATTATTCTGAATAATATTTTTTGTCATATTTTTGATTGGAATTTGCTTCATGAAAAAAATAATCACTTATCGTATCTATTTTGTTGAACCTTTTAGAGCAAATTAACAAAAACTGATGTACCACAGTATGTTTTCCAAAATACAGTAAACCTCGGATATATCGGATTCAATTGTTCCCACTGGTTTTGTCCGATATAAGCGAAATCCGTTATATGCGTATACCGGAAAATGTCAGTTTTACGCATATATCGGATTTATATCCGGTATATGCGTAAATCGGATTTTATCCGTTATAAAAAGGCACTTCCTTGACTATGTTTCCAATGTACCTGGACGCGCAGGCAACGCTACAAACGACGTTGTATAGCGGCCTGCCACGATGCGGTCATCCGATATATGCGAGGGAAATTTAATGGAAATGCATTGGAACGGGACTGGAGATTTTGTCAGAAATAGGCGAAATCCGTTATAAAAAATCCGATATATGCAATGAATTTTTATTGGAAATGCATTACAGAAAAATTGGTTCTTTTTTATCTGTCCGTTGTGAGCGAATTTCCGATATATCCGAGTCCGATATATCCGATATATCCGAGGTTTACTGTATCAGATAGAGTAAAAAATATTGGACAACTTACAGAATTTCTCATACATGGATAAACTCAAAGTATGTGTATTGCACTATGATAACGACTTGAACCCTTTTTAGAGAAAATGTTCTCAATATGTCCAAATAAGCAAATAATGGAATTATTGGACCGCAACACCGCAGTAAACTAAACACTAAACCCCCCAAAATCTCCATGGAACACAATAATTAGTTGTAGCCACAGCAGACAGGAGGTGGAGCATCGGTACTGGTTTGTCGGCATACATGTATTGTGCCCACATACTTAGCTTTTATTGGGATGCTTGTCTAATGTAAACCGCACAAGACATGCTTAGAAGAGAGCATTCTCTGTGGTACCAAACCAACCAGACCGCATGCATAGCCTGCATTTAACTTCAACCTTTCTCTCTCTCGCTCTAGAGTCTTCAAAGCTTGAAAACTCCCCATAGGAGAGATGACTGTACTTGAATACGCATAGCTAAAATGAGTTAAAGTGCAACGATATCTGAACTGTATTTACAAACATTTATTACAGTGTTGGTACAACAGCAAACTATATAGATTAGATGTTACAAGAGGTTTGTTGCAAGTTGAACCTACAATATTACAAACCTTCCGCCACTTTTTGCTGTTCAAGCACGGCACTGTGATGAGTGTTGCTGTCCTTGTCTTCTTCTGACTGAGGGTGGGCTCCACTGTGGCTCCGTGTGGCGTGTGCCCGGCGAGATCCGTCAAACGCATCTTAAGAACCGCCTTGACGTGCCTGCTTCGCTCCTGGATTCAGTATCTTCTTTTGCCATGTTGAGTTTGCCTGGCTGAACACAAAAGTAGAGCAATAAACATACAGAGCAACATGCTGTTAAAGCTGAATGTGGAAACTATTATAGTTAAGTCTGGATTTGGCAATGCTAGAGTAGGCTCCCACCTGTGTTATTGTTTCAGGTAAACATTTTTTTTAATTTAGACAAGAAGCCCCCCTCCTCTTTATGCTGCTGCTTGTCCTCTCCCTCTGATGAGCTTCTTGTCTTGTCGCTGGAGCTTGATGCACTGTCTCCCTCTGTTGGACACATGACGTAAGTGCAACATAAGATAAATGGTGGAGAAAATAAACAAATGTTAACATATAAGTAGTTCCAGACTACCAATCTGTGTTAAGAAACATGAGTCAATGTGTGGAAACGAACTTGAACAATATATTTCTACAACTATCCACAAGCACGTGTCAATACATTACTGTTTTCATCTCTACGGCAGCCCATTTAGGCAGCAAATAAGTTGGGCTTGGATTGACAGCATCCTTTGTTGGTTGCCATCAAATTGTAAACTCAATGTTGCCATTTCCCAACATCATCTGGTTTATACCAATGTTCGATGTTTATAATTAGACTCATGTTCTTTCACTGTAAACTGTAACAGCCTTCTCACCGGGCTCTCTAAACGAGCTCTGAAACAGTTGCAGTAAATTCAGACTCTTTCTGTGCCTAATGGCTTCATTAAAAAAAAAAAAAAAAGAAAATCTGACCAGAAGAGCGGTTGACACCGTTAACCGTCCCAGGAACATCCGTCTCTTCCTCGGCATAGCTTAGCATCAGAGTGTGCTGTTTCCGCGTCAACTTCCTGTAGACAAACAACCACAACTGAATGATAGGATTGATATTCATGTACATAAAGACAAAACAGTGACGTCTCTTACTTGGGCACTCTGATCTTGATGTGAGCGTAGTGATCACCGTAGCTGTAACTGTTCATCCTCCGAATGCCTTTCCCCTGCAGCCGGATCACCTGACCCGCTTGGCAGCCAGCCGGAACCTGATAGCAATTTAAAGAGTAAAAATAGAGGGAGTATTTATAAATATTCATTTATAAAGTTTAGACATCGGTCACAATATTCAGTATGATGCTGTGACTCACTAGTATACTGATGGTTTCATAGAGGCCTTGGGTGGTGGCTGTGCCCCCCAGGATGGCTTGAGTCACAGAGATCATCACGTCTGAGTGAATGTCGGTTCCATTCCGCCTGAACACAGGGCTCCTCTGGACCTAAAAGGCCCCATTGTATTAGATATATTCATATTAATTAATTATGAAATAATTATTATCAATTATATTATTAGTAAATAATAATCAAATAATTATTATTAATTACATTATATAATTATTAAATAGATAATTAATTAATTCATTATTAAATAATTATTGATTAAGTATATTATTAATTCATTATTATTAATTAATTACATTATTACTTATTAATATACATATATATTATTAGAGATATTCAAAATTATTTAAATTATTTGTGCAATTTACTGTTTACGCTGTACATTGTTGTTCATATTCTATTTATTCTCCACATTGTTGTTATTATTTATTATTATACGGGAGCCAGGCATTTCGTTGCCAATTTCACTGCTGTGTTATTGTGCAAAGACAATAATATAGTCTATCTATCTATACAAAACATGTAACTTTGCTGACAACTTACCCGAAAAGTAATGAGGATTTCCTTTTTACCAACGGACATGCGCACAGTCTGCCCGTTGTCCACCCCTGTAAAGAAACACCATGTATCAACTTCCATCTTAAACAACATTCTGAGGTGGTAACCCACCAGCAGGAACTGGCACCGTAACAGTTTGCCTCTTCTTGGCCTGACCCGAGCCCCGGCACAGAACGCAGGGTGTGATTACGATGGTGCCTTTGCCACTGCAGCGCCGACACGTGCTGCGCATCATGAAAGGGCCTGTGTGCAGCGACTCCTATGAAGGGGACGCGCACGTTGTTCATAAAAAATGATTTATAAATAAAACACAAGGCTTCTACTTTGAGCGAGCATGACCCACCGTGCCGGTGCCGTTGCAGTAGTGACAGTGAGACACTTTGGTTCCGGGTTCGTTGCCCTTTCCGTCGCACCTCGGGCAGTCGTCTTCCATGTTCACAGACAGCTGCTTGTTGACACCTTTGGCCGCTTCAGCAAACGTCAGCTCCATCATAAACTATTAGACAGGAAGGCAGGAGAAACACATCAGTGTGTGAGCGCTAGGACACAACACAAGTACTGTGGGGGAGATCGGACTTCGGTCAGAGAGTGAGTCCGGACACAGTAGCAGAACTGTGTGAACTTTATTACTTTACAGTCCAATTTCCATCCAACAGATTCATTTGTGAGTAGTATGTCATAATGGGTCTGGTGTCTGTAATGAATGAACATTAGCATAAATGCAAGTCACAAGCTTAGAACAGCACATGCTAATTTACACATACACATACTGTATTTGGAAAGGGCGGCAACAGGTTAGCTAGCACTTGAACTGTCAGTACAATACTCTACTCTCTAATACACAAAACAATGGGCGAAATTCACCACCTAATTTGCATATAAATAATGGTCGCAAACGAATCGTTAACAGCCCATTAACTTACCTTTATCACAAACGCAGACAGACATATACAGTACAAGAGCAAGCCTTCTGACGTACCGAATGGCAAGCTGTAGTCCTACTGAGGACCCCTTAGTTGCCCCACAAGCTGCCTGGTACAAACCTAAGTTTGCCCTGAACAGTGCCTGTACTAAACATTACATTAACAATGAGGGAATTTACAACAACTACTGTATTGACTAATAAAAATACTCTATCAATGCCGCCTGCTTTTTCTCCTCTTTCTCCCTCTACATCAGGGGTCGGGAACCTTTTTGGCTAAGAGAGCCATGAAGGCCAGATATTTTAAAATGTGTATCTGTGAGAGCCATATACATTTTGAATGCAATAAAATGTGTGCATTTTTATGTAAGACCAACAGTTTTAGATATAATGGGCTCTAATTATGTAGACCAGGCACACTACCCCATGCCAATGGGGTGTGGCCAGCATACTTTCGTGAGCAGCGCAGTGTCTAATAATAAATCAAATACTTGCTGCCATTAATGCAACTTCTGCTGCTGCATAGTTTTGAACCGTATTCAGTACACGTATTTCATTCTTTTGGCCATCTTCACCAGAAGGCTTGGTTCTGCAGCTTTAGCTATTTGACTAAAGGAGGAAAGTTTACATTTACATGTTTTTTTGACATCTCAATGACCGAGGTAGACTACAGCATTACCCAGTAATAATCAAGTTTTGGTGTTTGACCTGGAAAATATCATCAGGAAAGATAGATATGGTTGGCCGTATTGCAGCAGAATATAGAAGGACGAATTAAAATGCATAAGAAAGTTGTTGATTTTGAATATTATTTTTCATCATTTCTGTGATGTTTACTTTAAAATGTTAGCAAAAATGCATTTTTATTGTGGTAAGAAATGCTTGAGAGCCAGATACAGTCATCAAAAGAGCCCTACCTGGCTCCCGAGCCATAGGTTCCCTACCTCTGCTCTACATCAAAACCGTGGGAGACTCGGGCAGTTTGCTCTGATTGTGAACACGTCGCTCACTTGTGTTGCAACGCTTTGCAGATGAGTTTCGCCAATTGCAGTTGTTTGTGGGCTTCCGTGTGTGGCTCCCATAAGCCATACTTTGAACATCATGGCTAACAACTACATTTCCCATGATGCTTAACAGTGCAGCTTCAGGAAGTAGTGACATGGACGAGTGAAGTGGGAGCTAATATCACATTCTGAAGTCTCAGTATCTAAGTTACTTAGTATTTGCTCAATGTGGTAGGTCATGTTTTTGTTTTTTTTACCTCAGGCCTTTGTTCAAACATGCTGTTGACATCTCTGAAGCCGCTTGTGAAATCCCCAAAGATCTTCCTGAAGAGCTCCTCTGGGTCTAAAGTGGCGCTGCCAGCTCTGTACTGCTGCTGCTGGTTTGTACGGCTTGGGTCAAAGCCCGCCGAGCCGTATGTATCATACTGCTTCCTCTTCAGCTCATCACTCAGCACCTACAGGAGACCAAAATATTAGAAACAGCTCTCAGCAGACGTGTAGTATAAACTGGCGTGAGAGTGTTCTGTTGTACATCATAGGCTTCAGCCAGCTTGGCAAACTTTTCTTTGGCCTCAGGGTCATCTGGGTTGGTGTCTGGGTGATACTTCTTCGCCAACTGTAAACATAAAGATGATTAGACGTGAAGACGTGTTTTCAGGATAGAAAGAAGTAGCTAAATTGGTAGCTCGTCACCTGATAATATGCCTTCTTGATTTCCTTTTGTGAGGCTGTGCGGGTGAGTCCCAGCACCTCATAGAAGTCTTGCTTGTCTGAACATCTTCTGCTGGAGTGGAAACATCGGTCAGCGATGACATGGGGACGCTTGGACACTGCAGACAAGACAACACATATATGTCAGCATCACTTGTCACCTTCCAAACATCCTATCACACACCATTTGCCTACTTACTGTCATTCTACATTATTACATTCATTCTACAGATACAACTGCAGCAGCAAGGTCAGTGTAAAACACTGATGTCATCAAACAGCCATTATTTACGTCATTTATTTTGTCACCTTTCATATACAACACCTAACCGAGATGACATTTTAACATGATTGTCTTTGGTGTAAAGACTGTTTTGGTGACGCTAACAAGCTCACTCACCTGCCAGTCTGTTCAATGTCACCGTTTTTTTGTGTCTCCACAAACTCAAATTAGCAGCAAACCTTCCTCGATATGCGGGCGAAGCCGCCACCCAAAGCGCCACACGTCGGACGGACACCGCCTGTATACGACCATAGTTTATTCGAGAAACAACAAATGGTGTCAGACAGCATGTAGCCAGCCGGCTAGTGGAGGACGCCATTTTAAAAATCGTCACTTCCGGCAAAGAAACGCCCTGCGCATGTGCAAGAGAAGCGTTTGTTTATGATGATCATTGTTTTTGATTTAACATCATGCAAAAAATAAATGACTACAATATATATGATATGCTGAATATTGTTGTGGCGTAACATGAACGCTAATATGATTTAATCGTGTTTAATGACTACCACGCTTGCTATCCCTTCTCTAAACAACAGATGACGCCCCCAATCTGTGATTGACCACATAAAACGACTTAGAGTTCAATTTACCAAGCAATTTCTTCATGTATGTACTCTTTTATATTGTTATTTTTACTAACAGGGGAGTCTAATTTTAACACCATTATTCAGGCAAAGTTCAAGTTCTCATTCCAAGCAATCTCCAAGCCAACCTACCAGCTATAAGTGTGGAATGTTTATTACCAGAGGAGGTTGACATGTGACCGAACCCATTAAAAATGGCCCCTTTATTTGGAACTGCATACAAAACGGCCAGAGATGCCACAATTTGGAGTGATATAGGAATACAAATGCCTTTAAGGCTAGTCTTTATGGATTATCCTTAGCTCATTCTTTGCTTTTAATCTCCAGCGATGTGGTCAAGTCATCATATCAGTGGGAGATGGGGTCAGGGGTATCGGTTATCCAGACGCTACTACACTTTCCACCCTACACACACACACACACACAGTAATAGTGCTCCATTTTTCATTGTCAGACCTGGACACAAAGCACACACTATATAGAGAAAAGCACAATCGGACTGACCCAGATTTTGGACCTCTTAACCAAATGTCCACCACCTCAATTATAAATAAATGTCAGTATAGTACTTTTGGCCCGGTTATGGCACCGCTTTTTAAACTGTAGTACAAGTACCACTGCAACAATGTGATTCTGCGAACACCTTTATTTATCTACTGTTTGTATGCAGTATTTTAATGAGTACGATTCTAAGGAATAACATAAAGAGAAAATAGCAATGTCCCTGAAAGTGAGCCTTGAGGAACACCAGTGATAAAGTTGTCAACATAAATCCATATTGAATACCAAACCACCCTGATAACTTTAATAATGGATCAGAAATGTTTGTTATTAAAGGGGGAACTTCACTTTTCTACACATATTTATTATGTGTATATATCTTTTCTGTGCCTTCTCGCGTGAGAAAATGAGTTAATATGAGCTAGCTAACAATGGATACCACGAGAAATATCTATTTTGATGCTAAAACAGTGTTCCGTTTACATAACTGACTTGTACATTAACCAAGCTACAGCGATATGTTTATTGTAGCAGCTAACACGAAAAAACTATATTCTTCTGGCGGACTAACCGCTAACCTCGCTAACCGCTTGTCTCAGCATCATTCACAGACAGAAGAATGGATACCTAGCTCTATATTTCGCTACAAAGACTCAACAAGATGCTTATTTACTGTCAAATTGAAGCAAACGTCTTGTGCTGGAAGACACAGCCATCTAAAAGAGACATTGTAAGTGTTGTCGCTGTATTTATTTATCAATCAATGTGCCTAGGAAAGAAGTTTTGGAATTTTTTTAAATCATAAATATGCGGCAAGATTACATGCTATCATCAATTTTGTTGGATGGATCGTTAATGGATGATTACAGTATGTATATCAAACGATAAAATGGTGTTAGAGGGCATCATCGTGGAAATAGGTACATCCCAATGAAGTGCATTGTTAGCTAGCTCATACAAAGTCGTTTTCTCCTGTTATAATGCACAGAAAAGGGATACAATATGTGTTCATTTTTAATGCAGTTCCCCTTTACAGATGAAAATATTGCTGACCAATGCTGTTTTGTACTTTGTTCAAAGCGGAGCTATCATGGGTTTGCCCGCCGGAGATACCACAGTGACCTTTTAACGTCACACATAAACATCACGGGTTAGCAAATCAGCGAGTACACACAAAGACTTCCTTGTTGAGTCATGTTTGCAATCCTTTTCAACTCAGCTTCTTGCTGGCTCGTCATGTGACGCAAAGTGACTTCACTTTCTCAAAGTTTGTACAAAATGAAAATAAAAAGAGATACTCAATATTTATTTTCACAGCTTATTTCAACCGAATGTGCTTGTTTTACCAGAACATTCACAAAATGCTGGTATCCACAACCCACATTTTGTATTTATAAATGCATTTCTTTATCGTACAGTAAACCTCAGATATATCGGATTCAACTATTCCCACTGGTTTTGTCCGATATAAGCAAAATCCGTTATGCGTATATCGGAAAATGTCCGTTTTACGCATATATCGGATTTATATGCGTAAATCGGATTTTATCCGTTATAAAAAGGCACTTCCTTGACTATGTTTCCAATGTACCTGGACTGGGCAATGAAAAGAGACGTAAGGTAATGAGAATTTAACTTTATTGGACTCTGAGCATAACAAATTGTTAATTAAGCTAGGCCCTGTTACGCCCGTCAGGCCTACGTTATTTCCAATAGTGAGGTTAAGATCTCATTCAATAAATCCCAGGGTGTTTTCTGACCCAGTTTCGTCGGCATTAAAAATGTCCTCTGCTTTAAAACGTCTCAGAATGTCAGCTAGCTTCGGAGCGCCACGATGCGGCCATCCGATATATGCGAGGGAAATTTAATGGAAATGCATTGGAACGGGACTGGAGATTTTGTCCGAAATAGGCGAAATCTGTTATCCGATAAAAAATCCGATATATGCAATGAATTTTTATTGGAAATGCATTACAGAAGGGCAGCACAGCGGTCTAGTGGTTAGCGCGCAGACCTCACAGTTAGGAGACCAGGGTTCAGTTCCACCCTCGGCCATCTCTGTGTGGAGTTTGTATGTTCTCCCTGTGCATACGTGGGTTTTCTCCGGGTTCTCCGGTTTCCAAAAACATGCTAGGTTAATTGGCGACTCCAAATTGTCCATAGGTATGAATGTGAGTGTGAATGGTTGTTTGTCTATATGTGCCCTGTGATTGGCTGGCGACCAGTCCAGGGTGTACCCCGCCTCTCGCCCATAGACAGCTGGGATAGGCTCCAGCATCCCCCGCGACCCTCGTGAGGAAAAAGCGGTAGAAAATGAATGAATGAATGCATTACAGAAAAATCGGTTCTTTTTTAATCTGTCCGTTGTGAGAGAATTTCCGATATATCCGAGTCCGATATATCCGAGGTTTACTGTATCTCCAACTATAAGGCTATCTTTGGTACTTTCCATTGTAAGTTCCGCTATTTATCTGACCTGAAACATTCAATTCATTGGTTGTGCTGCTGCTATGATGTCATACTATTTTGTGACATTTGTGGCGCCCCCTATGGGTTGGGGTCAAATGCTTTAAAAGACATGGTAACATAAATGTATGACAGATATCCTCCAAGATTTATAATGAGTGGGCAAATCATTGGGCAAGTGTGTGTTTTGGAGAGCGCTTGAACTGTGGGAGAAATTTCAAGTCAATCTAACCTATAGTATTTACGTTTTGGTACATTTTCACCCTTCTTTGTGCAGCGGTTCGTAAATATATTCATCCAGTCAAGGCGGTGCAATCTGAGTCAACGCACCAAAAAAATCTTCGAGGCGATCTGAACCAGGTCATGTGACCATGTCTTGCCTGATGCCCCAAACAAACATTCAAGATAATTAGACCATGCAGAAGGTAGCAAGAGTAGTTACTGTATACACTTCCGCAAGTTGGTGGCATCTGTTGCTGAAACTTTACTTTCTGGCCGGGGAGGTTTGGAAACTTGTCGCACATTTACACAAGATGGCCACTTTTCCTACAGGACAAATATCAGCTTGCCAACACCCCAAATAATGTGTTATATTCTTGTATTCTGGCCCCCACCTCCCAGGACAGAAAAGTATAATTTCTACAACAACTATGGACTTGGGCTGGACAAGTGGTTAGCACACAGGCCTCACAGCGAGGAGACCCGAGTTCAATCCCAAACCTCGGCCATCTCTGCGTGGAGTTTGCATGTTCTCCCCGTGCATGCGTGGGTTTTCTCCGGGTACTCCGGTTTCCTCCCACATTCCAAAAACATGCTAGGTTAATTGGCGACTCCAAATTGTCCATAGGTATGAATGTGAGTGTGAATGGTTGTTTGTCTATATGTGCCCTGTGATTGGCTGGCGACCAGTCCAGGGTGTACCCCGCCAGGGTGTACCCCCTCTTGCCGGAAGACAGCTGGGATAGGCTCCAGCACCCCTGTGACCCTTGTAAGGAAAAGTAGTAGAAAATGAATGAATGAATGAACCATGGACCTGAAAAAACGGTTCAAAATTGACCTGTTGAAAACATTTTTTTTTTTTTTTGCCATCTTTGAATCCTGTCGGAACCCCCTATGACTGTTGGGTAGATTCCCCCCATCTCCTGGGCAAGAAAAGTATAGTTTCAACAGGGAGCAAAAGTGCGATTTTGTGACAGTGAACCTGAAAAAGTCCAAAAATGGACCCGTTGGAAAGTGGCGTTTCTTGCCATTTTGGCAGCAAAGAAGGGCGCAGAACCTGGTGAGGTGTGACTTTGGCTGAGATGTTTAGTCAACAGCTGAAGGTGCCGCCGCGTACTTGCTCTCGTCAATGTTTTCCTGTAGATGAAAGGGTTTGATGTGTCAACACTTGTGAGTGATTTCACTCAAGCTCATTCTCAGTTCCAGTTGTAATTCCTGATGTTTGACCATGTGTGTCAGTGACAAGCAAGGACTGACCCCACTTGTGTGGATTTTTAAAAACACGGCTTTTGAAACAATGAAGTCTGTATCCTATTATTTTACTTCCATCTTCCTTCTTGTCTGATCCCTCGTATGCAATCTTTCTCTTGCTGGCAGGAGGTTAAAGGTTAACCAGACTGCGGGCATCAAAATAACAATGTCTTGATATGAAAAGAAGAACTACTATACCTTTTTTCCAAAAATAGCTATCTTTATCAGTTTTGGGATCACCAGACTCAGATTCCTGGATTTAAGTTTTGATGCCATTTTTATAGGACACAATAACAGACAGGAAGCAAGGATAGGAAATGAAGAGGACAGTAAAATCAAAGTCGGTTTGTGCTTGGAAGCTTGGTAGAGATTCAAATAAGATGGAGAACTTTGATCTCACAGACTGGCAATATTACAAAGACAAGATGGAGTAGAGAAGGATAGCCGTGTAATAAATCCCCCATCAGGTCTGTCTGATTATTGTTTGGACATCCCTAGAAGCCATGACAGTTGACGGACGCGGGACCACGTCTTTATTATTTAGCCCACATGATTACAACAGCAGCGTGTGCAATCCACTGAAAATCCCGTAACTGTCTAATTATCTGGCAACACAAATGACGAACATCAGAGTGGCGGTAACATCATGGTCTAGGAGTTGCATGAGTGTAGACGGCACTGGGGTGCTGTGGTTCACAGAAAATGGAAGTGGATTCCAGTAACTTGTACAACGCCATGCCCAAGAGGATTAAGGCAGTGGTAGATAACCTTGGTGCTCACTTTCACTTTCACTTTAAATTCAGACATGGGGAGATGAAACAGTAATTGTATGCTGCTATACAAGCTGTACACTGACTTCTCTTGAGAAAACAGAATAAAGAGGTTATTGAATTGTGAGAGGGGCCGGAGTGGTTAGTGCTGAAGGTACATATTTGCTCATTTTTGCTAGCTAAAGATAATAGCCAAAACAAACACTTAGTCTCACAAATGAAGAGCTTGCAACCAAAAGGCGCTAAATCCATTTTGACTGATTTCGAGAAAATCAATGATTTTTAATTACGCACATATCAATCTATTTGGTCATCAAGTCTATATTGCAAATGAAAGAGCTATCAATATAGGTCATAAAAATGCATGCTATAAAAATCCTGCACACACCATGTATTTTATATATTTTTTTAAATATTCTTTTTTCGGATTTAGCGCCTTTTGGCTGAAAAGATGGATTTAGCGCCTTTTGGCTGAAATAAATTTGAAGTCACCTTTAACTTCTTCAATGGCATTGTTGTAAAAGAATGTAAGGTGCTTTAATGTGCTATGCTAATAAAATAATTACAACACAGAAGCCATTCTCAACATGCAATACACCCCCCCCCCACCCACCCACACATGCACTCGTTCACACATGCACTCGTTCACCTTAACACATTACAGAAACAAAATGTTATAACCTACCACTAGTACACTGTTACTGATAAAATTTTGTTAAGATATTATTGCACACATTTATTGCAGTTGTATCAGCTAGCTCATTCATGGTAAAACTGCACTAGGATTGTATAAATTGCAGTATTTTTGCGACTTCGTATTCAATCAAAATGTACACAAACAAAACAGGATGCGCACTGATACTGGCTTTCTGTATGTGCAGTGCCAATTGTATTCTTCTCTCTGATTGGTCAGATTATCAATAGATGGGAAACTTGGGCCAATCAGAATAAAGAATAAAGAAAGGGATTTAGCTCCCTTTGGTTGAAATCTGAAATGGAAATAGCGCCTTTTGGTTGAAAGCATAAATTTCATATCACTTTTTTTCATATTTTTTAAAATGATTTCAAGACCAAAATATGTGATTTGGATACACACGACAGAGGTCTATTAAACTCATGAAAAACATGCAACTTAGTGAAAATTGGATTTAGCGCCTTTTGGTTGCAAGCTCTTCAAATACAGACAAAAGATACTTATACACGCACCCACACAAAAAAGGACTAACATGACAACTGACAGTTTAGGTGGAAACATCGGGTACGCATATGACAGCTTGCTTTGCAACAAAGAAAAAGCAGAATGTTCCAGATGCTTTGATGCCCCTGCGAACAAACAAAAGCAGAAGCGGTTCAAGCAAGGGCAGTGGCGAAAGCTGATTGGTCCAGGACTCCAGCCTCTTACACAATCTTGAGTGTATAAACGGCCAGGCAGGGAAAGGAAGGGTGCTTTTTTGCAACTGCGCTGTAATAAGATCCGCTTACTTGTAGGCATACAGGAACTGCAGATAAGCCCGGACGTCTGTATTAGGTATTGTTGTCAGGAATAAACAATTTGGTTCTCATTCTTTGTTTTGGTTCTTTAAGATTCCCTTATCCTGTATTAGAAACCCACTTAGAGTCCTAAGGGGGAGGAGGTCTACAGTGCACAGGTCTCACAGCTAAGAGACCCGAGTTCAATTCCACCCTCGGACATCTTAGTTTGTTTTTGAAGTGGGTTTTCTCCGGGTACTCCGGTTTCCTCCCACATTCCAAAAGCATGCTAGGTTAATTAGCGACTCCAAATTGTCCATAGGTATGAATGTGAGTGTGCATGGTTGTTTGTCTATATGTGCCCTGTGATTGGCTGGCCACTAGTCCAGGGTGTACCCTGCCTCTCGCCCCGGGTTAATTGGCGTCTCCGAATTAATTATCCATAGGTATGAATGTGAGTGTGAATGGTTGTTTGTCTATATGTGCCCTGTGATTGGCTGGCGACCAGTCCAGGGTGTACCCCGCCTCTCGCCCGAAGACAGCTGGGATAGGCTCCAGCACTCTAGCAACAATACTGAAATCAGCTGTCAGCACAAATACAAAACCACAAGATGACTCAGTGTTGCCATTCGGTGGTCTTCCTTCCTTTGTGCCATATGAACAATAGGAGGAGCCCCCTCGCCCCCTTCGTGTGAGAGTATCTTGAAGGAATCTTGGTGGCCATGGAAAGCGAGCTGGCACCTGATGGCTGGACAAAGCCTAGGTCAAGGGGTTTTGAACCAAAGGTCATGGAAGGAGTCCGAAAAAAAACCCACCTCTTATTGTTTATTGACCAGCAGATGTTTTTTTCTTCTTTAGTTTGGTTGATTGATGATGCGGTGTCCTTGCACGCCATGTCTATGTGTAGCTCTGTTTCTTGCAGGTTTGTTCCTTAGAGGTCAGGTATTAAGAATTATTGAGCGTACTGTGTGGTTAAAATTAATCATTCGCTAATCCTGTTAAATGAACGTGGGAACAGGCGACCTCATGAATGATGTAGGCTGCAAGCAGGATGCAACTCTTCCTCACTTCCTGTGGAGAGTCCATTAATGTCACAGACTCCCGCCTAAACTTTACTGATGGTGAGGGGATTAATGACTACCTTGGCTGGTTAGCGCTGTGCAAATCATCCTCAGTAGTCGCAGCAGTAGTATGGTGTCTTCCTTGTGGAAACTTTTCATTTAAGTGTCTGCTGTTTAAATTCTGCTACAATAAAAAGTCCCAACAAGATTTATTATCATCCACCTTTAAGACCCCTTTTAAATTATGGACGGCTGTCATGAGCCCACAGCTTTTGTTTTCTCGCTCTCTTTTTTTTTTTTTTTTTTTTAACTTCCTGTCAACTTTGCATCTTCCAGCGTCGCCTGTAATTCCCCGGATCATAATCTCTTGAGCCTCACCAGGTTCATAAAGTGACCTCTTTCCCCCCCGCATGCAAACTGCAGCTAATCCCCTTCTTACACAGATTTCATGAGCCAAGTATGAATTTTGAACCAACCGTTTTCATACAGTTTGAAATGAACACGACTTCACTTTACACAAGGGATTAAATGTTAAACTCCCTGATGTGTTTACATTAGGGAAGCGTGTAATTTAAGCACCTTTTCCAGAAAAAAGTAAAAAATTAATCATTAAAATTCAATAAAATGAATGTTAATCTTGTTAATCATGCACATATAAAGAAAAAAAAGGGTTTTAGGAGTGTATGGACTCCTACTCTTTACCGTCAATGGCTTTTAATGGCTTTGTGGTAAATGCCAGCACGAGGGATTAAAGCCGGGGAGGAACATGCTAGAATGACATCAAAACCATCGGCAGACTTTACTCACAGCTGCAAGGCTTTTTTAATCTCGCCCCGCTGTAAAATAGCTTACGGCTCACGACGATTGTTGTACGAGGGAGTCATGTGACGTTCGTGTGGTTTACTGTGATGGCCCTCGATCAGCACATGAATGAACATATATTTTTAACAAGCCTTTAGAGTCCATTAAAAAGTGTTTAACTCATCATGGCTCTCAAGATTGAGTGGACTGTTTTTTTTTTTTTTCACACTGCAGCTTTTTGTGTGCCTGCATGCTTTTGATGGAAAAACAAAAGGGCAAACTGCAGGGGATGGAGACGGCTGATGCTTGGGGGGGCAGGGGGCTGGGTCCTTTTTTTGTGGACTGACATCACAGAGCAACCTTTTGTCTGTGTTGTGTCTAAATGGGAAAATAAGGGGTATACTTGGACAAATGCTATATTAAAATGGGTATATATGTTTTGGGCTTGGTTTGTGATTGAATACAGCCTATTTTTAGGCATAAAAGTGGCTAAATGAGTTAAATTAAAATAGAAAACATATGTTATGATGATATATAGGATTCCACACGGGTCAACAAGTGTCGGTAATGTTACACCGCACCCCAGGAAGTGCTGTAAAATAACAAGGAACTGTCTGTCTATACTATGTCTTTTATTACTTGGTAATAGGAGTGTACAGGTGACTATAGGGGTGTTATTTAATGTCCACAGAGCTCTAATGGTAAGAAGCCGTGATTAGAAGTGTTTTAATTACAAAAATATTCAATTTTAACCACAATCAATTATTGTAGGGCTGCACGACGACCAAGTGGTTAGCGTGCAGGCCACACAGCTAGCAGACCTGAGTTCGATTCCACCCTGGGCCATCTCTGTGTGGGGTTTGCATGTTCTCCCCATGCTAGGTTAATTGGGGACTCCAAATTGTCCATAGGTATGAATGTGAGCGTGAATGGTTGTTTGTCTATATGTGCCCTGTGATTGGCTGGCCACCAGTCCAGGGTGTACCCCGCCTCTCGCCCGAAGACAGCTGGGATAGGCTCCATAGGCTCTATTCGAAACCCACTTAGAGTCCTCAAAGGGAGGATTTCCACAGTGCGCAGGCCTCACAGCTAGAAGACCCGAGTTCAATTCCACCCTCTGACATCTCTTGGTGAAGTTTGCATGTTCTCCTGCCTGCGTGGGTTTTCTCCGGGTACTCCGGTTTCTTCCCACATTCCAAAAACATGCTAGGTTAATTGGCGACTCCAAATTGTCCATAGGTATGAATGTGAGTGTGAATGGTTGTTTGTCTATATGTGCCCTGTGATTGGCTGCCGACCAGTCCAGGGTGTACCCTGCCTCTTGTCCGAAGACAGCTGGGATACGCTAGAACCCTTCGCGACCCTTGGTAAAAAATGAATGAATGAATAAATTATTATACGAGCTTTTCCTTTGCCGAAAATCGATGCCACCATTACTTGTTGTCTTTATAGTAAAGACGCATGCTAACCCCTGGTGTTGTGTCTTAGCCCCTGGATGCTGCAATATTGTACTCCGCAGTCTCCATTTTACTGCGGTGCGCCTCAGTCTCCTATTGGATAACCATGAATCGTTGTTGTTTATTCGTGCTCTTGCGCCGACATTCCCTTTAAAAAGACTGAACTGTAACCGCCCCTTCTTGAGAGACATAATGGTACGTTTGTTCTTGTTAAATAAGACGATGAAAGGTTAGCAGTGATACTTCCACCCTCTTAATCACCACACAATTGAGGATGAGGTGAAGTGCTGATGGGATGTGTGGTCAAATCAGCTTGTTTCGGGTTGCATTTTAGCCGTGAGCATGTTGCTAATCTGCTTATCTGAGCTTTACAGAGATGGAGGTTTTTCTACACACAGACACACACGTTGTTCTGCTTTCATTTCCTCCCTCTCACCTTTCACTTACACACTCTTATCCCCATCTGTCTCATCTCTTTGCAACATGCACATGATATCTTCTCATGTACAAGGAGTCCTCTTGTCAGCGATATAAAGACGTACTCGGAAACACCAGCGGCTGGGATGTGGTGCAAGGTGGCGGTTATCGCTAATAACTGGCGGGAAGAATGATTGCATTAATTGTTTGAAAGTAGTAATGCCCCGAGTGGGAGAAAACATACGGGTTTTTGACTTAGAGGATTATTTTTAGTCTTTCTGTTTATTTATATGATGCAAGGCGGTGGTTATGGTTAATAACTGTCAGGGAGAGCAACCACATTCATTATGTCACTGATACTTGGTGCATGAGCTTTGACTTTGTGGATTATTTTCAATCTTTGTATTTCTTTCTATTGTGTAACATAGTGTTTATCAACAATAACCACTTGCAGAAGCAAGTACATTAATGACACATCTATAACGCAGATATTCCCACACATGAGTGAACTTGGTGGATTATTTTGAGGCTTTATGTTATTTTGATTGTGCTTGGCGGCCGATATCTCTAAACATGCTGCGGGCTTTGACTTTGTGGATTACTTGAAGTCTTTCCATTCCATTTATTTCCGTTATCATTAATAATTGGCGGGAGGCGTGATGTTCTTCTGCGGTCTTTTAGATGCGTGCTGTTCTCACAAGAGGCTTTATCCTAAGAGTTATGATTTTGCACATAATCTCCTTCCCACACAAAGACATAACACACACATGGTGCCTTTTGTGTTACAAAAGTTATGTGCTAGCATGTACAGTATAAATAGTTTATTAGTAATGGTTACAAGTCAGAAGGATGTTGTAACACCCATTGGAGATAATGACAATTTATACTGTACAAAGAAGAGTATGCTGTGCAAGATAAATGTTGTAAATGTATTTTTAAAAAAAAATCCTAATCCAAGTCTTTAGAGAGGACTGATCCATGGATTATAATCCAAGATGCTGAGAGGTTTATAGTACCGGGGAGGAGCCCCAACATGCCATCTTACGGTTTCTCCATTGAGGAGTGGCTAACAGTTAGCATGCTCGCAGCATGTTGGTCTGTCTTTGTGTTAAAAAATGAAGGGGGATCCACAGGCAGGATGCTAGAAAAGCCAAAAGTGCGTATGCGCTTGCCTTGTTCTGATCCATTCCATCAGTGTTCACCTGATGCCTGTTGGGTCAGAAGTTAAATTGAGGTTAAAGACAGGAAATAAGGCCTTGAGGATGTTAAAATGTTACAACATTGCCTGTGCAGTTAATAAAGGATCCTCGCTTTGTATGTTTGAATCCTCTCACCGTTATCTATGTCAGAGTTTGGGCTGCTCTGGCGTTTGTTGGTACAGGCGCACTCCAGGTGGTCCTCCAGTCTGATCTGCACCTTCTTCAGTTTAGGCCGCCGCCGCACATACTCCACCTTTGCCACCTTCGGGTGACAAAACAGCCAATGACACGCGGGCTAACTTTAGCCTCGTTTTGCGTATTTACCCTGACGGTGCGGTGGTGCTTGCGGGTTGCATGACACCTCATGTTGCTAGTGTTGCAGCAACCCGTGCAACGCTTCACCTCCACGCACGCCGGCCAGATGATGAAGTTGGCGGCGGTGGGGTCCACCTGACTGCGAGGGATCTCGTAGATGGTGGTACGCACCTTGCAACCTGCAGGCAACGCCTCCTCCACCACTGTAGTGCAGAAGAGACACTTTTTAGCCCGGCTGGTTGGTGCGGTATGCTAGCTCCATCATCTTGTATCCATGGTGCGCCCGTGTCTGTGGGTGTTTCATCATCATCTCTGCACCTTTATCATGTGTTCCTCCTTCATGCTACGTCTAACATTTCCCTCACTAGGGCTACACGGGTCATGTATCCAGCCAGTTCTATATCAGTATCATGTATGTGTCTAGACAATAGAGTCTGTATTGTATGCATCTCAACAGCACTACACCTGCATCGCAACAGTACTACTCCATACCTGTCTCACCAGCACTACACCTGCATCGCAACAGTACTACTCCATACCTGTCTCACAAGCGCTACACCTGCATCGCAACAGTACTACTCCATACCTGTCTCACCACCGCTACACCTGCATCGCAACAGTACTACTCCATACATGCCTCACCAGCACTACACCTGCATCGCAACAGTACTTCTCCATACCTGTCTCACCAGCACTACACCTGCATCGCAACAGTACTACTCCATACCTGTCTCACAAGCACTACACCTGCATCGCAACAGAACAACTCCATACCTGTCTCACCAGCACTACACCTGCATCGCAACAGGACTACTCCATACCTGTCTCACCAGCAATATACCTGCATCGCAACAGTACTACTCCATACCTGTCTCACCAGTAATACACCTGCATCTCAACAGTACTACTCCATACCTGTCTCACCAGCACTACACTTGCATCGCAACAGGACTACTCCATACCTGTCTGACCAGCAATACACCTGCATCGCAAAAGTACTACTCCATACCTGTCTCACCAGCAATACACCTGCATCGCAACAGTACTACTCCATACCTGTCTCACCAGCACTACACCTGCATCGCAACAGTACTACTCCATACCTGTCTCACCAGCACTACACCTGCATCGCAACAGTACTACTCCATACCTGTCTCACAAGCACTACACCTGCATCGCAACAGAACAACTCCATACCTGTCTCACCAGCACTACACTTGCATCGCAACAGTACTACTCCATACCTGTATCACAAGCAATACACCTGCATCGCAACAGTACTACTCCATACCTGTATCACAAGCAATACACCTGCATCGCAACAGGACTACTCCATACCTGTCTGACCAGCAATACACCTGCATCGCAACAGTACTACTCCATACCTGTCTCACCAGCAATACACCTGCATCGCAACAGTACTACTCCATACCTGTCTCACCAGCACTACACCTGCATCGCAACAGTACTACTCCATACCTGTCTCACCAGCAATACACCTGCATCGCAACAGTACTACTCCATACCTGTCTCACCAGCACTACACCTGCATCGCAACAGTACTACTCCATACCTGTCTCACAAGCACTACACCTGCATCGCAACAGAACAACTCCATACCTGTCTCACCAGCACTACACTTGCATCGCAACAGTACTACTCCATACCTGTCTCACCAGCACTACACCTGCATCGCAACAGGACTACTCCATACCTGTCTCACCAGCAATATACCTGCATCGCAACAGTACTACTCCATACCTGTCTCACCAGCAATACACCTGCATCGCAACAGTACTACTCCATACCTGTCTCACCAGCACTACACCTGCATCGCAACAGTACTACTCCATACCTGTCTCACAAGCACTACACCTGCATCGCAACAGAACTACTCCATACCTGTCTCACCAGCACTACACCTGCATCGCAACAGGACTACTCCATACCTGTCTCACCAGCAATATACCTGCATCGCAACAGTACTACTCCATACCTGTCTCACAAGCACGACACCTGCATCGCAACAGTACTACTCCATACCTGTCTCACAAGCACTACACCTGCATCGCAACAGTACTACTCCATACCTGTCTGACCAGCAATACACCTGCATCGCAACAGTACTACTCCATACCTGTATCACAAGCAATACACCTGCATCGCAACAGGACTACTCCATACCTGTCTCACAAGCACTACACCTGCATCGCAACAGAACAACTCCATACCTGTCTCACTAGCACTACACTTGCATCGCAACAGTACTACTCCATACCTGTCTCACCAGCACTACACCTGCATCGCAACAGGACTACTCCATACCTGTCTCACCAGCACTACACCTTCATCGCAACAGCACTACACCTGCATCGCAACAGTAATACTCCATACCTGTCTCACCAGCACTACACATGCATCGCAACAGTAATACTCCATACCTGTCTCACAAGCACTACACCTGCATCGCAACAGAACAACTCCATACCTGTCTCACCAGCACTACACTTGCATCGCAACAGTACTACTCCATACCTGTCTCACCAGCACTACACCTGCATCGCAACAGGACTACTCCATACCTGTCTCACCAGCACTACACCTTCATCGCAACAGCACTACACCTGCATCGCAACAGTAATACTCCATACCTGTCTCACCAGCACTACACATGCATCGCAACAGTAATACTCCATACCTGTCTCACCAGCACTACACCTGCATCGCAACAGTAATACTCCATACCTGTCTCACCAGCACTACACCGATACACTGTGTCCCACCAGAGCTACCAGTGCTTCGTCTGCATTGTACATGTTTCACCAGGCCTCTGCTTGTAGATTTTGTCCCATTGATCTCATATCACAGTGTATCTTACCAGTGCTACACCTGTACATGAATTTGTATATTACCAGTGCGTGTTCGTGTGTGTTTCTCAGAGCACTACACTTGTGCTTTGCTAGTATGTCTATGTGCATACACATGCTTCACCAGTAAAATTGCACGTGGGACTCAGCAGTATTCCTTTGCCTGTACCATCATGTGTATTTTCTGCAATGTTTCTGATATTTATAATTAATGTGTGTGTGTGTTTGTGAGTGTCTCACCTGTGCTCCGCTTGTAGCGTCCATGTGTGTGCACTCGCTTCAAGTCGGGGAAGCCGTGAGAAAAGACTTGCTTGTTGTAATCATGCTTGGCCTCCTCGATCGCCTCGTTTTCTGAACAGAGACAAATCAACACATGCACATCGAGATGTCACACAATCTCACACTTTCCATTGCCTTGTGTCAACAACATAAACACACACACACACGCTTTGTTTGAAGGCTAAAGGCGTGGCTGCTTCGAGCAGACGTCCATAGCCTGGCTGGTTTAACACCTACACACGCTCCACTGAAATGATTTCCACAGCCTCACCATGTCCAAAGCAGAGAAGCAATGAATGTTTATATGCCACCTGTTTCTCATACTTTACATCACTTATGCCGGCATAAAATCTCCCTTCCTCCTCCTACACTCACACACACACACACACACACACACACACACACACACACACACACACTTGTGTCTGTCTAACCCCTGCCAGTCAGGAATTTGGGCATGAATTATACATAGCAACGTAAGCAGCCTTCCAGCCAGCCGGTCCTGCTCTCAGAGCAAATAATGGGCCGGCGTGACAACAGCATAATGAAGTGAGCCACTTGACCCCCGCCAAACCCGGGGAGCCGTCACACTCTGCATTTGCATGTCAATGATGCCAAGATTAATGGTGGCACCGCATGTGAAAAATGAATCGACGGAGTCGTTTATGTTGTGGCAATAGAGATTCTTTAGTACGGCCGTTATCATCACAGGTTGCACTTATTTTGGCGAGAACTTGCCGTTCACTCAGTGAAGGTGAACAGCTGTGAAATCCTAACTGTTATACAATGAATCGTCTTGTTCTTATTTCTCATAATGCACCATAATTACTTCATCTTAAGTCATGTTAAAATGAACTAAGCTAATTCCAGTGCAGCTAAAACACCTTCCACTCTACAGGATTTGAGAGTCGTTCAGCACAAACATTCCCTTAAAGACTTTTGTGCACTGGGAACAGAAACGACTCTTCCCCAAAATGTTCCCACACAGTCAGAAGCATCCAAACTGCGTAAGATGACGAATTATGTTCCAACATCTAGTCTGACCCCTGAGTTATTAATTCATTGATTAGGAAGGGGGTCCAAAGGAAGACATGCATTTTTAAAACCATGTGGTTTTCCTGTGAAGTCTGGCCTTGTTTTTCCATGCACTCACTTTAAGCCTACTTTTTGGAAAATTGTTATTGCTTCACATATACATTTATTATGAATATTTTCTCATTGGCGTTCTGTTGGGCTGCACGGTGATCGAGTGGTGATTACACAGGCCTCACAGCTAGGAGACCCGAGTTAAATCCCACCCTCAGCCATCTCTGTGTGGAGTTTGCATGGGTTTTCTCCGGGTACTTCGGTTTCCTCCCACATTCCAAAAACATGCTAGGTTAATTGATGACTCCAAATTGTCCATAGGTATGAATGTGAGTATGAATGGTTGTTTGTCTATATGTGCCCTGTGATTAGTAGCCCGCCTCTTGCCCGAAGACAGCTGGGATAGACTCCAGCACCCCGTGACCGTTGTGAGGATAAGCGGTAGAAAATGAATGATGGTTTTCTGTCAAAACACAGGCTCAACTCACATACATGATTGCTCTATGTAATGTAGCTGCTATTGTTAATGTGCCTTTTCCTGAAATAACTTTCTTCAAGCTTCTGATTGGTTAGAAGTGGCGACAGGGTTAAGGCTTATTACACCACCTGTTGCTTTGGCATTCACTTTTTTTAATGTGCAATTCTGTTAGACACGACATAGATCCTCCATCGTAACTTGTGTCCCTTTCTAAGAAACAATTTTGTTTCCCAAAATCTCTTGTCTGGTTTGGCAGCGGCTCACAAGTCTGAAGAGTTCACCGAGAGTGTAAAGAGCAAGACGAGGCCACTGGGTCTCTTAGCAACATTTGTGCTAATGAGATGAGAGGACAGCATCCGCTGTCCTTCCTCTGCGAACCCAACCAGAACCAGATTAATACTTCAATTTGTCTGACTCTCATGACACCACTGACTGGGAGGGGCGGATTTCAGACTTTCAACTTGCAACTCGAACATGTAAAAGTTTCATAACATGGCTTTGATGTAACCACTGGCTCCCATTTTTAGACATTTTATGTGAAACATCAGTTGGATAAACTCCAGTATTTTCTCTTCTCGACAACAAAATGCCTAATCAGGGCTTTTGAAAGTGTGGCACAGCGAGCCTCCCTCAGAAAAGACAACTGGGTCCTCCACAACAAAAAAATACTTTCTGGATATTTTGTGTGTGTTTTCTGCTTACCTGTCATCTCTCTTGCTATAAAAAGTAAACATCAATTCATTTTGATTCTGACTTAAATTAATATTTTTCTTTATTTTCTCAAGCTGCTGAGTACAAAGCCTCGCCTGAGGTGTTAAGACTTTTAATGGCTGTGATGTGATTCATTATATAAAACAATCACAATCATTTGTATATATATTAAAAATGTGGTATATTCCACTGACAACTGACAATAACTATCTTGGCGCTGCCCGACACAGCAGAGAAAGGACAGGGAGAGCTGACAGGAGTACAGCCTAAACCAGAAACATGCAAATGAAGCACACTAAAAAAGACTGATAATAGTAGTATGACAATAACAGGACAAAGTGAAATCACTGCTCGCTCTAGGGGGAAGTAAAAATATATAATAAGTATTTGGGGGGCATCAGTAGCTACGAATGGAAATACTGAACTACAACTGACATATATGTTGGATATTTTTTCAATATTTTTCCATTATCCAGCATTGACGAATGATTTTTTTTTACCTACGGTGTCTATCTCGAGTAGCCGCTGGAGGTCGCTGATGCTGCGGATCTCACTGCGGGAGAGTCGCTCCAAAAGCTCCCGGGGGAGAGGAGACTCCTGACGGAGAAAGTAGCGAGTTAGAAGCACAGAAATAGAAAGACGTAGAAAGCTCACACTCGGACACACGGAGCGCGGTGTCGCCGCCGCGCAGTGCTTCAGTGCACACGCCGCCATATTGTGTAGCACAACTTGGCAGCAGTGTATTGGCATATATAGGTAGTTTACAGCCACACAGTAGGGTATATTAATGCCTTATCGAGTCCAGAATTTCAGAAACCATCAGTAAAAACGTAGAAAGTCGCCAACGAACAGGGTTGTGCTACACAAGATGGTGGACTCGCAGCGACAAAAACGTACAGCTCATGAGTTTTCTACGTAATGTAGTTCTGTGGTTAGAACCCGGTCGTTTATCTATAGAGGAGTTATAGCTTATCGCGCATACGTTTCTCATCAGCACATTCATCGTTCACAAATCAACGAAAAAAATATTTCCATGTGTGTACAAAACTTTTCTAGTTTATAAAATAAAATAAATTAAAAATATCTAATAAAAATAATTTGTAAATGTTTTAATAACCGGCTTGCTGTGTTTACCTCAGCAGCGGCGCGTACGAGGCAGAGCCAGCCGACGAGAAGCTGGTAGAGCGCGGGTCTCATCTCCTCTGAGGTCCGCTGAGGAAGCTCCAGGACGGGGCGAGGGTGCACTGACGGAGCCGGGGTGGAACCATACCTCCCTCGGGACAACAGGTCACCTCTCCAAGGAGAACCACCCAGGTAGAAATCGGCAGAATCAATATTCCCACAATGAAATATAAAAATCCAAATGTGGTGAAGTTAATTTAAAGAAATTGTCCAGTTTGATGGAGGTTTATGACACTGATAAATCCTGCAGCATCCATCGCGACTTTCCAATTAAATCCATAATATTCCTTCATATGAAGTTTACCGGTGTAGCTGGAGCTACATAAAACAAAAAGAAGCCGAATGGCAGCTCTCAGTGATACATTCCTGCTCTCCAGTCTTTCAGGCTTAATGAATCTAGATGCCTCTGTCCCAGGATGTGACTGTCTGCGCGCGCCCTGGTGGCCATAAATAGACGGGAGCGCGCCCTCTGATTAAAGTGGGCTGCCTGCATGGCACTAAACACAACACATGCAACATTATATCATTTAAACAACAACAAAAAAAGAAAGTTAGTGATATAATATGCGATAATGGAAATGTCAAAATTACCATCAGAGTTCGTTTCATTGGTGCCACAAAGTGCATAATGATAGCAAGGATATCAAGTGTGATAATAACCATAGAACCAGAAATGGAACTTACTGTCTATAGGAAAGCATGTCACTGTAATAGTAATGGTTTTATTTCATTTGAACATGCATCAGATTACAATTGAATGCATCACATAATCAGTTCACAGTTCCACATGTCCAAAAGGAGTAGGAAGAAGCAAAGCTTATTAAATCCTACCCCTCCATCTGGTACTTTTACAATCAGTAACTGTTATATTTGTTCACTTCCTGCTTTCCTAATATAGTTTACGTTTTTTTTATTATTATTTAAAATATATATATTTAAAATTTTTGTCATGTACCAAAGTACGGTAGTGACTGTCTAGTGCAACATGAGCAAAACAATCAAATATTTAAAGGTGATCTATTATGCTAATTTTTCAGCCCTTTGTATTTTGTTGTGGACTCCTATAGAGCAGCTACACACAATAACCATAACAAGGTTAACCTATTTGCTAAAGAAAAACAAAATGCTCAAACTTATAGTTCCCATGTCAGTAGCTGAACTTTATTTTAAGATGCGTAGTGAAGCCTCTCCTTTTTTCTTGACAAAACTGTCCTCTGTGAAGTAGTGGGCGTATAGCAACAAGTAAGGGAGATAATAGATTGTTCTGATGTTTGGTGCTCATAAACAGACTTCAGGAGACCCATTTTATAATTTACTGTTCACCAAAGCATCATAATTGTCCAAAAAAATGTATTATAATATCCAAAAGCAGGCGAAAAAGCGGTAGTTTGCATTGAAGAAAACAGTTGATGGACTGTTCAATCAGACTTTAAAGGGCGAAAGCTTAAGAAAAGCAGTGCTGGAATCTGGAAATCCAGCCTCAAGCATTGAAACACGCACGTACACATTTAGGCTCTCTTTGTCTCCTTCCATTTGTCATCCACACACACACACACACACACAGAGTTAATCCGACGTGATGTTGTGATAGAAAGGGAAGGACGAGGAGTGAAAAAGTAGTGAAGGGGAAGTGGGTCACAAGCAATTCAGACCTTGAATGGCAGCGCTGACCAGCGCTGTCACTTCCTGCGTCTTCACACTTTGTTTGTATGATGCACCCCAATCGTTCTTGTGTCCTTCTCTGGACCATCACCTTCCTGCTGTCAGGAGGAGGATCAAGCGTGACACCACAAGGAGAGAGAGAAGACTCAGCATACTGTACATTGTTTATCTATCTTTGACTCACTTTGTTCATTGTTCATCATTTTATTTGGATCATACTAGCTAGTATGTTAATAAATCCAGACTCAGTGTCTTTTAAAAGACTAACATTATTAGCACTTGATGGTTTTGTTCAGTAATTCTTATGTTTTTATGTGACGCATCAGTTGTTAAACTCCAGTATTTTCTCTTCTCGACAACAAAATGCCTAATCAGGGCTTTTGAAAGTGTGGCACAGCGAGCCTCCCTCAGAAAAGACAACTGGGTCCTCTCCTACTCCAAAACAAAAAAGACTTTCTGGATATTTTGTGTGTGTTTTCTGCTCACCTGGCATCTCTCTCTTTATAAAAAGTAAACATCAATTCATTTTGATTCTGACTTAAATTAATATTCTTCTTTATTTTCTCAAGCTGCTGAGTACAAAGCCTCGCCTGAGGTGTTAGGACTTTTAATGGCTGTGATGTGATTCATTATATAAAACAGGGGTGTGGAGCCGGAGCCGGAGCCGGAGCCACTCGGAGCCACACGATTTGCCCGGAGCCGGAGCCGGAGCCGGAGCCACTCTGACTTTGTGGCTCCTGTGGCTCCGACCTCCGAAACTCGAATCATTCCATTCCGCCTTACGCAAGGACGGATAACCACTTCATGAACGCGTGCTGGTGCTGCAATGTTCGCAAAAAATGCGACACGTTGCATTATAAAGTCTTTCTCAGGGCTTCTCATAACAATGTGCTTACCAGTGAGCATTCAAGGGGGTCGCTGGTCAGTGGTCACTGGTCAGGCACGTCTGTAATTGGTTGCGTCCAAGGACGTCGCCAGGTATTTTCGGTTGGAGGTGCAGGTCTCTGTGAAAGGGCCCAAAACACTTAAAAGGCCCAAAGTAACCGGCTACAAAAACCTAAAACTGATCGGAATTAGGCCACTATTTTTGGGAAAGGGCCCATTTAATGAACAAAACAAAAATGAAAAGCTTTTTTAACGTACATTTAGCTCTCGGTTGGGGGTGCAGCTGCACCCCCTGCACCCCCTGTGGCGCCGTCCTTGGTTGCGTCGTCCGTCGTGGCGGCGGCGCGTCGTTCCCACGCTAGCCCCTCCCCATTTCGGGGGAGATGTGTCTCGCATGTCAGTTCGCCTCGTCGGTGCAGCGCGGCACGCAGTGTCGTCTTGGACTCTCAGGGAGGTGAGTACTAAAATCCATTTTTTTAAGAATGTGAAATGGACTTTCGAGTGAGTTTTTTTTCTGCTAGCTACATAGACGCCTTAGCTCTCCTGATACCTATATATTTTCTAAGAACTTCGTTTTAAAAAATGTGTGTGGTTTGAACTAGATATAGCTCCATAACCTTGAACTCTATTGATCTAAGATTGGGAAATTTCAAATCCATGACCATGACAACTCAACAGACGAATTTTTGTTGTATTCTGAGAGGGTCGGGTGTTGAAACGCCCTACTTTGCGGTCGACTTGTCGTGGCATGCCCCCTGTAGACTCGACGTTATATGGGCCCGCTGACAAGGTTGTTGTCACTCGGTTGTTGTTGACTTGCCTTTCTAAATTTCAAGAAACATCTAAATTTCATCTTCGCCGAAAATTATTGTAATTAAAAAAATCGTGCACATGTGTGTCCCAAAACAACAAATTATTTCTGGTTCCGGCAGGTACATCACGTCTTCGAAAGTGACACTGAATATCAGCAAGAGCGAGTTCACCGACGGACTTGTGAGCATGGTGGTAAAGGACTCCTTGCCGCTCTCCTTCTTCTCGTCCTCGGCCGGCTTCGGTGCCATCGCCGGGTCCATCGCGAGGCAGCTGCACGTCAGCCTGGACAGGAACGCCGTTCGCGAGATGGTGATCAATCGGGCTCGGCAACTGGAGTCTGGCCTCATCAGCATCATGAGGAACAAACCCGTGTACTTGAAGATGGACGGAGCAACCCGGCTTGGCTCCAGTTACCTGGCTATCAACGCCCAGTTTTTTCACGACGGGAAGCCGACAATCAAGACACTAGCTGTCACGGACTGTGCCGGCAAGCACACTGCGAAGGAAACGCTGGAGCTGCTCAAGAAAGCGCTGGAGAGGTACGAGCTCAACAAAGATCAAGTGCTTGCTGTGGTCACGGACAATGCCAGGGCGATGGTGAAAACCGTAGAGCTATTGAACCAGAGTGATGAAGAGAGGAGCAGTGAATTGCTAGAGGAGGGAAGTGCGGATGATCAGGGAGATCAAGAAGAGGACGAGGTTGGTGATGACGAAACACTCCGCGACCTGATTGTGGATCACTTCGACACGTCCACAGGCTCGCGCCCAGCAGCTGGCGCAAACACCAATGTCCACATGACGCGATGTGGTGTTCACACCCTACAGCTGGCTGTACGCGACGGATTGAAGCAACGAGGTGCACATGCGGTGTTGGAGCATGCCCGAAGCGTCGTGAAGAAGCTCAGGGCGCCGAACATGGTGGCATCTCTGAAAAAGAAAGGTCATCTGCTCCCGATCATCGACGTGCCAACAAGGTGGGGCAGCAGCTACGCCATGGTGAACCGCCTGCTGGAACTCCGGGAGGTGGTGCAAGATTATGCTGCTGTCGCGCCGGACTTGCACCTGTCGGACGAAAAATGGCAGCGAATCCAACAACTTGCTGACGTCCTCAAGGACCCATACATCGTGACCATTCGGTTACAGAGCAGTGAGCTCACACCAGGGACGTTTCTCAAAGAGTGGCTGAAGCTGCGGGACGGACTGGAGAAGAAAGGGGGCATCGGCGCCGCTATCGCCTCCTCCATGCGAGGGCGGGAAGAGACACTGCTCGAGTCGGATGCCGTGTTGGCTGCCGTCTTCGCCGACGCCCGGTACAGGATCCTACTAGGCGAGAGACTGCAACGTGCCGAAGATGCCTTCATCAAGATCGCTCACAGGGTTCATCACATAGAGAACTCTGGAGCTTCTACTGCAGCAGAGCATCAGCTGAGCAGCGCGAGCTCCGAGCAAGAAGACGACCCATTTGAACAGGAGTTGGACCGGCTCGAACGCGGGCGTCATGCAGTGATGCAAACACCCTCTTCGGTGACGGATGCAGTGCATGAGATGAAGAATCTCGGACGACTGAAGGGAAAAGACGTCTGGAGCATCATCGGCAAGTACCCAGCGGCCGTTCAGACGACCAGCCTCGCCCTGGCCGCTCTACCCACGACACAAGTGTCAGTCGAACGGCTGTTCTCGGCCATGAAACTTCTGCTAACGGACCTTAGATCCCGGATGAAGGAAGACATCGTGGAGGCAATGCTCCTCATACGTTCCAATGAGTAAAACGCGAGTGCTTGCAGTGAGAGATGCATGATGTGAAAAGTTCTGAGTTGCTGTGAAAGCCAATGACTCACTTTTACGTCTTTCCCATGTTTTAGCGATTTTGGGCAACATGGTTCCATTTTTCTGTAAAGATGTGTTGGTTAATACAAAATACATTCGATGAGAAAAGAAAAGGCTGTTTTTGCTTGCTCAAAACCGTTAAAATGCGCTATAAGTTACTCTTTAACTTGGTGAAAAATAGACCTAGCCGGAGCCGGAGCCGGAGCCGGAGCCACAAGGAGCCACACCATTTTGCCCGGAGCCGGAGCCGGAGCCGGAGCCGGAGCCACAAAAATTGATGTGGCTCCACACCCCTGATATAAAACAATCACAATCATTTGTGTACCCAATTAAAAATGTGGTATATTCCACTGACAACTGACAATAACTATCTTGGCGCTGCCCGACACAGCAGAGAAAGGACAGGGAGAGTTGGCAGGAGTACAGCCTAAACCAGAAACATGCAAATGAAGCACACTAAAAAAGACTGATAATAAAAAAGACTGACTTTTAATGGCTGTGATTCATTATATAAAACAATCTGGATATTTTGTGTGTGTTTTCTGCTCACCTGTCATCTCTCTCGCTATAAAAAGTAAACATCATTTCATTTTGATTCTGACTTAAATTAATATTTTTCTTTATTTTCTCAAGCTGCTGAGCCTCAAGCCTCGCCTCTAGTGTTAAGACTTTTAATGGCTGTGATTCATTATATAAAACAATCACAATCATTTGTATACCCAATTAAAAATGTGGTATATTCCGATGACAATCACTATCTTGGCACTGCCTGACACAGCAGAGAAAGGACAGGGAGAGTTGACAGGAGCACAGCCTAAACCATTCATTCATTCATTTTCTACCGCTTTTCCTCACGAGGGTCGCGGAGGTGCTGGAGCCTATCCCAGCTGTCTTCGGGCGAGAGGCGGGGTACACCCTGGACTGGTGGCCAGCCAATCACAGTGCACATATAGACAAACAACCATTCACACTCACATTCATACCTATGGACAATTTGGAGTCGCCAATTAACCTAGGATGTTTTTGGAATGTGGGAGGAAACCGGAGTACCCGGAGAAAACCCACACATGCACGGGGAGAACATGCAAACTCCACACAGAGATGGCCGAAGGTGGAATTGAACCGTGGTCTCCTAGCTATGAGGTCTGCGCGCGAACCACTAGACCGCCGTGCCGCCAGCCTAAACCAGAAACATGCAAATGAAGCAAAAAAACATTATTAACATTATTAGCACTTGATGGTCTTGTTAAGTAATTCTTATGATACACACTGTATATATGTACAATGTTACACTCATAATTATTAAAAACACTGTTAGAAATAAATGAAAATATATCTAAAGATAATGTAAAAAATTTTCTCAGATACTAAAAGGATCAGAAAAAAACAACCTAACTTTATTGAGGCGTGGGGTATGAGTCAGATGAGCATACAGTAATGGTGGGGGTTTTGGCACCCATAGGTTAACAGTACAGGAATATTTTTAGGCGTAGCCACAGAAAAAAAAAAGCGAGGGTGTATCAAAGTAAAAGCAGTAAAATTTAATTCAATGACAATAAGACTGGGTAAAAAAAAAACATTTACGATCAGGGTGCGGGGGTGGAATTGCCTCACAAAAAGAACATAAATAAGATTTGACACCACTCAGAAGCTATGGTGTGATTCATGAATGTTTGGTGAGTGGCCAAGTGTGAATTTGTCATTGTCATTTACTGATAAGTCCCCCCCCCCCCCCCCCCCCCCCACGCTAGAGGCCACTAGCGTTACAAGACTTTATTTGGCCTTGTTAAGAGGCAACACTGTTCCTCACATTCATTCATTTTCTACCATTTATCCTCACAAGGGTCACAGGTGGTACTGGAGACTCTTTATTGTATTAATTTATTGTATTAAATACAAGTGTTTGTCATGCACTTCAAAGAGTGAGTACTTTTCCTTTTTTTAGCTTCATGAAATAGCGGTTAACTTCATTTTAAATGTCTATGGCAATAAGAATTGTTGCTGAAGTGTTAAAATATTGCTTCTTGAAAAAATATCCGGGAAAGCAACCAGCATTTGTTTGACCTTCTGGTTCCACTTATACAAACTCATGGCATGACTCAATATATATTCATTCATTTTTCTACCGCTTATCCTCACAAGGGTCACAGGTGGTGCTGGAGCCTATCCCAACTGTCTTCGGGCGAGAGGCGGGGTACACCCTGGAATGGTGGCCAGCCAATCACAGGGCACATATAGACAAACAACCATTCACACTCACATTCATACCTATGGACAATTTGGAGTCGCCAATTAACCTAGCATGTTTTTGGAATGTGGGAGGAAACCGGAGTACCCGGAGAAAACCCACGCATGCACGGGGAGAACATGCAAACTCCACACAGAAATGGAATTGAACTCGGGTGTCCTAGCTGTGAGGCCTCAATGCTAACTGTTAAAACATTCATTCATTCATTTTCTACCGCTTATCCTCACAAAGGTCACAGGTGGTGCTGGAGCCTATCCCAGCTGTCTTCGGGCGAGAGGCGGGGTACACCCTGGAATGGTGGCCAGCCAATCACAGGGCACATATAGACAAACAACCATTCACACTCACATTCATAACTATGGACAATTTGGAGTCGCCAATTAACCTAGCATGTTTTTGGAATGTGGGAGGAAACCGGAGTACCCGGAGAAAACCCACGCATGCACAGGGAGAACATGCAAACGCCACAGAGAGATGGCTGAGGGTGGAATTGAACTAGCTGTGAGGCCTGCAAGCTAAACACTTGTCCGCCATGCAGCCCACATTCACATTTATATGATAGAAAATTGTTCTCATTTTGTCATTTATAGGATGAATTCTGCAAAAAAACTGCAAAATAAACATTGTATTGCTTGAATCAATTTGTGCTAATAAACAAAGGACAGAGGACAGAGCGTGTCTTTTCACATGTAAAGTGAAACAGACATATTTTATTTAAGAGTAGACTGCAGCATCCAGGGTATTGGGTTCATTTTTGTAATTTCTTAGTGTGTTCTCACATGTTACAATGACGACAAAGTGCTCAACCAATGACAGAACAAAAGTGTTTTACATTACAGTACCCATATGGTATTGACTCGGCACCCTTTGAACCTCGGCAGACTGGAAATGGTACCAGTAGAAAAGAGACAGTGGCGAGTAGCGATATGGCAAGCTGAGTACTAAGTATGATACGACTTGTGTTTTGTAATTGCTGCTACAAAGTGGTATGGTCCTGCCCATTTGTTCGTAACATCTTACACCAGGGGTCTCGCAGGCCAAATATGGCCCCGCAGGACACTAGTTTGAGGCCCCCGCCTTGATATGAAAGTTTAATGTTAGTGAGGCCCGCACAAGTTTGATATGGATGCTGTATGGCAGGGGTGCTCATTAAGTCGATCGCGATCGACCGGTAGATCGCGGAGGTGGTACTGGTCGATCGCTGGTCGATCGCGGCGTGACATTAAAAAAATATCATCCCAGCATCAATGCCATCACTTGATTGATATACAGGGCAGCCATTCAGATGACAACTGAATGTTGCCCTTCGGGCGACCAATCAAATCAAACAACGTCTCTAAGTGCAGCAGAACTTACGATGTCAGCCTATCATCCATCCCCGTTACTTGATTGACATACAGGACAACCAGTCAGATGACAACTGAATTTTGACCTTTAGGTCACCGCTCATGCGTAAACAACGATGCAAAGTGCTAAGCTAGTCGGCGAATTGCGAGATTTTAAGCCCTCGCTAAAGTTTATGGTCACTAAAATGAGTGAAGGAGCTGGACCAAGTAAAAAGGCAAAAACTGGACCAAGTAAAAAGGCAAAAAACCTATCACTTCCATACGGATATGGAATATTATACGGATATTATGATACAGATATTATCCACGACTGATAAACATTTGGAAGTGTGCTTGAGGCTGGCTATCAGCAGCTACTGTCCGGACTATGCATCCCTGGCTGGTTCAATTCAGTGCAAGTCATCAAAGTAAACTCAGGTAATTACAAAAAATGTTAATAGTTAATTATGTGTGTTTTGCAATATTGGCTCATTTGGTTATGTAAGGTACATCAACATTGTACGTACAAATAATCCTCAATACATTTGAAAATAAATAGATGTTTTGCATTTTTGTAGTGGGTAGATCATTTTGACTCGGTCATTTTAAAAGTAGCTCGCATGCTGAAAAAGTGTGAGCACCCCTGCTGTATGGTATCATCAGAAAAAATGATTACGTTTGATTAATGTTCATGTTAAAGGTTAAATAACTGTTAATAGTTATCCTCCCTATCCATGTGGAAGTGGTATGTTTTTGACTATTTAAGTTTAAAGGAAATAACTTGAAGGCTACCGTTTAGGTCGCTAGCTCTCTAGTGGTGCGAGTTAGCATGTGTCTCAAGACCCTGCAGTTGCGCAATATGTTGTAAATAAAAAAGTATAAATGTGACTATAGTCGTGTTTTGTCATGTCTACAGGGCTCTAATAATGCTTAGTTAATTTTAATCTGAAAAAAAATAATTTGTCTACCCACCAACTATATGTGTTTTTTTTAAGTTTTTATTATTTGCCGTTTTATTATTATTATTATATTTATTTATTACTGATTGATTGATTTTCTTTATTCTTGATTTGTTTATTCATTTTTCATCTTATTTTGTGCAGAAAAATAAAAATTAAGATATTTGAAAACAGTGGAATGTTTTATCAGAGCTTTTATTGTAGAAAATCGGAACCAAAGCACTGAAAAAGTTTGTATATTTTTCTGTTTTTAATAAATGCGTTTTTTTTTTTTTTTAAACCTGATGCGGCCCAGCCTTGCCCAGACCCTAGTTCCAGTGGCCCCCAAGTGAATTGAGTTTGAGACCCCTGTCTTACACGAGCCACCATAAATGAGGAAGGAAGTGGCCTGCTAGCATACATTGGATTTGTTTACTCATTAATTATTCTTCAACAATACCTTCAACGTAATACCAGTGAATTTCTCTTGTACTGTACATCAACAAAGTATCCATTTAACAAGTAGAACAAACTGAGAACTGTCTTTGCTTATATCCGCATTGTTCACTGCTCAAAAGACACCAATTAGTAAAGCTCTCAGGCCAATTATTAGCACGCTGGGAAAAAAAGGGAGGATTTCTGCCTCATTGTGGCAGTGCCGGGAGAAGAGGATGTACTGGGGCGTTGTTGGGAGGGCCGATGTGGTGCTTTTGGCTCTGGAACAATGCAATGCTGTCTGTAAAAGGAGGATAATGGAGGGGGAGCAGTGTTTTCACACACACTCGCTCACTCAATGAGTTGATGACCACACTTGTTTCCAGATGAAGGAGGAAGCTTCCGTTTAGCGCCAGACTCTCACTTTGATACACATCAAGGACCATACAAGGAAGGACCATACAAAGCCGTGGAACTCAGGTCCTCAGTTCAAATCCGGGTGACCCTACTTGTTTCGGTTTCAGGATAGTCCAGCTCAAACAAGGACACCCTCGTCTTAAATATTTATAGTGGGGAGGGGGGGGGGGGGGGGGGTAAATCAGTGGCAGAGCATTTTCCTGCAGATCGAGAAGTCTCTGGTTTGAATCTGGGCACTCCCTTCTCTGTTGTCCCATTCCCCTTTCTGAGTGATAATCAAATATTCTGGAGGAACATTAAAGTCACACAATTAATCCACACAAATCAGTCAGTAAGGATAATTCATAATGCCTATAGAGAACATACTAACTCCTTATTTCTGACATAACAAATACTTATACTTGCTGATATAGTTCATCTTCAAACAGCTAACATAATGCATAAGGCTTTGGTACGTGACAATAAATAAGTAAATTAATAAATAAAAACTTAAACTATATTAGGATAGCAGGAAGTGAACAAATGTAACAGTTACTGATTGTAAAAGTACCAGATGGAGGGGTAGGATTTAATAAGCTTTGCTTCTTCCTACTCCTTTTGGACATGTGGAACTGTGAACTGATTATGGGATGCATTCAATTGTAATCTAATGCAGGCCTTTAACTGACGATCAACAATTCTATAGTTCAAATCGCAGAAATGTCTTCTCTTCTGTCCGAAATCCCATTTGAGGGGTAGTCCAAATTCTAATATTTGCTTAAGGAATGTTCCAGTCCCCCCACAATTCATGCACAATTAATCTGTACCAAACATGGGGGGTGTAGCTCAGTGGAAGAGCATTTGACTGCAGATCAAGAGGTCCCCGGTTCAAATCTGGGTGCCCCCTTCAGTGTTCTCCCATAGTCCACCTCAAACAAGACTACCTGTGACTTTGAAGTCCTTTAATTGCCAATCAACAATTTTGTACTTCAAATCGCAGAAATTTCTTCTGTCCAATTTCTAATATTCTCTTGCGGAATGTTCCAGTCCCCACACAATTCATGCACATTTTTTTCTACACAAGGCATGGGGGGTGTAGCTCAGTGGAAGAGCATTTGACTGCAGATCAAGAGGTCCCCAGTTCAAATCTGGGTGCCCCCTTCTTAGGGTTCTCCCAAAGTCCACCTCAAACAAGGCTACCAGTGCCTTTCAAGTGCCGATCAAGAATTCTGTAGTTCAAATCAATCACAGAAATTTCTTCTCTTCTGTCCGAAATCCCATTTGAGGGGTCGTCTAATATTCACTTGGAATGTTCCAGTCTCCACACAATTCATGCACAATTAATATAGTAATAACAATGGGGGGTGTAGCTCAGTGGAAGAGCATTTGACTGCAGATCAAGAGGTTCCCCAGTTCAAATCTGGGTGCCCCCTTCCGTGTGTTCTCCCATACCCTTTAAGCTCCACAAGACAACCTGCCTTTCTGATAAACTTTTTAGTGGATGATCGCATTTCATTGTCTCCAGTTCAAATCTGGGCACTCCCATACCCTGAAAGGGACAGTCCAGTACCAACAAGGCAACCTGTGTCTTTCAGATAGAGCTTTTTGGTGGATGTTCGAATCTAACCAAAACTCTTCCATAGCAGTGTAAATCAGTGGCAGAGCATTTCAATGCAGATCCAGTGGTCCCCAGTTCAAATCTGGATGCCCCCTTCTTAGTGTTCTCCAGTACCCATTGAGGGATAGTCCAGTTCAAACAAAGCTACCTGCAGCTTTGAAGTCTTTGAACTGCCGATCAAGACGTCTGCAGTTCAAATCAGGGTACCCCCATCTTACTGTTCTCTAATATTATAAATGTATTCTCTTCTATCCGAAATCTCATTTGAGGGGTCGTCCAAATTTAATATTCTCTTGAGGAACGTTCCAATCCCCACACAATTCATGCGCAATGTTTTCTACACAAGTCATGGGGGGTGTAGCTCAGTGGAAGAGCATTTGACTGCAGATCAAGAGGTCCCCAGTTCAACTCTGGGTGCCCCCTTCTTAGGGTTCTCCCATAGTCCACCTCAAACAAGGCTACCAGTGCCGATCAAGAAGTCTGTAGTTCAAATCAATCGCAGAAATTTCTTCTCTTCTGTCCGAAATCCCATTTGAGGGGTCGTCCAAATTCTGATAGTCTCTTGAGAAATGTTCCAGTCCCCACACAATTCATGCACAATTAACAAAATGTGGGGGGTGTAGCTCAGTGGAAGAGCATTTGACTGCAGATCAAGAGGTCCCCAGTTCAAATCTGGGTGCCCCCTTCTTAGGGTTCTCCCATAGTCCACCTCAAACAAGGCTACCAGTGCCTTTCAAGTGTCGATCAAGAATTCTGTAGTTCAAATCAATCACAGAAATTTCTTCTCTTCTGTCCGAAATCCCATTTGAGGGGTCGTCTAATATTCTCTTGGAATGTTCCAGTCTCCACACAATTCATGCACAATTAATATAGTAATAACAATGGGGGGTGTAGCTCAGTGGAAGAGCATTTGACTGCAAATCAAGAGGTTCCCCAGTTCAAATCTGGGTGCCCCCTTCCGTGTCTTCTCCCATACCCTTTAAGCTCCACAAGACAACCTGCCTTTCTGATAAACTTTTTTAGTGGATGATCGCATTTCATTGTCTCCAGTTCAAATCTGGGCACTCCCATACCCTGAAAGGGACAGTCCAGTACCAACAAGGCAACCTGTGTCTTTCAGATAGAGCTTTTTGGTGGATGTTCGAATCTAACCAAAACTCTTCCATAGCAGTGTAAATCAGTGGCAGAGCATTTCAATGCAGATCCAGTGGTCCCCAGTTCAAATCTGGATGCCCCCTTCTTAGTGTTCTCCAGTACCCATTGAGGGATAGTCCAGTTCAAACAAAGCTACCTGCAGCTTTGAAGTCTTTGAACTGCCGATCAAGACGTCTGCAGTTCAAATCGGGGTACCCCCATCTTACTGTTCTCTAATATTATAAATGTATTCTCTTCTATCCGAAATCTCATTTGAGGGGTCGTCCAAATTTAATATTCTCTTGAGGAACGTTCCAATCCCTACACAATTCATGCACAATGTTTTCTACACAAGTCATGGGGGGTGTAGCTCAGTGGAAGAGCATTTAACTGCAGATCAAGAGGTCCCCAGTTCAACTCTGGGTGCCCCCTTCTTAGGGTTCTCCCATAGTCCACCTCAAACAAGGCTACCAGTGCCTTTCAAGTCCTTCAAGTGCCGATCAAGAATTCTGTAGTTCAAATCAATCGCAGAAATTTCTTCTCTTCTGTCCGAAATCCCATTTGAGGGGTCGTCCAAATTCTAATAGTCGCTTGAGAAATGTTCCAGTCCCCACACAATTCATGCACAATTAACAAACTGTGGGGGGTGTAGCTCAGTGGAAGAGCATTTGACTGCAGATCAAGAGGTCCCCAGTTCAAATCTGGGTGCCCCCTTCTTAGTGTTCTTTAATATTCTGTTGAGGAATGTTCCAGTCTCCACACAATTCATGCACAATTAATATTGTGGTGCTAATGGGGGGTGTAGCTCAGTGGAAGAGCATTTGACTGCAGATCAAGAGGTCCCCAGTTCAAACCTGGGTGTCCCCTTCTTAGTGTTCTCCCATAGTCCACTTCAAACAAGGCTACCTGTGCCTTTGAAGTCCTTTAACTGCCAATCAACAATTTTGTAGTTCAAATCGCAGAAATTTATTCTCTTCTGTCCGAAGTCCCATTTGAGGGGTCGTCCAATTTCTAATATTCTCTTGAGGAATGTTCCATTCCCCACACAATTCACGCACAATTAATCCACACAAAACATGGAAGAGTGGAAGAGCATTTAACTGCAGATTAAGAGGTCCCCAGTTCAAATCCGGGTTAGTGTTATGCTCCAAGCCTTTTTTTGACAAATAATCTACAGAAATCCACAGCAGCATACAGTACATCCAACACCATTGGGGTTTTATTGCACTCTGGACAGGACTCAGAATATTGATCACTGGTGCCATCTGCAGGGGAGAAAACATCACAACAAACTATACGCTCCAAGTATGACATCACAAATATTTTTTCATCTTTTTACTGTGACCTCTAAATTCGCTTTGTTTAAAGTACATATTTTAAAGCAGACCTTCTGTTTTTATGACATATTTTATTGTTGGAGTTTTACATTGGTTAAGTACATATACCTTTATTTGTCTATGGTTTGATTCCAAATAGCATAATTATTATTTTCCTTTAGTAAACAAAAACATGAAATAAAATGTGCTTAAGTCATGCCAGACTGTCATTTCTATTTGACATAAATGTATTTTTATTGGATATACAACATTAAAATTCAATAATACCGAATATGTGCTTTTTAAATATCCAAGTATACAAAATGGAATAATAAAGTAGCTTGTGTCCAGTTTATCTTATGCTTCACTTTCAAGTAAGTTGGTAACTGAAGTATTCTTTTGTGTTCATCAAACTAAAGAAATTAATTCCCAAAAACTTCATTAAAACCCCTGTCTTTACAGATTGGATTTACATTGTATTAACACTCAAGTAAACTAAAGACAACAACAATTAGTTTCAACATTTTAGCTGCGGGTCACCAAAATGTTTCAAACACCCCTCAGTATGATGCAGTTCAAGCGCCGACCAGAATAATAAACATATAGTCAATAAAAGATAACATCAGGTAAAATGAGGTACATAGTGGTACGAGGGTCATAAAGAGAACTTGGGACCTGAAGTCAGTAAATAATAACATGTGGAGATCAAGTGGAAAAAGGCTGCTTCCTCCTCCTCATCACCACACAAGCAGCATCATATTTTGTCAAGATGACATCACAATGGATAAGAGGAATATTAATGTGATAAATCAAACATTGCACACACAAAACTATTAAGAATGGAAGGTGCGACCTGTTGTTAGGCAAGCTTATTTTTCGCAGGTTTGATACTACGCCAGTATACCAGTCACATACCTGCAGAAGACCTTGAAGACCTTCAAAACATGCCTGTGATCTCGCAATGATCCCTCATGAGTGTGTCTGCATCCTTTTTTTTTTTTTTAGTTCTCCAAGAGTAGCGCTTTGGCAAGGGATTGCAGCACGTCCCTCTTCTCGTAAAGGTACAACTGAGTTTCCCACAGCATGTCCACCAGAACGGCATCACTGACTTCATCCAGCATCACCTCCTGAGAAAGCTGTGGGCTCAATCTGCAGGTGAGGTGACAAAAATACAGATGTAACTACTGTATTGTATTGTATTCATCGACATTCATTGATAGCAGGCAGTGGAGGACATTGGGGTACACCCTGGACTGGTGGCCAGCCAATCACAGGGCACATATAGACAAACAACCATTCACACTCACATTCATACCTATGGACAATTTGGAGTCGCCAATTAACCTAGCATGTTTTTGGAATGTGGGAGGAAACCGGAGTACCCGGAGAAAACCCATGCATGCAACATGCAAACTCCACACAGAGATGGCCGATGGTGGAATCGAACTTTGGTCTCCTAGCTGTGTGGCCATGCAGACATAGTGGCCAACAATTTAACAATACAAACTTTAGGGCCCCCATGCAATATAAAAATAACAGACTGAACATAGCGTCAATACTACAATAAACCTAGAATTCACTCATTTTTCCAGGACACTAATCATAAATAAATTCACCTTTAAAAAAATTTGGTGACATTTAGATGAACGCGACTGAATGGTTGTAGTCTTGTAGCATACCTGTGGTAGACAATGTCTGTCATTTCACACCAGGCTCTAGCTCTGTCCACTGCACAGCCATCTGAGTCGGTACACTGTCCAAGCAGATAGAGATGATATTGGTTGATGATACAGACTAAGTGTTTACACTTGCGATTAAGTCCTAACACCCACACAGTCCACCAGCATCTTGCCCAGCTCCTTGGCTCCCACGATGCTCTTGGCCAACTCCAGAGGGTTCGAGGGTCGGAAAACGTCTACGGAACTCACCGCCACTTGGGGAGGCTTCCCTATCAAGATAGGGGATAATATTATTAGACAGTGTATGAAATAAACCTGCCTGTTGTGCTTTGGTAAAAATGCTTTAAAATACTTTGGTTAAACAAGGTTTTATGATGGGTACAGTTTGATCCTGGGACATATTTTTTTTCATTTATCCAGAAAATGTCTGGAGAATTACGATGAGGTTATCTCCACCCATGCATGTCTAGTTATCTGTGTAAAATACATGAAATTTGATGCAGCGCTTATTTTGGATTTGAAGTGAGGGTCTTACCAGTGCCAAGGGAAACAACAAGACCAAGCTTCTTGATTTCAACTCCGTCGCCCTGAGAAGCAGGAGATGTGAGATTGTACGTATTTAACACTCAAATGTGCTTTTAAAGAAAAGGTGCATCACCTCTGCTTTTATAACTTTGTAATACTGATGGATCTCTGACATGGCATCTAGCGTGGGGTTGTTGGCCAACAGCCCACCGTCCAGGAAGCGTCCCATTGGGCGGAAGTATGTGGGGGCGGCACCGCTGGACCGGGCAGCTCGCCATACAAGTTGCTCTTATTTAAAAAGAAAACAGAAAAACACAATAATAGTCTGTCAGGTGCTTGGATGTCAAGCAGACACACACACACCTTCATCCGTCACCTTTCTACGCTTATTGGCTGGCTCCACTGTGTATCCTACTAGCAACACATCCTCATCCTCCCATCCTGGAACAACAATATGGCTGGCACACAACGCACACACATACGCGCACACGTGCGAGGCACAGGTAGCACAAGCAGAACGGGAGAGCGTTTCCTACCCCGTGGGATGGTGAGAGGTTTGAAAGTGGCTGTGGTGGCGTAGGGGGGCTCTCTTTGGACGGAGGGTGGGTCGTAGTTCCTGAAGATGTGGAGCTCTCCTGGGTGGCGGTCTGCTAAAACACTGGTTACCATCACCCTGTGGAAGACGTTTTTGTAAATATATGGTAATGGTTTTATTTCATTTGAACATGCATCAGATTACAATTGAATGCATCACATAATCAGTTCACAGTTCCACATGTCCAAAAGGAGTAGGAAGAAGCAAAGCTTATTAAATCCTACCCCTCCATCTGGTACTTTTACCACAATCAACACGTGTTACTAACTCTAACAACCAGTATGACACAACAATACCTGGGGTACTGGACATCTGTCATTTTGGTGTTCTCCCCAAATTCTTTCTTCAGGAAGTCCTCCAGAGGGGCAGACTCGTAGGGGCGAGACCCTTTGAACACCTGCTCCTTCATCCTGAAGTACAAGCAGCGGAGGTACTCCATGGACTTTCCTGCAGGTTTGGAGCACAGTAGTCATCATCTTTGCCTTGAATTATGAGCGAAAATGAGGTGCTAAGTGAAACCACAAACCGTGGATTATAGCCAGGGCCAGGATTCCGCCGGTGCTGGTGCCAGCCACCCAGTCGAAGAGTTCTCTTGTGGGGCGGCCGGCTTCTTTCTCCAAGGCGATAAGCATCTGGATCAGAACCAGGCCTTTGATGCCTCCTCCATCCAGACACAGCAGTCTATCCATCCTGCAAAGGAGAGGAGAGAGCTCATTTTTACATTAGGAAAAGGTATGCCTTTTAAAGCGAGCCACAATCTTTTTTCTACTTCTTAATCTCGATACTGTAATATTTATTATTAGTGGTTCCACTGTACTTATTCGTGTTGATTATTAATTAAAATTAAAATATGAGCTGGAAACCTCATATTACAAATATACAACATAAGGTGGCCAGAAATATTTCAGTATTGAACAAAGCAAAATTTGTTCTCAATCAAAAATCTCTCCACAAATTTCAGTATGTGGAATCAAACTATGGAATGGATTGAGTAAGGACCTCAAACAATGCACAACGATGAGCCAATTCAAGAAACAATACAAGCGGTTGATGTTTGCTAAATACAAGGATGAAGAGTCTTGAACCAGTCATGATGTGCTATATATATCACTATATTGACACTTACTATGGTACACAAAATGTCATTGGATGCTCATATCACCCCGTACTTCTGTACGAGGTACATTATTAAAAAAAAAAAAAAACAAAAAAAAACCTTAAACTGCATTATGGAAAGCAGGAAGTGAACAAATGTAACAGTTACTGATTGTAAAACAACCAGATGGAGGGGTAGGATTTAATAAGCTTTGCTTCTTCCTACTCCTTTTGGACATGTGGAACTGTGAACTGATTATGTGATGCACTCAATTGTAATCTGATGCATGTTCAAATGAAATAAAACCATTACCATTACCAATTAATAATCTAACACGCACCTCTGTTTGTTGGTACCGTCCACTTGTGATGTACCTGTGTTCATTGCGGTGATGGCAGCTCCCATGTGCATAAGGTCCTCAAAGCCTGTTAGCCAATCGGAACAGACTTTAGTGGGGCGCCAAAGCACAAAGACAGGAAATAGGAAAAGGGAGGGTAACACCACAATCTCTGTTTTGATTTAACCAAAATGGTTTCGACTTGTTTTGATTCATTTAACATTCTGAAAGCCATCATCAGGAAATACACAACAGCCAAATACAATACAATGAGAGTTTCATGAAGTAGAAGTAGTAGTAGTAGAAGACCAAGTGCGGCAGTATTACCTATGCCCAGCGCTACAGCCTTGTTGGACAGCGGGGGGAGGCTGCCAGGGGTGGGAGGCAGGCAGCGTTGCACACCTACACTACACAGCATGTCCAGCAGTATCTTCCTATTGGGACCTTTTTTAAAGCAACATGCAATTTTAGGTAGACATGCACCACCACACCACAGGAAGCAGAAATACAGAAATGTCATGCATGTTGCACAAACAGTGCATAGTAAATACATCGGCACATGGGAACGGTATCACGTACTTTAAAAGCCTTCAAGTAATGACATAAACCCATTACAAATGATTAACATACCATCATTTCTGGTGTATAAGATGCACCGACTAAATTTAGAGAAAAAAAAAAACAGATTTGTATATACTGTATTTAAGCTGCACCAGACTATAAACCACACATGTTCGCGTCATAAATTGGGATATTGTGGTGCACGCGAGTCTGTGCGGACCAGATTTTTGTCATTGATGGTATTTGCTGTGTATCATGTGTTGTCTACCATTGAAGTATTTGTATTACTACGGCTGGTATTAGAAATCCCTTCACATGTATAAATATTAATAAATGCTGAGGTATCACTAGGAAGAAAGGAGAAAAGAAAAAAAAACTGCTTTTGGTTTCCATTGAATTACCCTATAGATATTGGGGTGGGATTTAATAAGTTTTACTTCTTCCCACACCATTTCAAGCTTTCAATGTGTTATATATTATTTCTTCTTGCTCAAGACTCTTGTGGTCTTGATTGTGCTGATTTATGTGTATCTTGTTGTATGTTTGCAACAGTGCATTTCATGTGTTTTTTTTTTTTTTTTTTTTTTAAATGTTGTTGTTTTTTGGGTTTTTTTTGCTCGAAATAAAATTACAAACAAACAAACCAGGGAGCTGTTTATTTGGCAGGAGGCGATCATGAGCCACGTGAAAACCCACAAAAAACTGACTGACTGTGCCATCTTAGAAGGCTGAAATCATCACACGGCAACTTAACACAAGTATCAATACAACTTTAAAATAAAAAGCAACTAGTTTAACTTCTTCCCATGATGCATTTCTTCCCTGCAGAGCAGTATATTGGCTCCTTCATGAGCGCTCTCTGGTGGACACGGGCAGCTGAATGAGTCACTGGAGTTTAAATAGTTGTTTTTTTTTTACTTTAAACTCATATTGGTACTTGTATTATATATTTAGCTACCTTTTGAGTGTTGATGTGATGATTTTAGCCTTCCATCTAAGATGACACCATGAGTCAGACTGTTATGTTGAGTTATGACCTCCTGCGATTACCGACGGGTTAACAACATCGTTGTGAGTTCCCTTATAGCAAGTGATAGGCTCCTGCCAAAGACAAAGCTACTGTTGCCTCGTTAAATGATTAGTAGTAGCTCTGAACTAAAGGATACGTCACAAGCTTTGAACATGGTTATAAACTAGCTTCACTGCTGTATAAGTATTGTTAGTACACAGCATGCGTGTTACTATGAATGTTAATATACATGTTCATTGTTAATAACTCGTACCTTTGCTAGTGCGAGCAGCGATCAGTCCCGGCGTTTCTCCCAAGTCATTGTGGATCTCCACATCGGCCCCGAACACAATCAGAGCTTTGATCAATTCCATGTGATCCATCTATTTCAACATGAACATTCTAGTTCAGGGGTCTTTATCAAAAGAGACATTCTTCCCTCAAGAAAAATAGTCTGGAGCCGCAAAACATTACACAGCTTATAAATTTTTAAAGGTTGTAATTAGGGATGTCTGATCATTATTGGCCTGATATCAGCATAAAAATGTGATATCGGTATCAGATTTATTTTCCCGATTATGAAAACCGATATTTAAAAAATGCTGTATACAACATATATGTGTTAATTCCACTACGGGAATATATGTCATGTTACACATATCGATATCGGCTGATATCGGCATCGGAACATATCAGTTTTCGGCAAAGAAATCCACATTGCCTTGAAAAATCACCAAGCTTGGCGACAACAAGGATGGGGAAGAACTGCATGCAGCTCCAAGGCAGGCAGGAACCACAGGTTGCAGACCCCTGTTCTAGTTAGTGTACCTTGGTAGGATTCAGAGACAAGCAGACAAACATTTGGCTTCGCACCTTCATGGCTAGATGCAACGCCGTGTTGCCGTCCTGCCCCTTCAGGTTGGCGTTGGCGCCGTGGGTGAGTAGAATCATGGCCGCCTCAAAGCGACCCTTCCTGGTCAAAACGTGGAGGGCGGTCTCGCCAGTCTTGCTGAGGTAGTTGATGGAGCAGTCCTTCTCCAGCAGCATGCGACACATCTGTAAGAGAGTTTATGAAGTGTATGAAAGTCAAGCTGTTTAGGTGATAACCATCATACTGACGGTGCGATGTTCCTCACCTCGGCTGTTTTTGCCCAGTGGAGGGGTGTGCCTCCATACAGCGAGTCTTCAGCATGCAACTGGTCAGGATCCGCATTCAGGACCTCTTCTGCACAGCTGACAGAGATACACGGCAAAGATAGATGCAGATTAGATAGATGTGTGATAGATAGAAATTCAGAGTAATTTCTGCAAAACATACCTCTAAAATTACACAAAAATCTCATAAGTCTAACACATATCTATCAGTGTTGGAACACTGCTTGGAGAGTTAATAAAGGCTGTATGATGGCATGAGAATGTGGAAGTAGTAGTTGTGTTTGACATAAGCTTTCGTCATTGTCTCACCCCTTCTCGCTATACTTCATGGCGGTGTGGATTGGGTAGCCAACTCCGCCCAGGACATTGCACTTAGCCCCGCCCCCCAGGAGTGCTTTGACGGCTTCCACCCTGCCTAGACGGCAAGATACGTGGAGTGGTGTCTCCCCGTTGTTGTTGAGTTCGTCCACCCCGGAGCACAACCGCGAGCACAGGACCTGAGTGAAGGAACAGAAGGGTTGGGAACCATTAACTAATGTATTGACTTTTCATCATGAAGCATTTAGTTCATGTGGAAGTAGATGGACTGGGGTTATATTGTGCAGTTGGTTTGTCTTACAAGCAGTGGAAACCTAAAGGATTTTACAATGTAGCAGTAATTCATTCAGACAATGATTTTGCTGCCTACAAAGGCTACAGTACAACAAAGTTTAAAGTGGCTCAATTTTAAGTTAAAAACAACAGCAAGGTTTGTTGTATAAAATATGGTAGAATATACCTACAAAACATATTGGTAGATATTAAATGAATTACATTCCCGATTGACAAAAAACAAATCTAAATCAGTTTTTTTCCTCTCATTTAAACAAGGTAGGTTGTGTTTAGTTGTTTAAAGAAGCTTGAGAATACACCATAAATCTGAAGACAGTGAAAACTGAAGGATTTAGTCCTTTTTATTTTTGGTTCCTATCAAAAAAGTGCTGTTGTTTCCTTATGTCATTTAACAGTGATACACAAACAGTAAACAACCTGGACGATGACAGGGGAGTCCTGCTTGGCAGCAAAGTGCATTGGCGTGTCTCCTTGGTGGTCTCTGATGTCCGTGCGAGCCTGGCTCTCGTCCAGCAGCTCCTTCACACACACCGAGTCGCTTCGTTCGCACGCCAGGTGCAGCGGTGTCTGACCCAGCACATCCCGAGCGTTGATCTGACTGCAATCACAAATTGTCTCATTTATTTAAAAGTCCACGTGAATCAAAACCAGCAATAACCTGTCTCACCTTTGGACATAGTTATGCTTGAGGCACTCCCTTAGCCCCGTATCCACCGCGATGTGAGCGGCGCTCCAATCCGGGTGGTTGCGGAGGCAGTCTACGATCATCTGTGCCGTCTCTGCTTTCATTGGCGGGAGTGTTTCGTAGAAGGGAGGGAGTTTGAGAGCGTACTGTGGGAACCAGTTCATGGCATCCTCCTCTGATGCCACCTGAAAAAGCCTGGTGACAAAAAGTCGTCAATATTTACATACTATATGCTCATACAAAGTAAAACATGAGAATGAACACTGTGACACATGGATCAATTGGATAAATGAGTGTCCCAATCAATTCATTCAAAGCCAAACTGATGAGCTGATGATTCAGTTTACTAGTGGACCTTGAATGTAAATAAATAAATCAATCTGGGAGAATTTAAAGGACAGTAGATCAACATTTCTATATTTCTGAACCAAATAATGCAACACACTGACCTCAGGGCCGCCGTAGGCGTTTCAGGGCACAAAAGCACACAGTCCCATGATTGGCATTGGCCATTCTTATACAGAACCAGACGTCCGTCTTGTTTCAGCTTGACCTTTCCTCCCCCACCATAGTCGGACAGCGGCACATCTCTCACCCGGTAAGGGTTGGTGAATAGGGTTGATACAGAAGAGACGGTGTCCAAAAGACGCCCCAGGAACTGCATTGCAACCTGGCATGAATCACAGAAACAGTGGCAGCTCTCAATTAGGTATTTCATATTTAATACAGTCAATTGTGAATGCAAGAAAATGGTCCTATAATCTACTATAGTGATATATGTGCATTTTATACATACGTTTGATGTAATAAAAGCAGATTAAAGTAGCTTTCCTGATATGTAGCTTTTAGCGTTTGTTTTTCCATATGAAAATTGTGTTGCTGTTCCGTATAATATTAAAAAGCAATGGAGTAATTATGGAAGCATAATTGATAAACAAGAGACTCCATTCATTCTTTTGGCAAGTCACCCGGCTTCAATTACATATCAGCAACAACGTAATTCCAGATAGGCGGTGCGAACAAGTCAGTGAAATGTTATAACACCGGCTTATATCACTTAAACAATGACTAAATGAACTACGAGTATACTGAGTAGAAAGAGTTGCTTGTCAAGCCAAGCTAATTGCATTAAATGGCGTACAAGCAGGAGGTTAGCAACTACTTACAGCGAGCTGCGATGCTTGACTTCTGACAGCAGCTACACCAACAACCGCCGCACTGCAACCAAGCTTGTAGAAATCATGAACGCACCAATCACAGCAATTGATAGACAGAAAGTAGGCGGGACGTGAGACGCGAATGGGAAGCCATAAATGTCAATTTCATTCAGAATTTAAAACACAAATTGGCGCTCACAGGATAATTACTTTTACAAAAGTTAATTTTAGGATAGTTTTTACATAAATGCAAATGATTACCATTTATTTTTACATATATTTTCATATACAAATCAGTCATCTTTTTGCATATACTCAAATAACGCCCATTCATTTGTGAATTTCAAATGAATTAGTTTTGAACGTTTCTGGGATTCATTTCACTTCATGGTACTTGTAGCACGTGTCAAACAAAATTCAATGCGCAATACACAATGAACAACAGAAGAAAAGTAATTTTTTTAAGTAAGAAAAAAAAGTTTTGTCTTTTGTAAAAGACAAAAAGAAAAGGTAAAATTAAATGAATAGGTATGTAAGTAAAATATGGGTTTATCATGCAAATTATTATTTTGCTAAATCGTAATAATGAAAACATAACTAAATTGTAAATCAATATATTTCTTAAATATTTGTAGAAAACGTGGGCATGGATAAATATATTCAAAACTTGAATTTTAGTTTTTCTGCTTTTTCGGTCGAGATGGCGTCAGCATAAAAAGGAACGCTCTCTTCATGTGTGCATTCTCAACAGTGTCTTCTGGTTGCCATGACGACCAAGGGGGCTGGCCTTGACCATGTGACACACAACAGGCTGTCTTTGCCGCGCTGCAGAACCCAGTAGGTGTGTGTGTGTGAGACTCTCTCTGTTGGACAGTTCGGCCGCGGTCGAACCTAGCAGAGCAGAACTACTCGCCTGGGAGACTGAAGAAGAACTGAGACAGAAAAGAACGATGGAGCTTTCCGCCATGGGTGACCGCGTCTTTGCCGCGGAAGCCATATTGAAGCGCCGCGTCCGAAAGGTGAGCTTCCTCCGCCGCCCGACCCGCGTGTTTTGACAGATGTTGGCCGCGGGAAGTGCATAAGCTCCGGTGGAGCTCTGTCGTGCTGAGAGGTGGAGGCCTTATGCTAGGCTACGTTGATAACCAGCGGCGCTGTTAGTCACAATTTCTGGTCTTTGGGACGTTCTCAGGGCAGTAGAAGTGACACTAAAGGAGTGTGGGTGCTTAAGAGTGAGGGGAGGATAGTGTTCGAATGCTGAGGCCTTATTTATCCAGAGGCTAATGCTAGCCAAAGCTACACAGTTGCACTGTGGCTACATACTGTAGTTTGCCTCGCACATTTGAAACGACTTTTGCTTCCCTTTACTAGATTCAAACCTACCAAACACAAACAATTTTATATCGTTTTATGTAGATTTCTATTATATCCTAAAACTTTGGGGCTACCATCGGGTCACTAGCATAAATCAAAAGCTTGTAAACAATGGTGGGGTGCAAAGGTCAAGTGTCATGGCCATGCAGTGAACCAGTAGCCCCCCCAACAGCCCACCAAATGCTTCCCGTGACCCCTGAATAACCTCAACTCAGTCGTTTTACTTTCATGTCTTAAAAACGGACTACTTCTACAGCAGGGCTCTTTAAATATTGAGACCACCGGGAGGCATTTTCTCAACAGCTTGATAAAAATAAAGAAAAACGCCTACTTAAATGGTGCTCTTGAATACAGTTAGTCAAATAACCTAATTTCATAAAAGGTGCTCGACTGAATCTGCTGCAAAAACTCTAGTCAAAGATTCTATTCATGACAGAACACTACACAAGTCAAAGATCCTCGGGTCACTTTGCTGTTTTCAAGGACAAAAAAACGTTTGTCACTCAAATATCCTTTACGTAACGGCTGTTTTTAAGTAATCTGCTGCAAAAAATATGAAAAATAAAAATGTGATCCTTTAAATAATACTGCGTTAGGGAAAGATTGCTCAATATATGTATATTTTATAGTCCATTACAATGGCTTTGGTGTGATTTTTCCGAGTCTAAAGTCAGTGTTATTATTGCAGGGAAGACTTGAATACCTGGTGAAATGGAAAGGATGGGCAATGAAGTAAGTGATGGCTTTTTGATGGTCACACATGCACTGTGAAGCTTGTTTTAATGTCTTAAAATAGAAACCCCTTCTTTTTGTATTGTAGTAATATGTGTCATCTTTTTTTTTTCTTCCATCCTCATTTAGGCACAGCACTTGGGAACCAGAGGAGAATATTCTGGATGACAGGCTCATCCTCGGCTTTGAGCAAAAGTATGCTAATTTTCTGTTCATCTGTGCTGTTTTGCCACAATAATAATGACTTTGAAAAAGCTGATTGTCTTGTGGTTGCATTTTTCAAAATATAACTAATATGTTACTGTTTTTGTCCAGGGAACGAGATAGGGAGCGTAGCGGTCCGAAAAAACGGGGGCCCAAACCCAAAAACCCGGCCACAAAGGTATGAAGATGAGCCACTGGACCTCAGTGAGAAAGGGGGTGTTATTTGCTGTTTTTATGAAATGGTGGCTTCAGACATCATGCCCCAATTAATTCCCATGCCACCTAAATACTGTAGATACAATCGCTCCACCTGAAATGGACACCTCCTATTAAAAAAAAAAAAAAAAAACCCATATATAAATATAGCAGTCTTTTACAGTTTGGTGAAGGGGTCTATTATTTACCATACTTTCTCAAATTGTCTCCTACAGTCTAATGGACATATACATGGACATGTACTTGTATGAGAAAAATGATTGAGTACACTCAAAGCAATAAGAACAATTTTTCTCCAGGCACGGGCCGCAAAAGGAGAACCAAGCAGCCGATCCACAAAGTCCCGCCAGACGACATTGCGCTCCTCTTCCTCTGCTCCCAGTCGAACGGCCCCTTCCTCCTCTACCTTGCCTCATCCTTCACCATCCTCCTCTTCCTCAAGTCTGGCCCCCTCCCCTAAGCTCAACTCCCTGGCCGCCACCCACAAGCTGAAGAAGGACATCCATCGTTGCCACCGCATGTCCCGCCGCCCTCTGCCCCGCACGGACCCCATGTCCTTCTCCAGCCCTGGCGGCTTCCCGTCCCGCCCTCACGTCTCTCCGTTCTCAGAGACCGTCCGGATCCTCAACCGCAGGGTCAAGCCCCGTGAGGTGAAGAGGGGTCGTATCATCCTCAATTTGAAGGTGATTGACAAGCCGGGACGCGGCGGCTCAAGCAGTGGAGCCAGGAATTTTCCAGGGGGACGCCACAACATCCCCTCCCGTAATCGCATCATCGGGAAGAAAGGAGAGGCTCCCTACAGACCTTTCCAGCCCCCGCTAAAGATGCTTGGCTTCCCCATGTACGGGAAGCCATTTGGGCTGCAGTGCGGTGGTCCTCTGGCCTTCCAACCTCAACCTGGGTCCTGCAACACCAGGAACCCCCGCCCAGCCCCCTCCCGCTATCAGGCTCCTCCTCCTAGCTCCAGTGCCTCTGAAGGAAAATCTCTCCCCACTGCTGCTGCAGCTGAACCCTCCCAATCCAGTGAGGCACCAGAAGCCCTTAAAGGTCCCGCAGACCCGCAGAATACCCCGCCGCCTGCCACCCCTTCTGTCTCACCTACCCCAGCAACCTCACCATCTTGCGTGGAAGGCGATGAGACCCCAAACCCTTCCTTGCCTCAAGATGCGGGAGGCCAACCCGAACCCGCGAGGGTGCCGGTTGAGGGGGACCCTGACTGGCACCCAGAGATGGGACCGAGCTGCAAAGATGTGGTGGTCACCGATGTCACCACCAACCTGGTCACCGTCACAATCAAAGAGTTCCCTTCTCCAGCCTCTGGTCCCGCGTCCCCGGCTTCCGTCAGCGCAGAAAATGGTACTCCTGAGGAGCCTACCATACCCAAGCCATAGGAAATTGCCACTGGTGTGCCCTTTTTGCCACTTGAGGCCCCCCCCACACATTTTTCTGAAAAAAATGCACGCACTGGCCACAATAAGTACACCTGTTCAGTTAAAAAAAAGTCTCTTATGTAGTATAGTGGATGCTGCATCACTGAGAGCTGTTTCTACTATTTTGTTTAATATAATATAAAACAGAAACATTGAAAGTGTAGTATTGCAATCACAAAAATGACCTTGAATTATTACCTCCTTGACGAAAGTGAGCATTATCTACTCAAACATTTTAGTAGGTGTACCTAATACAGAGGCCAGTGATTGTAGCTAGCTATAAAAACACCTCCGCCCAGCCATTGAATCGTAACAAAGGGTGTATTTTTAAGTGTACATTTAAACAGGGCAGCTAGTAGGTCCCTCTTGTCCACTTGCACAGCACTGATGCCTTCCGGCACGCTCGGACAAGCTAATATTTGTGAAATTGAAGAATACCCTTTAGATCACGCTTTTGCTGCCACAGCAATTTTGAATTAACATTGTTGCGATATATGATTTTATATCTTCTTGCACTTGGGACTCTCACATTGCAACAATATACAGCGAGGTAAATAATCAATGCACTTGACTGCATCTAAACAGTATTCTAGATAGTTCGTCAATGCCTTTCTATTTTTATTCCCTTGAACACGTACCGCATATGTACACATAGACACGCAACAAGCTAGTATTTATATGCACGCATTGTAAGCCGCGGTAGACTTTGTAAGTTATCCTTGTCGCCTTTTGCCTCTGATCAATCTTACTTCAACACTTTGTGAATCTGCAAAGTCCCGTCAAGACTATTATTAAGCTGGGCCTGACGTTGATCTTTTCTTTTGTACAGTATATATACACACTGTATGCCACAATAACACAGGGTTACTACCCATGAGTCAAGTTTTGGAAGGTTGATAATGTTTCAAAGCGTTTTTATGCAGGTATTTCCTCAAATTGTGTCAGGTCGCGCTCAACTGCCTAAAGTACCAGGTATTTTAGAGGCTTTATGTTTACCATAAAGCCTCTACAGGCCTGGTGTCTACTAGAGCAGAGATCACTAGTTGAAGAAATGCGCTAGTTTTTGGATCAATAATTGAGACATGGCTTCTGATAGAGGCCCTTATTTGAGGAAATATGGTAGTAGTGTGTCCATACAAGCAGAGCCATTCAAGTGGACAGTGCAATTAATTGAGGCATGGCATCAACTAAAATAGAGGCGACCGTTTTGGGAAACGTAGTTGTGGTTTTAGATCAGGCGTTTATCAAGCAGACAATAAATGGTGTCTAATAGACCGGAGGCCTTTATTTGAGGAAATATAGTTTGTACCCCTTTGAGGACCATGTAATTGAGGTATGGCGCCTACTAGAGTAGAGACCATTATTTGAGAAAATATGACTTTTGAATCAATTTGAGGCATTTATTCTGGTGCAGAATGCACCCAGAAATTGAGGGTTAGCATCTAATCAAGTCCTTATTTGTGAAAATATAGTAGTTTGTGTGTCTGTCCAAGCAATGCCCTTAATAGAGGCATGGCATCAACTAAAATAGAAGTGAATAGTTTCTCTATTTAAGCTCAGTCATACATATACAAGTGCAGAATGTACCCGGATATTGAGACGTGGCATCTAACAGAGGCTGCAATTTGAAGAAATGTTCAGTCATAGTAATTGTAATAGTAATTGGCCCATGCAATTAAGTGAGGCATGATGTTTACTAGAATGTAGGCCGCAATTTGAGGAAATGCAAGTTTGTGACACTTTGCAAAGTCTTGACCTTCTCAGATTCTTGACACAACTGAATTACAAATCGTCCGCATATGTTGCCTTACCTAGCGCTGCTCCGTTGACCCCTAATCGCCGCACTCCCAAATAAACACACTTCCATGAGCCTGCCACAACTTAAGCATGAATATGAAGACTGCATCTTTAGCAAGCTGTAAAAAAATGTGAATGCCTTCTGTTTTGAACACAATGTTACAATGTTTCCTCTTCTGCATACTGGATGGTCCTATTTGTTGTCAGTACTGTTTCAATACTCACAGGTTACACTTGAAGGAGTTTATTCCCAAAATATCACATGAAGAAACCACATGTTTGAAGTGAAATGATCTTTTGAATAGACTCTTCCAATGGACTGTATCTCAGCTAAGTTGTGGGTAGAAGTGGTGTTAGGCTGCTATTGTCGTTTTTTTTTTTTTTTTTTTTTTTGCGCATAACGGGGTAGCACAACTCAACTTAGTGGCCTATCTTTTACCAAATAGGGCTTGTGATTTTTTTTTTATTGCCACATTTACCTTTTTGTTTTTAAGCATTGTTATACAGTAAAATTTACAGTGCTATATAGCACCATAGAAATGATGCATTGAAAGTTGTGCTTTTTAATCCTTTTTTTTGTTCCTTCTATATGTATTGTACTACGATATTTTGGGTATATGCATAATTATGTTAATGTGATGCAATTCAATATGACTAGAAGGCAGTTTTTATTGCTTGTATGAATTATGTACATTGTATTAGTGCCAGGGAGGGTGACATTGTAATGTATCTTTCTGAAGCATGTTTTACAAACCCTTATTGTACAGATTATATATTCACTGTCATGTGTTACTTGTTAGTCTCTTTGTTGCTTTTTGTCTGTGTTTTCTTTAAGGCTTTAAATTAAAAAGCTGTTCCGAAGCAAGTGACGTTCTCATTCAACAACAGTGGAGAACAGTTTTAGGAAGGTGGTTTGTTCTGCTTTTGGAACCATTTTTTCTCCACAGATAACAGATGGGTAATCTGGGTATTGTTTACACTAAACTTTTCAAAAGCATGACTCCTGTCTCTGCTAACCATTGCAGTTTTACAATATTTCACAGAGTGGTGCTGTTGAGCTGCTGAGAAGGAACAGAACATGACACTACAGTGATGCATTTGAAGCCCGGGTGTGTAGTCATGGATCAACATCCAGGTATTCTTCTAGTTTACATTTCTGCTGTGCTGAATTCAATGCAGATTACACCAGAGGCCTACTCAACAATGGTCGCCCCTCCCAGGCACCATATGCCCTCTGTTAAAAGGTCAGATGGTATTACAGTAGTCCCTGCGGTGCCGTAGTAGCAGTGGCCCACTTCTGTGCATGCAATGTCAGCCACCTCTGGAGATTAAACTGCAATCTAGGCTGCAGGTCACACCATAATGAGTGCTTGGACCTCTTTTTTTTAATTGAAATACTTAATTTCATACAGTTTCACTCTTAAGCCATGTTTCCACTAAACAACTCAGTTTTCATATAATTTGGTTATGACAAAACTGTCGCCTTGGTTTTCGTACAATATCGCGAGCAACTATTCAGATTCCATGCAACAGTAGGTCTGATGCACAAACAAACCTGTGAATAGCACTGATCCCAACCGTAATCTGGACAAAACAAACTGATGGAAACATTACTAGGAAGCCAAGTGTTCATACATTTATTGCTTGCAACAGATATGTCACCATGACAACCCCATCATATAATCTGGCCCACCTCGACTCCCCAGTTTTCTTAGAATCAATCAAAACCCCCAAGCCCCTGCTTCAATCTATCATGTCCAATTGCCTACTATAAATATATGCTAGCTCGAGCATGTTAGCGTAATGTCTAATTTTTCTGTTGTTTCTTCTGTGCTTACTCCTCCACAGCTTGTTTTTCTGCAGGTAGAGTGCAATTGATTTATTCAGTTTCATTATGTTTGTGAACAGTAAATGTGGTTTATCAATGTTTAATGTTGCCTTGCTTGGGAGTTTTAGTAAAGAAAAAAAAAACAGTGCTGAACTTGGAAGTAAATCTACCATGCATTTGTTTGGCTTGCAATTTTACAAGGGGTGTTTTTGTTAGGCGAAAAAAGCATCAGTGTCTCCACAAATAAAAAAAAATTCTGTCATGTTCATCCTCTTCACCTTTTCTGCACTCCATATCCTGTTACACACACACACATTGATCCATCACTGCCTTGTTTATTCACACTGCTGCTGGAAGTTCATCCCATCCAGCCCGCTTGCTGCGACTGACGCATAGGGACGGCTTCGCTCCTCCTCTTCGTCGAGTGGTCTCCATGGAAACACACGGAGGAGAGAGCAGCTTAGCAACACCGCCAGCGAGTGAACATCTCTGGTGCAGACAGTTCGGTATCATATCACAACATCCCTGAAAGACTATTCCGTAAGTGTCCGTGTTTGCATTTACTTACGTTCATATAGTCATTGGGCTCCATCTCCATAGCATTATGAAGTTCATGGTGGTTCTGGTGGGTGCCGGCTCCCTGGCCTTTCTCGGTGCCGTCATCTGCATCTTCGCCAGCGTTTACCCCCGCAAACGCGCCGCTTCTCTCGGCGACAACGGCACCCTGACCTCGGAGACGATCCTCCAGCCCCTGGAGCCCAGCTCGGTGGCGCACGCGGGACCGCTCGGTGCTTTACACGGCGCCGACTCCTACGATGGAGGGAACGGGCTCGGCGGTATGGGCTTGGGAGTCCCCAGTCTGAACGAGCTCAACCTCGGGGAGGAGACCGATAGAGGCTCGGGGAAGACGTTCAGCTATAGCCGCTTGATCTGCACACCGGTTCCTCTCGGCGATTGTAAGGGTAAAGACGAGAGGCAGCAGCCACTGGCAGACGACCCTCTCGCGGATGACGACTGGACGTTTCTCCGCACCACGGCGGAGGAGCTCCGGCAGATGGTCATGCAGCAGAACGATCAGATTCTCATGGACCAGAGGACCATCCGGGAGCTCACAGGGAAGTTGAGCGAGTGTGAGAGCGGCTTGGAGGATGAGAGGCCCGGCCCTGAGCGGAGCATCGGGGTGTGGAGCGGCAATCGGAGGGTCATGGCCGGGGATGATGTGAGCTCCTCGTCGGCCTCTCAACTCCAGACGGCCCGCGCTGTGGAGGAGTTGGCCCGGGCCATCATGGACCTGAAAGATCGAATTGAAAAGCTGGAGGTAAGCCACCTCGGCATGACCTGTTGGTTCTACTACTGTACACCCACTTGTCGAAATACTACACGACTGTAATACCCAGTTTAGAGAGGTATTTACCAATGTGTGTATAATTGTAGCTCAGTTGAGAGAGGTATTATTTAATAATGTGTTTATTATTGTAGTGGTGTTTTAAGTGCATCTTAAGGTGTTTTTCATGGGTGGTTTTTCTTTTGAGAAGCCATTTACAGAGACAAAAATATAAAGATGTGAATCTATTTTTTTACTGTTATAGAGTTAGTGTTACATTACATTATGAAGGGTTTTTTTTGTGGCCTTATATGTACATTACATTATGAAGGGGTTTTTGTGGCCTTATAACAAAACATCAAACTTATCATCCTGGTTGTGTGAATCTATGAATGTTCACCCAAAAAAGGATTTATTTAGCAGGAATTTATTTTTGAACAATAATTTTTGTATTTTGACACCCCCTCATGGCAAATATCGAACAGAACGGCTGTCTGTGTGATGCATAAAACAATGTTCATTCATTCATTCATTCATTTTCTACCGCTTTTTCCTCACGAGGGTTGCGGGGGGTGTTGGAGCCTATCCCAGCTGTCTTCGGGCGATAGGCGGGGTACACCCTGGACTGGTGGCCAGCCAATCACAGGGCACATATAGACAAACAACCATTCACACTCACATTCATACCTATGGACAATTTGGAGTGGCCAATTAACCTAGCATGTTTTTGGAATGTGGGAGGAAACCCACGCTTGCACGGGGAGAACATGCAAACTGCACACAGAGATGGCCGAGGGTGGAATTGAACCCTGGTCTCCTAGCTGTGAGGTCTGCGCGCTAACCACTAGACCGCCGTGCCGCCATAAAACAATGTTAATAATTCTTTTTTTAGCATGCTCTCTGCCCATTGGTTTTGAGGGCATTACATTTAAAATGTGACTGACTCAACAAATAGTTGAGTCACTGTTTACCGTCCATTGTGTCACAAACCCTCCACTGTGAGCAACTCATGACACAAGTCACAGAGAAATTGGCCCCCACCCGCATCCTTCACCCCACTGTGACAGCATCATCTCTCCCTCCCTGGCTCTCTCTGCAGGGGAGAAGTGCATAAATAAAAGATGAAGCTGGCCAGGTTGAGAGGAGAAGAGAGAGGTCAACTTCTTACAGTTGTGTGTGTGTGTGTGTGTGTGTGTGTGGACTGAAATGTTGAGGCAAAGAATGGGCTTAGAAATAAACTCTTCCAAGGTTATCCTTGTCAATTGCCGGGAATCAAAACTAGACATTCTGCATGAAAGGTTATATAGCGTGTACTGCAGGACTACTATTATATGGACAATTTTTGTCTAAAATCATAGTTTTGTACTGTATGTTTACTAATATTTGTTGTAAGTCCACCCAACACCTTTCATGATGAACTAGAACCCTGATCTGCAGCTATTAATTTTACCTTAACTTTGACTTCCTGGAAATTGTCCCAATATGTTTAATACAAAGCCCTCTCCTCATATATTTCTCTGCTTGCAGGCAGAGATAGGCCCAGCTGCCTTGAACCTCACTGACACATCACCAGGAGCAAGCAGCAGTCAGGCAGCGGCCAAGCCTCCCACTCCACCCACTGGAGGCAGCATCTCCGCAGCACCCGCAGCACCCGCAGCAGCAGCAGCACCACCAGGCTCTGGGGCTCGTCGACCCGCCTCCAAGCCCTCCACCAAGGGGTCTCCTGGCCGCAGCAGGGGCCCCTGGAGAGTGGAGGACCTTGAGGGTGAGCTGGAAAGGAAGATAAAGATGCTGGAGAAGGAGCGGCAGGCTATGAGGAAGGAGACGCAGGGCCAGTATGAGAAGATCAACCAGGGCATCGACACAGCCAACCATCGTGTCACCGAGCTGGAGCACAGTGAGTGGCCCCTTTTTAGAGATAGCAGATGCATAACTTAGTGTGTAAATAGGTTGCCTCTGTTGAAATTAGCTGTAAATTAGAATTCATTAATGAGGTTGTTCCAAATTTAGACATCATTCAATGTTCTCAAACTTCCAGTTAAACCATTATGGTTTAGCTTCAATAAGGTGGTAATTGGGTTAAGTTCAGTTTAAAAATGTATGAAATTCATACAAATACATTTATTAAAATTCATCTTTTTACCACAAATTTGCAAGGTTACCAATGCTGAATTGCAAGTGCAAGGGGAGTCTGATTTTCCTTACCCGAGTCCCACTACTTGATTGATGATCGATGCTTTTGCTGCAGTTTTCATAGTCCTTTTCCCACTTTGTCCCCCCTTTTTCCCTCATAAGCGCTCACAGAGCCGTCATTCCCAGACGGCTTCGTCCTGTCCTTCCCAATGCGGACTAACTACATGTATGGGTTGGTGAGGAAGGAGATCACAGAGATGTACGCCTTCACTGCCTGTGTGTGGCTGAAGGCTAAAGAAGGAGGCATAGGAACCCCCTTCTCTTACTCTGTGCCCGGGCAGCCCAATGAGCTGGTGCTGCTGCAGGGTGTCCACAACCCTGTGGAGCTGCTCATCAATGACAAGGTAACGTTTTTTCACTTGAGCCACCTAGAGTCAAATATCTCATCCCTTCTGCCCAGCCTGGTGTCAACTATCCGTCCGTTTGTCCTGTCTGTCAAGTCACCCTGTTTTCCCCCCCAACTAGTGTCCAGTGACCGTTCCGATTCCCCTCATGGTTGTGTTAAGTGACCACCCGATCTGTTCTTGTGCTGCGTTTTGTACCGAGTGTCGTAATACCCAATTTTTTTTGGAGTCTTGTACCATATCTGCTTGCCGCTATTCCGTATTTTTGAACATTCCTGCTACCCTCCTCAACATTAGCGGTGCTTTGACAACGATAGACTGCTTCATCCCAAGTGTGTGAAGGAGCGATATCGCAAGTCCTTTCTTCCTGCAGCTGTCAGGCTGTACAACCAGCACCGCTCCCGATAGACTTCTACACCACTATGTACATCTGTGTAATACTTGCTTTTATAGTCAGTATAGTTACTCCAGACCCCATTCACTGTGCAATATCTCATCAACCTGGGCTTTGACACAGTATAATTTCGGCCTTTTCCCGTATCATTCATGGGCGGTTTCTCGGGTACAGGGCCAATTAATACTGTAGTATGTGATAATGCCTCATATTAACTCTCTAACAAGATCTCAGTGTATAGACTGGTCATATATCTCATCTCGTTTCATATTACAGTAAACCTCCGATATATCGGACTCGGATATATCGGAAATTCGCTCACAACGGACAGATAAAAAAGAACCAATTTTTCTGTAATGCATTTCCAATAAAAATTCATTGCATATATCGGATTTTTTATAACGGATTTCGCCTATTTCGGACAAAATCTCCAGTCCCGTTCCAATGCATTTCCATTAAATTTCCCTCGCATATATCGGATGGCCGCATCGTGGCACTCCGATTCGCCGAATCGTGACAGGCCGCTATACGACGTCATTTGCAGCATTTGCAGCGTTGCCTGCGCGTCCAGGTACATTGGAAACATAGTCAAGGAAGTGTCTTTTTATAACGGATAAAATCCGATTTACGCATATACCGGATATAAATCCGATATATGCGTAAAACGGACATTTTCCGGTATACGCATATAACGGATTTCGCTTATATCGGACAAAACCAGTGGGAACAATTGAATCCAATATATTCGAGGTTTACTGTATCTACATACTGTATTGTATATAACTCTGGGAAAAACTGTTGATTTTGTTAATACTTGTGTTGTTTATATTGTTTATTTTTCTATATTGTGTATTTTGTACTGCTTAACTGATTCTGTACTCTTGCTGCTGTGCAATACAAATTTCCCCACTGAGGGACGAATAAAGGCATATCTTATCTTATCTTATCTTAACCTATCACGCCCTGCCGCCCCAACACTGTTCAGCAACGCATCGGCTCAAGTGTATATGCTGCATGTGGACTGTAATGTCGAGGTCGAGCAGACTCACTGCTGCATTTAGCTGCACGCACAGGTGAATTCCAAGTCTTATAAACTCTTAAACCTTGCATACAAAAACATGCACATGCTTAGATTCAAGGTACAGATGTCTGCCATCTCCTGGCAATGTATCGTCGCCGCCATGTCCCACTAACCTGCTTCAATCCTTCGCTGGCAGGTGGCACAGTTACCCCTGTCTCTGCCTCAAGATGAGTGGCAGCACATCTGTGTCAGCTGGACCCTGAGGGACGGCGTGTGGAAGGCCTACCAGGGTGGCAAGATGAAGGGGAGGGGTGAAGGCCTAGCAGCCTGGCACCCCATCAAACCTGGAGGAGTACTCATCCTGGGCCAAGAACAGGTGAGACAAGGCTTAGACTGATATGGATGTCTTTTACAATTTATTGAATTTGCATGAACAGCTGTGTGAGAGCTGCCCATTCTCAGTAAACAAGTGAATACATTAATCATCTCTGCTGAATGATTTATTATTGCATGAATCAGAGCCACCATTTCAAGAGTTTCCTTTTTTTTGCCCTTTTGTTTTCACTTCTTCTGTTCAAGCCATGTGCATTTGCAGCCCCAATACGTTCACTGAAAGATGATCAGTGAAAACAGACTTTCACACTTTGCATTCTTCTGGGTGGTTGTTATTAGCAAGGACATCTTTGTGCAAGGAAACCGTGAATGTGACGGGGAGGAAAGCCGACGGTTTTGAGAGATCGTGATGTGGCTGAAGAGCTCAGGATGAAAATACAAAATTGTTTTCATTTTCTGGGGAGCTGAAGACAAACAGTTTTACGCCTCTCACATTTATTCATTGAGTTGCGGGAGTGCTGGAGCCTATCCCAGCTGTCTTCGGGCGAGAAGCGGGGTACACCCTGGACTGGTCGCCAGCCAATCACAGGGCACATATAGACAAACAACCATTCACACTCACATTCATACCTATGGACAATTTGGAGTCGCTAATTAACCTAGCATGTTTTTGGAATGTGGGAGGAAACCGGAGTACCCGGAGAAAACCCACGCATGCACGGGGAGAACATGCAAACTCTGCACAGAAATGCTCGAGGGTGGAATCGAACTAGCCGTGCAGCCCACATTTATCCATTCATTCATTCATTTTCTACCGCTTTTCCTCACGAGGGTCGCGGGGGGTGCTGGAGCCTATCCCAGCTGTCTTCGGGCGAGAGGCAGGGTACACCCTGGACTGGTCGCCAGCCAATCACAGGGCACATACGTACATATAGACAAACAACCATTCACACTCACATTCATACCTATGGACAATTTGGAGTCGCCAATTAACCTAGCATGTTTTTGGAATGTGGGAGGAAACCGGAGTACCCGGAGAAAACCCACGCATGCAAACTCTGCACAGAAATGCTCGAGGGTGGAATCGAACTAGCCGTGCAGCCCACATTTATCCAATTATATCCAATTCTTTTGGAGCCGACCACTGACCCAACCGATCACATCAGAGTCTGCGTTGTCAAGGGAACAGTGTTTGCAGATTTACAGGATTTGTAGAGCGAATGAAGTTCTCATCTAGTTGTGCTATTTCAGTAATTGTAAGGGAAGTTCTTGGCAAACCTCCTGGCAGGCACCTACAGTACATTTTCTTGCTGCCCTCAGTCTCCTCTTGGATAAAACTCACCTCTATTGTTCCTGGTTGTCTCGTTCCATTCAATGTGTTCTGTGGTTTTGGCAGTTTCCTTTGGTTCAGTTTCAGAATGGAAAACCAACCCCCTCAAATCGATGTAAGTTGTCTCTCTGTGTGAAATCTGCTCACGTTTATCATCTCATCCCCGACCAAAGGACACCCTGGGAGGTCGTTTTGATGCCTCCCAAGCCCTGGTGGGGGAGCTCTCCCAGTTCAACTTGTGGGACCGTGTGTTGAAGCCCGCCGAAGTTGCCGCCCTGGCTGAGTGCAGCTCCTCCGTACTGGGCAACATTGCTCCCTGGACCGACCTGGACGTCGACGTCTACGGCGGCGCCACCAAGGAGTCCTTAGACCCGTGCCACGCCGCTCAGAGATCTAACCCCTCTGGCCCTAAACAGTGAGATAGCGGTCACGTTTAAGTCATGCAACAAGGTAGGGTGTTTGTTTGGAGTTAGAACGCTAATAGGATGGAGCTAATTGGTTCTTTCGAGTTTTTCGTGTCGATGTCAGTGTATTTAGTTCTGCAGTAAGACTGAGGTGAGTTAGTGGAAGCAGCAAAACATACCGAAAGTCAACCGTGTTGATTGGTTTAACAGAGGCGAGCGAGTAAACCATACCCAACTAGTCGGGGGTCTTAGCAGGTCTAGCTAGGAAATAGCTAAGGAAGAGTTTTAATTTGCTGTTGATTGTGATGAAACCGAGACGGTCTTCTCTGAAAAGACGACATTTTCAACTCTGCGTATGTGTAGCTTTTATATGGTAAAAGTTCCTCCTATTGTTTGCTATAATACAGTAAATACAGTACGTGTATTATTGTGTCATGTAGCCTTGCTAACACGATCTGTAGACATGTAAAAGCGCCACTTACAGTAATAACCAATCTCGAAATAAACACTTCATGTCAAAACGCACCCCTAACCAAAAAAAAAAAAAGCTCCATGAAATGAAATTGTATAAACCAGAATGTTTGTATTTGCATGTAAAGTATGTTTTCAGCATTAGTGTGCTTTTTGTGCCCCCTACTTGCCAAAGTACAATGTACATCTAACACGATGACGACCAACGAGGACTTGAATATTCATATATTAATTCAGAGATACAACCCAGTCGTTCTTAATATACTGTGAATCCAAAAAAAATATGTTGAAATTGCAATGATTCAGTTGCATGTGAATTTCTCTGTTCTACTTCTATCTAATAAACAACCCATGTTGCCAAAGAAAGCTAAAATGTAAGAGTATAGCTTGTAATTCATTAGCATTTTGTGCTAAAGGTATAATTTATTTTTGTTTAAAAATTGCAGTTACGCTACAGGTGCTACAGCTATGCTAACCATTTTAGCACCAAGGCACCCTTATTGAAATTTATCTTCATTTTGCTTGTAAAACTGCAAAATGGTCACATTTTACTCAGTATATTAGCCCACTAGCCCTGGTAGTGTATTCATAGCGAGCTAGCTAGCAAGGTGTTCCCAGGCCAGCTGTGAGACATAATCCCTCCAGCGTGTCCTTGGTCTGTCCCAGGGCCTTCACCCGGCTGGGCATGCCCAGAACACCTCACTGGGGTGGCGTCCGGGAGGCATTCAGATAATGCCAAACCATCGATGTGAAGGAGCAGCGGCTCTACTCTGAGATACTTGTAATATTTCTACTTTATTCTCATTACATTACACAATTTTTATTTTGGTACCCTTTCCGTTCAGTGTATCCTATAATACTCGTTGGTTCCTTTTTGTTTTGTTAAGTGCCTGTTTGGGTCTCAAACGCCCACATTGGGAGTCTGAAATATTTCTATTGTTTTCTTTTAATTGTCCTACTTTACTTTGTTTCAAGTGTTGTCTTTCTTTGCACCTTTTACTGCATTTGGTATTGTAAACTAGGTGGATGAAACTTAATAAAAGTGCATAATGATGACATTGTCGTGTTATGTGGTCGCTGATGCGAAGACGGGCATGATTCACTGATCCACCCCCAAGCTACATTTCCTGCCATCTTTCTCTCCTTGTTTACTCGACCTCCCTTATCGCCGAAGATATATTTAATAACCAGGCTTGACACACCAGATGGATGGCAAACAACAAAAATCCACTTTTAAAGTTAGATTTTTGCATGAGGTCTAACAGATGGACTCAAAAGACACACAAACAGGCAGAACACAAGCTCAGATATAATGATCAGCATTTATACAGATGCAGAGCAATCACACAGTGCTTATTCCATTAATTAAAGCACCACAAAAGATGCTAGGTAATGGCAATGAAAAGTAGAATTCTCACATAGAAATTAAGAATATTCTTGTTGATACACATGTATTTTCTGATAAATCAACTTCAACATTGTTTGTCCTCCAGGTTTGTTGGGGGGGGGGGGGGGGGGGTACATCCGCCACTCATGAATTATAGATGCTCACTAATTGGCTCTCCTGAAAGCAGGCAAACATTACACAAGCTTTTGTATGACCTTTCCATCTCCGCTGCTGCATTCACCAATAAACACACTGAACAGTGAATTCAACACATCCCTACTGTACGTCACCTCAACCCACGCGAGTCTGCAGAATTCCAAGGCAACGTCTCTCAAAATTGACTTTGGTATTTTGTAATGCTAAGAAATTGAAGAGGACCTTTAATGCTTTTTCCACTTTTCTAACCTATGAATATGGTGTTAGAATCCTGTGTTTCAGATAATGAGGGTTGCACATTTTGAAGAGAAGTTTGGGTTGGCTCTGAACACTCTGAACACTCTGAACACTGGACAGTTTGTGACGTTAATGTGATATGGACTTCCTTGTATGGGCATGCCCATATACGCTGTGGACATGCCCTCCACCAAGGTTCTCTGCTTCTCTGTTTACGGTGTTTGTTTTATGGCTGCCAGGTAATGTTTCATTCAAGTCAAGCATTAGGCAGAAGTGGTTGGAGTTGCTTGGTCAGAAGAGCAAGCTGTAAGTAAGAATTGATCAGTGATCTAACTAAGTAAGCGGTTGTCCGTGTCAGTGTGCACATACCTGCGTCTTACCTGCATGCATACAAAATTACAAGCTCACTGATGTCTGTAGTTTATTTATTATAGTTCATATATTATCAAATCCTATACAGACAAAATTAGAAAGTGGGGCTTGGCAGTAGTCCGGAAGGAAAACATGATATCGCCCCTTGCCAAACTAGCCTAGTCTTCACAAAGCTTTCTAACATTACCATAAAAGCTACTATACAGACAATAAAAAAGGCACTCAGGCTACATTTTAAACACACTTCCAATAAGCTACTGTGGGACCTTTGTGACCCATTTTAAATCGATGGCAAATAGTGTAGAATTTGCTCTCTTTGTCTTGTGCTGCAGCCAAACTGGGTCACTGAACTCCCATTATGACATCTGCTGATGCTGTGCAATTATCACGCAGTACTGCGTACTATGTATACTTTATTTGACCTGTTGACAGACAAGCAGCCCAGTCATGAAATGAAGAAATATTATCATTATGTGATCTCTTTGACTGCCTGTCCAGGGATTGATAATCCACTCTAATCCACGCAGAGGAGGACTTGTTTCAGATTAAAATGAATACACAATGAGTGTGTGAGGCTGAATGACTGCACTAGTAAGACTGGAATTCTGGGTCAGAATAGATCCACCTGGGGATTCCGTCCAGATCAGTCACATTTAGTAAGTAACAGGGATGTCGAAATAGGGTAGACACACTTGTCGTACTGATGGCATTTTTACTACATTACAAATGATCCTATAATGTAGTAATATTTATTTTTTAAAGTACAATGGATAATATGTAAAAATAAAAAAACAATAATACTCATTTATAAAATGTACATAGACATATATAATATGTAATACATAATTTATAAAAATATGTCATTATTTTTTATGAATTTTATAATAACAAAAATAAAAAAATTCTACAGATTATTGGTCATTAGCACAGAATTGGGAAGAAGCAAAATTCTAATTGTGTAAATGTTACAACATTAAACATTTGACCACCGTACCGTCAAATTATACAAGAAAAATGCCAGCATTACTTTCATAAATTAATAAATAAATTCCAAATAGAATGGTAATTTATAGCATTTATTAGCAGAAAACAAACAACAAAAAATAATTATGAACCTTTACATTTTCATTTAAAAAACACCCAATACTAATGTTTTAATGTTTAATTTGTAATCACAGCTTTCGTGCCTCTTGATAGGCAAAATTTAAGTGGTTTCATAGCTTTTTCCAAAGCTGAATGTGTAAAAATCTACACTAAATATATATTTACAAAATATACAACAAAAAGATGCCGAGATGCTGATTGACAATACAAAAGACCCAATAGCAACGCGGCGTGTCTTAGCGGGCGGGACTTCCTCCGAACGTGTTGCTCTGTTTAAAATGTCACCCTAACAACCGACCTGGAACTGGAACCTGAGCGGTCCAAACGGATCCTAAGTAAGTCGAGTCGGTGTCACCCATCATAGCAGTTTTTACCCGACATTATCAAACCGTGAGCTGCTATCAAGCGTTTGTGACAGCGAAAGAAAGCGTCAATCATTTTGCTATGGCTAAGCTAGGCTAGTTCAGTAGCCTGTAGACTGGTCTTGTCTAGCTAGTTACCGCCTCTTGTTTACAAACTGATTATAAGATAGATGTGTTATATTTGTAAAACAAACTTGCTATTCTTGTGGTAATTAATGTCATTTATTTTCCAGATAGTGTAGACTTATTGATGTAGCTAGCTAGCTAGGTTAGTTTACTCGCTCCGTGTGTTGTTAAGTGTTACTACGTGCATCTGGATGCTTCGTCTGCTTTTCTAACAAATGCATATTGTGAAGGTTTATTTCATTTATTTGCAGGAGACGGGATGGCAGGAACCGGCGAGGGAAAGAAAGAAGAAGCCGACTACAAGAGACTTCACAGCTTCCCCCTCATCAGGGTAGGAAACAATTTATAGTCTATGGAAGGATGTTGCACTGTCTCTTTAAATAAAGTAAGTGAGATAAAGACACTGCTGCTAGTGATGCAGCTTGACCTTCTACATAGCATCTTGTGCTACACTATATATTGTACATGTCAAGTACTGTAGCTTAGTGCTATGGCTTCACTACACAGGAAAGAAACATTGTCATCAAAATTGCTCTCAAGGTTGATCTGTCTGTAATGGCCCCAGTATAAGAATATTATAAGAATATATTGATTTGTCCTTAGCACACGGACATGCCAGAGGAAATGAGAGTGGAGACTATGGAGCTGTGTGTGACAGCCTGCGAAAAGTTTGCCACCAACAATGAGGTATGTGTATTCTGTATTTTATACAGAGTAGCCTGTTTTCTCATGTTATACAAGAGACAATAAAATACACTCAACTGTCTAAATGTGTGTCTGTGTGTGTGGTGCAACATGATGCACATTACTGCTTTATGTTTGTTTAATGTCATAAAGTGGAACCTCTGAGGGCATCGCATTGCATGATACTGGTCAGTTATGTGCATAATGGACAAGCCATGTTCAAAATAATTGATGATGATGAGTTGATTCTGGTCATTACCACAGCTTCACTTAATATGTGTACTTGTCATCCAAGTGTAAAAAGAAGTTAACCGCTGACTTTGATTGTGATGCTGTGACTTAATACTTAAGTATTAAGTCCTCTTGAGGGTTCTGCTTTTGGGATATGCCACCAAAAGCCAAAGAACAAGCAAAATGTGTTAAACTGAGCTCTTTCGGTGCCTGTTTATATCTCGAGTGACATGTGCCATCATAATCGGCAACCCACATTGCGAACAACTCTCAATTCTCTTAAATTCTCAAATACCCTTGAAACTAACACAATTGAACAGTTGAACAATACAGTTTTATCCATAAACTAAATTATTCTGACAAAAAGGGTCAAAAGGTTTTTTGTTCTTTTGTTTTGTTTCTTTCTTTGATCTGTACTTGGTAGCTTAGCAAATGGACAACTAGGTTCTCAAATAACCTGCTGAGTTCCATTTCAGAGCCTTTACTTTGAAGCCCTGTAAAACTGAACATATCGAAGTAAAGCAAGTTATTTATGAATTTCATAAGATACAACATAATTGAATTGGATTTGAATAAATCCACAAGGTCAATGCTGATTTAAATTGGAAATCTCAGCTACACTAGTGATTTGCATTAGCGATTTGACATGCCATGCATGATTACATTTCGAACACCTCCAAATATGATAATGAAATAGACAACTTGGATGTACTTTGCATGCTCAACACAGGCTCAACAAGAGACAGGACTCGCACACTTAACATTTTGGAGTTGGCGCCACCTATAGGAATATTTAATTCAATCCCAGCCATTTTCCAAAATCCTTCCCTCTTGGTAGTGGCTATTTTTGATCATTTTGACTGACTGATTGTGCCATTGGGCTATATTGACATGGTATGTACCGTACCTATTGAAAGATTACTCTCATCTTTCATCAGAAAAATAGGTTTTTTCTACCTTTTTCCATTCTTTAGTAATGAGTAGTAGAACATAGCTAAGTTCCAACAAAATATCAATCCACAACAAATAACAGGGAAAAGATCCAAGCATAACTTTCACTTTGACACAAATTTAGCCTTTTTTTTTAGCCAAATGTCTAAACAATGATGCTACAACATAAACTAAACTAAAAATGGTTGTTGTACATGAAAAAATTATTATTATTATTTTTTTTTTACAAATGAACTATTTACAATTTTCACATTTGCAACCTTCAAAGCATAACCCCCTTCACTCAACACAGCTGCACAGATGCCTTTTCACTTCCTGGTTGTTGTGCTGCGTGTGTATTTCAATGGGACAGATGCAGGCTTCTAAGAGTTCTTATAAAATGCACTTCCTGACACCTTGTGGTCGTTTTTTCGGCTTCTATCATAGGGTTGCATCATCATAATCATCTCTTTGTGCCTCTTGTGCAAAAAAAAAAAAAACGTCATTCAAGCAGTCTGCTTGAAAAAAGAAAAACAAATACGTCTTTGGGAGTGAATGAGTTATTGAGATGACAAAAAAATTTCCTTCAGAATAAAAGCACAAGATTAAGACCCATGAGAATCACTGCACTAGAGGTTCTACTGGTAGAGGTTCTACCAGTTCATACAATGCAACAGGCTGTTTGGACGCTTGCAGGGAAGCAAATCTGTTTCACAGTCCCAGCATCATATAGCATGTATAGTAGACGTTATCCCTACAACGTTACTGATAGAGTAGCACCATAATAGCAGGCACTTTGGCGGCGGAGTGAAGGAAAAACTCCCTTGAAGGAAGAAACGGAACACAGGATGATAACCCAGCAGTTGAATGAGTATAATTTAGGAAAACTTAATTCAATTCTAGATAGTCTTTATTGTATTAGTCACTTATGCATGAATTTTATGTGCAGATATAAACGGCACGGGAGAATTGCAATATAATCTAAATTAATTTTGATGTTTTGTTGGGTTTTTTTTTTTTTTTACTTCTCGCCCGGCGACCTCCAGAGCGCTGCCAAAATGATCAAGGAGTCCATGGACAAGAAATTTGGCAGCTCATGGCACGTGGTGATCGGCGAAGGCTTTGGATTTGAGGTGACGCACGAGGTGAAGAACCTGCTCTACATGTTCTTCGGCGGTAGCTTGGCCGTGTGCGTTTGGAAATGCTCCTAGCACAACACACACACACTCACTGACACGTCTCTGGGCGCCAATTTAGGAGAAGGAACACCAGCTTCTAGTTAGACTCTGGCTGTCGTGGGTGACAACGCTGCTGAGTTGGATGACACAGCATCTCACCCTGTTGGAATCGTAGAGAAGAAGTGTTACATCTCAATAGCTTCCTGCCTTATCTTCCTTTCAGCCGTTTCCTTGGTTTCAACTTTTACAGCCGGCCAGGGTCTCCAAACTCCTTTCTCCTCTTTCCTCTGCAGGGAGCGTCTGGTGTGCATGTTTTTGGGCTTTTGTGTGTGTGTGCTGGTCACACACACACAAACGCACACCATTGTTGTTTTTCTTTTTATCTTACCAAACGTCATCACCTTTTGTGCAACAGTAAAATCTCCACGTCATGTCTTTTGGTACACTTGTCCTTTAATACAACTTTTTGATATTTTTTAAAGGTGTACATAGTTTGATGCAACTTTTAACAAGTGTCATCTTCTTACAAACGACCTGATCTACCTTTTTTTTTCTTGCTGTATAAAGGTGTTTGTTATAAGCTGTATGTATGTGTGCTTGCACTGGAGGACACTTGCCATGTGAGTCAGTGCAATGCAACTATATAAGAGAAAGAGATAACTGATATAATAACACAAGGATGGATAATAAACTCTTAAAACCAGCATTTTTTACATCCTTCTATTTACTTTCCTATTAAAAATGAATAGTTTCTCTAGCACTGCAGGGGAATCATGATGGAGAATGTGCATGGGGGGAAAAATGAAAAAGAAGTTACACAACCATGACGGTCGTTAGTTATTGCATCGAGCATGTTTGTTATCTAGTGTCTGTATTTTGAAAATTTAACGAGCGCATGTATACTTTACCAGCCAGAAATAACCAGCAAAGGCTTATGCAGACCAAACGAGGAGATGAAACCCAACAATGATCAAAGTACCTGACAGTTGTGAAATGTTCAGTAACTGTGTGATAATTAGTGGCTTTGCTGTCAGCTTAAGTTCACATTCAGTTCACAACCCAACATTGTCACTAATTCAATTTTTTTTTTTTTACCACCAAATAGATTTTTAGTTGAGTCCAGTGTCCCTTCAAGTCAATTATACGCAGGGCTGCCTTGCCAAGTGGGGTCACCACCTCTCTATTACCTAACTGACCCATTAAAGGCTATTTATACTATTATAACTGGTATTTTAGTTTAATTAGATGCAAGTTTTGGAGTAATATGATTCTTTTCAGTGAAAAATAACAAAAATGTTACCTGCAAATGGGTGAACAATCACAATCCGCAACCTCTGCCATAACATGAAACAGCCATAATATTTTACTGACAATCATAGCATCATTGAGCGGAGACGGATTACTCTTTTTTTTTTTTTTTTTTTTTTTTTTTTTTTCCTCCTCCCCTACCTCGGACTGACTTTGTGTTCTATGCCTCACGCTTTTGCGCATTTGTAGAAAATGCCTCGCCTTGCACAAAATGCGACTCCCCCATGGATAATTGAACCCTCTGCATTCAGGGAGGGATTACACATACATAAACAGTGGACTCCAATTGAACTGATGTACTTTATCCAGGGTCGCAAACGACCCTAAGAATATAGCGTGTGTACAAAAGCAGTGTAATGTGTATTGATTGTGTCTTGGAAAAGACAAGTGCCAATCTCTGGTTGTTTACAGAAAGTCTTGCATCATGCCAGTCAGAAGGGCATTGTGACCCAGTAGTGTGGGTGCTGTGGGGGGGGGGCCCTAATGTTTACAGAATCAATATTGTGTACTCAAACATAATACAACCCTCAATCAGGTGTTATTATGCTCCCTATAAAGAACACAACACTACTCTCCTGCTTGTGTGTAGATCTATTATGATGACTGGAGAACTGCACTGTATCTGCACTTAAAGGTCTTGGTCTAATATTTGGTCTTTACTATAGCAACTCCAACCTCGGCCATCTCTGTATGGAGTTTGCATGTTCTCCTTGTGCATGTGTGGGTTTTGTCCGGGTACTCCGGTTTCCTCCCACATTCCAAAAACATGCTAGGTTAATTGGCGACTCCAAATAGTCCATAGGTATGAATGTGAGTGTGAATGGTTGTTTGTCTATATGTGCCCTGTGATTGGCTGGCGATCAGTCCAGGGTGTACCCCGCCTATCAACCCGATGACAGCTGGGATAGGCTCCAGCACCCCCGCGACCCTTGTGAGGACATGCGGTAGAAAATGAACTATAGCAACTCTTGATTCCAATAACTCCGGTCACAGTAAACCTAGATCCTGTCCACTCCTGCCCCTGTTAACCCGCTGGCAATTTGACGTACCTCATTCATAATTCACATGCTCCCCTCTTTAAATATCTCCTCCCATCGCCTTTTATCGCCTCACTGTTAAATATTCATACTCGGGAGTCACACTCAAGACTCTGCTGGTTTGCAGTGAAAACACTTCATCCTCCTGCAGCACACTGCGCGCTGACAGGTTACGTTAGGGGACATATCGCCGCTGATGGTAACATAGTGGGAGGTGGGGGAAGATGAGTGATTCTTTAAGACTACTTATTCTGCCTGACAGACATTATTTGCTTTAGACATATTTTAGAAGTACAGTACGTACAGGCCACAACAAAACTGACTGTCCCAACCCCATTAATAGCCATGAAAATAAATAACATGCATTGAATGAGAAGGTGCATCTAAACATTTGGTCTGTACTGTACATGAATGCATCATAGTCCAAGCAGTCATGGCAAATGATGCCACTACTTGTGCCAGCCCGTGTCAAACTTCAACTGGACCGTCTCCACTTGCCCTCAGTGTCCTCTTGGATAAAATGTTTCTACTTACTCTCTTCAATAGCCTGTCTCTTATTGGCTTATGTGCTCAGTGGGATGCGGTTTTCACACACGTTCATGCAATACATTGGGCATTTTTGGTATGTTCCACATTAGGGATCGACCGATATGGTTTTTTTCCGGCCGATACCGTTTTTTTTCCATCACCCTTAGCCGATGGCCGATTTTGCTTGGGCCGATATTTGTGGCCGATACTGCTTTTGCACCCTCAATTTATATGAAAAAATTACAATGATAACAAATATTACAGGTCTCAAGTTTAAACAAATATTTATGCATTCATTCATTTTCTACCGCTTATCCTCACGAGGGTCGCGGGGGTGCTGGAGCCTATCCCAGCTGTCTTTGGGCGAGAGGTGGGGTACACCCTGGACTGGTTGCCAGCCAATCACAGGGCACATATAGACAAACAACCATTCACACTCACATTCATACCTATGGACAATTTGGAGTCGCCAATTAACCTAGCATGTTTTTGGAATGTGGGAGGAAACCGGAGTACCCGGAGAAAACCCACACAGGCACAGGGAGAACATGCAAACTCCACACAGAGATGGCAGAGGGTGGAATTGAACCCTGGTCTCCTAGCTGTGAGGTCTGCATGCTAACCACTTGGCCGCCGTGCAGCCCTCATTTTGCCAATTGTACCTGAAATTGTCCCCTTATGGGACTAATAAAAATACTATTTATCTAATTATTTTATCGTACATCCCATGAAGGGTGTAGAGACTGACACAGTGTGGATGTGTGGTTGTATGTAGGTAAATCTCACTTCCTAAGGCTTTAATAGTCACGATGGACATTGACTTGATAGTCCAGGCTTTTAGCTCAATGGCTGCCTGTGTTCGACTCTCATTCTACAGAATGTGGGACTGTCTGAATCAGGCTGGTTACAAGGCAAAAATGTCTGCTAATTTTCAAGTTATGGCCACATGCTACTTTCTTCCACTCGGTATGACATATTCAGTTCAGTACAGTTCAGTGGCCTTACATACTGTGTCTTCATTCCAAACTTCTTTTCTGACTGAGAGCCGAGCGCTGTATCTTAGCAACCTTCTCAGCACCTGAGATAGATAGCGAGCGGAAGGAAGGAAGGGAAGTCACAGCAGTCTCCGAGTGTTTGCTGAGTGCGGGGAGCCGACAAAAAATGATAGGTGGTACAAGGAAAACAACTTAACACGATCCAAGGGCTAATTCTGGGGATGGGAGAGAACTGGAGCGAAAGTCCCAAAAGTCACCTCAGGATAGGAGTAGCACAAGAAAAAGAGCATCAGACCAGAACAGAGATGCATTTTTTATCTGAACATCTCTGGATTGCTTTCTTTTGTGGTGCAGAGGAACACAATTTAATATTAATGTGAGTGTGTCTGTGCGTCTTCCGTTCTGACCATTAGGGGTTGTCTTTCATAGTAAATTGAAAAGAATTCAGTCGTTTTTGGAGGAGATGAGAGTGAAACGATGAAAGCTGCCGGGTGGATGACTCAAGGCTTTAACGAGCTTGTTTACAATACACCAGCAAGGGACACAAGAGGAGGATGTTCCACAAAAAGACCAAAATCTAAGATGTGCACAGGGCATGTGAAGGGAAAAACAAATCATTAGCGCAGGGGAGAGATGTGAAGACGACAACTTCCTGCTGCGACGCCCAAGACCCCAAAAAATAAGAACTTGTCCTGTAAAATGTGATATTCAGGGCATGACACAGGCAAATATAAACAGGATTTTGATGAGGATGTGCGCTTTAATTGGAGTATAACAAGCTTGAGGCTCATCAAATATGGATTTCCATTCTCTGTGAGGGTTAACCAAGAGGTTCCTCTGATTGAATATTCCCCAAATGCCATAGAGTTCAACCACAAACTAGAGTGTGTTTTCACTCTAGTTTGTGGTCTAGTATTTTTTTTTCTAAATACCCTGTAAAGACTATCCACCCATCCGTTTTCTGGATGGAAGTAAAATGGAGTAACTTTTGGGCAGGATCATGGGGATCAATGAAGCATTAAAACTGTTGAGCTGCTGTTAAATATGATGAAAATAAATAAAATAAAAAAATTTAAATTTATAAAATTAATTTAAAAAACTAAAAAATATATAAATTTGTTCACTTCCTGCTTTTCTAATCTAATTTAATTTCCAAAAACATAATAATGCATCCAAATCTATGGTACTATGGTACACATAATGTCAATATATGGTCATATCACCTCGTACTTTGGTACGGGACAAAAAATTAAAAAATTCAAAATTCAAAAAATAAAATAAAATAAAAAAACTGTATTATGGAAAGCAGGAAGTGAACAAATGTAACAGTTACTGATTGTAAAAGTACCAGATGGAGGGGTAGGATTTAATAAGCTTTGCTTCTTCCTACTCCTTTTGGACATGTGGAACTGTGAACTGATTATGTGATGCATTCAATTGTAATCTGATGCATGTTCAAATGAAATAAAACCCTTACCATTAATAAATAAAAAAACGTCATGTCCCATCAGGGTAAGCAAAAAAAGTAACAAATTGTTAATATTTTACCTAAAAACACAACAATATGTCTGCTTTCATCAATGATTAAGGAAATTAAAAACATTTGGAGGAATGAAATCAGATGGTATTTACATTTTTATATTATAAAAAACAATAATCGAATAACAAAATAGTTGTTGATTAATTTGATAATTAATCATCATTCATCGATTAATTCTACGCTACATCAACAGATGTTATTCATGGTTAAGTTGCTCCTAGTAAATTCCAATGAGCATTGGCCAAGTTAAAAATGAATAAAACAAATAAAAAAAATACTTAAATTATATTAGAAAAGCAGGAAGTGAACAAATGTAACAGTTACTGATTGTAAAAGTCAGATTTAATAAACTCTGCTTCTTCAGCTTCTTTTGGACATGTGGAACTGTGAACTGATTATATGATGCATTCAATTGTAATCTGATGCATGTTCAAATGAAATAAAACCATTACCATTAATAAATAAAAAACAGTCATGTGCCATCAGGGTAAGCAAAAAAAAGTAACAAATTGTTAATATTTTACCTAAAAAACAACAATAATAGGTCTGCTTTCATCAATGATTAAGGAAATTAAAAACATTTGGAAGAATGAAATCAGATGGTATTTACATTTTTATATTATAAAAAACAATAATCGAATAACAAAATAGTTGTTGATTAATTTGATAATTAATCATCATTCATCGATTAATTCTACGCTACATCAACAGATGTTATTCATGGTTAAGTTGTTCCTAGTAAATTCCAGTGAGCATTGGCCAAGTTAATTAATAAAATAAATTTTAAAAATACTTAAATTATATTAGAATAGCAGGAAGTGAACAAATGTAACAGTTACTGATTACTAGTTACTGATGTGCGATCAGGGTAAGCAAAAAAAATAACAAATTGTTAATTCATTCATTCATTAATTCATTCAGTGAATTAATCATCATTCATTGATTAATTCTACGCTACATCAACAGATGTTATTCATGGTTAAGTTGTTCCTAGTAAATTCCAATGAGCGTTGGCCATGTTAAAAATTCATAAAACAAATAAAAAAAATACTTAAATTATATTAGAAAAGCAGGAAGTGAACAAATGTAACAGTTACTGATTACTAGTTACTGATGTGCCATCAGGGTAAGCAAAAAAAGTAACAAATTGTTAATTCATTCATTAATTCATTCAGCGAATTAATCATCATTCATTGATTAATTCTATGCTACATCAACAGATGTTATTCATGGTTAAGTTGCTCCTAGTAAATTCCAATGAGCGTTGGCCAAGTGCCAGTTCAGACCAACCAAAGTGACTGTTACTGAGATCACTTTAACCTGGCACTGTGTCCGGTATGCACTTGTTGAGAAAAGTACAAACAACTAGCTAAAGGCTGACTGGCAGCTGATACTCAATGCTCCTATTCGACTGCAGCAGGAGGGAAGAGGAAGAAGGCTCTACTGACAAAGTAAGTCCCTACTTTGCTAATTTTGTCTTTGCAAAAACCACCTGTCCCCTTTTGTCCTCCCTATAGACTTTCTATGTCCTCTCCCTCCTTTACAGGAGGATGATCTGGCGAATACGGCGTCGCTCCAGGACAATCTGTCTGTCCTTGGCGCTTTTCTCCATTGTCCTGCACCTCCTTCTGGCGCTTGCCTCGCTATCCTTGTACCGCCAGCCCTGTGACCTTCTGCTGGCCCCAGGGACACATGTCTCCAAACACCTGCTAAACAAAAGCAACTTCACGGGTATTGACCGACCGACCAAATTACCAGCTGATACCAAGGACCGTGTTGGAACATTTCGTGACAAACTCCTGTCAGCGAAAGGTGGAAGGATTCCGCCAGTGAAAGAGCCCCTTGTTGAATACGTGGCGGCTGGCCTGTCAAAACTGGCGGCGCTGTTTGACCATCCCCTTTACAATGTTCCCACCTCGGCTACAACTGAAGATGACTGGCTGCTGAAGGTCAAACCAAAGATGAAGTCTGAAAGGAGTTCACAGATCTGGTCAGTAGTCACGCAGTGAGGGCATTTAATTACCGTACTGACTCAAACTTAAGACCGTATTATTCATTCATTCATTTTCTACCGCTTATCCTCACGAGGGTCGCGGGCGGTGCTGGGGCCTATCCCAGCTGTCTTTGGGCGAGAGGCGGGGTACACCCCTTTACTGGTTACCAGCCAATCACAGGGCACATATAGACAAACAACCATTCACACTCACATTCATACCTATGGACAATTTGGAGTCGCTAATTAACCTAGCATGTTTTTGGAATGTGGGAGGAAACCGGAATACCTGGATAAAACCCACGCATGCACGGGGAGAACATGCAAACTCCACACAGAGATGGCCGAGGATGGGATTGAACTCGGGTCTCCTAGCTGTGAGGTCTGCGTGCTAACCACTTGGCCGCCGTGCAGCCTAAGACCGTATTATTCATTCATTCATTCATTTTCTACCGCTTATCCTCACGAGGGTCGCGGGGGTGCTGGAGCCTATCCCAGCTGTCTTTGGGCGAGAGGCGGGGTACACCCCTTTACTGGTTACCAGCCAATCACAGGGCACATATAGACAATTTGGAGTCGCTAATTAACCTAGCATGTTTTTGGAATGTGTATGCATGCACGGGGAGAACATGCAAACCAAGGGTGGGATTGAACTCGGTTCTCCTAGCTGTGAGGTCTGCATGCTAACCACTCATCCGCCATACAGCCTAAGACCGTATTTGTTCCTAAGAAAACAATGTCTTACATTTGAAGTCTAGAGCAGGGCTATCCATTCGAATAGGTCCAGTTACATATCCTCAAGTTATTTGACCTCTCTCCATTTATCTACTTCTCTATTCTTTTTTTCTTCCACTTCACTCTATTTGCTTCTCTCCTCTCCTGTTTTTGTATTTAGACTTGCAATATATAGCAACCTTGGCATTTATAGCGAGATTGCTTTTTGAGCCTCGGCTCTTCCTATCATTGTGAAACAGAATTCACCATGTGTTGGGCTGTTCACCCACTAATAAAGAACATGAGCTGGGATTAGACAGGTTTACCCTACAGTACTGATGTACTGTTATAAAAGTAATTTAGCTCAAATAATGCATTGTATAATAATGTAATAACTAGGGATGACGGCATGTCTCAAACTGTTCGCTTAAATATAAATATTTGATGTAGGAATTGAAAATTTCGGGGTGATGATGGGTCCCACAGCCAAACCAGTTGATATTAAATAGTATGTCATAATAAGATCATCACATGGTTTGTCTGGTATCAGCCCAGGTATCATGCCCCAAAGTCAGTATCTAGCACGCGGGGGCATGATACTGGGCCTGATACCAGACAAACCATGTGATGATCTTATTATCACATACTATTTAATCATGAGCTTATTATCACGTACTTTCGTTTTTCCATCATGTAACGTGCCAGATTTTAGAGAATCAGGCTCGTATTCATCCTCATTTTCTTTTCTGATTGATAAAATAATGTAGCGACCCTGACGTGTTCATGTTGACATGTTGTGCTCTTGAGTGTCTGACTGTGAATGCACCAGGGGTGGGGGCGTGTCGTGTTGAGGAAGCACTGTTGTGTTGCTGGCGGTGGTTGCAACGGCGTGGTTACGGCCGACAGTAGCCAGTATTGTTGTGTAATAAAAGCTTGTTAGCGATCACAGTCGTGTCCTTTCCATAGCGTCGGCAACGACGTTACAATAAACATAGACACGTATTTGTCTAACTCAGGCGGGGGAATACTTTCTACTCGTCTTTGTTCGTTCTTGCAGTTGCAGTCGCCCTTGGTTTTCCGACTTGTATTTGCATTTTTAGTTTTTTCGATCATTTCAAGAGTGTCCTCCTCATTAATGGTGATAAAACGTTCCATTTCTAATATTCTGTTTGCTATTTTCCCTATTTGTCTTTCGCCGGGAGTGTCAACCGCTGACATGTTGACAGAGCACAGACGGCAGCAAAACAAACGCTTGTGCGCTGTTCTCTGATTGGTTGTTTCACGAGTGGACAGCTACGGGGGCTGATACTGGACATGGTTAAATTCTATATTTTATCAGTATCACTGCCCTGGGCTTTGACACAGTATCATTTCGGCCTTTTCCCGTATCATTCATGGGCGGTTTCTAGGGTACAGGGCCAATTAATACTGTAGTATGTGATAATAGACAGGTTTACCCTACTCGATGATGCTGTTATAAAAGTAATTTAAAACAAATAATGCCTTGTATAATAATGTAAAGACTAGGGATGACGGCATCTCTCAAACTGATCGCTTAAATATAAATATAATTGAAGTAGGAGTTGAAAATTTCGGGGTGATGATGGGTCCCGCAGCCAAACCAGTTGAGACACACTGGTCTCAACCTATATGAGTGGCGAATCTACTTTGCATCACTCTTATATTTGCAGGGCAAGTGCGAGTGAGGAAGGCTACGACAATGTCCACTGGAACAGCAGCAGCAACACCCACCCCCCCTGGCTGCGCTTTCACCTCGGCATATCACGCTGGCAACTCTACCCCCATAAGGACCCCAACATGGACTCTGTGATCCAACAGCTCGCCACTCACCACATCGTTAGTGCAGGTGTGACAAAAGGCTCTATACTAGAGGCTCTCAAGTGAAAGGGGGCAACAGGATGACTTGGTCACTCAAAAGTCTCTTTTTATTCAAATGAGCTACCACAGCCAGCACTGTGGAGGTCAAGGGTGTTCGAGTGCTGCGGGAGAGCTCGGTTGTATAGAATAGCTGACACTCGCGGTTTAGGAGTGACACTTTCAAATGCAGATTCCTCTCTTATGTTTGCTGCTAATGTCAAGGGGCTTCAGCATGTGCATCATTTTCATTGTCAAGGGTGCTAGTATATCCAAACCCAACTGTCAGTCATTTCAATACCCCTTGGTTGGATTGGAAGCTAACTTGCATCAGGATGTTTATTGGGTTAGTTAGACCAGGGGTGGGCAAACTTTTTGACTCGCGGGCCGCATTGATTTAACAAAACGGGGGGGGGGGGGGGGGGCAGTCTATATATTTTACACGTAACATGCAATCTGCTATTATTTATTATTTTATATTTATATTTAAATATTTTATATTTAAATATTTATATTTTAATATTTTATATTTAAATATTTATATTTTAATATTTTATATTTAAATATTTTAAAATTTATTATTATTATTATCATCATTATGCTTGTGTCCCTTTTTTCAGGAGCACTATGTAAACAACAGACCACATCAAATAACAAAATTGATAAAACCATCAAAAGGTTGGCTCAAGCCATGATGCCAGTTCGTATGTTGAGTTTAAATGAAATACTTTGGAAAGAACGGACGGGCCGTATTCAAACACTTGGCGGGCCGGATGTGGCCCGCGGGCCGTAGTTTGCCCACCCCTGAGTTAGACTTAAAATACGTAGTCGGATGGTGGAAGGAATACTTTGAGGCCCTTCTCAATCCCACTGACATACCTTCCATAGAGGAAGCAGAGTCTGAGGACACATACGTGGACAGTGCCATCACCGTGGCTGAGGTATCTGGGGTGGTTAAAACGCTCCTCAGTGGCAAAGCTCCGGGGGTGGACGAATACGAGTTCCGCCCAGAATTCCTCAAGGCTCTGGATGTTGAGGGACTGTCTTGGCTGGCATGTCTCTTCAACATTGCGTGGAAGTCGGCAACAGTACCTTTTGGATTGGCAGACTGGGGTGGTGGTCCCCACCGGAGAGTGTGTTCCAACTATAGGGGGATCACACTCCTCAGCCTCCCTGGGAAAGTCTATTCCAGGGTGCTGGAGAGAAGGGTACGACTGTTGGTCGAACCTCTGTTACAAGAGGTCCAATGCGGTTTTTCGTCCTGGTCATGGAACACTGGACCATGGATGGATAGACTGAAACTGATATCAAGTTTTCAGACTGACATGGTACCAAAATGCATCTCTTAACATGGCGTCATAAGGTGGTTATAAAACGATCAATTGCACAATCCAACAAATCTCACAAGGACAAGACCAGGAAGAAGACAACAAGAACTGGGTAGACTGGGAAGAGCATGGTCAAATCCAGCATCTACCTTTGAGCACCACACTTGTAAAGAACTGACTGACTGACTATCGGTCTGTGACATATCAGGTCAAATATTTATATGTCATGTTGGCAATGTTTGAATCAGACCTTTCAAATATGATCCGTTCAGGTTAGCAAGGTGTCAGACAAATCATTCAAGGATAGGAAGGTATGAGTCACAGCTTAGAAATCTGATCATTATGTAGGTTAGGTTAACAAGGTGTGAGTCAGATCATGGGGATGACGCACGCATCTTTCACATTGGGCCTTGCAGGGTGTTGTATTGAGTGTTTTTTTTTTTTGTCTATTTTAGTAACAACACTCCTTGTTTTTTTCCAGTGCAAAAGAGTGGAGGTACACAGCTGAAGCTGGTGATGTCATTCCCAAACTACGGGCAGGCGATGTTCAAACCCATGAAGTATGTTTATTCTGGAAAATGGGAGATTTGACATATGAAAATAACCTTATGAAAAAATGATGTTCAAAATCCATACAGTTTCAGGGCATCTCAACAGACCTGTCTAAGCGTGAAACGAATATCACTTGAAAATAACACTCAGCTGTAATGATGAATTGAGGCGGCATAATGTGAAGGTCGTTTTAAATTGTCACATAAATGTAAAGAGACATGCAGTTTGCAAGCAAATAGTCATCAGTAAAAATAATAAATGTTATAAAAAACGGCATAAAAACCAAAGAAAATATGTATGCCCACTGACTGAGTTCTTGCACAATAGATTTACATCTTCCATTACTTATTTTTTGCACGACTTTACATTTGTTTTGTAAAGCAGTGTTTTCCAACCGGAGGCGGCTGGACCCTTCGGCAATACAGGCAAATGCTAAAAGCACCATAACCTCCGGGGGTGCCATAAAAATGTCACAATCAAACTGATTATTAGAATGATATTAAAACTAGCTATTGACTAGATAAAAAGTCATAGCAAAGTCATAATTATATGCATGTGACAAAGACGGCACACTCGCAGTTTGTATCTAAAAATTATAACTTTCCTATCACTTAATCTTGTAATTTTGACTTTTTTTCATCACATAATTTACATTTGTTCACTTCCTGCTTTCCTAATATAGTTTAGTTTTTTTTTATTTTATTTTATTTTTGTCACGTACCAAAGTACGAGGTGATATGACCATCCAATGCCATAATGGGTACCATAGTAACCATCAATATAGTGATATATATAGCACATCATGACTGGTTCAAGACTCTTCATCCTTGTATTTAGCAAACATCAACTGCTTGTATTGTTTCTTGAATTGGCTCATCGTTGTGCATTGTTTGAGGTCCTTACTCAATCCATTCCATAGTTTGATTCCACATACTGAAATGCTATGGCTTTTTAACGTAGTCCTAGCATATAAGTGTTTCAAATTTAGTTCTTCCCTGAGATCATATTTCTCCTCTCTTGTAGCCTAAACTAAAGCCAACAGTAAAAATGCTGCTGGTAAAGATGAAAAAAGTGCATTATTGGTAGTAAATAATATATTGGCAGACTAATTAACTGAAATATGGTGCAGTGCAGAGTTTGCGAACCACTGAACTAACCCATACAAAACGATCAAAGTAAAAATGCCAACTACAGGGCCAAAAATACTTCACTACCTTTGCCTATAGAAAGAAATCCCTCGGAAATCCTCTTTGAAGTAAATATCTTCTCTGTGCTTGCAGGCAGCAGAGAGATGAGGAAACAGACTACAACCTCTACTACTTCTCTGACTTTGAGCGACACAATGCTGAAATTGCAGCCTTTCACTTGGACAGGTAAGTCACTCACTTGTGCATGGAAATGACAATTGCACAGTTACATAACACCCGGCTGTCATTTCGTCATGACTCCCCTTCTTTTCTTGCGTGCTCATTCTGTCACTTCATCTCACCCTTTTCTATTCCCTGTAGGATTTTGGGTTACAGGAGAGTTCCTCCTGTCGTCGGGAGGCAAGTGGACGTGGTCAAAGAGATCAAAGACATCACCACTGATCACAAGCTGGCTCGGACGTTTTTTAACTCCCCCGGTAGTTCTTATTTTTTTGCATTTAACATTGTGCGGTAGTAAGTAAGCTGCCCAGTATCAGTCTTTGTTTGGGAAGAGCCTAGCCCGGGGGTGGGCAAACTACGCCCCGGGGGCCTCATGCAGCCCGCCAAGTGTTTGAATCCGGCCCTCCAGTTGCTTTCTAAGTATTTCAACTTTAAACATTCAAACTGGCACATGACTTACAAGTCGGATGTCTTCATTCATTCATTTTCTACCGCTTTTTCCTCACGGGGGTCGCTGGGGGTGCTGGAGCCTATCCCAGCTGTCTTCGGGCGAGAGGCGGGGTACACCCCGGCCTGGTCGCCAGCCAATCACAGGGCACACATAGACAAACAAACATTCACACTCACAATTTGGAGTCGCTAATTAACCTAGCATGTTTTTGGAATGTGGGAGTACCCGGAGAAAGCCCACGCATGCACGGGGAGAACATGCAAACTCCACACAGAGATGGCCGAGGGTGGAATCGAATCCTAGCTGTGAGGTCTGCGCGCTAACCACTAGACCGCCGTGCCGCCCCTCAAGGAAAATTATAAGCATAAAATAGTGTGTGTGTGTTAAATATATGTCCTGCCCCCCGGACAATTTTGTTAATTCAATGCAGCCCACAAGTCAAAATATTTGCCCACCCCTGGCCTAACCAAATGAAAAAACTTTTCAAAAATGAATAATAATACATTTATTTTACTCTGCCGTCACCCCTGGGTCAAAGTGAGCTTGTGCATGCATTAAGATTGAGGAAAAATAACAAAGCAAAATGCGATCATTTAGAAATATCAAAATGAAGTTGTGGTGTGGGCAGGGAAATGTTCATTGTTCCGTCATTTTGGATTAAATTTTGGGAACTTTTCCCAGAGGTAACATTATTAATTGCGAGTTAATGCCCCATTCGACTCCAAAGATTTTTGGCGCTAGCTTCTACCACACCAAGACTGTGAAAAAAAATCCAAGCTCAGTGATATAGATTGCATATTTTGCATTTTCATCCAGCACATCTCTCATCTGTGTGCGTTTGCGGCCCCCCCTAGTGGGGAACGTGTGCTTCTACGGCCAGTGCTCCTACTACTGTTCAACAGAGCACGCCATATGTGGCCAGCCAACGAACCTGGAGGCCTCCTTGGCCCTCATGCTACCCGACCTGTCCCTTGCCACCCGGAGGAGCTGGAGGTCCCCCTGGAGACGCTCCTACAGCCGCAGCAAGCTGGCAAAGTGAGTGGCTGGATTGTTGTTTGATATACACAATAACATCGGGTCACAATAAATACTTGTGTACTTTGCAGATGGGAGACAGACGCAGATTATTGTTCCACCATTAAACAAACAGCACCATACAACAAGGGCACCAGACTGGTGGATTTCATGGATATGGTCATACTGGACTTCCTCATGAGTAAGTAATATGCCAAAAAATTAGGCACAAAGTAGATTATTTGGGTTGAGATTAATATAGCCTTGACTTGGTCAATAATCTGGATTTGGTAATGGTAATGGTTTTATTTCATTTGAACATGCATCAGATTACAATTGAATGCATCACATAATCAGTTCACAGTTCCACATGTCCAAAAGGAGTAGGAAGAAGCAAAGCTTATTAAATCCTACCCCTCCATCTGGTACTTTTACAATCAGTAACTGTTACATTTGTTCACTTCCTGCTTTCCATAATACAGTTTTTTTATTTTATTTTATTTTTTGAATTTTGAATTTTTTAATTTTTTGTCCCGTACCAAAGTACGAGGTGATATGACCATACATTGACATTATGTGTACCATAGTACCATAGATTTGGATGCATTATTATGTTTTTGGAGTTAATCAAAGTTTACACATGTGTTAAATATTTTTTTCCACTCTTGAATCAATAAAGAATATACTCATATATAATGTTACAATGCGAGTCAGAGGAAGAAATTTGTCCTGAGAGTATAGAGTGTATACAATTCGGTAATACACTGCAATAGAGGGGTTCAAGACATTTGAAAAAAACATAATACCACAAGAAAAACTACTTCTATAGCAATATACAGTATTGACAATGAAAATAAGCAAATAAGCAGGACATCCAGTGCATGTTTGGTACCTTAAGTTCCCCCAAGGGTTGACAATGGGAATTATGGACAACTAACTTGGCCTCAATTGGTCAATTGGTTTAGCAATATACAAACAATTCAAACAACAATATACAAACTCTAGACTCTTGGGCTTTCATCCATTTATTATTTGAATGCATGAAAACCCAGTAGATGCCTTGTGGTATACATTGTGGTCGTCAACAGCCATATATTGCTCTGTAATCTGTCTTGTTAATGGTTAGATTTTTACATACTAAAACAAAAACGAAACTAAAAATACAAACACATTGGTGCAATGCCTTCTATAAAAGAACAAACGGCAAGTAAATCACTTAATTGGTTTGACTTACTTTGATTTTTGTCCTCTTTGTCGGCTTTCTGTCTTCTTCTGTCCCGTTATACATCCAAATAAGAATCCAGTACAACTTTATACACTTCAAGCGCAAAGCTCATAGCGTCACAAAGTGACGTTCATGGTCACCTACGGAATTGCAAGTTGTGCGTGTTGCCGTGGCAACCGCAGAGCAGGTAAGAAAAAAAGTGCTTCAACTTTTCCTTCAGCAGCGAGGACGCTTTCGTGACGTATACACACATTTAATAACACCCAAAAGACGAATTTCGCTCATTTGAATCACGTCGCCGGATATAAATAAACAGCTGTTATTAAAGCCGGTAAGTTGTGCTTTATTATATTAATTGCTTGCTCTAGTAGTGACGTCATAAGGCAACGCATTAGCTAGCATGGCTACCCAACAAGCTTTAGCTAGTTTAGCTTTTAAACATTTTCAACGTTAAAGAGTTATTTAGTACCTTTTGTGTCATACTCGCTTAAGGTCTCTGCGAGCTTATAAATCTCAGCATTTTACTGAAATAAATGTTAAATGTAAATAAATGTAGCGTCACCAGTACAAGATAATTCATGTATAAGTGATTATGTGAAGTTTGGCCTACATTAACCAAACTGTATATTATCAAGGTTTAATTGACTGTCATATTACATATACTGTATGTATTGGAGAGAGATGACTAAATGATTTAATGAATGATTTGTCTTCAATTTTATTCCACTTTATGCAACATTTATAAGGTAACATAAGCTATTAATGTATAAATACAATTTGGTCTTAATATACTGGGTCTAACACCATAAGGTATTGCTAATGATGGGCACTTACGCTAATTACTAATTTGTTTTTCCTTCAGAATTTTCAGGGAAAATGCCTATTCAACACCATCAAGACATATTTTGGAAGTTTTGCTGACAATATCACTGCAGCATGTTTGCTGCCACTTCCCAGCTAAGGTCCCACCATGGAACCTCTGAGACGCACAGCAGACTTTGGAAAGCCAACCTGTAAGGCAAAAAAAAAAGACCCCTCCCCTGTCGATGCGAGCAGTAAAGCCACTTTACCGCCATTGTGGCCCGTGCCGTATTGCCTCTCGGCATCCTCGCTGCGCAAGAACCTTTTTGATCCCGCCACCATTGTTTTTGACGTCCAGTCTGACACGACTGGTCTTGTGGCTCCAGCAGAATCAGCGAAAGTCCTCACAGAGACAAAATGGATTGAAAGGCTTCGATCAAGAGCCTCTGTGCAATCATGCACGGACAATCCTGATGACATAACAGCAGTAGCACGGAGGTATAATGTGTCTAATAGTATACATGTCTGATTTAGAAAATTGTACCTCATGTGTATTTTTTATCACCGCTTCAGTTTTACAGAGAAAGATGACTCCAGAGTCACAATACGCCAGTTATTCAGTCTTCCCGCCATCGTGCCATCTGAAAGTCCTCATTCTGTGGCGAGAGTTGGATCACTGAACATCATCCCAGAGCCGAAATGGACAGACAAACCACCAAGGAACGCCTCTGCATCATGCACGGACATCCCTGCTGCGACTGTTGATGATGAAGCGGCAGCACGATGGTAGGTAACACCAGGCGTGTTTTCGCATACATTCACAGCGTCATTACCGTTCACCGTTATTTGTTTCAGTTTTACAGAAAAAGACGACACACGAGTTGCAAGAAGAGATTTGCTCAATCTTCCTTTTATCGTTCCAAGTATATCCTCCGGCAGCCCTCGTCTCGCAGCATCGCGGAAAGGAATCTTTGCGATAAAATGGACAGAAAAAGCCAGACCCAAGTCCTCTTTATCATGTGCTGACATCCCTGTCACGACAGCCGATGCGGCAGTAGAGAGGTACTTTGAATAATATCATGGACTTGAAATTATTCATGTTGCCCTTCTTTATGATTTAAAAGGCATATTTACTGCATTCAAATAGCAATTAATGTACATTAATACATGCAATAAAGAAGTTATAAAAAATATATATACCGTATTTTCTGGACTATAAGTCGCTCCGGAGTTTAAGTCGCACTAGGCCAAAAATGCATAATTAGCTAGAAAAAAACATACATAAATCGCACTGGAGTATAAGTCGAATTTTTTGCGGGTAATTTATTTTCCAAACTACTTGACCAAAACAGACATTACATCCTCTTGGAAGGCAAGTTCTAACAATAAAAGAATAGAGAACAGGCTGAATAGGTGTAAGATATGCTAACACAATGGTTATTCAGCTACACAAAAAATAAACATGAACATAAAAGGTGTCCAGGGTTTATGTAACATAAACAGTTTTTTTCATTTATCAGGAGTATAAGTCGCAGGAACAGCCAACCTATAAAAAAAGTGTGACTTATTGTCTGGAAAATACGGTAAATAATAATTGCTAGGCGAGAGTTCCATGCAGTGGAGCCCAGTCCATCTGCTGTGTAATATACAGTTCCACACCACTCCTGTAGGGGGCAGTAATGTACATTACAAAGTGAACTTTAACTGCCACATAGGGCATCAGTTTTCAGTGTGGCTTCATGTGCTGGTTCTGTTGGGTTGATTCCCCGCTTGGCTCCGATTCAACTAGCCTGTAAGAGCTGACTGACTAAAGAATGATGATTGTTTCAGTTTTACAGAGACAGATGATTTAAAAGATCGAAGTAAAAAGGCTACCCTGGTTGAGAAGGTTCCTGTCACTGGCATGGAGATCGTTCAAATGTTTGTCAAGAATAGAGATTTTGGAGAGCTGAAGCTGTTCTATTTGAAGGAACCAGAGAGTGACACATACAGGTACACATAAACAGCAAACGGGCCAATTTAGCAGTATTGAATGTGTTTTTGTTTTTTTGCGCTGCTTTCTTTTGTAGACCCTATGATCTGCAAGTGGTCCCAGCTAGCGAGGCCGGTCCCGAGCACTACGTCTTCACCGCCAGCACGGTGCTGCACGTGACACAGAAAGGTTACGGTGGACTCATTACTTTGGAAGAGTGGTACAGGGAGTCGGTGCTGTGGGCCGCATTGCAGGCATTCCCCTTTTTTAGGGCATTTAAATTGAGAAATGCGTTCACTCGGTAGGTGATACTTTCGATGAGATATGATATGATATATCTAATTGTGGCCAGTAAGGTTATACAATATTGATTTGTTTCCCATTTTCCTTGTGTTACTAGATGGTATAAAAATGTCCGTGAGACTGTTTTTAATCGAAATTTTGAGAAAGTGCAGGGATTACTGCTTACAAACATCCCCCAGTACAGAAATGGCCTCCTTCTTTTATCCAAGTAAGTCTTAGTATAAGTGTTACTCTCGTTTTAAAACAAAATGAATACTTTTCCCGTAAAGGCTGTGAGGCCTAAGTACAATACAATACAATGTAAAGTATGACATTATGGATTCATGCAATCAGTGAAATTATAACCTGGGCTCATTCAGCACGCCATGCATGAACGTGACAAATTTGGACTGATATCTAAATTTAGCCCAATACCGACCGGTATCAGACATCCCTAAAATATTTTCTTGATTTTTCTCAAGCTTTTCCACCTCCCTTTAAGTGTTTGCCACACACTTTGAAAGCCCCAGCTACAGAGCACCTGAATAGTACACACGATGTTCATATCACTCTAATATAATAATGTTCAAATACTTTTCGACAGAACCTTAGAGGATCTCAAAGGGACTCACCTACTACCTCTGGATGTGTCAAAAACGTACACATTGCTGGAATTTCAGAAAGGACTGCACACCAGTATGCAAGACGTTCTGCGCAACCTGAGGAGGTTATCACAGTATCGGGTTGCCATTCTTAGTAAGGTAGTTTTCTTAAACTCTCAAGCCTGTGTAAAGCAGAGTGGAAAGAATACATGATGGCTGGAGTCTATCAAATTCTTGCATATGTTGTTTCAAATGTTTCCTCCAGGCCAAAGAGGAGAGTTTCAAGGTCCTGCAGGAGCTACAGCTGCACCTGGAGTACGCAGACAAGCAACGCCATTGCTGCAAACCCATTCACCTGCATCAGGCTCACCTGCACGAGCTGCAGAAGGAGTTTGCACGTGCCGAGAGCATCATGCAGAAGCTGGGGAACTTTGCCACCCTCATCGATCAAATCATCGTGCAGAGTCTCATTACCATCATCCTACATAACACAACGTCTTTCCTCTGTGTTCTGAAGGTGAACAGTGAGAGTTGGTTCTTAGCAATATGACAGAATAATGTTGAAGGAATGTTTTTTTGTATTTCTCAGAGGGAAACATCTCCGGATGGATGCCTTTTCCAAACTGACTTGTGTTTCGGTGATGACAGTCAGCTGTCTCTCAACCCACCTTTACATCTCTTCCAAGAAACCGTCAGTCAGGCACTTCAGAATGTTGCTGACTCTATATACCAGGTGGCCATCCAAATAATAAACAGTGGTCCATGCTGATGTCATGTTTTGGGGCTTCTGTTCAAGTCCCTCACTTTGTAAATCTGATGGAAACTGATGAAAAGACAAAGTTCGTAAAACTTCTCATGTTCTCTCTTGTAGATGTGTGACACTTGTGGATTTTTCCTGGAGGTCAGCATCAGCAGTCTTGGTTGTCAAGACAAAAAACCTGACCTCAGCTGTCCATCTCCTGTTGTCGGTGACTTTTTAGGTATCTATTTTTTTGTCTTCATATATCAGTTTTTGTCCCAAGCATTATTCACATACACCCTGGACTGGTCGCCAGCCAATCACTGGGCACATATAGACAAACAACCATTCACACTCACATTCATACCTATGGACAATTTGGAGTCGCCAATTAACCTAGCATGTTTTTGGAATGTGGGAGGAAACCGGAGTACCCGGAGAAAACCCACGCATGCACGGGGAGAACATGCAAACTCCACACAGAGATGGTCGAGGGTGGGATTGAACTCGGGTCCCCTTAGCTGTGAGGTCTGCGCGATAACCACTCGCCCACCATGCAGCCCCTCACATTGTTATTCAACAGTAAAAAGTCATATAAGGGCTGCACAGTGGTGCAGTGTTCACTTTGATGAATGAATATGAATAGTTTAAATATAATACGTTGAATTGAAATGGCTGTACGGGGGTCTAGTGGTTAGTGCACAGACCTCACAGCTAGGAGACCAGGGTTCAATTCCACCCTCAGCCATCTCTGTGTGGAGTTTGCATGTTCTCCCCGTGCATGCGTGGGTTTTCTCCGGGTACTCCGGTTTCCTCCCACATTCCAAAAACACGCTAGGTTAATTGGCGACTCCAAATTGTCCATAGGTATGAATGTGAGTGTGAATGGTTGTTTGTTTATATGTGCCCTGTGATTGGCTGGCCACCAGTCCAGGGTGTACCCCGCCTCTCGCCCGAAGACAGCTGGGATAGGCTCCAGCACCCCCGACCCTCGTGAGGAAAAGCGGTAGAAAATGAATGAATGAATGAAAGTCATATAACTTATTTTAACAGTCTATGATTGTATCTCAGGCTTTGTGCAAGAACAAAATGAAGTTATTACAGCATTGCTAAAGCGGCACATTTATTGCACTGTACAATGCAACTTTAGTACTGACTTCATTAGTTTCTTTATTGTCGTTGCTTTGGCTGATGGTGCGAAGCATGCACAAGTGATTATAACTCCCAGGTTGCTTTAGTCTCCTAATGTGTCTTACATTCTCAGGTGGAATACAGGACAATGACAGAACGCCTGGTCTCACACATTATAGCTGCTGTCAGTGGATCAACGAGCAGCGTCCTAACTGGACTAGGACGGCTCTGCGGGGCCACAGGATACCCGGTTCCTTCTATCCTCTATCCAAAGAACAACTTATGTGCCACAGCGCCGTCAGTGATGTTTCCAAACACATCTGCAGAGAGCAGGCTGAGCTGATGCAGGCAAGCAATAAAATAATGTCTGCATTTCTTTTTCCAGATTAACATATTTTAGGATTGTGTCTCCATTTTGGACAGGAAGCAGAGTCAGAAATGCATCAGCAGTTAGAGCGTAACAAGTGGTTGGTGGATATCCACGTCTTCCTCATCCAGTGGGGTCCTGCCTCTTTGGAGAACATGAAAGGCCAACCCGCTACATTGTATCAGGAGCTGATTGACAAGCTGCGCCACTGGTTGGAAAGAGTCCACACAGTCCCTTCATTGATCTCGACTTCCAAACAACTATTTATCATCCACTGCATCGGCTTGAAGGAACATCTAGGTAAGCAAATGAAACCCAGTTCCTTGACAGACAGGAATTATTGATCAGACACCAGTTCACATTAAGAACAGCTAGATTAAAACCAACACATCATCATACATTCAGCTCTGGTATTTATGTATTCAACTTGAGTGCTATTATTACAGAGGTGGCCATTTTTGTATACAATTACTTTTATTATAATATTAAATGACTAACCTGTGCATGGCGGTCGAGTGGTTAGAGCACAGGCCTCACAGCTATGAGACCCTCGTTCAATTCCACCCTCGGCCATCTATGTGTGACATGTTCTCCCTGTGCATGCGTGGGTTTTCCCAGAGGGCTCCGGTTTCCTCCCACATTCCAAAAACATGCTAGGTTAATTGGCGACTCCAAATTATGAATGTGAGTGTGAATGGTTGTTTGTCTATATGTGCCCTGTGATTGGCTGGCGACCAGTCCAGGGTGTACCCCGCCTCTCGCCCGAAGACAGTTTGGGATAGGCTCCAGCACCCCTCATGACCCTCGTGAGGATAAACGGTAGAAAATGAATGAATGAATAAATGACAAACAACATAATTATAAATAATATAAAAACTATTTTTACAAGTAAATGGTGGTACTTAATTAAAATAAGAAATACTATACTATTCTTTTATCCTGTCTCTTTTTTCAAGTCAGTGTTATATTTCGCATTTTTTTTCCTGAGAAAGAACTGAGGCATCTATTTGAGTTCAGGTGTCATTTCAGCGGAGGACACACATGGCTTTTATTAGAGTGGAAGCCACTATTTGGGGAAATCCTATAACCAACATTTTTACTGCATCCTTTTCTGTTTTTGTTTCCTAGGACAGCAGTTGAGTTTTATTGAAAAGGAAGTACAGGAACAGGTAGTTGAGCAAATGAAACTACATTCAGAAAGTCTCATGTGTGACTTGGAGGAAGTTATTACCGATCTCAGGATGGAGCCCAAAGACTTGCATGACTTCGCAAAATATGCCGATATGGTATGGACGCTATTCATACACTCCTGATCAGAATTTTGCAAACAAGCATTAGAGTGTTCATCAGCTGATCAAAGGTTTAAGACCAAAGCCTGTGTGGATTCATTGTGATGTTCTGTCAAGTATTCACACTGTCATGGTCTCTTGATGGCAAAATAGCTTTCTCTTTGAATGTGGTCGGCTTTTTGAGCTATGTATGGAACACAAAAGCCAAGTGGTAGACCTACATTTTACCTGCCCTGAGCCACCAGAGGATTCGATTGGCTGTCTGTCAAGACCTGGGACGATCCTTGGCCCACATGAACGTTGCAACTGGTGTTGAGTACAGTCGAGTTTGGAATTTGCACGAGAGCATCAAACATGGGACATTGAAAGGTTTAAGAAAGTTTTATACTCTGATGACAATGTGTTCGAAAGAAGGTTCCCCGCACACTGTGTCGCTCTCATTCAACAGTTTATGCAGGTAACGTTTCGGTCCGTTTGACCTTCATCATACATATACGATATATACATATACTCTGATGACAAAAAACGAACCTTGGCTTCCAAAGTCACTGGCATGAGAAAGAGATCCCCACACAGCACAGTGGAGGGAGTGCCATCATGATCCGTGGTGCTTTTTCTTTCAATAGAACAGTGGAACCTCAGGTTGTGCAGGGGCGTCAAACAGCAACTGGCTGTGTGGAGATGTTGCAGGGGACATATCTAATAGGACTTCTAATAACATCACGATTTTGGACCATCCTGCATGTTCTGCTGATCAAAATCCAATTGACAACACTTAGGAATGGATGGTAACGGAAGTTTCCACTAGTTTCCTGGAAACACTAGCATCAAGCATGCTGAAACAAATGTTTGAGGGCATTAAAAAATGGATTTGTACTTTAAAGGGGAGGGGGTTGTTTGTTGTTTTGTTGTTTTTGAGCTAAAACTCTTGATCAGCTGATGAACATCCTTTTTAGTTTAATGCTTGTTTGCACTAATTGCTGACTCAAAAATCCCCCAATCTATTTGAATCACCAAAAATGGATTAACATTTAACGTCTACTGGGTAAAAGATGTTTCATATCCCAATATGTCCCCAGGTGTGGAAGTCTATGAACATGCTGACGGAAACGCAGAAACGTTTGGAATATGTTCACTCCCTTCAGGACACTATATGCCAGAATTACAGAGCGATGACCACCCAGGAGCTGAATTTGGAGCAAAGGGTCTGTTGACATTAAAGTGAAGACAATGCAATGAATTGCACATATTTATCATCAAAGTTGAATACTTTTCTAATACAATTTGCTTTCTATTTAGATGTTAGACATATGGAATTGCTATTACTCAGACTTAAAGCAAGCAGAAAGCAAAGTGTGCTCCCGTCTTCCCACTGTGGCTAATGCATTGGACACAATGTTCCCAATGTTGGCTTCCGATCTCAAAACTATGGTTTGTAAGGCTACTTCTGGGCCATTCCTTGATCCAAGGCAAAACGCTGACAAGATGGCCTCCGAACTGAACTACATGTGTCTGCGTGTGGAGACTATCACAGCAAATCTGGAACAGCTTTGCCAGACTGGAGAAGTCCTCCAAGGTCAGAAAAAATCAATCGCTATTCAATTCAGTACAATGGTTGGCCTTGTAGAAAGAATATTGTTTGTATGTGGTATGTATGTGGAGTAAAAAAAAAAAAATGAACGTTTTTCACTTCTCATTCAAAAATACAGTGGACTTGACCGATGTGACAGACATTAATAAGCTGACCGCCCGTAAGGAGCTTTGGGAGCTGATAGCGCTTTACAGACGATGTTTACATGGATGGGAGAAGGTGCTCTTCATCCAGGTAAAACCAATGAAGCAACCATAAGAGCCATTATTTCTGTTCTGGGCATGGCTGTTAAAACCTATTTGGAACTATTCTTCTATCAGCTTGATGTATCACAATCCCAAGAGAACATTTCCCAGTGGCAGCAGCAAGTTACAACTCTGACAAACACCATACCTGCTGATGATGCAGTCCTGCAGGAGGCTTCAGAAAATCTTGAACATTTAAGTCGTCAATTTAATGTCTTGGCCAGGTTTCTCAGCCCTGCGATCAAACCAAAACATAGGAACATTTTTTTCCAAGGTCAGTCACACAAATTGCATTGTAGACACTCTCTGTAAAAAGGATAATATTCCTTCTATGTGACAGGCATCGGGCTAACGCGTGCCTCTGATAAAAACGTAACTGTTGCTCAGCTGATTTGTCAACCGTTGGACGTTCCCCAGAAATTCATCAACAAGGTTGGCGAGCATTTCATAAAGTCGGTAGTAAATATCACAGTAGGTCAGAGTACCATGCTTAAAATCTTTCAGATATGCAGCGATGCACAACATGAGTATGAAATGGAAGAAACCTTCCAAAAAATTCAGGAGGGATGGAAAAACAGAATGTTCCAGCTGCATAATTTAACAGGTCCTTGTCAGCATGGTGAGTTATCAGAAGAGGATCTCACTTCGGACACCTATTGTGATGTCAAAATTGTAATTGGTAAGACTAGTATTTTCATAATGCAGTATTGAAAGTCAAAGCCACCAACTTACTAACCTTTTGATTTGTTTATTATGCTACCCGGGAATCAGGTTTGGAAATTATCTTCACTGACCTACAACATGATTTGATGACTTTGACAAACATGCAAAAGTCCCGGCACAGTGTGGACTTCAGATTGGAGGTAGAAGAGTGGATGAACTCACTACAAGATCTTGGTAAATAATAACAATAATAATATATGGCAGAGTTGATACTAGTAAGGAGTGAATATTAAGAATGAACATTTGCTTTCCATTCTACAGAGAAGCTATTGCATTTTTTGGAACTATATCAGCAAAAATGGATCTTCCTATCAAACACCTTTAAGGAGACATCCTTGGGTGTTCAAAGATGGGATCTGGTATGTGCTGGTGTGATTACAAGATACAGCGTTAACTTGTCTTTAAATAAGATGTTTCTCTTTTTTTGTAGCTGGCACAATTTAAGTCAGTGGATGAGACTTTCAAGATTATGCTGCATTGTATCGTCAATCACTCCAATGTGTTGAATCTTGTTCATCCCACAATGGCTAACGACAAATTCCACGGTGCAAGCCTTGGCCAAATTCTCATAGACGGCCTTTCGACAATGGTGGCTATTTCCAACCAGATAGCCAATCACCATCATTCTCTCTGCAGAGCCTATCCAAGACTGTTCTTCTTAAGCAGTGGGGAAGTTGTAGAGCTGCTTTCTGTAAAAGTGACACCTACCTCTGTGTTACCTTTTGTGCGGAAGTTCTTTAAAGGGGTACAGTGTCTTGAAGTGGAAGAAACATCTGATACAGCGGATCTGAAGGCAACATGTGACTGCCACGAGCACAAGCGGGTACTTGGGGTTTTTGGCAATCTCCTGGAGCACATTACTTTTCTCTCTCCTTTGGAACTGAACCCCAATCCCTTGTTTTGGCTCAGTATGTTTGAGGAGCAACTCAAGTTCTCCATGAAACAACTCATGAAGAAATGCGCTGATGAACAAAAACACCTGGAACCAACCGGTGAAAACTCTGCATTTGATGATAGCCAAGTTGGATTAACTTTGCTGGATCTGACTTCTAAATACCCCCTTCAGTGTCTTCTTGTGGTGGCGGAAATAACATGGTACCGTGCCCTTCATCTGGCTTTTCAGGAATCAAACTCAGTACAGCTGAGTACTATTAACACATTCAACACTGCACAACTGGAAAATCTTTGTCAGTATCTAAGAGATGCAGAGTTTTCAATGTATACAATGACATGCTTGCATACTTTGGTCCTACTTACAATCAAGCATGCACAGCAGATAACTCAACTCATGCAAGTACAATGTCCTCCAGAATGCTCTTTTGAATGGCTAAGTTACCTCAAGTATTGTATCACGTCAGAAGATCAAAATCTAAAAGAAACCGATGAGCTACAATGTTATGTGGATGTTATGGACCATCGACTCCAATATGGTTATGAGTATTTTGGTCCGGAGGGCTGGGAAATGGTGCATACCCCTTCCACAGATCAGGGGATGATGGGGATTCTCCTCGCAGTGATGTGGTATCGATGTGGATTTGTGAGTGGACCTAGCATGTCAGGAAAGACAAAGACCGTACTCCAGTTAGGGAAAGCACTTGGCAGGCTCGTTGTGATGCTACACTGTTGCCCAAACATGGCGCCTGATATTTTTCAAAAGATGTTGCTTGGTGCTCTTTTGACTGGAGCATGGTTTGTGCTGGACTCTGTGGACATATTGCCTCAAGGTGTCCAAGCATCACTGGCACAACAGCTAGAGGACATTTACCAGAGTTTTTCTGGGTTGTCAAAAAAGAAGAAACAAGGTGTGAAAGAGCAGGAAAAGACTGATCTAGAAATGGTATTTTCAGGGGTAAGCATTACCGCTAACCCCAACTATGGATGTGTTCTCATATCATCAAAGGAACACACCTCTGAGATTTCACAAAGTCTGCGATTTTCAACAAGACCCGTGGCATTGGCTTATCCCAATTATGGCATTATGACAGAGGTAATGTTGACTTCTTTTGGATTTACAGAAGCAGCGTCTTTGAGTCAACGTCTGGTGTGTCTTATCAGCCTCACCAAGGACTGCCTTTGTCTTCCTGACTTCAGCACACAAGACCAGGGTGGCCACCTTGTTCTCTTGCAGAGTATCTTGTCTGCCTGTAAAAAACAATTCAAAGAAATCAGTCTGGATCAGAAATTTTCAGGTTCGGCTAGACAATCTCTGGTCATAGAAGCTATTCTTACATCTCCAGAAAACGACAATGCAGAAGATTTTAACGAGGATCAAGAACAAGCGATTCTACCAAGATTATTGGAAGAGATAGCTTTTGTCAAAGCGATTCATTCAGTTTTGTCGCAAATTATTTATATGCCTGAGAAAGCATTACAGTTCAACTCCATTTTCAAAGACATGTTTCCAATAGCTTGTCAGCTTCCTTTTATCCTACAATATACAAAGGAAGAACAAGACAATGGACTTATAGAGGCAGTGAAAGATGAATTAGAACATCAGTTGTGTCAGTCTAACTCAGAAATAATTTGCCAGGTTTGTACGCTTTACCAAACCTTGAGATTATCTCGGGCAGTTATACTCGTCGGACCCTCTGGGAGTGGAAAGACTACTTGTTACAATACCCTTGCGGGAGCCCTCAGTAAGCTGGCGGACAAAACATATATCTCTGATAAGAAGCTTAAAACCGGTAACACTTGTATAGAGCAACAAACCTGGAGCTATGTCAACACAGTGGTCCTATTTCCAAATGCCATGTCTCATGAGGAGCTATTTGGCAGATTCTCTGATAAAACCGGGTGGCAAGATGGAGCGATGGCCAAGGCATTGAGAGATTCAGGAAGACACAAACTTAGAAAATTAGAAGGAAAGAACCAAAGCCCTGACACCAAAGCAGAGAAATGGCTTATAATGGATGGCAAGCCAGTGGGGCAACCCGGCTGGCTCGATCACATGGCCGTACTGAGCACTTATGAAGAACCGTCTTTAACCCTACCATCTGGTGAAACACTGGTGCCTTCCGAGTCACACTTCAAGTTACTCGTGGAAACCACTGACCTTAGTCACGCAAGCCCCTCTGCAATGACCTATTGCAGCCTCATTCATTTCACCGGCAATGATCTTTGGAAAGATGTGTGGACCAGCGAAATGGATTCTATCTGTTACAGCCACATTCTGGATCAAGAGACTTTGAAAATGTGGACTGAATTGGCAGAAGATCTTTTCCCAAGCACTCTCAGGTCACTGATGAAGAATGGGATTTCTACTAAAGGTCAATCCTACACATATGGGCTGACAGAAATCATGTCGTTCATTCGAATACTGCGTGCCCTCCTGCAGCATTTTTCCAAGGAGCTGAAAAAGGATGAAGTGCAAAAAGACACAAGAGGTATAGTGACAAGCTGTATGTGCAGTTATTCATTGGAAATATTTAGAATCACTGTTACCATAAAATATGCATTTGATGACTTTCCAGATACAGATTTCTCAACAAACAAAGAGATTTTTCTCCTGGCTTATATTTGGGGATTCGGCGGGAATCTTCATCCAAGGTAGATCATCTTCTTTTTTTTATAGATCATCTTATGTGAACTGGGCGGCACGGAGGTCTAGTGGTTAGCGCGCAGACCTCACAGCTAGGAGGCCAGGGTTCAATTCCCCGTGCATGCGTGGGTTTTCTCCGGGTACTCCGGTTTCCTGCCACATTCCAAAAACATGTTAGGTTAATTGTCCATAGGTATGAATGTGGGTGTGAATGGTTGTTTGTCTATATGTGCCCTGTGATTGGCTGGCCACCAGTCCAGGGTGTACCCTGCCTCTCGCTCAAAGACAGCTGGGATAGGCTCCAGCACCCCCGCGACCCTCGTGAGGAAAAAGCGGTAGAAAATGAATGAATGAATTAATCTTATGTGAACTACGCTACTCTCACAAGGATCAAATAGCAGCAGTTTATACACATAACATATTTTGCTTGTCTGCCTACAGACTCTGGCCACAATTCGACGATGTTGCCCGCCAAGAGCTGGCTAATTGTCGATATAAGGTTGAGTTCCCAGAAGAAGGGACTGTGTTTGAGTTCTTTTTTAACATTGACAACAGGATATACTCCAACAACACAATGTTGACAAAGTCCATCACTCCCAAGGTTTGTTATTTTCATTCTGTCGAAGAAAGACATTTACCATATTAACCCAGATATAAGATGACCTTGAATATAAATGACCCTCACTTCACACTGACCCCCACAGCTGGGTGAGCAACAATCCAAAATATCAGGGCAGCAATCTATTCCAGTGAAGTATATCAGACTCACTTGGTAATATAATATTTCTTATCTACTGGACAGTTGTTTGATGACTCTGCTTTATCGATTACCATTATCTTAAACTAAGCATCGTAACGCCTTCTCACTAACTTGCCCAACCTTTTGAGCAAGTGTGTCTGTGTGTCATTACCACATCTCTCCAGATCACTGGTGCGTTAGCAGACAAGCTCAGACTGGAGAGAAGTGTTTTGGTGCCATCTGTGGGATTGCATGTAAAAATCCCTTGGCTCCGAATATGACAACTAATGAGAATACTAGTCTTATATTCAGTTCAATATGGCGGTCAAATGGGAATGTGCTGACTAGAATATCAATGTTTCTACACAGTATTGGAAATATACCTGTCTGCTGACCGTCATGTTGGAGGCAAACCAGCCAGTGTTGCTTGCAGGAGAACCAGGTTCAGGAAAAAGTACAGTGTGTAACATCCTGCTGCGTTTTGATAAGCCGCACATTAAACTACCTGCTAGTTCTATGCGGGGTCCCACCGACCTGCGCCATTTATTGTGCGGAATTAGCCACCAGAGGACCTGTCAAAGCACCAAGGGCATGATGAGCAAACAGCCTGGGCTGTTGCTTTATGTGGATGACCTCCATGAAACACCATGTGGTAAGTAAGAAACAATACCTCCTATAGGAAGCCTAAACAAGTTGAATCTGAATTTCTCGTTTTAACAGATGTGACTGGGAAGATTTCGACGATTTTAGAGACTCTACGACAAAGTATTTCAAAATCAGGGGTTATCGCTTGTGATACTCACCACTTGGAGGTGCTTAGTCCTGGAACCATTACCTACCTGGCCACCTGTTGCATCTTAGAACTGGACAATCCCCACGTTAACGTGATATCCTCCAGACTGTTACGTCTGTTCTCCATCTTTGTGCTCCCAAGCTTAACCACTGAGTTGATATTGTCCATTCATTCGCCCCAGCTCAAACTCTGGCTCAAGGATATATCGTTCATCCCGAGTGTGACTGGCATGGTGACCTGTATCATCACAGCCACTAAAAACTTGTATGAATATGTTTGCAACCATTTCCAACCCACTCCACAGAAGCCATGTTTTATGTTTTCCCATATTGACCTACAGAAAGTATTTCAGGGACTATGCTTATGGCGGCCTGAACTTCCAAAATCTGAAACAGAAGACCCAAATTTACAATGTATATGCTCTCCTATTCTTCAAAAGCCTTTCGTCACAGATCTTAACATTGTACATTTGTGGGTGCACGAGTGCAAACGTACATTTAGTGATCGGCTCAGCTCAGAGGACGACAACAAAACACTGGAGTCATTCATTACCAAGGAAGCTAGTGCACAGTTTAGATTGCAGTTGCCCGATGACTGCTACCTTGACGCTTTGACACTCTTTATGCAATGCTTCACGAGTCACACAGCACACTCAGACACAACTCCAGAACCAAAAGGAACTACATTGACACAACCATTGTCCCCTCTTCTGGAAAAAAATCCCTGTGTAGTTCCAAGACGACAATCCCAGTTTATCCAGCACTTGCAAGAAGTTGCCGCTAAGCTGACATATGGCCCACAGTTTTTTGACAATTCGATATTCAAATGTAACTGTTCTTATCAGCCACGAGATATTGATGCACTCGCACAGGACCTGTCTGCTCTCATAGACATGAAAGAAGACAACAAAGAACAGGAGATTGACGCCACCCTTACGTCCAAATATGTTGTACACAAACAACGGATGCATCAGCTGTTGCATATCATCAGGGCTATCCTCATACCTGGAGGTCACGGAGTACTAATGGCGTCAGACAGAAACACAGGACGTAAGACCACCGTGCGTCTAGCTGCCTATGTCACGGGCTGCCACCTGATGGAGGTACACGCCGGTAATGAGGGCCAGTTGCACACAATTTTAAAAGATGCTGGGAATCGAACTCAAGTCAGTGGAATTTATACTGTCATCCTGGTTCACGAGAATATAAGCTCCTCTGTCAGGGAGGAGCTACTTGTGGCCCTTCGAGCCTACCCGGGGCTCTACACAGACCAGGAGCTGGCCAAGCTTGTTTCTCGGGTGACTGCTGTGAATAAAACAAAAAAATTCCTCTTGGACAGCTGGATTTTTGACAAGTAAGAGTTGATTTTTGTGTAGTATATATTGAATCCCACCCTCGGCCATATCTATGTGGAGTTTGCATGTTCTCCCCGTGCATGTGTGGGTTTTCTGCTGGTACTCCGGTTTCCTCCCACATTCCAAAAACATGCTAGGTTAATTGGCGACTCCAAATTGTCCATAGGTATGAATGTGAGTGTGAATGGTTGTTTGTCTATATGTGCCCTGTGATTGGCTGGCCACCATTCCAGGGTGTACCCCGCCTCTCGCCTGAAGACAGCTGGGATAGGCTCCAGCATCATCTGACCCTTGTGAGGATAAGCGGTAGAAAATGAATATACAGTAAACCTCGGATATATCGGATTCAATTGTTCCCACTGGTTTTGTCCGATATAAGCGAAATCCGTTATATGCGTATACCGGAAAATGTCCGTTTTACGCATATATCGGATTTATATCCGGTATATGCGTAAATCGGATTTTATCCGTTATAAAAAGGCACTTCCTTGACTATGTTTCCAATGTACCTGGACGCGCAGGCAACGCTGCAAACGCTGCAAATGACGTCGTATAGCGGCCTGTCATGATTCGGCGAATCGGAGCGCCACGATGCGGCCATCCGATATATGCGAGGGAAATTTAATGGAAATGCATTGGAACGGGACTGGAGATTTTGTCCGAAATAGGCAAAATCCGTTATAAAAAATTCGATATATGCAATGAATTTTTATTGGAAATGCATTACAGAAAAATCGGTTCTTTTTTATCTGTCTGTTGTGAGCGAATTTCCGATATATCAGAGGTTTACTGTATATTGAGTCAATCCATGAGTGGAACCTGAAGGTCAAACAAATGCTATTTGCTTTCCCGGATATTTTTTCAAGAAGCAATATTTTAACACTTCAACAACAATCCTTATTGTGATAGACATTTAAAATAAATTTTATCGCTGTTTCATAAAGCTAAAAAAAGGAAAAGTACTCACACTGTGAAGTGCATGACATGCATGCATTGTACTTATACATGTACACTTGACTTTGACTTATTTTAGAGGTTCCACTGTATATTACATGTGTATTACTGTGTTGTTGTTATAAGTACTATAGTGACGGAATGTGAATGTATTGTTCTAAAACACAATTTTAAAGGAAAGCAAATTATTCTGTCAATTTTTTGTCTTTAACTGCATTTCTGTTCTTTTTAACCACAGGTCCTTGTGCCAAAACCTCAGAGATGTGCATGTATTCCTGTTGATGCCTTTTGTTGCAACAGCCAACAGTGGGAACCATGAATGCAAGGTTACCAAATTGCTGCACTTGTCATTGCAAGGTTTTCAGTTCAATACATACTTTTTACCATTAGCAGATTTTTAATCAAAACTGTGATTTACCATTAAGGCACAAATGACCAAAGCGTTGGGCCTCTGCTGTGTTGAGCTGTATAAGCCTTGGTACAACCAATCTTTAGAGGAAGTTGCTGCTCAGTTCTTGACAAAAATGAGCCAAAACGGTAAGTCAGACCACCAAACTTTTATTTATGTATATTAACAACCGGTGATTGTAAGATAATTGTGCATTTTCTTATAAATTTAGTCAACATACAAGGCTCCTCACAGGCTGGCCTGGCTGCAGCTATGGCGGGAATCCATCAGTCTGCATATCAGTATGCATCTGCTCTTCTAATGACACAGCCGTTCAGCCCTTACACCTATATGGAGTTCATTTCCCACTTTAGTTACATCTGCAAAGTCCTGCACAAGGAATTGGACGATCGTACCAACAGGTAAAAATGAGCTTATCTGTATTATATGTGCTGATGTGTAAAATCTATAATATTTTCTATTCAAAGACTCAATGCTGGTCTATCTCATTTGGATGCTCTGGACATAATCGCCATGAAGTACAAACAAGAATTAATCAGAATGCAGAGAAAGGTTGCTGAGATACAGCAGGTGATGTATAAGCTCAACAGACTCCAACGTCTTCAAAGTTGGAATTCTGTTATTCTCTTTTGTTCTGGAACATTCTTCACGCTAAGTTTATATTGCCTGTGTCAGTATTTAATACACTGGCATTCGCCCCCTTCTGTGTCTCGTTTACAGCATGTCAATGAGCTCCAAGGAGCTATAGACCATCACAACAACCTACTTAAGAAAGCTGAAAAAAAATGTGCCGCACAGGAGAGAAAGATAGACATTCTTGAGGCCAAGATCGCTGCATCTGAGAAAGTGGTGAACACAAAGCACATGAACGAACACATGATATATGTGTTTACAATGAGAGTTCATAAGAAATCTCTGTTTTTCAGCTGAGACCGTTTTTTGTGGCAGCCCTCAGCGTGCTAGAAAGTCTGGACCCGTTAGACCTAGAGGAGGTGCGCCACTATAGAGACCCACCCGATGGAGTGGTGATGGTCATGGATGCCGTTTGTGTGCTATTTGACCGTCCACCTGGTTGGGACAATGCAAAAAGACTTTTTGGGCAGTGCAACCTGTATAAGGTATCTTTGTTTTTAAAGATTCATTCAGAACACAAAGATTCAACTACATTGTAGTATTGAAAGACATATTTGGTAATGGTAATGGTTTTATTTCATTTGAACATGCATCAGATTACAATTGAGTGCATCACATAATCAGTTCACAGTTCCACATGTCCAAAAGGAGTAGGAAGAAGCAAAGCTTATTAAATACTACCCCTCCATCTGGTACTTTTACAATCAGTAACTGTTACATTTGTTCACTTCCTGCTTTCTATAATACAGTTTAAGGTTTTTTTTGTTTTTTTTTTTAAATAATGTACCTCGTTCCAAAGTACGAGTGATATGACCATACAATGACATAATGGGTACCATAGTAAGTGTCAATATAGTGATATATATAGCACATCATGACTGGTTCAAGACTCTTCATCCTTGTATTTAGCAAACATCAACTGCTTGTATTGTTTCCTGAATTGGCTCATCGTTGTGCATTGTTTGATTTCCTTACTCAATCCATTCCATAGTTTGATTCCACATACTGAAGTGCTATGGCTTTTTATCGTAGTCCTAGCATCTAATATTTGTCCTTCAAAATGTGTTTTGACTTCGTAATTATATGACTTTAGAGGTTCCTCGCTATACTTTTAATATATAACAGATTTTTTTTACAGATACAATTTCTTTGCTTGTTACTTGAAATAATCCCACTCTTTCTTTTTCCTCAGTGCCTGGAATTGTTTGACTTTTACGGCATTACAGACAGACAGATGCGACAACTAGGTCAGTTAATTGCAAACCCCATGTTTGTGCCAGAGTGTGTGCGCGACGTGAGCAGGGCCTGCGAGGCTCTGTCCCGCTGGGTCCTGGCCGTGTACAGATGTGGCCGTATGAGGCATCATCTGATAATCAGGAAGCAGCTGGATGGGCGGGCTATGGAGGCAAAAGCCCGACTGCAGCAGATCAAGAGTTACATAGAGGACATAAATCGTCGTCTCGAAGATCTCCATGTTAAGCTGCAGCCTGTTCAAAAGTTGCTGGACGAGCAACTGCTGCTGTTACATGAAGCTGAGGAATTGGAGAGAAAGGCTTCTTACGCTGTAGAATTGTTGGCGAGACACACTAAAGTATGGAGAGCTGCAGCTCAGGTAACACTGAAAGTAAATACATTAAACACTGTAAATATAGCCCTACATTTACTTTTCTAAATGGCTGGTAATTGCTGTTACATGGGAGCAGGTAAGGGTTGGAGAAAAGCCAACTGAACTGTGAACGCTCATTTATATAAAACATGATTTGGAGTGGGCGGCACGGCAATCTAGTGGTTAGCGCGCAGACCTCACAGCTAGGAGACCAGGGTTCGATTCCACCCTCGGCCATCTCTGTGTGGAGTTTGCATGTTCTCCCCGTGCATGCGTGGGTTTTCTCCGGGTACTCCGGTTTCCTCCCACATTCCAAAAACATGCTAGGTTAATTGGCGACTCCAAAGTGTCCATAGGTATGAATATGAGTGTGAATGGTTGTTTGTCTATATGTGCCCTGTGATTGGCTGGCGACCAGTCCAGGGTGTACCCCGCCTCACGCCCGAAGACAGCTGGGATAGGCTCCTGCAACCCCCCCGACCCCCGTGAGGAAAAGCGGTAGAGCATGAATGAATGAATGAATGAATGATTTGGAGTGCATGAGAAAGTGGGAAGCATATTATATATGTTATATTGCAGAATACAACTTTCAGAGTTTCACACCAACAGCATGTATAGCGAGATAAAGTTGTGAGCGCTCATTTATATAAAACTTAAATAATGATTTGGAGTGCATGAGAAAGTGGGAAGCGTAATATACAGGTTGTATTGCACAATACAACTTTCAGAGTTTCACACCAACAGCATGTATAGGGATATAAAGCTGTGAATGCTCATTTATATAAAACTTAAATAATGATTTGGAGTGCATGAGAAAGTGCATGAGAAAGTGGGAAGCACTATAAAGGTTATATTGCACAATACGACTTTCAGAGTTTCACACCAACAGCATGTGTAGGGATATAAAGATGTGAACGCTCATTTATATAAAACTTAATGATTTGGAGTGCACGAGAAAGTGGGAGGCATAATATACAGGTTATATTGCACAGTACAACTTTCAGAGTTTCACACCAACAGCATATATAGGGAGATTAGTTCCTTGGTAACCATTGTATTTTTGTGCACTAAATGCTAAAGTGAGACCAAAAATTAGCTCATGCTAGATCATGCACCCAGCGATTAAGAGACACTGCCTTTAACTGAGGCATTTACCTTATATAACCTACAACATAATTTTAAAATTTCTTCATTTCTTTCAGGAATCACTGCTTGAGAGACAAAGAGTACCAGGAGACTCTGTGGTCCTGGCTGCCATTATGTCATATTTGGGCCCCTTTGCGGCTGATACGCGCATTGAATTGCTGAGCAAGTGGAAGCAGTTGTGTCAGACAGGAAGCATCGACACAAATCCCAAAGACCCCAGAAATTCCTTGTTCGCCTCGCCTGACATCACACCTTCCGAGTCCATCACAAGTTTTCCTGTCGCTTTATCCGAGATGCCGAGGAATCCTCTGTGTCGGGCGCTGGGAATTAAACATGACTGGCCACTACAAGAGACCTCATCCACCAGATTGGAGATGAAGCTCCTGCTGTGGGGCTGCAGGAGGAACTGGGTTAAACACTGGCCACTCTTGGCTGATACACAGCATCATCTAGAGATCAGCTCTCATAATGGGGTCATCACAGGTTAGTGCTTTGCCCATTTCTGGGTTCTTTTATTTTTCATCAGTGCATAGCTTCAAGAAGCACAATCTGTGTGTTTTACAGGCGAAACAGGCGACGATTCCAGTCTTGGGAAAGAATTAGAGTGTGAAATAGTAGTTTGTGCTGATGATCCGAGGCTATTGGGCCACTTGAGCATGGCTGCTGAGAAAGGTTTGTTAAGTGTAATTAAACATGCCATATTTCCAACACTATATGAGGAAATAATTTACTCAAAATTTCTGTTTACATTTCAATATGTACATTCATTCATTCATTTTCTACCGCTTATCCTCACTCGGGTTGCGGGGGTGCTGGAGCCTATCCCAGCTGTCTTCGGGTGAGAGGCAGGGTACACCCTGGACTGGTTGCCAGCCAATCACAGGGCACATATAGACAAACAACCATTCACACTCACATTCATACCTATGGACAAACTGGAGTCGCCAATTAACCTAGCATGTTTTTGGAATGTCAGAGGAAACCGGAATACCCGGAGAAAACCCACACATGCACGGGGAGAACATGTAAACTCCACACAGAGATGGCCGAGGGTGGAATTGAACCTGGTCTCCTAGCTGTGAGATCTGTGCGCTTATGTATTAAATGATATATATATATAGATATTATATTAATTTTTTTAAAATATATAATATATATATATATATATATATAATATATATATATATTATATATTATATATATATTATATATATATAGATATTATATTAAAATTTTAAAAAAATATATATATATTATATATATTATATATATATTATATGTATTATATTAAAAATATATATTATGTATTATATATATATATTTTATATTAATTTTTTATTTTTGTAAAATTTTTTTTATAAAATTATGTATTAAATGATATATATAGAGATATTATATTAATGTTTTATATATATTTATATATGTATATATATAACATATATATATTATTATATATTTTTAAAAATTTTATATATCTATATATATATATATATATATATCATTTAATACATTATTTTATTCTGTGCGCTTATGTATTAAATGATATATATATATATATAGATATTATATTAAATTTTTAAAAACATACACTACCGCTCAAAAGTTTGGGATCATTTGGAATTTTTTTGGGCCGTCCTGCTATGAAGTCCAGCATCCTGAAGTGGCCGCTTCACTGTTGATACTGACACTGGTGTTTGACGGCTACTATTTAGTGCAGCTGCCAGGTGACGACCTGTGAGGCGTCTTTGTCTTAAACTACACACTCTCAGATATTTGTCTGCATCGTTTTTCTGTCCTTGTTAGACCCAGTTTGTGCTGCTCTCTGAAGGGAGTAGTTAACAGCATGGTAAGAGATTTTAGTTTTAGTTAGGATTTTTAGATGGCTTTTCTAATCATCTATTAGCCTTATAAAATGATTAACTTGGATTAGCAGCCATACCAGGAGATTGATGCAGAGGACTGACAGTTGTTGATAGTAGGCCTCTATGCAAAAATGTACATCCTTCTTTGAAAATCATCTCATTCATTTTCATTGTTTGTGAAATGGAAAAAAAAGTTTGTGAAATGGAAAAAACTGCTTCTGAAATGCATGAAAATTTGATTTCCTTTGGAAAATGAAAAGATTTGCAAGTGATCCCAAACTTTTGAGCTGTAGTGTATATTAAAAATATACATTATATATATAATATATATAATATATATATAATATATATAATATATATATATATTATATTATATTATATTTTTAAAAATTTAATATAATATCTATATATATATATATATATCATTTAATACATTATTTTATACAAAATAAAAAATGTAATATAAAATATATATATTATATTTAATTTTAAATAAAAAAATATAGAATATATATATTCTATATTTTTTTCATTAAATATAATATGTATATATATATATATATATATATATATATTATTGTATACAGTATTTTATACATTAAAAAATTTAATATATATTTAATTTTAAATAAAAAATATATAATATATGTATGATAATATATTTAATTTTTGTCTAAATAACTGGCAACACATGTTAGTAGCAGGGTAATTGTCCTGCCTCCAGTCAAGCATGGTGGTGGTCATGTCATAGTTTGGGACTGCATGAATGCTGACTGCACAGGTACTGGGACATTTTGAAAAAACATGACAAGGAGCCCAAACACATCACCAAGAGGACTAGTGCCTTGCTGAGGAAGGTGGAAGAGATGGAGTGATGCCAGCTATTTATACAAATACTGGCTGGCTGTGTGTTGACTTATTTTCAGCGGACAGCAAATCTATACTGCGTTCCAGGCTCTAACAGGACAGCTTTAAGTTATATCTAAGCTTCAGTTCTATAGATTGACACTGGATAAGATAGTACAAGTTGCAAGTGGTTGCGGAAATTTGGGGCCTGAAGTCACTTTTGTTTTAAATTTTTTTAGTAATTTTGTTGACAGGTCAATCCCTTCTTTTTGCAGGTTTGAAAGTCCTGGTTACTCATGTAGAACGTGCAACAGCCAGTCCACATTTTCTTGCTAGACTGTCCCGTCCAGGTGGGTGTTGCCCCCCTGTGTTAAAACAGAACCCCCTCCAGACACACCGTGATTTTTGCCTCTTCCTCAGTACCCACCTACCTGCCCGACTGCTCAGCAGCGGTAGGAAGCAACAAATGCAAGATTTTCCAAATAAGCTTCTTTGCCAAGTTTGATGCCTGATGGTGTTTTCTTCCTGCTTAGCTGTCCATCCATCCATACTGGCTGAGGTGTTTGTGGTTGACCTCTCGCCGAGCTCGGATCAGATCCAGGAGCTAATGCTGACACAGCTACTGCAGTCGGAGTTCAAAGAGATGCTGATTCAACACCTGCGGATACAGAATGACAAGCAGCTGCTGCAGAAGAAACTGGCCACAGAGGAGGTGAGGCAGGCTGGCATTTATCTTGACTAGTATTCATCCCACAGGTCTGACTTTGTTGGCTTCACTTCGTTCTTTGCAACCTTGGTAGCCGCCTATGGTAGTCTTGCCAGAATGAGCAAATAATGTGATCACACACGTGATGTTGGACTCAATTATTCAGAATGTATTCAGAATGTCCTGACTTTGACCGGCAATAAAATCTAAAATAAAAATAGAATTAAATGGTGGACTAGTGGTTTGCATGTTGGCCACACATCTTTGGATCTCTGTTGGGCATCTCTGTGTGGAGTTTCTCCGGGTACTCCGGTTTCCTCCCACATTCCAAAAACATGCTAAGTTAATTGGCGACTCCAAATTGTCCATAGGTATGAATGTGAGTGTGAATGGTTGTTTGTCTATATGTGCCCTGTGATTGGCTGGTGACCAGTACCAATCGCCTCTCGCCTGAATACAGCTGGGATAGGCTCCAGCATACCTGCGACCCTAGTGAGGATAAACAGCATAAAAGATGGATGGATGGATGGAATATTCCATCAAGTGTCCTTGCAGGAAGTCTTGCCAGTATGATGTCGCAGGTCAAAGGGCTACAGAGAATAGGTTTTATTATTATTATTATTATTATTATTATTATAGTTATTTTTCAAAATGTTGTCCCCAATATTTTCAATTTTCCTGCAAATGAATGTTGGCTCCATTGGTTATAGGTTTTCTTACTAAAAAACAGTATCGGCCCTGAAGAAAACATATGGGTCGATTTCATTGTTCTTTTTAAATAAGTAATAAACAAAACAAATATTTGCAGTAGGAACATATTAACCTTTAACTTGACTGAAGTTATTTAAGTAGGTTCAAGGATATGTCTGTTATTTTTCTCTCGCTGCAGCTTCTTTCTCTGTGTCCTTGGACACTCCCGATAGGAGAGTTGTACCTTTCCCACGAAAGCCACTGACGGATGCAATTTCGTGGAATTCAATTAACTTAAACAGATTAAAAATGTAAAAATCCTAATTATTCATTCATTCATTCATTTTCTGCTGCTTATCCTCACAAGGGTCTTGGGGGGTGCTGGAGCTTATCCCAACTGTCTTCGGGCGAGAGGCGGGGTACACCCTGGACTGATCGCCAGCCAATCACAGGGCAGATATAGACAAACAACCATTCACACTCACATTCATACCTATGGACAATTTGGAGTCGCCAATTAACCTAGCATGTTTTTGGAATGTGGGAGGAAACCGGAGTACCCGGAGAAAACCCACGCATGCACGGGAAGAACATGCAAACTCCACACCGAGATGGCCGGGGGTGGCATTGAACTCGGAATTTTATATGTAATTGACTGTACACTATCTTTTTGTAGGACTCTGTAATGGACGCCATCCTGCAGTCCAACGCCACACTGATGCAGGAGTCCGGCTTCCTCTCACATGTGGCTGTGATCCAAGAATCAATGACATATGCGGAAACTGAGACCCAGCTTGTGAATGAGGTGAAGGAGTACCTGGAGCCCCTGCTGGATGCTTTTCAGCAGCTTGTCAAGCTGGCTGTACTCTTCTATCAAGCTTTGCAGCAGGTTTCTCGCCTCTCCCCAGCCTATTACTTTCCCTTATCTGGCTTCCTGGCAGTGATGCATGAGGCCTTTGTTGAGAAGGGCAGAACGCTTGTATCGTATGCCACCGGGCAGGTTCTGGGGGGAGTCATACCAGAGATCAGAAACAAAATGGTGGCCAAGTTGCTGTTCCACTACAGGCCGCGTCTGTTTAAAAGTCACGGTGCTGTTCTCAAACTGTTGGTGACTTTGGCTGTGATGCAACACAACCAGCTCTGCTCTCCACCTGAGAGGACAGCCTTCCTCAGGGGAATCAAAGATATTCAAAACCTTGAAACTCATGCTGCACCATCCTCAACAGAAATACCGACTTGGATATCTCCTCATGTTCACTCAGACCTCATCTGTTTGGAGAAGATGTCATGTTTTAGAGGACTCATTGACTCTCTGGCGTCTTCACACGAGCTGTGGCAAAAGTACCTGCGGTCCCCTTCCTCCGTTGTAGCAGGACCGGTTCCGTGTGACTCTCACTCCCATCTGTCATTAATGCAGCGGGCTCTCCTCTTGAAGACCTTGAGCCCACACTGCGTGGAGGAACTTACCAAGGCCATGGCTACATGCCAGCTCTGCCCGCCTCTCCATACAGCAGCGATTAATGCACCCCACTGCGGGAACCCAAGGGCTCTTCATCCATTTCTTGTCAACCACGAGGGACCCGTCATACTAATATGGCCCTGTGTATCTAAGGATAAATGGACAAGCATTCAACCTCTCCTTTTGGTGAAACAGTTGGCCTCCATTGCAGGAGACACAAAGGAGGTGCTGTTTTTATATCAAAGAAAATGTATTTTTGTATTTCCAAACTCTGTTTGTTTTTGTACAGGTGAAAGTGATTTCTGCAGGGCTTTGTGACAGCGAGGTCACCATCGCAACTCTAGGCAAAGCAGTTAGAGACGGCCATTGGTTGGTTTTTAATGACTGTCACTTGCTGGAGCAATGGGACGCTAACCTAGTGGCACTCCTTAATCAGCTGGTGGCTCCTTCCATCGGTAAGATGAGATTGTTGACTGATTAACGAAGGTTTGATGTTGAGCCTTTCATCCACCACACAGGAAGAGGACACCTGAAAAATCCTCACCCAAACTTCCGATTGTGGTTTTTAACTGAAGAAACAGCCTCTTCCATACCAGGTAGGTTTTCTATTTTAAATTATATTGATTTAAGTTATACTGATTTATTTTGAGTTTTAAAAAAAATGATCTTGATGTCAATGTGTACCAGCGTCAGTGCGAATGCGTGCCCTGCCTCTGGTTTGTGACACTTGCTGGGATGTGAAGGAAGAGCTGAGCTGCTCTTTGCAACTTTTGTCATCTGTTGCGCAGCGTCAGACATCTACATGCGTCATGGCTGACAACATGAAGCTCCTTCTGCGCTGTGCAACTTTCCATACAGTTTTATTACAAAGAGAAGCCTACAAACACCTCAGCCAGGCCAGAATGTACAGATGGTAAGAGTTTGTAACTGTGGACGTCATCACTAGAATTGAATTCCTAAGCATATGGCTTATTTGTATTTAAAAGGAGCCAAGCGGATCTTCTTGCTTGGGTGGAAGCTCTCATTTCCATTGCCAATCACTGCCACGACAAGACTAAAGCTTTACAATACATAACAGGTGATGCAACATAAACACATAGAGCTGTGCTACATATTCATCCAGTGTTATGATTTACTAAGTATTTATTTATTTTTCTTACATTTCTAGTCAACCTTGTGTATGGTGGCCATGTTCTGGAGTCTATAGATTCACAGGTAGTCCAGAGTAATGTTGATACCTGCTTCAGCACAGAGTCACATCTGGACATTGGACCGCACACGCTTGCAAATATCATCAGCAGCACTGAGCACCGTGGTAACGCAGTTTGCAGTTATTCTTTTTTATCTCTTCATTTCTGACTGTTTCTTTCTTTCAGATTTGTCCAAACTGATACAAGTCCTGAGTAGACTTCTCTCGAATTCACTGGACATCAGTGATCCTACTCTATTGGGTTTCAGTGCTGATGTGCCAGATGAAATCATCAAGCTCAATAGCCAAAAACTGAACCTACTCCTGCAGGTATCCCAGATTCCTGGAGGTGGAGCCACATCTTCCAGCAAGGACATAGCGACTTCGCCAAAACTTAGCAATGCCAGAGAGCGACTTCAGGCTCTACAGGACTACCTCACGCATGAAAATCACATCCGTACAAGAAACGCGGGCGCTGTTTTCCAAAGCCCCCTTTATGACTTCCTCCTGGCCGAGTGGAATGAGCTCAGTGCCTCTGTGTTTTCGTTGATCTCTAAGCTCAGACAGCCACTTCGATACATGTCGGAGACTGTTCTTTCCTTCCCCGACCTCACCGCACTGTCTCGTTTGGAGCGGCGGGCGGAGCTGCTCAGTGCTTATCTGTGGCGTGACAACACTTCTGCTCCACGTAGCGCCTACAGGCTGTCTGCTTTCAGCAATGCCAAGGGTCTTCTGGTGGCCCTGAGGAGAAGGGCCGCTCAACTGCATCATAAGTACATCAGCGATATCGCTCTGCATTTTGAGGTATTAGTTATTTTAAAAAATTATTCTTCTCTGTAAATAATAACAGGTGAAAAAGGTTTGATGGTGTGACCTTGTTCATTTTACCCATAAACCTGTCATGCTTTTTCACGTCTTCAGAAGATAACTTTTAATTTTCTTGTCCTTCCAGGTCCATCGCGAGGATGCATTCTTTCAAATTCCTCCAAAGGAGGCCGTTTACTTGTGCGGCCTGCACCTGAGAGGAGCATCGTGGGAGGCACAGATTGGAGCATTAGAAAATACACTCTCCCCTCAGCCCTGCTCCATGCCTCTCATTTGCGTCACGGCCAGAGTGAAAGAACTTAATATCCTACCTTCCAGGAGCGCTCTTCCCATCTACCAGTGTCCCATTTATGTGGAGGACTTGGACACGGGAGAAGAGGGACTAGCTGACTTTAGCTCAGTCGCAACTGTTCCACTTCCTTGCAATTCAGACCTTTCTTTGTGTAGTTTAAGGATGGTTCGGTTAGTGAGTAAGCTGTGTGACAGTTAGACACACATTGATTTGCTGAACCTTGGTTTGTATTCAATATGTGATGTTGGCATCCTAGATTTTTATATGACATTGTTTTTTTTTCATTAAAATGGTTGTCCTTTCATGGTGATAATTAAGTAGAGAATAAAATTCCTCTGTACCTCCATTATTTCCCTATTCCAAACAACATTTCTGGACTGACTGCCTTAAAAAATTGTCAGTTTGTCTTTCAAAGCTTTCTCCAAGTTGGTTGAGGCCGTATTGAAAATGTTTAAAATGACCCTCTGACTGCATCCAACCTCTGCAGAAAGAGACCTTGCTTATTGCGGCTCAACAATCCGACTGCGTTCAAGGAGAAAGCTTGTTTGCCTTTGCCATCGAGAGATCATGACAGTGGGGATACTGTACCTGACATAAACTGGATTTAATCTACATTTTTGCCAAGATTTTAGCTCTTAAATGGTAATGGTAATGGTTTTATTTCATTTGAACATGCATCAGATTACAGTTGAGTGCATCACATAATCAGTTCACAGTTCCACATGTCCAAAAGGAGTAGGAAGAAGCAAAGCTTATTAAATCCTACCCCTCCATCTGGTACTTTTACAATCAGTAACTGTTAACATTTGTTCACTTCCTGCTTTCCTAATATAGTTTAAATTTTTATTTTTATGTATTTATTTTTTATTTTTTGTCACATACCAAAGTACGAGGTGATATGACCATACAATGACATAATGTGTACCATAGTAAGTGTCAATATAGTGATATGTATAGCACATTATGACTGGTTCAAGAAAGGCCTTAACTGACCTTAAAATTGATGTCAAGAGTGTTATTGAATTCACCTATTCAGTGTGATCATTGACACAGACAATCCTCAATGTCTGTGTCCATAACAACTCTTTCCAATGTGCAACACTTGCACCATAACAGTTAGTGTGCCTCATTAAGGAGTTTCTTTGCCTCTCTCCTCCCCTAGGCAACATGGATAGACACCACTATGAAACCTTTGAGAAGTTCTCCAACAACACTTTCCTATTGCACCTCGACAACGGACGAGCGTGAGTATCTGTAGCTTGTGTGTGTGTATACGTACATATGTGTGTGTATGTGTGGTGCTTTTTGTCTATGTGAGTTTTTTTTTGCCTCATTACTGTGTGTTTTCGCTGCAGATTTGGACGTCACTCCAAGGACGAGCCCTCGATCCTCATACCATTGGAGCAGTGTTGCAGGTACAACTTGCAATAAATTGTTGATTTTTTTTCACCTCTGCTAATGTGAGACTCTTAAATGAAGCTATATTACGTGGTGTCTTTGAACACAACCCCTCATTGCTCATAGTAACACGGTTCAAGTGTGATAACATGTTCTGATACTATATATTAAAGAGACGAGTGTTAGGAAACGAGATTTTAATCACTTCGCTTGATTTAAATTTTCAGTTCATGTGGAGGTGTTAATGCATTACAATAGATCAAATCAAACACCGTCATTTATCTTTCTGTTAATAAAAATGAAAATGGGCATATTTTAGACATAGTTGTTAAATGTTGATTAATCATGATTAATCTTTAAAAAACAGATTAATCAAATTAAACGTTTTCGTCATTTGACAGCCCTCGGTCATAAAGGTGACCAAGTGGTTAGCATGTAGGCCACACAGTCAGACCTGGGTTCGATTCTCTGTGCGAAGTTTGCATGTTCTTCCCGTGCATGCGTGGGTTTTCTCCGGGTACTCCGGTTTCCTCCCACATTCCAAAAACATGCTAGGTTAATTGGCGACTCCAAATTGTCCATAGGTATGAATGTGAGTGTGAATGGTTGTTTGTCTATATGTGCCCTGTGATTGGCTGGCCACCAGTCCAAGGTGTACCCCGCCTCTCGCCCAAAGACAGCTGGGATAGGCTCCAGCACCCCCGCGACCCTCGTGAGGAAAAGCGGTAGAAAATGAATGAATGAATGAATCATGATTCATCTTTAAAAAAACTGATTAATCAAATTAAACTTTTTCATCATTAGACAGCCCTTGGTCATAAAGGTGACCGAGTGGTTAGCATGTAGGCATGTAGGGGTTTACATGTTCTCCCCGTGCATGCGTGGGTTTTCTCCGGGTACTCCGGTTTCCTCCCACATTCCAAAAACATGCTAGGTTAATTGGCGACTCCAAATTGTCCATTGGAATGAATGTGTGTGAATATGGGCCCTTTGATTGGCTGCGATTGGCTGGTGACGAGTTCAGGGTGTAGAAAAGGGGCGAATTAGGAGGCTTATTACAGAGGCAAATGGACATATGAGCGCACACAGTATGAGATTATACAACAATAAAAAAATGCACAGATCTATATTAAACCCTATATTAAACCCTTAAACTCTGTGCATTCATGCACAGCATTGAGATTTGTGACCAAGGAGGAGGAGAAAGGAAGAATAGAAAATACATGTCTGTGTGTTCAGCATCAGAGAAACTCATCTTTAGATACGTAGTCTGTGCATCCCTTCAACAAACAAATGACTCTGAAAACACGCTAATTAGTCACAGCATCACGAAAAAACACTTGCTCTCAATTTGCACACTATAAATGACCTTGAAAATCTTCATGATTAAACACTTCATCATTAAACTTACTTTTTTTAAGTACTTTTTTAATCTAATACTCACCCAACAGTGAACAACTTGTTTCCAATAAATGTACCTGTTCTCTCTGTGGTTTAGTTAAATATACCCGCTTGCCAAAGTTACACCATTTAACAATGTCTTTTTCTTTCTAGACTTCGTCGTTCCACCTGGCTACGCTTGCGCCTCCTGTCTCTGCCACAGTACCGCCTCAGCGACGTCATGCGGGCCTCGCTCTCCCATGACCCCCTTCATGTCGTTGCCCCGCTGCTTTCTGAGCCCCACTTGGCTGCTCTGGATCGGCGCTTGAAAACCGTGCTGGAGACCGTAAGTCAATGCGTGAAGCAACAGAGCGAGGAGAACGGTGATGGGGTCTTCTACGACGACCTTGACCTCCTCAAGGACATGTAAACGCCCACTGCGTTGAGCAGTCCCACCTTATATGATATGTAAGTCATTATAATCACCTATTGAGGCATCAGTTGTATTTCATGTTTACACTTATGAACAAAAGTAATGGGACAGCAGGCCTTCAAAAGACCTATATGTTAAATATTTGGTAATGTAAGCTGAAATGGAGTCTGGATGCCTCATTATAAGGTCGTATAACCCAGTGATTTTCAACAACTGTGTGCCGTGAGGAATTATTCAATATCGCTTTTTTAATTAACATGTATTAATAATTTTCTGCAAATATTATGTCATTGTCGCGTGTCATTGGTGTAAAGACTGGCAGAGCAATGCAATATTCGTCTGTGTGGCAACACGTAGCTGATTGCCTCGTTCCTCTAATAGACTTAGTGATGCACGTGAGAGGTAGTGGTGACATTTTGTAATATTGTTGTTTAAATTTGTATGCGGATCAAGGAAAAAGCTGAAAGAAGCAAATAATGTTGGTTATTGGTGTGCCGCAAAATTTTTCCAACGTAAAAAACATTCCGTGGCTCAAAAAAGGTTGAAAAACACTGGTATAACCACATGACTACTCCCAGCCAATCAGTGAGAAAGGCTAATAATGATAATGGAAAAAAAAAATTCTCGCATCATTTTAAGTTTTTTCATCATTCTAAAAAGTCACAATTATTTGCACTTTATGTATTTTAATTGAGTGTCCTTCAAGGCCTTTTTGTGTGTGCAAATGCATATTAAAGCCAGAACTAATGAGTGTACATCGTTGGTCGTCTGGCTGTCCTCAGCCTCCTTTTCTTTCAACCTTCCCAATCAATAATTCACCTCGCAGCCCCTATCGATTGCAACTGCTCTCTTTTCTCCTTGCCCTCCACCACTCGCACGCTCCTTCCATGTACTGAACCTCTACTCACAAGAGGACCTGCTAAAGGACGAGGGGGGAAAAAAAAAGGGGATAAAGAGGCCTCACTGTGTCAGACACGGGTTTTCTTGTAATTGAAGTAAAGGTCATCACTTGAGGACACCCCGAGAAACTTCACTTCACAAGTTTGAATGGGAATACGGACTCCTTTTCCCTGTCCTCTCCTTGGTGTTCTTTCTTCAAGCTTTTCTTTTTGACGTTCCCATTTGCTTCCCCATCGGGCACCATGGCAGGAACCAGTAGTGACCAGTTGCACAGATCCACCTTATCTGTCTATTCTGTGAGTAGCAACATTCTATGTAGTCTCCTTCACAACGTGAGTATATTTATGCATGCTTGTGTATTTACTGCAGAACCTGATGGAGCACTTCAACCCCGGCCTCCAAAAGCTTGTTGCTCTGGGAAACGGCTACGTCAAAGCTTTCCAAGGTAATGGACTCTTAAGTACATGCACGATGTGTAAGTGAATGAATACATTTGGAGAAAAATGTTATTTTCTGTTTTTTGTTATGACATATTAGTGGCCACTGATTAGTATGTAATGTATACATTTGCAAATACAGTTTGGTCCATAAGTGTTTAAGCTTTAAGTGAAGAGGTTTCTCATTAATGCATTAATTTATCAGTGAATCAGAAGCATGTTGACAAAAGAATAAATCAATATTAAATACATTCATTCATTTTTTACCACTTATCCTCACAAGGGTCGAGAGTGTGCTGGAGCCTATCCCAGCTGTCGTCGGGCTAGAGGCGGGGCACACCCTGGTCTGATCGCCAGCCAATCACAGGCCACATATAGACAAACACCCGTACAATGGAGTTAATATTTGTAAATCAAAATAAATAATTGATACAATATATCATTCAGAATAAATATATAATAAGCAATGAAAACGTTCACAGTTGCCAGAAACATTGTTTGATGATTAGTGCCAACAGACTATATAATAATAATACTTTAGTCTTTAATGTGGGATTATTACATCATTTAGTCATCTATTATAACGCATGTATTTTGTCGATTATGCCATCTATTAGTAATGTCACGTAAATGTAAAGGTTGCCATATTTTTGTGAAATCTCTTAAAGTAAAGCTAAAAGTGTATTTCATTACATATTTGGTCAAGTAGTATTAAATTATTGTAATAAATGTCTTTTGTTGTAGTTGGGTTGTGTGCAGGGGCGTCACTAGGTTCTGAGGACAGGGTGGGCTTAGCCCCCTGGAGATGTACAGGATATGAATGACTATAGTAGACATTCAAAAAAATCCAAAAAACAAATAACGAACAAGAACCGGGATATAACTTTGCCACTTTTGGACAGATTTAGAAGAGATACTCAATTGTTTTTGGCCACCATTACATTTACACAAGTACGCACAATATACACTGCAAAACCGCTGCTCAAGCTCTGCAATTATTCTGTCCAGTGGACAGTGATCAATTATATAATAATCATTATTATATTATTAGTTAGCCTATTATTATTACTATCATCATTATTCTTCTTTTGATTATTCCTACTACTACTAGTAGTAGGCAAATGCTACTAGGCTAGTATTAGCCTGCTTATTGGCTTGCTTATTAGCCTGCTTTTGCTCTATTATATGAAATTTGTCAGAGATTTTTTTTGTGAAAAAAAAAAATCAATAAAAATTCTCAAATTATTTTGGGGGGCTGAAGTCCCCCTAAAATAGGCCTAATGACGCCACTGGTTGTGTGTATTGTATGTTCTTCTTATATACTGTATGTATTGACTTCCTGGCAACTTTAGGTGATATTTGGTTTGTTTACAGCATTAGCGGGATGCAGTGAGGCCTACTTCAGTGCTGTAGCCAAGATGGGTGACCAGGCGCTTCATACACTATCATCTCGCTCTCTTGGTAAGTTATTGATTTATAATGTACATCAGCAAAAATCTGAAAAACATGTGTGTTGCTTGTCAATATTACAAAAACCACTTCAGACCTGTAGTACCCTTTTCCCACTAGTGTCACTTTCATTCACTCTGACCGCTCGGACTTTGTTGTGTTCAATTCCGTGTGTTTTGTAAGGCACACAATTGTGCTTCTTGTTAGTGGAGAGAACTTGAGAAGGTCGTAGCACCGCAGTTTGACGAGTGGTCATATAGAGTGACACTCTAAATTATTGATTGGGTGTTGGGGCATTTATCAGACTTGCTCAATCCGTCATTCACAAACCATGCATGACTATACTGTATGCCACCTGCAAAGTGATTTAAATGTTATCCGTTTTTATCAATTAAAAAAATATATATTTATTATTTGATAATTTATATTGGATTAGCAGTTCTGACATAAAATCCAAGAAACTATCAAAACGTCTATAGTCAAACACACTTTGTTTAAATGTTTAACGGATGTCTTCATGTTCTTTTCTAGACCGATTCAACAGCGCTTATGCTGGTTGCAACCAAGTACTGCATCCTGTTTGCTTCAATACATGATTAGCAAACAATTACATTTAAACAATTATTAACAAAAGGTTAATGTAAATGTGTTGTTTTGATGTTTTGCATTGTTTAACTTATTTATATGTGACAATTAAGCACATCAGACTTGCTTTAGATGTTTTTTTGCGTCATAATATTAAAAGCTGTTTTTTTTTTTTAGGGGAAGTTCTCATCCAGATATCTGAGACGCAAAGGAGACTCACTGCTGAGATGGAGGGAGTGGTCAGTACACACTAATACACTGCACAAAATGATTAAATAATTCCCCATTTGGATCCAAATGATTATATTTGGATATACTGATGTACTTACACTATCCCTGGTGCAGTTTCGATGGTTCCAGGTGGAGGTGTTACAAGCCATGGAGAAGAACGTCAAGTTGGATGAGGAGTATATCGATGTGAGGCCCAAAAATACTTTTTAGCTCAACTGAAAATGTGTTTTGAAGAGGGTTAAGAAGTCGCTTTGTGTTGCTTGCAGGGAAGCCGGCGAGTGTACGAACTGGAGGTGAGGAACCAAGCGGAGGCTTTGGAGAAACAGCTAAGACGAGGAGCCTACAGGGACTCCCTGGTCAGCAAAACAAAGCCGTTCACATTGTCATGCATCAGGTTTGGACGCTAATCACAACACGATGTGTTTGTGTGTTGTTAGGAGAGCAGTGACTACATGCAGTACTTGAGGCAGAGCCAGCAGGAGATCCTGAAGGAGGAGGAAAGGAGGTATCGTTTCCTGGCAGAGAAACACTGTGGTCTCACTCAGTCGTTGCTCTTCTTGGTTAACAAGGTATACAAGCACAACTCTCTCTTGCTCATTAGGAATTTAATCGAATGTATCTCAAGAAGCCATTCGTCAAAGTCACCAACAAGCGAAGGCCATTGCATAAATAAGTGAAATGCCGCCGGCCTTTTTTTAATTATCTGCTGATGTTATTGCTGCCTGATCCAGGTCACCGTTTAATGAGGTGATCACCTTCTTCATCTGTATTCAGACAGTCATGTCACTTCAGCAAAAAGCAGACGGATGGAAGGAGAAAGTCAATGAGACCAGAGGGTCTGGATCGCGAACCCCTACTAATTTGGACCAAGAGGCACAGGTACTACTTATTAAACTTATTAATTATGCTCAGCATAATGTGGTAGGTTCACTCTCTCTGCCCTTACTTGCTTTATATCATCTATACCAGTGGTTCTCAAGCAGCGACGCAAATTGCGGACATTTTTGAACTCAAACTTTTCAGATAATTTGTTTTTCGTAATAAATTACTGTGTTAAAGGGACTATAAGTCACACTTTTGTCATGGTTTGGCTGGTCCTGCGACTTATACTCTGGAGCGAAGTGTAAACATATGCCCCGCCCCCACACTCACGGCCACAAGAGGGCACTCTCGGCTTGTGTATCAGTATCTGCTACTCTTAAAGTCACCCATGAACATGACATACAAGCATAGCAAGGGAATAATAATAATAATAATAATAATAACCATAATAATCATAATCATAATGAATGAATGAATGAATAATATCATAATAATCATTCATTCATTCATTTTTTACCACTTTTTCCTCACGAGGGTCGCGGGGGTGCTGGAGCCTATCCCAGCTGTCTTCGGGCGATAGGCGGGGTACACCCTGGACTGGTGGCCAGCCAATCACAGGGCACATATAGACAAACAACCATTCACACTCACATTCATACCTATGGACAATTTGGAGTCGCCAATTAACCTAGCATGTTTTTGGAATGTGGGAGGAAACCGGAGTACCCGGAGAAAACCCAGGCATGCACGGGGAGAACATGCAAACTCCACACAGAGATGGCCGAGGGTGGCATAATAATCATGATAATCATAATAATCATAATAATCATAATAATCATAATAATCATAATAATCATAATAATCATAATAATCATAATAATCATAATGTATTTGCCCTGTGATTGACTTGAAAGCTATCCAGGTTGTAGTCTACCTTTCATTTGAAATCAGCTGATAGGCTCCACCTCCATGTGAACCTGATCAGGAGAACATGGATGTATAAATTGATTTGTCGTAGTTATTTATTGTCTTAACAATATATATGCAAAAAAAGAGGTGTCGTCTTATGTATTTGAGTGATAAACGGTATCTGCCAAACTGTGTGACATCACCATATCTTGTCTCAGCAGCTGCGAGGCTCTGTGAGCTCCCTACTACAGACGGTAGCCAGAGATGATGACATGTCCTGGGCCAGGCGGGAGCAACAGGCACTGGGGAAAGTTCCCTCGAGAGGTGGGCGTTCACTTTTTGACCGTGGTCTGCAGTTGATTGGTAGCATATTCATGGTGGAATCGTAATGTTTTAGTGTGGGTTGCTGGTTCTTTAACCCATGGGCTGTACTCTGAATGTTCTGAACTCCTGTTTCCAGGCAGACTTATCTTTGATGCAGCTTCAGCGCAGTTTATTTTTGACATCACTACTATTACTCAACCTTAAAATCTCATTGATGTCAGAGAGGCAGGGCAGTCAAAGTGGCCATTGCTGCTCTGAAGAATTTACGTTATGAACCTACAAATGTGTCAGATCATTTTTCCTGACCCCGTAGTTACCTGTGAAACTACAGTACTTCTGTGTTGATTTATGGGGTTTAGTGAAACAAGGAGATGTGCGTCCAGGAAAGTTTGCAAGATGTTTGAGTTCAGTTGCCAGACCTATTTTCACATTTACTGACATTTACTGGCAAATGTGGTGTGTTTTTAGGACAACTAAAAGTCATGTTGTAATTTCTGCTTCTACGTCTATATATAAGTATATATGAAATGTTGTACCCCCATCCAACCAACACTACAGTATATCACATGACAGCAGCTGGTGCTGTGTGAGGCCTTTCAGGTATGGAATACACCAAATATGTCTATTGCTGACACAGGAGGTACACTGCTGCCTCCTGCTGGTCAAACAAGATGACAACATGTCTGAAGAAGGTCTATCTCCTCTACTCAGTTGTAATAATCTCTGTTTTTGCACCATCCACCAGCTCCATCGCCCCTCCCCAGCCGCTCTCGCTCGGGGTCTGTGGGAGAGTCTCTGGGTCTGGGCGGCGGCAGACCCATGAGGGCCTTGGTGTCTCATCCCTCCTCATCTAACCCAAAGTTGCTGCCTTTCAACAAGGGGGAGATGATCACTGTGCTGATACAGGAGCCGCGCAACGGTTGGCTGTACGGCCGCACCGACAGCAGCCTGCGGTACGTTCCCTGACTGCAACGGAATTGTTGAGATAGTTTTGTTTGTCTGATGTGTTTTATTCCTTTGCTTTCCCGCAGGCAGGGCTGGTTCCCTGCTGCTTACGTGGGCTCCATTGATGATTTAAACACAAGCAGGTGACATTATTGTGCATCATTATATTGTCTAGTACCCCCTCGATGTGCGTATTTGTATCCACTGACACCTCCTTTCACTCTTCAGTGGCACTTCTCTGAGAAGTAGCAGCATGAACAACTTGCTGGACCCTGGGGACACACACAGCGACCAATCAGAGAGCAGGAGCTACGGTGATGTTGCACCACCGGCCACACCTAACCGCAGAGCTTCTGTGGATATCCGGTCAGTCTCTCCCATCCCAGAGAAGAAGGCCGAACCTGCGACGACAGAGGTGAAAACTTCGACGACGGAGGCAAAATCTCCTCCTCCACCGCCTCCTCCTCCGCCACCTCCTCCTCCGAAAAGTCTCAGTCTCCAAAGGGGGTCCGCTGATCTGCGACCGCTTTCTTCCACCCCTGAGAGGAAGAGTGAGGGTGACGTACAGGTGCTAAATGACACTGAAATCAACAATGTTCAATAATCTCTTCAATATAATATCTGTATAATTCCAATAATTCTTACAGGGTTTATCACCCAATGGCCCACCCGAGAATCCTCTTTTTCCAAGGTAGCTCTTGTTTCATTCACTTTGCCTTATCAGTACACTATATGGACAAAAGATTTTTATCATTGAATTAATCTTCATTTTACAAGCATATTGTTGCCAATTATCTGTTTTTCAATGTTGTGTGGATACAGTGCAAGATCCTTAACAAAAGACATGGCTGAAAATAAGCGGTGAAAAATCAAACAGACATGGTCCCAAATCCTATAGAAAATGTTCCAAGCACACTGTTATACGTGCTGGAAATGACATTTAGCGCCCTCCATGGGTTGTGCTCAAAACGCTTATGAAGACATGCTGGCATTCATTTTACACAGGCAATTTATGGTGCATCATAATTTACGGTGTTGAAGATGCACACACTACATTACATATGCTTCATATGTCCACGTCCATTAGGACCATGTAGCTCTTCACAAGCTACGAAAATATTCATCTATTCATTCGCTTTTTCCTCACGAGGGTCGCAGGGGGTGCTGGAGCCTACCCCAGCTGTCTTCGGGCGAGAGCCAAGCCAATCACAGGGCACATATAGACAAACAACCATTCACACTCACATTCATACCTATGGACAATTTGGAGTCGTCAATTAACCTAGCATGTTTTTGGAATGTGGGAGAAAACCCACGCATGGGGAGAACATGCAAACTCCACACAGAGATGCCCGAGGGTGGAATTGAACCCTGGTCTCCTAGCTGTGAGGTCTGAGCGCTAACCACTAGACCGTTGTGCCGCCCGCTACAAATATATTGCAGGAGGTTATTCCTCAATATAACAGTCTAACTCACAGTGTCATCTTACAAAGAACACAAATCATCACACAGTAACTTAACACTCAAAAAAACTTTAAAAAACTAATAAAAAACAACAGGTATTTTAACTTCATCCCATAACGCATTTCTTCCCAGCAAAGCATTTCACTGGTTATTTCGCTGAAATGATGTCAGCCTCCCTCTGGGCTACTCTGGTGGACAGAGGCAGCATTGCAGCACCTTGGTAGCAATAACCTGGGGAAAATGCCTGATGGGATGAAGTTAAAATACCTGTTGTTTTTTATTTTAAACTTGTCTGGGTAGTTGCTTTGTCTTATTTCTTACCTAGCTTTTGGGTGTTAAGTTACTGTGTGATGATTTTAGCATTCTGACAAACTGTTATATAAAGTAATGACCCCATGAAATTTCTAATGGGTTGACAAGCTTGTCATAAGTTCACTTATCGATTGTGATTGGCTCCTGCCTAAGAAAGCGCTAATGGCACATTGTTTAAATGATTAGTAGTACTTCTGAAGTGAAGTAGATGTCATGAGATTAGAAAATAGCCATACTGTATTAGCTGCACTGCTGAATAAGCCGTAAGGTTCAAAGTTTAAGAAAAAGTAGTGGCTTATACATCGGAAATTACAGTAACGTCTAAGAAACACTACACGCGAAACCAAAAACAAAAGTCCTAATTAGTCCCACTTGTGCTCCGGCGGACATTTTCCTTGATGGCGGCCATGTTTTTCAAACAATGTTGCTCAAATTTAACTCACATGTGCTAGTACGTCCCCTAAAAGTGCGTACCAAAGTTTGTGGTGATTCAGTAAAACACCCCAAAGTTCAATAAGGTCTTTGATACAAACATATGGGGTTATTAAGATGCCACCATGTGGTATATTTGCCAGTAGATGTGCATGTTTGGACAAATTTTCACCACTTTGTGTGCAACAGTCCAGGAGGAGAAGAGTTAGCTTGCACAAACACACACTGTTTGTATAGTTTTGTCTATATAGTGTATATAAATCCTTCATGTGTTTATATTTCTGATGTATCGGCTTGTGTCTGTGTGGCACAAAACGTACCTTTGAGTTGACGCACACCCCCCCCCTGTGTATAGTGTTACATTTCCACACCAAAAGGCTTGCAAGGGATTGTGTGACATTTTCCTTCACTCTCTCATTTCAGAGGCACAAACCCGTTCGCCACTGTGAAGCTCCGCCCTACAAAGACCAATGACAGGTCGGCCCCTCGGATCCACTGAAGCACAATGCTGGATCCCAGGGTTTGTAAGTGAGGCAACATTATCAGGGGGAAAAAAAAAAACTGTGAACGTTGACACACGGAGGACAATTTAGTGGAATATCAACATCGTATTTCTATTTTAGCGGTAACTTATAGGCCCAGGTTTTTGTCATCCACAGTGTTTCAGACATTTGTCGTGATAGTGTATTGTAATATTTAAAGGGTTTGTTTTGAATGTGACTAAACAAGTAAAAAAAAAAACATTACTCCATACTTTTTATTACAATTTCTTACTGTCTTTTCTCACTTCTTTGTTGTGTGGGTGGTGGATGAGGATAGGAAGACTAAACAAAACATGAAATAAACATGACAAAAGAACCCAAAGAAAGCACGAGCTGGGATACAACATCACTAGCACCAAGCTATCTTTATGCGCTCATCAAGGAGGATTGTGGACCCTGATACAGCATACAGATTTCATACTGCACTTAACATTAAATTCAAATCTGGTAACGTTGCTCCTGTGGGACGCTGCCTGTTGTAGCGGGTGAGCAGGCAGGGAGGGAGGGAGGCGGGTCGGCCGGTCGTACTCCATGCGTAGGCTTCCCCCCCGGGGAGATGAGAGGAGTTTGATGGTGACTGTTACAAACTATGGATGCAGGGAGGATGGGGGAGGAGGTGAAGGATGCCCTGCTGTCTCCTATTCATGCACCATCGCTTCAAACTCTGTTGAGAGAGAAAGTGAATGAAACAAAATAAGGTGCACATACAGTAATGTGCAAAAGGCCACAATAACAGTACTGGACAACCTAGACCTCCTCCAAGACCATCAAACTAATTTTGGAGTGTCACACAGTTACAGTAGTAGTAGTACTTCTTTTGCATTAGAGCCATGCATTTATTTGCCCATCTTTTACACATAACCTAGTGAAACAGAATTTTGTGTGCCCTTTTACATGCCCAGCGTTTGGTACAATGGACAGTACCACTCAAATATTTGGACACACTTTGCCATGCTATTGAAGGAGAAAGTGCCTTAAAACCGTTGACCTGTACTGTGTCCAATTGTAGATTTTAAACTGGATATTTTGCCCCTTTTGGAGGAAGTAATTTTGGATCAAATCATGCAACACACCATCAATCCCGATCTTGCCATCGCCATCTTTGTCGGCTGCTTTGAGAAACGCTCTTGTCTCATCGTCTGTCAAGTCTCTGCCATCCTCAGAGAATCCCTTTAAGACGAACCTGCAGAGGCACAAGCTAAGTAACGTCTCTGTGGACAAGGATTTACAGTGGTGCGAAAAAAAGTGCATGCCCTCTTCCTGATTTCACACGTATGTAAATGTTTCAGATCATTCATTCATTCATTCATTCATTTTCTACCGCTTTTCCTCACGAGGGTCGCGGGCTGGAGCCTATCCCAGCTGTCTTCGGGCGAAAGGCGGGGTACACCCTGGACTGGTCGCCAGCCAATCACAGGGCACATATAGACAAACAACCATTCACACTCACATTCATACCTATGGACAATTTGGAGTCGCCAATTAACCTAGCATGTTTTTGGAATGTGGGAGGAAACCGGAGGAAACCAGGAGTACCCGGAGAAAACCCACGCATGCACGGGGAGAACATGCAAACTCCACACAGAGATGGCCGAGGGTGGGAATTGAACCCTGGTCTCCTAGCTGTGAGGTCTGCGCACTAACCACCAGACCGCCGTGCCGCCGTTTCAGATCAAACAAATGTAAATATTAGTCAATCACAACACAACTGAACACAAAATGCAACTTTTAAATGGAAATCCAAAACTCCATGGCACTGTGTGAAGAAGTGGTTGCCCCCTAAACCTAATAACTAGTTGGACCACCCTTGCAGCAACAACTGCAATCAAGTGTTTGCAATAACTTGCAATGCATTTCTGACAGCGCTATAGAGGAATTTTGGTCCACTCATCCTTGCAGAATTATTGTCATTCAGCCACATTGGAGGCTTTTCCACCATGAAGAGGCTCTTCAAGGTCATGCTACAGCATCTCAATAGGATTCAGGTCAGGACTTTGACAAGGGCACCCCCAAGTCTTCATTTGGTTTTTCTTCAGGCATTCAGAGGGGGACTTGCTGGTGTGTTTTGGATTATTGTTCTGCTGCAGAACCCAAGTTGGTGTCAACTTGAGGTCATAAACAGATGGCCGGACATTCTCCTGCAGGATTTTTTATTGTCATTGACTAATATTGGATTTTTTTTTGATGAAACAATTAGGAATGGGGCAAACACTTTTTCACACCACTGTATATCAGAAACACAAGTTTCTGGTTTTATCCTTACTTGAGTTCTTCTTCTTCTATGAATCCACTTCCGTCCACATCCAGGACTCGAAAGACCTGCTTGACGCTCTCGGCTGACATAGCCGTCATTCCCACCAAGTCAAAGAACTTTTTAGGGTCGAACGTCACTGCTGCAAAACGACAGGATAAAGAAGTTCAGTGTTTAGTCACTAAGTGTCTGACTTTTTTTTTTCCAGTCACTTTCTGTGTGCTCTTTCCCAATCAAGCCAAGGTAGCACAGAAATCTAACCTGCGAAGGCATCAAGAGCTTTCTTGATCTCCTCCGCTTTCAACAGGTCCGTCATCACCATCCTGTCAGCTGAATGTCAGGACACAGAGGAACACAAAAGGTACAAAAAAGTGTGAGGTTATTTGTTTGATGGTTGTTAAACGGAGATTATGCATAAAACTGCATCACCAATGTCCACTAAGCATTGCTACATATACGTTATGTACCGTACAGGTTTGGACACACCTTCTAAATCAATGTGTTTTCTTTACGTTCATGCCTACAGTAAACCTCGGATATATCGGACTCGGATATATCGGAAATTCGCTCACAACGGACAGATAAAAAAGAACCGACTTTTCTGTAATGCATTTCCAATAAAAATTCATTGCATATATCAGATTTTTTATAACGGATTTCGCCTATTTCGGACAAAATCTCCAGTCCCGTTCCAGTGCATTTCCATTAAATTTCCCTCGCATATATCGGATGGCCGCATCGTGGCGCTCCGATTCGCCGAATCGTGACAGGCCGCTATATGACGTCATTTGCAGCGTTTGCAGCGTTGCTTGCGCGTCCAGGTACATTGGAAACATAGTCAAGGAAGTGCCTTTTTATAACGGATAAAATCCGATTTACGCATATACTGGATATAAATCCGATATATGCGTAAAACGGACATTTTCCGGTATACGCATATAACGGATTTCGCTTATATCGGACAAAACCAGTGGGAACAATTGAATCCGATATATCCGAGGTTTACTGTATTTATATTGTAGATTCTCAAAACTACGAATGAACACTTATGTACTCAAAATATGTCTTATATTTTATGTCTTATTTTGTTTTAATAGCACTGCAAACCCTTAGTGGAATTTCTTGCCTTTTTATTTCATTCAATCCCAGATATTTTTCAAAACACCTTTCAGTTGCGGCACACAGAATATAGTGTTCTCGGGCTATATAGACATGGTATATACCAAAAGAAAGATTGGACCATCATTTCCGTTCTTTAGTAATCAGCAGTAGAACATAGGCAAGTTCTACTGCCAAAACAACACAAAAATGGCTCTTTCATTCATTCATTTTCTACCGCTTATTCTCACGAGGGTCGCGGGAGGTGCTGGAGCCTATCCCAGCTGTCTTCGGGCGAGAGGCGGGGTACACCCTGGACTGGTGGCCAGCCATCACACTCACATTCATACCTATGGACAATTGGGAGTCGCCAATTAACCTAGCATGTTTTTTGGAATGTGGGAGGAAACCGGAGTACCCGGAGAAAACCCACGCATGCACGGGGAGAACATGCAAACTCCACACAGAGATGGCCGAGGGTGGAATTGAACCCTGGTCTCCGAGCTGTGAGGTCTGCGTGCTAACCACACGACCGCTGTGCTGCCCTAAAACATGAATATATAGAATAAAAATATTCATCAATTAATTAAGTGATTAAAAAAAAAATCTTAACTCTACCAACTGTTAATGTTACCAAATGTCGTAGGAAAAAAAAACTATACTTTGAACATTTCTGAGAATGCAGACTCATTAGCAACTTGAGTGGGAGAAGGAAGGCCCCCACCAGCTTGCCAAATATGCACAGGCTGGTATATTTAGCGTGCACGCACGATAAGGCTTTGCATGTGAGGGTGTGTGTGGGCGAATGGTGAATTTTTAAAAATCCACCAAGTTATGTTGGCTGTTTGGCCTGTTACGCAGCCGGCCTCTTATTATGTAATGGCACTGCAAATCTGACACATTATTTTTTTCTTTCAACTAGATTCATCCAGTGTTGTTTTTCCATTTGAAAAAGTTGTATTATTTTATTCGAAACTACTTTCCAGGTGTTTCTTTAAGGTGAGGCAGTCACTGAACAATATTTTTATTATTGTAGTTTGCCGCACTGCATCACACACTCAATTTCATCAATTATTTCACTTGCACAAACAAGCTCGGCAGGCCATAGAAATCTCTCCTGTCCTTGACGATAAATGAATAGACTCTTGCTGACTTGTTACTACCATTCACAGCACGAGGCAGGCTTTTGAGGTTTGCAAGCTTCAGGAAATCAACTCGTCTCAATATGTTTTTCTTGTGCTGTCGCACAACACAAAGAATCTTTTTCTTTTTCACGTCACGTTTGCCCTTGGCTTTGCATCTCGTTTGTGCATTGACTGGCTGACTGGACGTCAATAACTTGACTGTAAGCTACAACAATGAAGCGATTCTCACATGTGGATAACTCACTGTACATACACGGCAAAGGTGTTTTTTTTCAGTTCTGATGTATTTATGACATTTATTTTATGCTTTGGTGTACATGCCAGGGGAAAATGCAGAAGCTGGCCAGTGGAGTATATTGTGGGACCATGTCAGCTCTCCATATTAGAAGTCAAAATAACACACAAAAACGCATTAAAAGCACATAATGTCAAGAGTGCAGTGGAGACACATTTTTGGTTTTGTGTCCCATTACTTCTGCTGTAAAGGTAAGGGCGCATTTCAGAAAAAAGAACATCAGTAAAATATGGTGGTGGTAGTGTGATGGTCTGGGCTGTTTGGCTGCTTCATGATGAAAAATCACCCCAAGAGCATAGCGACGACTCTTTGAAGAAGTCACAAAAGACACCACAACAACATCCAAAGAACTGCAGGCTTCACTTGCCTCAGTTATGGTCAGTGTTCCTGAATCCACCATAAGGAAGACACTGAGCAAAACAGGCTCTAAACTGATTTTAATGATCCTTAAGATATTTGGGAAAATATTCTGTGGCCTGACAAGATAAAAGTTTACATTTTTTGAAGGTGTGTATCCCATTGCATCTATAGTACATCATTATGTAAGTAATGGCGCAGAAAAACAACATAACACCAACAGTAAAATATGGTGGTGGTAGTGTGATGGTCTGGGGCTCATTTACTGCCTCAGGACGTGGAAAACTTGCTGTGGTAAATGGAATCATGATTTCTGCTGTCTAGAGAATGTCCGACCATATGTTGGCCATTAGCAGTTTGCTACAAAGTTGTATACAATAAATACAACAATAACCTATACCTTCCTAATTACGATGCATATTGAAATAGGGTATTTCAACCGAAAAGTATGCAAATCTTCATCAGACTGGTTAATATTAGTTATAACTATTCATACTAATATTTATTATTTATTACATCCTGGTTGTCGCTCCACCCACATGGCCAGACACATGCATGCGGGACTTCCCCAAGGCCCTGATCACGCATGTGGAACATCCTTTTTTACGGAACTTTCACTTCCTGGTGCTTCTTTCTTCTGCATAGTTAGTCTCTCTCTGGTACCCTTGCTTGGTTGCTAGTTTGTTGTCCTTCGACCATCTGATACCATCTTTAGCCATGACTCTACCACAGCAACTACGTTCCAAGAGGTGAGTTTGTTCAAATATACTCTTAAAGTTCCACCAAAAAGACACAGAAGGATGCAATTGGAGTTTACAGTCTCTGGCTTTGCTCTGACTTGTCACAAAACTGCATTTTGTTGTGTTGTTTGTCATACATAACACACTGCTTCCATCCAAATATAAAATATTTTACCATATTTCTATAATTACATTACATTTTGTGGCACTTTAGTAGCTTTTAGAATTTTTCTTTTGGGATAAAAACTAGTTTTGTGATTGAGAATATGTTCAGTGGGGTCACATGACGTTCTAACAAAACTATTCCCCATGCAGTGACTTTGACCAGCTGCCTGATAACGTCCCCATCAGCGCCACTATTGCAGATATCGAGGAGAAAAGGGGCTTCATTGACTATTTTGTAAGTTATTCTTTTAAATAGTAAGTTTCTACTAACATTTTGCAGTAAATCACAATGTCTTCTGTCAACAGAGGTTTGTTATTGAGGTGAAAACCAAAGGATGGAGCAAGTATCTAATCTACCGGCGCTACCGAGAGTTCCTAAGTCTCCATCAGATCCTGGAGTCCAGATACTCTCCGGAGGACCCGGACAGACCTTCACCCAACACCTGCGTGCTGCCTTCGCTTCCAGGTAAGCGATCATTGTGGGCGACTGGAGACGAGCTATTGACGTAACAGACACACCACTTGTCGTATTTCACCAGCATTGCTACATTCTTTTGGGTTCTGCAATAACTGACAGTTAGCTAAATACATACTTGATAATAATCACTTATTTTGAGTCATTATGTTGTGTTTTTATTGTCTAAGTTTTTGAAATGTAATTCAATTTTATTTAGTACAAATATAACTAAAATATGAATTACATCACGTATTTATAGTGTTTTATTTTTATATATACATTTGAATTTGTATTCAATTTAATCTAATTTGATTTAATTAAATCCAATCCATATATACATTTAATAAAAAATTAAATAAAAATATTTGTCAAGTTGAAATTAATAAAATACAAATTTAATGTACATTTTATTATATTGGATTACATCTAACTACTTTTAATTAAATTACATACAAATGCAAATTTAATTTTAAAATGTAAATAACAAAGTCTGTTAAAGACTAAAATGTAAGAGCATTTTTCATAAATTACTATTTTTTATTATATTTGTATGCAATTTACATATGTATTTAAATTACATGTAATAACATTTGATTAAAATGAATACAAATTTAAATTGAAACAAATGTAATTTAAATGTTTGATTTAATTAACATTTAACTGGTAATTTAACTAGGTAATTGGTGGAAATTATGTGTTGTTTTCATCAAATTAGCTAGCTAACTACAGAGGAAGGCGATGTATTTGACCTCCATAATGTAGTTACATTTTAGTTTTCAATTTCAACTACTGTACAATAATACCAAGTTAATCCTCTTAGCCAAAATGCGGCCTATCTTGTTAGCATTAGCTTGTAATGATTTAGTTGTTTCCATGCTAAGGTAGCGTTACTATGATGTTTATTGTGCATTTGACATCCATGCTATTTTGTATTTTACAAATTGTATGCATCGTCTGTTTTGAGTACATTCTACCTGACCACCATGCTCTTGTTCACTGAAATTGACTACATTAGCATTTCATCAGTATTTCCTCTTGCTGAACCAAAAAGAAAAAGTTTCCTAAAAACTTTTGATTTAGCATCTGCCACGGAGGACTGTGCTGGATAATATTGGAGCTGATGGGTGTAATAGCAGCGCCAGAGCTCATCAAGATGGAGAGGGTTAGTGATGGGAGACAGAAATGGGAGACTGTAGGGGGGGAAAAAAGAAGACATATGGTCTTCTGAGGACACTTAAGTCATTTGCTTGGTTCACATAATATCACATTACATCATCATATTACACAAATATACAGTAATATGGAAAGCAAGGAGACCGTTTGATTCTATTCAAATGAGTGAGGTCTGAGTTAGTTATTGGTTTGAAGTGAACGAGAGCAGGAGGAATAATAAGTGAGAGTAGAACAGAGGGTCATTAAGGCTGTGCTAAATTTGAATTCACAACAGCATTAGATGGTCTTGGATGAATTGTGGACTGATTTAGACAGCACCGCCTCATCCTTTCTGGACTTACGAGTCCTACAGGGTTGACAACATCCAGTAAATGTAGTCCTGCAAAATACCAGGCACTCACACTCCACAACTCACTTGGATGTCAGGAACCTATAAAACATTTTTTGCAGTATATCTTGGTTATAACTTTTGTATCTTTCCCGGTACATTGGTTATGAGGTGCACTGCCTATCAATGATGTCGGAAAGTGTCGTCCCTCCATTTGTTCAACCAAGCAAACTTTACTTGTCATTTGTAGCCCTCTCTCCACAAATGCTACAATGCTACAACAAACTAAATATGTCATAACAAGAGACGCAACAACAATTTTTATCCAAGAGGAGACTCAGGGCAGCAAGAAAACATAACATGTGTTTAACTTTTGCTGTTTATAGTCATGTATCCACAAATGTTACAATAACGAAATCGGTCAGAACAAGAAACTTAACAATAAATGCCAACTTTATCCAAAAGGAGACTGAGGGTGGCCGAAAAGTGTTGGCATGTTTGTTATATTTTGTTGTTTCTAGCCATGTATCCTCAAATGCTACAATGACAAAATCGGTTACAACAAAAAATACAACAACAATGAAGGCTAATTTTATCCGAGAGGAGACTGAGGGCAGCAAGAAAACATTTGTATGTGTATTTTGGTTGTTGTTTATAGCCATGTATCCTCTTTTGTGACTATGACAAATGAAGTTGTAATGAGAAACACAACAATATAGCCAGATTTTATCCAAGAAGAGACTGAGGCCAGCAAGAAAACGATAACGTGTTTATTTTTTGCTGTTTATAGCCATGTATCCACAAATGTTACAATAATGAAATCAGCTGGAACAAGAAGCTCAACAATAAAGGCCAACTTTATCCAAAAGGAGACTGAGGGTGGCAGGAAAGTGTTTGTTATATTTTGTTGTTTCTAGCCATGTATCCTCAAATGCTACAATGACAAAATCGGTTATAACAAAAAATACAACAACAATGAAGGCTAATTTTATCCGAGAGGAGACTGAGGGCAGAAAGAAAACATTTGTATGTGTATTTTGGTTGTTGTTTATAGCCATGTATCCTCCTTTGTGACTTTGACAAATTAAGTTGTAATGAGAAACGCAACAGTATAGCCAGATTTTATCCAAGAGGAGACTGAGGCCAGCAAGAAAATGATAACGTGTTTATTTTTTGCTGTTTATAGCCATGTATCCACAAATGTTACAAGAACGAAATCAGTCGGGACAAGAAACTTAACAATAAAGGCCAACTTTATCCAAAAGGAGACTGAGGGTGGCAGAAAAGTGTTGGCAACACAACAATATAGCCAGATTTTATCCAAGAGGAGACTGAGGCCAGCAAAAAAACGATAAAAAAGCCATGTATCCACAAATGTTACAATAACATTTGTATGTGTATTTTGGTTGTTGTTTATAGCCATGTATCCTCTTATGTGACAAATTATCTTAGGTGACAAATTAAGTTGTAATGAGAACGCAACAGTATAGCCAGATTTTATCCAAGAGGAGACTTAGGGCAGCGGGGGGGGGGGGGAGGGGCATTACTGGACTTGCACTGTGTCCTCAAATATTACAGTAACGGATCTACTTGACCAATGAGTGACCAGCAGCAGAGTTTTACATCAGGCAGGATGCTTGGAACCAACTATAGCTGTAGTACCTGCTTTGGAGTCGTGTGCAGTAGAAAAGGGGCAACCGTTATGGTACATCTGTAGAACATGCTCTATACGAGCTATTGAAAGTGCTGTGAGTGACACTCAGAGAGGTATTAATTGTGTTTTCATGGCCATCGGTTTCCACTGAATGTGAGCTGAAGTGCGTTTCTGATGTCTCCAGGTAAAGTGTTTATCGGCAACAAGCGGGAGATTGCGGAGAGCAGAATCCCAGAGCTCAACACGTACATGAAGGTAATCATCTAAAGCAAAGTCTTCATGCGCTCGCTTTAACATGGAGACTAAGTGGGCCGAGTGATGCTGTAGGTGGATGGAGCCCTGACTTGGACGTTTATTTGAGCAGCAGTTTGCAGATGAAGCTGCTGCTCACGTAGGCGTCGCCTCTTCTCTTCTCTTCCCTGCTTCTGCGCCTGTTGCCCACATCGCTGTCTGACTGACAGTATATTGTAGTTGTGGGACTTTTGACATGTTGCAAGCAGAAAAAGGTGTTGTGCCGTAGCCAAAAAGCACACCACCATCTCCCAGCCCTGCTCCCACTCGCTTGCCTCGCTTTTACCGCAACCTACGTGCTTCTAACTCGCCTTCGCCATCTCTTTCCACCTCGTTCGTCCCTCCTGACCATCTCATTTTCCTCCATTTCCCATGGGTCTATCATCGTCCTACTGCTCCCTACTCTCTCTTGCAGAGGCTACTGGGTCTACCGACGTGGTTGCTGCTGGACGAAGACCTCAGAATGTTCTTCTACCAGACGGAGATGGATAGCCAACAGCAGCCTCGAGCTCTCAGGCGTCTACGCCCACCCACCCGCAAAGTGTAAGCCCCGCCTTGTTTCCATGTATGTTAAGTAGGCACAGCTGCTGTCAATCAGGGGTTTTCAAAATATGATCAGCGTGTCTGCAAACCAGAGCCTAAAACACCACAGAATCAATCCCTCCACACTTTCAATCACATCACTTATTGTAAGTGTAAAAAAACATCCCATAATAATAAAAGGTAACAACAATATTAAATATTTTAGATATTTTTGTGGTGTTTATTAGATTTTCACATGGTTGGGCCAATAATAAACAAGCTGTGGGACGCAAATGGCCCCCAGGTCACACTTTGGACACCCCTGACTTTGAGTGAAAATGGGCACTGGGTGGTTGCAAGCTATGTGAACAACTACACTATTAACGGATCATACAAATAAAAGGATGTAGGATTTGAATGCTGTTTCACTATCGCCTTCATGGTCGCTAGCAGCTAGTCTGATTTGTGTTGATTATTTATTTTTATTTACGTTATTTAAAGGTTTACCTAATGTATCACTCTGAAGTCAGCTGGCATAGGCTCCAGCTCTTGGGTACACATATACAATAGTTATAGTTTTTAAAAGGTACCGTAGTTCTTGAACTGATGTCCTCTCAAAACTGTTATTATAAGTTGCAGAGACGTTGAGTGTTTATTTTTTGCTGTTTATAGTCATGTATCCACAAATGTTACAATAACGAAATCTGCCGGAACAAGAAGCTCAACAATAAAGGCCAACTTTATCCAAAAGGAGACTGAGGGTGGCAGGAAAGTGTTTGTTGTATTTTGTTGTTTCTAGCCATGTAACCTCAAATGCTACAATGACAAAATCGGTTATAACAAAAAAATACAACAACAATGAAGGCTAATTTTATCCGAGAGGAGACTGAGGGCAGCAAGAAAACATTTGTATGTGTATTTTGGTTGTTGTTTATAGCCATGTCGCCTCTTATGTGACAATAACAAATTAAGTTGTAATGAGAAACGCAGCTGTATAGCCAGATTTTATCCAAGAGGAGACTGAGGCCAGCAAGAAAACGATAACGTGTTTATTTTTTGCTGTTTATAGTCATGTATCCACAAATGTTACAATACCGAAATCAGCCGGAACAAGAAGCTCAACAATAAAGGCCAACTTTATCCAAAAGGAGACTGAGGGTGGCAGGAAAGTGTTTGTTATATTTTGTTGTTTCTAGCCATGTAACCTCAAATGCTACAATGACAAAATCGGTTATAACAAAAAAATACAACAACAATGAAGGCTAATTTTATCCGAGAGGAGACTGAGGGCAGAAAGAAAACGTTTGTATGTGTATTTTGGTTGTTGCTTGAACTGATGTCATCTCAAAACTGTTATTATAAGTTGCAGAGACGTTGAGATTGTTAGTTCCCTTTTTGTGATGACCCTTCAAGCTCATTTTGTGTTTCACCAGGGCAACATGTGGTAAGCGGGGAAGGGCAAGAGGAAATGATGCAAAAAATGACTTCCCCATCTCACACATGCCTTTATTCGTATGGACTTTTCTAGTGTTGTTGTTAGTGTTAGTGATAATATCACAAGAAATTCTCACTGTTCCTCTTTTTTATTAAGACTACACCGCATTTTTTTTGAGCCGTTGAAGTCATGTCTTACTATTATCGTGTACAGCAGGGGTGGGCAAATATTTTGACTCGTGGGCCGCATTGAGTTAACAAAATTGACCAGGGGGCCAGAACATATAATTAACACACAAACACACTATTTTATGCTCATAATTTTGAATTATTTTTTCTAATTTTATCAGTTGTTATACGATCAGCTGTATGTTCTCATGTTCCTTTTTTCAGGAGTACTTTAAACATCAGACCACATCATACTATGTGATTTAATTTGAATCCTTATTTCTAAAATCACAAATACTTAAACTTGCTGATATAGTTAATCTTCAAACAGGTCAAATAATAAGTAAAATATAATAATATTAATAATAATAAAATATGTGCTTTATATATCACTATATTGACAGTTACTATGGTACCCATTATGTCATTGTATAGTCATATCACCTCGTACTTCGGTACGAGGTACATTATTTAAAAAAACAAACAAAAAAAAACTGTATTATGGAAAGCAGGAAGTGAACAAATGAAACAGTTACTGATTGTAAAAGTAAACTATATTAGGAAAGCAGGAAGTGAACAAATGTAACAGTTACTGATTGTAAAAGTACCAGATGGAGGGGTAGGATTTAATAAGCTTTGCTTCTTCCTACTCCTTTTGGACATGTGGAACTGTGAACTGATTATGGGATGCACTCAATTGTAATCTGATGCATGTTCAAATGAAATAAATCCATTACCATTACCAAGTCATGTTGCCAGATGGTAAGTTAAAAGTTGAAAAAACGGCGGGCCAAATGTGACCCCTGGGCCGTAGTTTGCCCACCCCTGATGTACAGTATTGGAAGCTATTTGAGACTGAATCAACAGCAGCCAAGTAGTGCACTCTATTTTGCACTCCATTGCGTCAAAATGTAATTAACCAACAATCTTTTTTTTTTTTTTTTTTTAGAAAAGATTCTTTTGCATTGCAGTCTTTTTTGCTGAACAGTGCTAGTAGTCGTAACTCATTGTCATGTTTTTGTTGCATTTTAGGAAGACAGTCAAACCAAAAACGGACCTTTTCTCCTCCCCCCGCGCAGAGGTATGTGTGCTTGACTTCCCTGATGTTTTTTTTTTTTTATTGTTGTTATGGTAACATTTTTGGAGAGTAACCACGCAAAATACATATGCATGACACTGCATGGCGTGACTACAACTCACGACTGTCAGGTTCACCCTACCGTTGCATTTCACGTGACCAACCATGTGGCCAACATGCACACACACTGACAGTAACACAATTAAACACTCATTAATACTCATGATTTTGTCAAATATGTCTAACATTAGTTTAATATTAAGTGTTGTCTCCTCTTTGGCCTACACAAACTCATGGAAATCATAGCAAAAGACAAAGACTGTGAAATAGACTAATTTGTTGTACTTTAATGTGGACTATTTAAGGCTTTAGGTCTCTTTTATTGACAAGATTTAGCTAATGGAACTTTAAAAATTTGAAAAAATTAAAAAAATTAAACCTGCATAATATAATGAGATACATTGCAAGAGTTGCAATTAGTCCTACAGGGGGAAATTCCAGGTTTATAACAGCAAAGCAAATAAGTTATACACCCTATTTACCGCTGTGTACATGCTGATCAAGCAATATGTTATTGCACGGTTTATTGCACAGTTATTGCACAGGATTGTTGGAGCAGTTTTTGTTATGCCGTTAGACCTAGCCATGTACCGAAAACCATTATTGCATGGAGTATATTGTTGAGTCAGTTAATTTTTGTTTATTATCTTTGTATAATACAAAATCGGCTTCAAAACAATAATGCTCACTTTTAGTCAGTGAGGTTCATGTCTGGTGATTTCATCCTAACTTCTTTCTTACATTTACCTTATTCCAAAATGTATAAAATTAAGACTTTTCCCCAAAATTATACACAAAATAGACCACTATAACACACAAAAAATGTTATTTTAGAAAATGTACAAAATTTAATAAATCTAAAAAACTAGATATTTAGTCCTTTGCTATGGTACTGGAGGTACAGTGTAATAAACATGCTGATGTCCAAAACAGTCATGACCCTTCAATTTTTCCCTACATTATTTTCTTACAGCCAAATTATCAAACAGGCTGCTATAATTGAGAAAAAAATGACTTCATTGACACTGTGAGCGATGCCCAGTTGTGCACATAAGTGTGTGCAAAGACTGACTTTGTGTCTGCAGGTGAAGTGTCACTGCAGCTTTTGATCTACACCTGCCTTATTCCCTCGTAGGAGAAGCACTTAACTTCTCTGAAACCGTTGCGGCACAGAGATGAATGCACTCAAACACCCAAGCGTCTGCACACTCTAGTTCGACTTTCATGGGCAAACTAAGCTCAGCCTCGCTCCCTCCCACACAGCAGTGTAATCTACCCACGATGCTGCCAGCCTACTCAACATTTTTATTTTAGCTCCGAGAACTGAGTGCTCCTCAGCGGGTTTCTCTGTGTTAGCGCTCGTCCTGCGTCGTGTTCTCTCAATTATAGAAAACAGACGTTGAATAACCAATGGATGCCCTGAAGAGAGCAGGGAAAAGGTACTTGTCACCTCAAGATGGTGCAAGGATGAGCCAAGCACTACTTTGTTTCACTATGTAGTACTTCATTGTGGGAAATGCATTGTGGGAAAAGTTGGTCTCAGAAGAGAATTATAACAAGTTCTGCAATCTTGAAAAGGTGCTACTACAAAATTCAAGGAAGCAGACTTTGAGTTCTGACCTGAGGGAGGCCAGTGACTAAAGAAACCTGACACTTAAGGGGTTCTTGCGGTAGACCATGTGTGATGAACCCAGAGAGCTGATGTGGCCCTAGGACTTCTGAAGGCTCGACATGGTGGGCAGGGCAAACTGACCCTTGATGTGGTCTGTGATGATACCAGAACTCTCAGGTGGTCTGGGAACCTAACAATTGAAGAGTCCAGGTACTTCATGTGGCTCCGCAGGACAAATTTACCCAACACTTGAGGCAGCCTGGGGTTAGAGATGATGGACCCATGGACTTCTGGTCACCTGGCATGGGTCGGGTATCCCTAATGGCCCCAAGGATTAGGGGTGATGATCATAAGTGAGCGAAATGTCCCTAGAACTTTGTGTTCTGGGGTCAGGACGATCTGAATCAGAATCAGATTCATTCATTTTCTACCGCTTATCCTCACGAGGACTGTCTTCGGGTACACCCTGGACTGGTGGCCAGCCAATCACAGGGCACATATAGACAAACAACCATTCACACTCACATTCATACCTATGGACAATTTAGAGTCGCCAATTAACCTAGCATGTTTTTGGAATGTGGGAGGAAACCGGAGTACCCGGAGAAAACCCACGCATGCACGGGGAGAACATGCAAACTCCACACAGAGATGGCCGAGGGTGGAATTGAATCCTGTTCTCCTAGCTGTGAGGTCTGCGCGCTAACCACTCGTCCGCCGTGCCGCCAGAATCAGATTCAGAATCAGAAAATTGTTTATTTCCAGGTATGATCAAACACATACTAGGAATTTGTTTTGCTGAAGTAGGTGCAGACACATTTATTAAAAATGAAAATACAAAATATACAGAATAAACAGTATAAATATATATACACAGTCTGTTTTTTGTTTGTTATTCTGAAAGCACAGTCTGATTGTTATTTCAAAAGAGTCCAAACTGAGCGTTACTGATGTAACGCAGTGTCAAAGTGGCAGGATGAGGCAGAGGTGGGGTGTGAGGAGTGTCAGGTTGGGTTCCGGACCTTGTTGATAAGGCTGACAGCAGACGGGAAAAAACTGTTCTTGTGGCGTGACTTTTTGGTCCTGATGGACCGCAGCCTCCTGCCAGAGGGGAGCGTTTCGAAGAGTCTGTGTCCGGGGTGAGAGGGATCGGCCACAATCTCACATGGTCCTGGAGGCGTGCAGATCCTGGAGAGACGGGAGATTGCAGCCAATCACCTTCACTGATGGAGGAGGTGTGGATGGAGAAGTGCACCATCATTGTCTTTGGCAGGCTGAATTTCTTCAGCTGCCGTAGGAAGTACGTACATCCTCTGCTGTGCTTTCTTGATGAGGAAGCTGATGTTTGGCTCCCACTTGAGGTCCTGAGAGATGATGGTACCCAGGAAGCAGAAGGAGTCCACAATGTCGATCGTAGAGTCACAGAGGGTGATGTTATCCACAACCATCTCCACTGTTTTTAAAGCGTTGAGCTCCAGGTTGTTCAGGTAGTGGGCAGGGCAAACCTGATGTGGTCTGTGATGATACCAGAACTCTTAGGTGGCTTGACCCATAGGGCTTGGTGTGGTCCGGGAACCTAACAATTGAAGAGTCCAGGTACTTCATGTGGATCCACAGGGCAAATTTACCCAACACTTGAGGCAGCCTGGGGGTAGAGATGATGGACCCATGGACTTCTGGTCACCTGGCATTGGTCTGACATCCCTAATGGCCCCAAGGATTAGGGGTGATGATCATAATTGAGCGAAATGTCCCTAGAACTTTATGTGTTCTGAGGGCAGGACGATCTTAGTGTAGTGCTCCTTGCTGGTCTGATCCTTCTCTCGCTGAGTGTCACTCAGAACGTGGAACCCACCAAAGTGTTTAGAATTCCAGAGGTCTCATTACCTCCTCCTGTTGTATTATACATGTACTTATTTTCAGTACATTTCCGCCTCGGTTAAAAAAAAAAAAAAGCTACTGCTTCTCCCTCCCTGCACATCCTTTTAACAACGTAAAAACTGTGAGAATTCTTTTCACTTGGTGCCGTAACCATGGAAACCTGGCTCACCGTTTTGAGCTGGCCTGAAGGTAGTTGGGGCCCAACAATCCAGCTGTAGACAAAGCTCCAGTTGAGAGCCACGGTGTGATAGTACAGTATGCCGCTTTTCACCAAGGGCGCTCCTCCTCCTCCTTATTGAAGGAGGATGTTAGGAGCTCGTTAAGGCCGGGTCATCTAATTGCACAGGATAATTGCTCCTGCGGGGCTAAACCCAGGGGTCATTTAGAGGCTTTACGTATGCAAACGAGCTGCACACAATTGTATATAAACTCCTTTGTTGTCAATTATGACTTAAGTCATCTTGTTGCAGTCTGGATGATTTCTTGTGCACATCCATCACTTGCTCATACTTTTGTATGAAAAAAAAGCTTTTTGTGAAAAGGTACATTTCAAGCATAACGCAAATTTAGCCATTTTCCCAAAATGTCTAAACAATAGCCACGTTTACATGAGGAGTTTTTCTCTTTCCGAATGACCTTTCCGAAAGCAATGGTATCCATGGAAAGGAATATTCCAATCGCATGTCTACATGCGCCGCTATAATCAACCAGAATAGTCAATGGGGCATGCGCAGTAAAACGTAAACACCAACATCACGTGATACCAACTTCCTTGAGTTTTTCTTTCACTTGTTGGAATAACTCCGTATTGCCAGTTTTTCGTTCGTCCAGTCGAAATTTAGTTTGAATCAAAAACGAACTTTCCGCAGCAGTCCAGTGCCGATTGCTCGCCTCCATTTTTTTAAATCGAAGAACGTCTTGAGCTGCGTGTTACGTCATATCTCAGCATTCGCTGAAAGAACGCACCCGTGAACAGGAAAAGATAAAGTTCAATCTTGCTAATATTTTATAATTAAGCTCAGCACATGTTTTATATAGATATGTATTTTCTTTTTTAATAAAACTGGACTTGTGAATGGCGTATAGAAGGGTTTAGATTCTGTTCCACAGATGGCGCTAATGCACACGAAAGCTGCTTGCCAACCGCTAATAAACAACAGAAGAAGAAAAACACCACGAAGAAGAACGCAGTCTGACAACTTTCCGATTGAGCGGGTACAAGATACCTCAATCGGATTGCGGAAAGGAATATTCCACCCCTAGGAATCCGATTATATATTCATTCGGATTGGCACTTTTTTTTCGGAATGAGGTGTATACAAAGGTTACATTCTTTCCGTTTGAGCAAATAACCCGAATGGAATTGGAATATTTGGATCCATGTATACGTGGCTAATGATGCCACAGCATATATTTTACATATAAATATTTTACATACTTTTTAAACACCATGAAGTAGTTCAAATTTTCACATTTGCAACTGAACTGTGTGTGCACACGTTAACGTTTCCTTTTTGTTGCGCAACCTCCTTCGGCTTTTCAGTTCCCGGTTGCTGGACAGCGTGTTTTTCAATGGGAGAGATGCAGGCCGAGTAGTAAAATTAACTACTGCCACTTTGTGGTGGGTTTTTTTTCTGCATCAAAGAGAGTAGAGTTGCATCATCACCTCATTGGGCCCGTAGCGCAAAAAAACCGTACAAGATGCAAAAATACATCTTTGGGAGTAAGCGGTCAGGTTGAAAAAAAATGTATAAATACGTCTTTGGTAGTGATTGAGTTAATATTGTGGAATCCTTTTTTTTTTATTCATTTTGTTTCTATCTCTTCCAGACCATCCATTTGTTTATCAAACAATGCAGTATCATTCATCATTTTTTAAAAGTGTTTTGTTAAGGATTTCATCTATTTTGCTGTTTATCAGCTCTTCGACTTGCCTTACATTTTAATCATTTATTTGTAAGTATTTATTGAGTGGTTAGCACGCAGGCCGCACAGCTCGGAGACCCGAGTTCAATTCCATTTCTGTGTGGAGTTTGCATGTCCTTCTTTTATTTTAGCTTTACTGTACAGTAAATGAATTCTCTTTATACTTATACTTCTTTTTATACTTATATGGTAGTTATTGTTTATAAATATGAAGTCAAAACATTTGGAGGTTCCGTTGTTCTCTTTGTTGTTCTCCCCATGCATGTGTGGGTTTTCTCCGGGTACTCCGGTTTCCTCCCACATTCCAAAAACATGCTAGGTTAATTGGCGACTCCAAATTGTCCATAGGTATGAATGTGAGTGTGAATGGTTGTTTGTCTATATGTGCCCTGTGATTGGCTGGCCACCAGTCCAGAGTGTACTCCGCCTCTCGCCCGAAGACTGCTGGGATAGGCTCCATCACCCCCCGTGACCCTCGTGAGGATAAGCGGTAGAAAATGAATTAATGAATGAATGAACATTATTTATTATTTAAGGGGAATAAGCCTGAAGAAGGGGTACTATTAAATAAAGTAATTATAATTATACTAATAATAAATTACCTAACCGCAGCATAACCTCCAAGTCGATTACGTACGTATTATGTGTATATTTTGCAATCTTTTTTTTAAATTACAAATATAAACACACATTTTAGCAAGTGTATCATCATCACTCACAGATTCACACACAACAGAACAAAGCAAAACAACCCTGAGAAGAAGGATTAATCACCTAAGTGTTGCCTGTGCTCATTCTCCTCCTCAACACTTCCACATTACTACATAGCCGCCCACAACTCCACACCACAAGAAAATGTATGCCTGAAGTTGTACATTCTTATTTTATTGTGTGTTGTGCTGGCAGAGTCGAGATTAACTTCAAGGACTGTTAATTCAACCTCCTTATTCTTTTACGCTATGTTCCAATAATGTTAAGTCATACAGTACTTAGTGTGGACTTTGGTGCGGTTCGTTTAGCGTTCACAGTCGCAGGACCAACAGCTGTCTAGTGAAGAACATATGTATAAAATAAGGACTTAATTGGGCAGCTTTTATGACATGACATAACTCAAAGAAAACCTGCTGACAACCTTCTAAAAACATTTAAAAATATTATTAGAGTCCTCTAGACATGGAATAACAACCCTATAGTCATCTTTGCGCTCAAATTACAGTGTTCCCTTGCTCCATTGTGGTTCACCGTTCGCAACCAATTTTAGTGCTGTTTGTGTATGAACACGAATTGTGTTCTGCATCCAGATTGACTAAGGGAAAACCCGCCCATTGTCTTCTGCGTCCTGATTGGCTGTAGACCATTGTCAATTAATCTCCTTTGTGCTGAACTGCCTTGTTTCCTGTTGTGTGATCGATAGAAAATAGCTTGCCGTGACTCTGAACTCTGTACGTTTACACGTTTTCTCCCTGACAAAACCCACAATGTCGTTGAGACGTTCTGCACTCAAAAGGCAGAAGGAGTCAACCATCGCACAAAACGTTGGGGCGCTGTTATGGAATACATGAATCTGGAGGAGGAGGAGGACATGGACAATAGGATGAAAGCAACAATATGTTTTAACAAGGATACAAAAACACTACAGCTGCCAGTGCCAAGACAAAGAGGCACAGGTAGAGGAGTGAAATAAGTCACTTAATCATTTCTTGTGTCCACTGTGATATGTGAAACATCTTGATAACATCTTAATGCCTGTTTTAGATTATAATGTATATGGTGAGGTGTTTGGCAGCTTGGCGGATTTCACTTATTGCAGGCTATTTTGGGAATCTATGCCCCGCAATAAATGTGTACCCAATATAGTTTACATAATACAAGTAAATAAGCCATTTAAGACATGACTTAATACACAAAGACACGAATTAAGACATGAGACCCGTCTCTCAAGCTCTCATTGATTACATTAAGTGTACTAGCAGAACACACCCTTAATTTGCAATGAGTGCAAACTTTATCACCTAAAACCATCCAGAAGTGCATTTAATAACAGGATAAACAGTGCATATTTTGTCTATTGTGGAATAATTGCAATTTTTAACACATTTTTAGTCTGTGTGTGTGTGTGTGTGTGTTTTTCGATCATTGTACTTTAAATAGACTGAAATGAAATATTGAACAAAGCAGACATTTGCCTGCAATTGCCTTAAAGCTGTATATAGCCCCAAAATCATAAAGTCATAAATTGTCCATTTTAAACATGAATATGGTCATAATATTCATCAAATGTTGCATACTTTCACGGTTACAGGGTGACATGAAGTATTCATCGTTTCCCACCTGTTGAATAAAATCTATTATTTAAGTCTTTTTCTGCCTCAGTGCACCCTCTAGTTTCAGGACATTTGATGCTGTATTTTGGTATTTTAGCGGAATTTCTGCTTCCCCATTAAGACGGGGAGTGAAAACATTTGAAAAGTATCATGAATTGTCTATAACAGATACTGACACACAGACAAGAATGTACTATTAAAGAAATGTTTTTTTTTCATGAAATGAATATAAGATACTCTCCTGCGGCCACTCACCACACATCGTCCCGTGAAGTTGATCCCAATCTCCTCACTTGCTGCGATCCAAGCGGACAGCAAAGGCAGCAGTGATCTGTCAGCCTTGCACCTCTGTGTAAAAATTTCACTCTACTCCTCCTCTTCTTCACCTCCCTCCTACTGGCTCCTTGTTCTTTTTTTGGCCATCGCTCTGCCTCTGCCTCTGTTGCGCTCATTGCACCTGATGTGATGATGATGATGATGATGATGATGATGATGCGCCTTGCATCGCTAGCACGACGACACTCATTAGCTCCCTCTGCGCTCTCGTCTTTAGGAGGTTGGTCCTAATGAGAGGAGCTGCTCACATGCACGCTTTTTCATCAGTGATCGCCGACCGAAACACAATTTCTCCCATAGGAAATCATAAAACATAAAAATAGCAATAGCAGTCATGCAAGTGTAAAAAGAAGTTAACCACTGTGAAAGCAGTCAAAAAAAGTACCTCACCTTAATGTCTTTTGAATTCAAGAAACAATACAAGCAGTTGATGTTTGCTAAATACAAGGATGAAGAGTCTTGAACCAGTCATGATGTGCTATATATATCACTATATTGACACTTACTATGGTACACATTATGTCATTGGATGGTCATATCACCTCCTACTTCGGTACGTGTCAAAAAAAATAAATAAAATAAAACTTAAATTATATTATGAAAGCAGGAAGTCCGACATCCGACTTGCAACATACTAACTCCTTATTTCTAAAATCACAAATACTTAAACTTGCTGATATAGTTCATCTTCAAACAGCTAAAATAATAAGTAAAATATAATAATATTAATAATAATAAAATATGTGCTTTATATATCATGGTACCCATTATGTCATTGTATGGTCATATCACCTCGTACTTTGGTACGAGGTACATTATTAAAAAAAAAAAAAAACAACTTTAAACTGTGTTATGGAAAGCATGAAGTGAACAAATGAAACAGTTACTGATTGTAAAAGTAAACTATATTAGGAAAGCAGGAAGTGAACAAATGTAACAGTTACTGATTGTAAAAGTACCAGATGGAGGGGTAGGATTTAATAAGCTTTGCTTCTTCCTACTCCTTTTGGACTCCCTTTGGAACTGTGAACTGATTATGTGATGCATTCAATTGTAATCTGATGCATGTTCAAATGAAATAAAACCATTACCATTTTTCTTCAGGCGATGTTTGACTTTTGCGGCAGCAGTAAGGCGGAGTTGAACCTAAAGAGAGGTGACTTGATCTTCCTCCTGCGTCGAGTCAATGCCGACTGGTTAGAGGTAAGACCAGGAGACGATCTGGAGAGGAGCAAACTTGAGGGAAGGAAGGAAGGTGTTCTTTCAGTGGAAACTTCATATTGAATGTTCCATACTGAAAAATTAGGCATAGCATAGGTGTGTATTATTGCCAACACACACTGATGTGCGATACAGAGATACCCGGTTTATGTCGACGACTCTCGGGTTGACTGACTGATGTCAACAAAACCAACTTCTAATATGCTGATATGTAATGCTAAGATACTTATGCTGTATGTCTTGACTACAATGACAATAATGCAAATTAGACATGGTACTAGGAACATTGAGTAGAGGTAGCATTACAAGGTTTATAGTGTGTCAAAAAAAAGACTTGACTACTACACAATGAAGAGTACATCTCAAACTCCAGAGCTAATTTGCCTAAGAACGAAAGTAACACCGATTGCGACAAGGAAAGACAGATCAAGGACTTATCAGGATGTTGAAGAACACAACTTTGTTGGTTTCAGTTCCTAGGAGGAGGATGAGGACAGACATGAATGTCTTCTTTTTTTGTGTAGTAATTATCTTGTGTTACAAAGTGGACATATATTTTACACATACAAATCTTTACATACCTCACAGCTAGGAGACCAGGGTTCAATTCCCACCCTCGGCCATCTCTGTGTGGAGTTTGCATGTTCTCCCCGTGCATGCGTGGGTTTTCTCCGGGTACTCTGGTTTCCTCCCACATTCCAAAAACATGCTAGGTTAATTGGCGACTCCAAATTGTCCATAGGTATGAATGTGAGTGTGAATGGTTGTTTGTCTATATGTGCCCTGTGATTGGCTGGCGACCAGTCCAGGGTGTACCCCGCCTCTCGCCCGAAGACAGCTGGGATAGGCTCCAGCACCCCTGCTACCCTCGTGAGGAAAAAGCGGTAGAAAATGAATGAATGAATGAATGAAATCTTTACATTTTGTGGGTGTGGCTTTATAATTTGGAAATTTTCTTTCAGGGCTCCACCAACAACCAAACGGGTATTTTCCCAGAATCCTTTGTGAAGATCATCAAGCCCCTCCCAGAGAGTGAATCTGAGGGAGAAGGTGAAGGCTCCACCTATAGCTGTCTGCGATGCTACCTGCTCACCCCCAACGGAGTCGACACCAGGTCCGTGTATACAGACCTGGATCTAATGTAACCTAGCTAGAGATGAGTTCCGATATGTTTAGTTTGGGAAGTGTTCGGGTTAGTGTTTGTGATGAGGTTCCTTCTCATCTTGATGACTCCATCTCATTTACCTTCTGTTTATTACAGCCAGTTGCCAATAGACTGTATATATTTTAGCGTTTAGTATAGGCTCCATTTTGCCCGCGACCCTAGCGATGATAAGCGACATAGAAAATGGATGGATTATTGATTGATTGGTTTGTTGTGCAGATGTGTATACGTAGGTACAGCTATTGTTTGAATCCTTTGTTGTGTGCAGAGACGTGTGCGTTCAAGAGGACCTCACCATCCAGCCAACACACAAGGACCTGATGTCTCGAATGAGGTACACTAGGTGTCAATCACGGTGTTACACCCGCAAAAGTAATAACTGCCCACAAACGTAATACAAATCTGCAGCTTTGAATGTAATAATCCCGCAAATGTAATAAATTTCCCACAAATGTCATAAAATTTGCCTACTGCAAACGTAATACTGAATTTTCTGAATTATTACATATGTGGAAAGTGAAAATCTGTAAATGTAATAACTTCCCACAAATGTAATATGAGACAAAATAATGTTGCTGTTTGTTCTTTCTTCTTTTAATGAGGGAGAAGGTATAGATGTCATTTCGAGGATTTTAACAAGATAATTCTTTTTTTTCTTTTTTTTGTGGAAAAAATATTATTCAAAGAGTATTATTTGATTTGAATACATTAAAGGAATCTTTAATTATTAAATTATAATTGATTTTAAATTAAAAAAGATAACATAATTATGATAATTGCAATTGTTTTAATAAAATTTTATTACTATTATTATTAATACATTTGATCAAAATCAGAATCAGAAAAGGGTTTATTGCCAGGTATGATCAAACACATACTAGGAATTTGTTTTGGTATAGTATGTGCAGACACATCTATTAAAAAAGAATGAAAAATACAAAATATACAGAATAAACAGTATAAATATATGTACACAGTCTGTTTTTTGTTATTTATTTATCTGTTTTTTGTTATTTTTTTATTTGTTATTGTTATTTCTTCCCCATGTACACACAAAATCACACATACAATAATATACTGTAACTAAAACGCACATGTACGGCCACAAACAAACTTTAATAATTTCCTGCAAATGTAATAGTTTGCAAGAAATTCAGTATTACCTTTGCAGTGGGTAAATTTAATTACGTTTGTGGGAATTTTATTACATTTGCGGGATTATTACATTCATAACTGCAGATTTGTATTACATTTGTGGGCGTAACACATGGCCTCTATGTTTGTTCGAAGAAGGTTAACAAAAAAAGAAGAGGTTATGTTAAGATATATAATCATATTTTGGGGGCAAACCAGTAATAATTGCAACTTGTGCAGAATTAAAGTGACGAGAACTTGAATGCAACGGTTCCACACATAATCTAGTTATATTTGTGCAAATCAGTGGAAAACATAGCTGGCCTTAATGTTGTGTTTGTAAGTGAATTGAAGTTACCAAATATGGTTCCCATAAGGAAGCTACTTTCACAGAGTATGTACAGTATAGTACATACATATGAAATTTACCACTGTTGTTGTTGACGTCGGACAAAACGTGTGAAAATATGCATAGAAGTCCATTAATTCTCCATTGTACTGCCACACACTCACCTTGAGCTCGTAAAGTGGAGCTTCCCAATCATCAAATGAGCCCCTAAGGGACCTTCTACACCCTCTGACCCCACCGCCCAACACCCCCCCCCCCACACCCCCTCATCATCTCGCAGTGCACCAAAACGGCCGCATGCAAATGCTTATTACTGCACTGCGTATCTGTTCCTAGCTCGTTAGTGGCTCGTTTTAGACGACAAGCACCGTGCTAACGTGATTAGCCTGACCCCACCATCATCACGTTGTGTCTTCTGGTATAGTTATTTCTGCATGTGTATCGATTGTACCCTGGGGTGACTATGATGAAAAACGTTGCTATTTCAAGACTGCAAAAATTGATTTTGTGCAAATTACTTTAAAATGGTTGATGTTACAGCTAGCTATTGTTTTCCACGATAAGCAACATTAGATGTTTGTTAGATGTAATAACAGAGCATTTACAACAAATTTGGAAAAATAAATACAAAATTATGGGATAAAAAAAATAAAAAACAGGAAATACATAGTTAAAATTAAGTGTAAAAAACAAAGTAAATATGTAGTAAAAATGCAGCATTAAACAAATAAAGTAAACACATATATAATGCAAGTACAGAATTAAAAACTGAAATAAATGAAAATGTAATAAAATGTGTAATAAAAATACAATTAAATAAGAAAATAAATAAATACAAAGTAGAAATTAAAAAATAAATACACAAGAAAAATACAGAATTAAATTAAAAAAATAAATACAAATTAAAAATAAGAAAATACATAAATAAGAAGAATACAGAATTAAATAAAAAATAAATAAATACACATTTAAAATAAGAAAATCAATACATAAGAAAATTACAGAGTTAAATAAAAAAAAATGCAAATTAAAAATGAGAAAATCAATACATAAGAAAAATACAGAACTAAATAAAAATACATAAATCAAAACAAACAATTTGAAAATAAATACATATGAAAAATATTAAATAACAAAAGAATACCATCAAATAATAAAATATTGAGGTTTGTGACATAAGAGCAGCAAGCAAAAAAATTCAGAAAGTGTTTATTAATACAATAATGTGTGATAATTAGTTTTAAATGTTTATGTAAATTAGCACTGAACATAATAAAGTTAATTGTCAGCATACATGATAATATCATCATCATTCTCTCAATAAGCAAATCTCATCGTGACAAAGCCAATAACAATTTCATCCAACCATGAAAAATAAAACTCACAATGAGTACTTTTGCATTTGTGCGTTCATATCACCATGGCGACCACTCATGTGACGCATATGCATGTCTCACTCAGGGACGTTTTCAAGGTGGACGACATTGCGGTAAATTACCGCGACCCTGAGGGTGACCTGATCCGCATCCTGGACGACGAGGACGTGCAGCTGATGATCAAGGAGAGCAGAGGTCAGCCGGTGGCGGTCCAGAGGCCTGTCAATCAATTTCCTTGGGAAGTTCACGTGACTTTGGCCTCGGACATTTCTGTGTACAATGTGGATGGATAAACTTGACAAGGGCGCTTCATTTTAGCCAAAGTCAGGGTTGTTGACAACAACATAGACTTGGGGGGGGGGGGCGCCCTAATTACCTGCTTAAAGCGGCCTTACACATTTCAAACAAAGTTAATGCATAGCATTTGTTGCTGCTGGTCGGACTTCGTACTTGTTAACATGCTAAAAAACATGCTTAGGAAAACTGGGCTGAAGCTGCTGTCACTGCTGGCTTTTGCATTTCATTGTAACCGGGTTTAGTGCTAAGCCTTGGTGCTACGCTGCGGTTTTGGTAGTTTAAAAAAAAACAAACAAATTAAATAGCATGCTAAGTTATTTTCTAAATTAAGATTTAAGAAAAATAGTTTGGGGCTGCACGGCGATCAAGTGGTTGGCACGCAGACCTCACAACTAGGAGACCAGGGTTCGATTCCACCCTCGGCCATCTCTGTGTGGCGGTTTTGTCCGGGTACTCCGGTTTCCTCCCACATTCCAAAAACATGCTAGGTTAATTGGCGACTCCAAATTGTCCATAGGTATGAATGTGAGTGTGAATGGTTGTTTGTCTATATGTGCCCTGTGATTGGTTGGCCACCAGTCCAAGGTGTACCCCGCCTCTCGCCCAAAGACAGTTGGGATAGGCTCCAGCACCCACCGCGACCCTCGTGAGGATAAACGGTAGAAAATTAATGAATGAGTTTGGGGCTGCACGGCGACCCAGTGGTTAGCACGCAGACCTCACAGCTAGAAGACCAGGGTTCGATTCCACCCTCGGCCATCTCTGTGTGGAGTTTGCATGTTCTCCCCGTGCATGCGTGGGTTTTCTCCGGGTACTCCGGTTTCCTCCCACATTCCAAAAACATGCTAGGTTAATTGGCGACTCCAAATTGTCCATAGGTATGAATGTGAGTGTGAATGGTTGTTTATCTATATGTGCCCTGTGATTGGTTGGCCACCAGTCCAGGGTGTACCCCGCCTCTCGCCCGAAGACAGCTGGGATAGGCTCCAGCACCCCTGTGACCTTCATGAGGAAAAGCGGTAGAAAATGAATGAATGAATAATAGTTTGTAATTTCTCCTACCAGAGTCATTAACATTAAAAAACGTAAACATTTTCAGTATTTTTCAGTATCACTTAGAGGCCAGTGAAGATGAAGTAGTTTGTTTGGGTTAGTAGTAGTGGGCGAGTAGCCACATAATAAATACAATACAATACACCTACTACTCCTCCAAAACTTCCCGAAACGTCCTTTTAAGCATGTATGATAAGTAATAATGTTAAAATTCCACTTAAAATACATAAAATGACAAATAAAGACTTTATGATGGCGCTAATGTTGTTTCCATTTCCGTTCTTTTCAAACAAAATTCAAACAACTTGAAAGTCAACAAGCGTCACAGAACAGATTTTGTTCCAATTCAGAGGTTGTTCGGTTAACAATTTTGGAAATCACGTGCAATTTTCATTTCTACTTGGGTACATGCTTATTCTGTGATGCAGATTGTATTTGAAGTGAGTCAACTAGAGTCCCTGGGCACACAGAGGCGTGAATGGATGCCTTTTTCCCCCATGTTAATGGTGTTTCTGGGTGATGATGCGATGGCGTTGTGCACATGTCGCTGTGATTAGCGTGCGTGCGCGGAAAGAAAGTGAAAATCGCATGGATATTCAGGAGGCATGAACACATTGGCAAGCCACACGGCACGAAGAAGTGAAGGTAGTTTGCATGACGCGGCGCCTTGTGTGCTTCACACGCTTGGATACATTCGGCTGCATATTTATAGCATTTCTTTTTTTATTTTTAAAATATCATTCAACAGCAGTTAAACATCATGAAAAGAAACACCATATTGACCTGCATATTTTTCCCCGCGTTTGTTCCAGAAACGTATGTACATGCAAGCCAACTTTAGGTGTCAGAGCTTTTCTTCCTGTCACTCTTCACTCTTCCTGTAAGTCTATGTTATCTTATTTATGTCTAATATGTCTTATTCTCTATAATTATATCTACTATATTGGGTAATACAAATGTAAAGATTACTGTAGGGGTGCTATTTTATGTATTGAGGGCTCTAATAATGTTAAAAACTGTATTAAGAAGATTGTAAACAGGTTTTCTGTGCAATAATTATGAAAGTATCCCATTTATTAATATTGAATCCTACTTCACTACCCCTGAATTCACTTATAAAAATTAAAAAAAACAGGAACTCATGACGGGGTACCGCTGTACTTTACAAGCTAACAGCATTAGCATTTATAGTCTAATAATGGATTGTAAATGCACAGTATGGAATATATGTGCTTGTATGCCGCAATGTCACTTTCACGGTCATTCTCTCCGTCCGTTCTCGTCAACTCGGAATTAATTGAGGTCTAATTAAGCTCTTAATGAATGTCATTAGGGCTAAAGTCATGTCAGGTTGTGACCTACCAAACCCAACCCACAATGAAACGTGCCTGTATCTTATACTTTTTTATTGAATTAAACATGTAATGAGGCCGCACAGCGGTTGAGTGGTTAGCGCGCAGACCTCACAGCTAGGAGCACGGGGTTCAATTCCACCCTCGGCCATCTCGGTGTGGAGTTCGCATGTTCTCCCCGTGCATGCGTGGGTTTTCTCCGGGTACTCCGGTTTCCTCCCACATTCCAAAAACATGCTAGGTTAATTAGCGACTCCAAATTGTCCATAGGTATGAATGTGAGTGTGAATGGTTGTTTGTCTATATGTGCCCTGTGATTGGCTGGCCTCCAGTCCAGGGTGTACTCCGCCTCTCGCCCGAAGACAGCTGGTAGGCTCCAGCACCTCCTGGAAGAAGTTTGGGTCGGCTCTGAATGCTCCGTTTCTAAGACCGAGTTCTACTGACGTGAGTACGATTCGGAACATCTGTAATGTCCGGAAATCTTCGGGAGCGCTTGGGAGTGTGACCAATCACGGCAGAATAAGTTAAACAGACTGTTGGGAAGCAGGAAATCTATGGAAACACTGCACAAAAAGGTACGGAGTCTGGAAGATCTAGAAGAGGGGTGGCCAAAGTTTTTGACTTGTGGGCCGTGTTGAGTTAACAAAATTGTGCGGGGGGGCCAGAACATATATTTAACACACACACGCTATTTTAGACTTATAATTAACAATCAGTCCACCTTGAATTATTAGTCTAATTTTATTTGTAAAATTAAATTTAAATTTATAAAATATAATAATAAAATTAAATTTTTTTTTAATTTTTTTTGATTGTTTTTTCTGAATAAGACATCATGTTAAAAGTTGAAATACTCCTAAAGTAACTTGCGGGCCGGATTCAAACACTTGTTGGGCCGCATGTGGCCCCTGGGCAGTAGTTTGCCCACCCCTGCTCTAGAAGATTTTGTATGCTGGTTCTACATTTTAGTGAGAATCTGGATACAGGTGGAGAATCAGTGATTGATTTAATTACTTTTTACTCTTTTGAGTCTCCTGTCAGTCTCCCTTCTCTAAGCAGTTCGCCAGTCGCGTGCTAGCTAACTCAACAGATGCACAAACATGAACAAATATGGCGCTCCATTCATTCATATAGAGCAACAACTCCCAAAACATGAAGCATAAAACTGATCAACACGTGACTGGAGATACAGTATTTCTCTTGTCTTCACATCCTCCTCTTTTCCGCCCTGACCCTCTTTTAACCTCGCCGCCTTCTCCCTCCCACTTTTCTTTCGCTCTTTTGGCAATGAGCGTTGTTATGAATCCACCCTCGCAACCTCACAGCTACCACACAGTAAAAGCAGGGCCTTAAAAGTGGCTTTTTGGTACGTTAGTGAAGATTGCTTTCCTAAACCACATTATGCCCTCGTTCAAAATGGCTGAGGAGTAATTACTTTTACACTCTTTTACTTTTAAGGTCAATAAAATGAAATCATTCAAATTCAGCTGCCAGCCTTTTTTGTGAGAAGAAAGATTCATACTTCTTTACCTTTTGTAGCCTTGATAAGAAAACATTATTCATATATATCTCATTTACCAGTGGTAATTCAGCCAATTTTTTCTATTTTCCACAGTAATAATCCAAAGCTAAGGGAATGGGCATGCAATGAAAAAAACATTTTAAAAAAATATGATAAAAATATGATATGGATGAAACATTTAAAAAATTTAGATGAGTCTATTTTTACCTGTGGAAAATAAACTGTTGTATTTGAGGTTTCATTTATTTTACATCGTATAAATGTTAGTAAATGATTATTTATTGTTCATAAAATTATTTGTTATTAATTCTCAAATAAAACTTAAAACTCAGATAATTATAAAAACATATTTACTTATTTATTTAATATTTATTTATTATAAAAAATATTTACTTATTTATTTAATATTTATTTATTTAAATTTTTCTATATGAAGAGCTTGCAACCAAAAGGCGCTAAATCCAATTTTCACTAAGTTGCATGTTTTTCATGAGTTTAATAGACCTCTGTCATGTGTATCCAAATCACATATTTTGGTCTTGAAATCATTTAAAAAAATATGAAAAAAAGTGATATGAAATTTATGCTTTCAACCAAAAGGCGCTATTTCCATTTCAGATTTCAACCAAAAGGCGCTAAATCCCTTTATTTATTCTTTGATTGGCCCTCGTTTCCCATCTATTGATAATCTGACCAATCAGAGAGAAGAATACAATTGGCACTGCACATACAGAAAGCCAGTATCAGTGCGCATCCTGTTTTGTTTGTGTACATTAAGTACACGTATGATAGTTACAGTATGTTATGCAATTCAGGAGAACACAAATTGTGTTTTTACGGTATTCTGTAACATGGAAGTTTTTTTTTACGCCATAAAAGGCATGTCTCTACCTTGACACCTCCAACTTTCATGAGAAACATTATTTTACTTGTACTACAAAACATACACTGTAAAGAGTTTGTAATGAGATGATTTTTGTCACTGTCACCTTCATGGTGCAGTCAAATATGAGCACTGCTTTTAATAACATTTTTATTAATTTAATTCATAATTATTTTGTATTGTATGTTGAGAATGGCTTCTGTGTTGTAATTATTTTATTCGCATAGCACATTAAAGCACCTTACATTCTTTTACAACAATGCCACTGAAGAAGTTAAAGGTGACTTCAAATTTATTTCAGCCAAAAGGCGCTAAATCCGAAAAAAAAGAAAAAAAATATATATAAAATACATGGTGTGTGCAGGATTTTTATAGCATGCATTTTTATGACCTATATTGATAGCTCTTTCATTTGCAATATAGACTTGATGACCAAATAGATTGATATGTGCGTAGTTAAAAATCATTGATTTTCTCGAAATCAGTCAAAATGGATTTAGCGCCTTTTGGTTGCAAGCTCTTCATATATTGTCCAGGTCGGGTATATGATGCAATTTTTAGATGAACCAAAAGAGGACGCTGTTGCACCACTTTTCGAATGACGTAATTAGTTTGAACCTAAATATAAATATATCAATACAAAAATAAAAATACTGTCTGCTTGTCTTAAGACAAATGCTTCTTACTCTAGTGGATTGTATCTTCAAATGAATAATATAAGATGGTATTTGTCTTGTATTATTAATTATTAACCTTCCTGTACCTTCATTTCTGTGTCTTTACCACAAAGGGGCGCTGTTGGTCCGCTCTGTATGGGTGCACCCGCTCTGCCTATTTGCATACAGGTCATACAGGTGATGACGTAATAAACAGACAACGCTAACTTTATTAGCAGGGTGTATAAAAATATGAGGAACACCTCTAAGTATAACCCTGCCTATTGTTTAGATATAAGTGGGAAAACACACACACAAAAAGGGAGCCAGGCGGTCAGATCTAAGATGTGGAGGAGGCTCAGACCGCCGTCAGTTTGTCGTCTCCAGCTTGGCTTGAGATGTCAGTGTGAGGATTCACTCTGGACTCTGTTATGGTTACTTTATTCTTCATCCAAATCTTTGTACAGAAAAAAAAATCAAGATTAAAAATCCTAAAAATCCCTTATTCGTTTTATTGTAAACTGCTTTAATGCGTTATTGTTATGGTTGTGTGTAGAGATTACCATGACTGAGGGATTTCATCAAAAATAGCTTCAAGATGAGCAACAGGCAAAATGACTGACATGTAACATGGAGTGTCAGCATGGTGATCCTCTTTGAGGTTCAAAGGTCAATTTGAGGGAGGATGCTGCCAAGTGAACAGTTCTGAACCTGAATATTATATAGTGCCTGAAAACCTGAATGTGATTGACTGGGATTGTGGATTCATTTCTCAGATATGGGCCAACAATCTCTAGATACGATGGATCACATGACTTTGACCTGGTTAACATAATTAGATGAGAAGGTGGATGAAACACTTTGTCTATTGGTTTTGGAAAAAAAGTGGAAGAAAAAGAAAATAAAGACTTGTAGAAGTGTCTAAGTGTAAACCACACTCAGTATGTGCAATCAAACTATAATACAAATACAACAAAAATAAAATAAAAAATATATATATATTAGGAAAGCAGGAAGTGAACAAAGCAAAATTTGTTCTCAATCAGAAATCACTCCACACTCTTTATTGCTCTCTGGTTCTACCATATCTTACTTATTGTGTGGAAATATGGGCTAATAACTATAAAAGCAAACTTCACTCACTAAATGTACTGCAAAAAAGGTCAGTAAGGATAATTCGGTATGTGACAAAAAAAACTATATTAAAAAAACTATATTAGGAAAGCAGGAAGTGAACAAATGTAACAGTTACTGATTGTAAAAGTACCAGATGGAGGGGTAGAATTTAATAAGCTTTGCTTCTTCCTACTCCTTTCGGACATGTGGAACTGTGAACTGATTATGTGATGCATTCAATTGTAATCTGATGCATGTTCAAATGAAATAAAACCATTACCATTACCATTACACTTAGGCTGCAGGTCTATAATCGATGTAGTTGCATCATCAGACCTGCAACTACTACTACTACTACTAATAATAATAATAGTAATAGTAATGGATGAGACAATCTCCCCACCAAAAAAGTGGAATGTCCCAAAGCTATAAAGTCAAGCACACACACATATACACACACATACACACAAATATTGATAAAGTGTCCCAAAGTAGAAAGTGGGACGAGGCTCTCTTGGGAGGTAGAAATTATCTCCATGTCATTGTTCCCATCTTGCCTGAGCGTCTTCAGGCTCCATCCTTGTGCAACCTTGACGCCCGTCTTCACCGTCTTTGCCGCTGCTCCGAGGCGAGCGCGTGGCATCCATCATTTCCTTATCACGCTTCCGTTTTTTGTTCCATCTTGTCTCTCATTGTCAACCATTTATGCCTCTCTCTCTCTCTCTCTTGAAGCATCGTCAATGTTATCTTCCTCGCCGCTTCCCCCTTTTGCTTCTTCTGCTATGTTGGCATCTCAAACAAATGGATGACTTTCAAGCAAGGTCACTTTGTGAGTGTTTTTTTTTTCATTTTCTGTGTTCTGACTCAAGTGAAAGTGTTGCAAAATGGTTTCCGGGCCAACATGCCTCAGCATGGGATACATGGTACACCTGTTTAAGATGCTACACCCGTGTAAACACAAGGAAGTCTTTCACTTTCAAAACATCCCGAGGAGGGAAACAGATACACTTCTTGTCATGGAGCCCTTATTGTGTCCCCCATCAACATTTTGATGGCGGACGGATCATCTTTCACTACAACCATCTCCGACGTGACATTTCAAAGTGTTTAATTCTGATTTATTTTCTAACTAAACTGGATTTGGACCTGTTTCCCGTCGGTTCTACAATGGTCAGCATTGTTCCAACTGTTTATTCCTCTGTCCCAAAACCAGAAACAGTCAATAATGAGCCTCCTAAGTTTAGGGACCGCTGTGCTCCACAGTAAAAGACGTTACCGTGGAGCCGTCCGTTGGATGCTGAATTTCCACTGCGTTCCAACTTACGTCTTCTGTGTGAGTCATTCAATCCTCCATCGAGGATGGAGAAGTGGCTCGGCTGAGTTCAAAGCCATTTCCAATGTCACCGAATGTGGTGTGTGTGTGTGTGTGTGTGTGTTCCAGAATGCATATGTGTGTGTCGTCTTTGATGTTCCACAGCATAGGTCTGTGCATGTGTGTGATGCATTTTTTTCGCTTTCACATCTGGACGGGTGTGAAACAGCTGTCTGTGCTGCTGTGCCCTTTGGGACTTATATACATACACACACACATACACGCACACATGTACACATAGATGATCATACACGCTTCCACACCCACATCATGCCAAGCTGGCCTCCAGCCTGAAGCTTGTTTAAAGAATGATGCAAAGATTGCTGCACACGTGAACATGTTATACTCAGTAGCAGTGTGCATGCTTTGCCATGAACACACAGTTCAGTGTGTGTGTGTGTGTGTGTGTGTGTTGGAAAACATTCCTCAGCCTGTGATCTTCCTCTCCTTCTGCCATCTTCCTCAGGGCAGCCATTCATAATCAAGATCTTTTTTTTTTTTAAGAAAAGAGGTCAGTTCGGGATGGAAAGGGGAAAAAAAAAACCTTCATATTCTTTCATCTTTTGTCCGTTTTCCACCCCGGACATCGCAGGGTGATGCAATCCGACGGCCACCAGCGTAACCTTCCGGAAGCTTCCACAAAAATACTCATAGAAAATCCCTGGCATTCTCTTAAATCGAAAATGTGTTTACATATTTGGCCAGCCGGACAAGATGACATTTTTCTATGACTTGTCTTACCAAGATATGGTAATGGTTTTATTTCATTTAAACATGCATCAGATTACAATTGAATGCATCACATAATCAGTTCACAGTTCCACATGTCCAAAAGGAGTAGGAAGAAGCAAAGCTTATTAAATCCTACCCCTCCATCTGGTACTTTTACAATCACTAACTGTTACATTTGTTCACTTCCGGCTTTCCTAAATTTTTATTTTTTGTCCCGTACCGAAGTACGAGGTGATATGAGCATCCAATGACATAATGTGTACCATAGTAAGTGTCAATATAGTGAGGAAGGAAGGATGGAAGGACGAGAGGAAGGAAGGAAGGAAAGGAGAAAACGAGGAAAGGAAGGAAGGAAGGAAGGAAGGAAGGAAGGAAGGAAGGAAGGAAGGAAGGAAGGAAGGAAGGAAGGAAGGAAGGAAGGAAGGAAGGAAGGAAGGAAGGAAGGAAAGAAGGAAAGAAGGAAGGAAGAAAGGAAAGGAGGAAGAGAAGGGAGGAAGGAAGCAAGGAAGGAAGGACAAGAGGAAGGATGGAAGGGAGGGAGGGAGGGAGGGAGCAAGGAAGGAAGGAAGGAAGGAAGAAGGAAGGAAGGAAGGAAGGAAGGAAGAAGGAAGGAAGGGAGGAAGGAAAGAAGGAAGGAAGAAAGGAAAGGAGGAAGGAAGGAAGGAAGGAAGGAAGGAAGGAAGGAAGGAAGGAAGGAAGGAAGGAAGGAAGGAAGGAAGGAAGGAAGGAAGGAAGGAAAGAAGGAAGGAAGAAAGGAAAGGAGGAAGAGAAGGGAGGAAGGAAGCAAGGAAGGAAGGACAAGAGGAAGGATGGAAGGGAGGGAGGGAGGGAGGGAGCAAGGAAGGAAGGAAGGAAGGAAGAAGGAAGGAAGGAAGGAAGGAAGGAAGAAGGAAGGAAGGGAGGAAGGAAAGAAGGAAGGAAGAAAGGAAAGGAGGAAGGGAAGGGAGGAAGGAAGGATGAGAGGAAGGAAAGAAGGAAGGAAGGAAGGAAGGAAAGACAGAAGGAAGGTTCAAGACTCTTCATCCTTGTATTTAGCAAACATCAACTGCTTGTATTGTTTCTTGAATCGGCTCATCGTTGTGCATTGTTTGATTTCCTTACTCAATCCATTCCATAGTTTGATTCCACATACTGAAATGCTATGGCTTTTTAACGTAGTCCTAGCATATAAGTGTTTCAAATGTACTTCTTCCCTGAGATCATATTTCTCCTCTCTTTGTAGAGAAGTATTGGATGACATTATTAGGTAATTGGTTATTTTTAGCCTTATGCATTATTTTAGCTGTTTGAAGATGAACTATATCAGCAAGTTGAAGTATTTGTGATTTTAGAAATAAGGAGTTAGTATGTTCTCTGTAGGCGGCATTATGAATTATCCTAACTAACCTTTTTTGCAGTACATGTAGCGAGTGAAGATTGCTTTTATAGTTATTAGCCCATATTTCCACACAATAAGTAAAATATGGTAGAACCAGAGAGCAATAAAGAGTGTGGCGTGATTTCTGATTGAGAACAAATTTTGCTTAGGTCAAAATTTTGATTTTGTTTGCTTGTATGAATTTGATATGGAAAAAGCTCATCAACAGAGATTGTGACTCTCTCGGTGACCCCTCTCGGCCTTAGATTTGGTTAAAAATCCCCACAGACGCTCCAAAATTTTGCAGAGGGTCTTCCTAGAAGAGTGGAACCTGTTATCCACGCAAAAAGAAGGCAACAATGTCGATAACTTGACTTCCTGTAGGTGTCCCAATACTTTTACTTCTGTGAACATAATTAGGACCCGAACGGATTTGAAGACGGAATCGCAGAACTGGCCACAGCGTTGGGAGAGCGATCACAGGTAAGCCTTCATACTCTAGAAAATGTCAAGTTTTATAACCATCAGACAAATGCTCAATAACAACAATGTACGGGCTATTAGTAGCTCAGTCTCGGCAGATACTTTTTGCTTCATGGCGGCCAAAATTGTTACAAAAATTGAACACACATCCTCTAAATGAGTGTATGACACATTTCTAACAAATTTCGTGTTTGGCAGATTTTCATCCTTTCGTGTGCAGCGAATCAGGAGTTGGCTTTCACAGACGCATACATGACTGGAAGTGATGTCCGTCTGATGGTGCCTGTTATAGCAGCAGTGATTAGGCTCGCCTGAAAGCTGATTAATATTCTCCAGAGACAAGGGGGTGGGTGAGGTGAGAGTAAAAGATTATGGGATGGACAGATAATGGGAAAGATAATGCCCCCATGGATCACTCTGTCAGGACAGAGTGGGGAAGGATGAGGGTGAAGGGAGGCATGCAAGTGCAATGGAGGGGACACATTTAATTGTTTACTTCATGTTTCCCATGTTCTGGAGTGTGTGTGTGTGTGTGGGGGGGGGGGGGGGGGTACTGTCTCGTGCTGATGAACACTACAACAGGAGAGTTGATTTGGTAAACTAACTCGTCTATCCTCTTCTCCTCCTCAACCGCTGCCCACAAAAGGGTTAAAATTTGTCAAAACTTTACTTTACTTTTGCTACTATTTTTATGATAACTATACCACATGGTGGCGCTGCTAGTCAACCTCCAAAGACGGATGACTTGAAATTCCGTACACTGTGTTCCCTCTGTAAAACACCCATTATTACTTTTACGTGTTTAACCAAATCATTATAAATATTGGTTAAAAAACATGGCCGACATCAAACAAAATGTAATTTCAGGGTAGCAAAGGGTGGGACTTAACGTATTGGACATTTGTCTAATAATAAATCTGTATTACGTGTATGCTAGCATGTATTCCAAAGCACAACCATGTCACGTGAAAAACTTGGGCTGTGGGTGGAATAAATTAAAACAGACTGTTTTGGCGGGAAGCACAAATCCAAGGAAATGCAGCTGGAATGGGTGCAGATTCTGGAAAATCTAGGAAGTTTTCTTTAAGGATTATTGTGTGTAGCTGCTCTATAGGAGTCCACAACTCAAGACAAAGGGTCAAAAAATGAGCATAATAGGTCCCCTTTAATGACAACGAAAAAAAAGAAAAGCCAACCCTGACAAGAATTTATAATTAGTGCCGAATATAGTTATTGGAAAGACTGAATATTTTTAAGTCCTAGCAGGATGTACTATATACATTTTGTTTAGCATTGGCTAATATGTGATGTGTTTGTGTGCTCATTGTTCCCGCTCTCCGGGCTCTCCCTCTGTCACCCATGTAAAAGTGGAATTTGAAGCACTTCCTGTGTTTTCTTTCACATGGCGAAGTAGCACTTCCTGTCTGAGAATCTGGAAAACACGTCAGACCACAGAGCACATGTGTGCCCAAAAATGCACATAGCATACTGAAGTGCTTGTGTATGTTTATTATTATTATTGCTGGACAGTAAATTGTATAACATCATGCAGCACAATTCACCTATAAACAGTATCATGTACTACAGCAGAGGTAGGGAACCTATGGCTCGGGAGCCAGGTAGGGCTCTTTTGATGACTGTATCTGGCTCTCAAGCGTTTCTTACCACAATAAAAATGTATTTTTGCTAACATTTTAAAGTAAACATCACGGAAATGACTTAAAAATAATATTCAAAATCAACAACTTTCTTATGCATTTTAATCCGTCCATTTATTTTCTACTGCAATACGGCCGACCATATCTATCTTTCCTGATGATATTTTCCAGGTCAAACACCAAAACTTGATTATTACTGGGTAATGCGGTAGTCTACCTCGGTCATTGAGATGTCAACATGTAAATATAAACTTTCCTCCTTTAGTCAAATAGTCACCTAGCTAAAGCTGCAGAACCAAGCCTTCTGGTGAAGATGGCCAAAAGAATGAAATACGTGTACTGAATGCGGTTCAAAACTATGCAGCAGCAGAAGTTGCATTAATGGCAGCAAGTATTTGATTTATTATTAGACACTGCGCTGCTCACGAAAGTGTGCTGGCCACACCCCATTGGCATGGGGTAGTGTGCCTGGTCTACATAATTAGAGCCCATTATATCTAAAACTGTTGGTCTTACATAAAAATGCACACATTTTATTGCATTCAAAATGTATATGGCTCTCACAGATACACATTTTAAAATATCTAGCCTTCATGGCTCTCGTAGCCAAAAAGGTTTCCAACCCCTGTACTACAGTATACATTAGTGTACAGTATAGAGTGAAATTGTACTATATATTGAGCATCTGTGTCCTTAAATCTGATTGGACAGATGCATTCAACAAAAAAATATGCTGTCTTGCTGGACATTACATAATCTTGTTAGTTGAATTATTTGAATGAGACACATTTTGCTCAACACATTCACGAGTCAAGTCCCGAGTCCAAGTCGTAATAAAAAATTATGACTCGAGTCTGATTCCAGTCAAAGACTCCACACCTGTGAATAATCTCAAGCGGTCTGTAGACTTGAAAGTGTCGTTTTCAGGATGAAAGTATTACTTCATCATCACTGATGTAAAAGACAACAACATACATGTGAAATGTATACAAGTGTGTTTGTCCACGTTTGTTGTTAATAACTAATCTCATGCAATGTCTCTCATCAGTAATTCTGCTACTGAGTAATCCCTTTTTAAAGTAATTTGCCCTCTCAGTCCAAAATAAGATTTGATGAATTTCTTGCATCCTCTGAATATCATACTGTCTTTGCATCCTCTCCTCTCAACTCCTTTTTCCCCTTTTCTTGACAGTCACGCCAAGGGTTGTGACCCCTACGCCGCCACAATGGGACGAGTGAAATACAGTGGTGCTGACATCTCTGTGGCCCGGCAGCCTGTGACAGTACCCAGTACCACACACACACACACACACACATTCTTTGAGAGTTAGTCACTTGGTCACAGCAGACGCCTTTGTCAACAGATGAAGGAGAAGGGAGGAGAAGAAAGTGTCTGTCTATCTGATATTGTCATGGTCTGTGGCTGCATGAGTGCTGCCAAAATTGAGGAGCTGTGGTTCATTATATCTCCCAGCAGGATTAAAGCACTGCAAGATAACCATAGTGATCACATTAAATATTCACACCAATGACACAAGGTGGATACGCTTTGCTTTAGAGTGCCGGCAGCACTCGTGCACTCCTGCTACCACCGTGCTAGCACAATTATCTTGCTACTCGCTTGTGTTTCCAGCTATTTAGACAATAATGACCGTTGACTGGGGCGGCACGGTAGCCGAGTGGTTAGCGCGCAGACCTCACAGCTAGGAGACCAGGGTTCAATTCCACCCTCGGCCATCTCTGTGTGGAGTTTGCATCTTCTCCCCGTGCATGTGTGGGTTTTTTCCGGGTACTCCGGTTTCCTCCCACATTCCAAAAACATGCTAGGTATACGTAGGTATGAATGTGAGTGTGAATGGTTGTTTGTCTATATGTGCCCTGTGATTGGCTGGCGACCAGTCCAGGGTGTACCCCGCCTCTCGCCCGAAGACAGCTGGGATAGGCTCCAGCACCCCCGCGACCCTTGTGAGGAAAAGCGGTAGAAAATGAATGAATGAATGAATGACCGTTGACTGCTTTTCACTGAATGGTAAACAAGTACACCTGGCTACTTACATAAGCTAACAACTCCGAGGCTACGGCACACCTCCATTGTCAGACTTTCCACTGCAGTGATCTCACACTCTTGATATGCTGGCACACATTCATAAACGTGTATACACACACACAAATGTGGCATAATACAAGTGCACACACAGATGTCTCATATTCCATAAACATGCTAACATTTATCATTTTACTTACGATTATAAGCTTTAAAATCTAAAAATCCCAATGAACTTCTGTGTTGATTTTAATTTGGCAGTTTAGTCGCCCTTTTTAATCAACTGTCAGCGCTGTGTGCACTTTTAATTAAAGCCAGATAGATAAAATAGGACACACACTCACATATGTGAAGAAGACTTAGCTGCAGTGCAATAACCAGCAGGCCAGTGGCGGATTAGAGAGTCATTGCAACGTGACCCCTGATGAGCTTACTGCAAACAATAATAGTGTCATTAAAAAAAAAATGTTGATGTCGCCGTTAAAGGTTTCATGCTATACTAGTTTGAAACAATTTGAATCTCAATAGTGTATTGGAAGCCATATATCATAACATTAAGGAGTGGGACAAGAGGACACCGTTAGCATAGCCTAGTGAGCTACAGTGCTAACATCACACTCACATTTTAACAACATCATGCTAGGTTAGTTTGAAACTATTTTAGTCTCAGAGGTCACAATAGTGTATTGGAAGCCATATATCACATGCACCAACATAACATTAAGGACTGGGAAAAGAAGACACAATTTGCATAGCCTGGTGAGCTACAGTGCTAACATCACACTCACATTTTAACAATATCATGCTAGGTTAGTGTATTAGCTGAAAAAACAAACAAACTCACAGCTCCCACATCGTTAGCAGACTGACTGATAGTTGGTAGAGATTTATTTTAAGATGTGTAGCTTCCACACATCTTAAAATAAATTTTATATGAATAGAAAAAGTGAGCTACAGTGCTAACATCACACTCACATTCTAACAATATCATGCTAGGTTAGCGTATTAGCTGAAAAACAAACAAACTCACTGCTCCCACATCATTCGCAGACTGACCGATAGTTGGTAGAGATTTATTTTAAGATGTGTAGCTTCCACACATCTTAAACTATGTTTTGCTTTATATAAATGAAAAAAAGTGAGCTACAGTGATAACATCACACTCACATTTTAACATCATGCTAGGTTAGCGTATTAGCTGAAAAAACAAACAAACTCAAACCTCCCACATCTGTAGCAGACTGACTGATAGTTGGTAGAGATTTATTTTAAGATGTGTAGCTTCCACACATCTTAAAATAAATTTTATATGAATGAAAAAAGTGAGCAGTGCAAACATCACACTCACATTTTAACACCATCATGCTAGGTTAGCCTATTAGCTGAAAAAACAAACAAACTCACAGCTCCCACAGTTATAGCAGACTGACTGATAGTTGGTAGAGATTTATTTGAAGATGTGTGGCTTCCACACTGTGAGTTTGTTTGTTTTTCCAGCTAATAGGCTAACCTAGCATGATGTTGTTAAAATGTGTGATGTTAGCTCTGTATCTCACTAGGCTAGGCTAACTGTGTTCACTTTTTTTTGCTCACTGTAGCTCACATTTTCATGTATATAAACAAAATTTATTTTACGATGTGTAGCTTCCATACTGTGAGCTTTTTTCAGCTAATAGGCTAACCTAGCATGATGTTGCTAAAATGTGAGTGCGATGTTCGCACTGTAGCTCACTTTTTTCATTTATATAAAGCAAAATTTATTTTAAGATGTGTGGAGGCTATACATCTTAAAATAAATCTCTACCAACTATCAGTCAGTCTGCTATAAATGTGGGAGCTGTGAGTTTGTTTGTTTTTTTCAGCTAATAGGCTAACCTAGCATGATGTTGTTAAAATGTGAGTGTGATGTTAGCACTGTAGCTCATTTTTTTCATTCATATAAAGCCAAACACATTTGGAACCACAAAGTGAAGCAAGAGTAGCTAATACTTTTAGACCACATCAGGAAAAGTGTGTTTTGAGAATGTCAGCAAAGTGTGTTGCGACACATTACGCCACAGACAAGTATAGCTATTAGAAAAGTAGTTCTGTTTTCCGACGATGGGGAGGGAGTGATATGTGAAGGGAATACGGGAAGGCTCTCTGCAGCTTTTCATGAATCGCAAGACGAGAAGAGGGAATAGAAAAGGATGCACTTCTTGTTTCGCTTCCGTAAATGTGCACGGGGAAATGACCTCATGCCTGGCGACCACCGTGGATGCAAACAAACTGGCCTGGAAGTTACTTCAAGCTTAAATGTAGTTTAAGAAGTTTCAGCTTTTAAATGTCCTGGCATTGCAGAACTCACATAGGGGCGGGCTTGATGCTATTGAAAATGGAGAAAAATTGCTGACTCGACTTTGTCCACATTTTAACAGCAACTTCAGGGTGGAAAAATGCTTGTTTTTACATGCAGCGTAAATGCGGTTTGTGTCGATCGGCGACCGATTAGTATCGAATACATTGTGATGTTACGGAAACATCTCTTGCTATTCAAGGGTAAAATCTTTGGGTGATATGCAAAATGCTAAAGAGGAGTTCTGTGGTAATTTACCATCATGCCATGTAAGTGTATGCAATTTAACAAAATGCCATTGGCTGTTTGTTTTGTTTCTAGCATTAGCTTGTATATACGGTATAGACGAGCAACACAATTATACGCTCTTTTCAGTTCACACTGCAAATCCATCAAATCCATATAAAAAAAACTGTTGCATTTGTTCACTTCCTGCTTTCCATAATACAGTTTAAGGTTGTTGTTTTTTTAATAATGCACCTTGCATGACCATGACCATGACCATCCAATGCCATAATGGGTACTATAGTAAGTGTCAATATAGTGATATATATATAGCACATCATGACTGGTTCAATACTCTTCATCCTTGTATTTAGCAAACATCAACTGCTTGTATTGTTTCTTGAATTGGCTCATCGTTGTGCATTGTTTGAGGTCCTTACTCAATCCATTCCATAGTTTGATTCCACATACTGAAATGCTATGGCTTTTTAACGTAGTCCTAGCATAGAAGTGTTTCAAATGTACTTCTTCCCTGAGATCATATTTCTCCTCTCTTGTAGAGAAGTATAGGATGACATTTTTAGCTAATTGGTTATTTTTAGCCACATACATTACTTTATCTGTTTGAAGATTAACTATATCAGCAAGTTTGAGTATTTGTTATTTTAGAAATAAGGAGTTAGTATGTTCTCTGTAGGCGGCATTATGAATTATCCTTACTGACCTTTTTTGCAGTACATTTAGCAAGTGAAGATTGCTTTTATAGTTATTACGTCATATTTCCACGCAATAAGTAAGATACGGTAGAATCAGAGAGCAATAAAGAGTGTGGAGTGATTTCTGATTGAGAACAAGTTTTGCTTTTGCTTTCCATTGACACACAAACGCACACATAGTCCACTAATTATGACTTCGGCTCCCTGGAAGATAATAACAGGAAATAGTACAGCACTATTGACAGGAAGACCAAGAACCAAACTATTGTATAGTGACAAATATGGAGCATGAGCTCAAAAATCATTTGCATTGTTTTTGATTGTATTTGTGTGGTTGTGATTGTAAAGGACGTTTGGGTGGGCTTTTAGCGGTAAGACCACCAAGCTTTATCTGACCCCAAGAAGAAACTCCAAAAGCAAAGTCGTCATTTTTTTATATATGCTGGGGGACTGTCATTGACTTTGATGGAAGCCTCGACTCGCCGTCAGGTCAGGGATGAGTTCAGCCGAGTTTTGCATGTGTGTGTCTGGAGACAGAGGGTGGGCCAAGGACAAAGCGTTAGGGGTTAGATGAGGCCGCACTTGGAGCCACAACTCCCCCTCAGCAAACAACATGCAGACCAAACTACCAAGGCAGCCCATACAAACACACCCCAGCCATGTGACAACACCATTGTGTGTGTGTGTTTTTGTGTGTGTGTGTGTGTGTGTGGTGTCAGGTGGTGGTCAGCTAGACTTGAATGCAAAGAGGGAGATTCACTTCCTCGTTGAGATAGACGGATAATATTGACACAGTCTATCATCACAATAAGAACACCACAAAAATGTCCTAACTTGAGAGGGTGGTGGGGTCTAACTTTGTCCTCATGGACATGATACCACCTCTTACTTACCCCTGTTTATAAACCCCCCTACTTCAAAGAGGATAGCTTTATTTTTTTTCAATAACAGGCTTCACTACACATCTTAAAATGAAGCTCAGTCAGTCAGCTCCAGACGTGGGAGCTCAAGGTTTGGTGATTTCTGTTATGCTAGTGTTGCTAATGCTGGTCTGGAGACCAATATACCAGCATGACCAGCATATGTTGTGTTTCCGTGATGGTATACTGGTCCTCCAGACCTGCAAAGACCAGCTACCAGCATGACCAGCATATGTTGTGTTTCCGTGATGGTATACTGGTCCTCCAGACCTGCAAAGACCAGCTACCAGCATGACCAGCATATGTTGTGTTTCCGTGGTGGTATACTGGTCCTCCAGACCTGCAAAGACCAGCTACCAGCATGACCTGCAACACAACATATGCTAGTCATGCTACCAGCATGTCCAGCATACCAGCATAAAGACACAACATATGCTGGTCATACTGGTAGCTGGTCGCTGGGTCTATGCTGGTCATACTGGTAGCTGGTCTATGCTGGTTTTTCCAGCAGGGTGAGCAGCACCATAGACAGCAGTTTAAACTGACTTTGTCCAAACTCACGCATTCCATGCTTCCTCAGCGCCATTCAACTTTAGCGATAGCTTAGTTTAAAGGTGCTTTGTCATCTCTTACCCCTATTTTCAAACTTTTAGGTCGCCACCATTGAACTTCACAGGGTCAAAGTTCGCATCAGTTCATGGAAGTTGTGTCTCAACGCTGAGTGTTTAACAGATCGCTCCTGGAGGCGTGTGTGTGTGTGTGTGTGTCTTGTCAGGTGTGTGTCAGATGTAGGTGGGCCGACCGCAGCGTTTACACACGACGCCATGGTGTCGACCACAGAGGTTGCCGCTGACCGGCATCGGCTGCCAGCGAGCAGCTCATTAGGCGGCTCGCCGTGCCAGGAGAGGAGCTCTCCATTTGTTTCACAACACACGGACAGAGTGGCACATGCATGTCAGTGGTCACACACACACACACACACATTGGTAGCGAAGCCTGTGCTTGGTCTCTGAACTTTGGCTCACCCTCAGCACTTCATCACACCACACAAGTTCACACCTGGATGCCTGTTGGCTGCAGGAGTGAGCAGCCGGGTCGTGACCTACAGCAGAAGATGAGAAATTAGACTTGAAGGGCTGACATTGACAATGACTGAAAGTGAACTTTTTGGGTTGCTAGGGAAACGAGAATGAGTTTGAGGCGTTGCTGAAGGAAGCTTGTCAGGTTTTGATGACGATGTTGTTTTGGTTTGTTTAGACAGCAACATATTCTCTGGACTCTGACAATAAACAGAACATACAAACTTTCATAACATACAAACTCATTTCTCTGTGACATTCAATGTAAACAAAATGTATTTAATTTTCATCAAAATCCCTTATACTTGATACCGATTTTACTTTTCCAACAACAAACAAACAATTTTTTTAAATCTCAACAAGACAGGACTGTCACATTCTATACCTTAATGGCAGTTTGTCTGTTTGTCTTCAGAATTGTCAGCAGAATTCAAATAGCACTGCAAGCAGTTCTTGAGTATTAATATATGAAACCCTGCTGCATAGAAAATCCACTTCAAAATACAAAAAACAAGATTAAAACCTGCAACCCACCCACTAAATAACAGGTTCACCACCCATTTTTGGGGGGACCCACTTGTTGAAAATCCCTGTTTCAGAGCAGTGAATGCAGTAAATGATTATTAGTTCTTACAGTGAGAGAGTAAACAGTCTAGTGTGAGCTAAAATGTCATCCAGACAAGTTGGTGTGTTCTCTGTTCGAAGCTCACTAGGCCACAGGCGGCTTTCTATGGACAAATGACCGTGATTTGTATCTTCTGTAACTGTCTTTGTACATTTCAAAGGAGAAATTATTGATGAATCAACTTTCTAAGCTTCATGTGCAAGCCCTTAGCCACCCTGATACACCTTGGACTGGTCATCGGCCAATCACAGAGCTATACAACTCGCATTCCATTTAGAATGTCCAATTAACCCAGTGCTTCTCAAATAGTGTGGTGGTTCCTAAACTTGTTTTGGTGCTTGCCTTGTCTGTTTCTTACATAGCATAACATAAAGTGTTAAGTTGCTGTGTGATGATATTAGCATTCTTGGACTGGCCACCGGCCAATCACAGAGCTATACAATTCACATTCCATTTAGAATGTTCAATTAACCCAGTGCTTCTTAAATAGCATGGTGGTTCCTAAACTTGTTTTGGTGCTTGCCTTGTGTATTTCTTACATAGTATAACAAAGTGTTAAGTTGCTGTGTGATGATATGAGCATTCTTGGACTGGTCACTGGCCAATCACAAGGCTATACAACTCGCATTCCATTTAGAATATCAAATTAACCCAGTGCTGAAATAGTGTGGCGGCTCCTAAACTCGTATTGGTGCTTGCTTTGTGTATTTCTTACATCGTTAAGTTGCTGTGTGATGATTTTAGCATTCTTTGTAAGATGACACCAGGAGTAATTGAGTAATTACCTCATTAGGTCATTGTGAGCTTGGACAACAATATGCCATTTTATAACGTGGACATGTGCGGTTTGTACAAATCTGTTTTTCTCTCTAACTGTAGTGGGGGCGGCCCCGGTATGCCGTGAAGGCATGGAGATGAGAAAAGTCATGCAGATAATGAAGAGCGCTTTGCTATTTTGGAATGTGGAGGATCTATTAGACTCAGATTTCTTCTGGCATTGCGGTAAATTGGGAGGGTTCACATCTCACAAGTGGAATTGATCTTGTGAGCCCTATGTCATTGTGGAAATCTCTTTGCATAATCCCAGCAACAAATTATCAAACAACAATGAAGATGATATGTATGTCCAAAGAACAAAATGTACCAACTGGATTTGGGTCACACTGGAATCATCTTCCCTCTTCTCAATGCTTCCTCTTTCACAGTTATTGTTGTTGTTCAGGCAATTATGTGCTGTAGAGTGGGTTGTGTAGTGGTTCACATAGATGGGTTTCAGGCATCCAGCACAGGCTTGGTTTGCAGCCATTCACCACTCAGCCCCCTGCTGTGACCCTTAGCTACACAAAAATAATAGATTATTTGATGTTATTATTAATCATGTAGATCAGATTACTTATAGGAATGTGTAGCACCATATCATGCACTGTCGTGACTATTTCCGCTTACTGATGTTTTTGGGGTTCAATCAAGGTTAAAGTGAATTGCGGTCTGACTTCATTAAGTCGACCTCAAGTGCGTGTCTGGGGAAAGTACATGCTGAGTCATGATTCCTGAGAGACTGAGAGAATTTGCTGACCGTATAGTTTTTTTTTGTTTTTTTTTGCTAAGGTCCCTGTTGCGTGACTAATTGTCTCTCCTTAGCAGACATTTTTATTTAATGTTGATGTTTTGGAGGCTTCATCGCATACCTTCACCTTCCTCCTCTTCCTCACGGTCGTTCATCATCTGTCCTGGAGTCACACACACACACACACACACACATACACACACACACACATACTCCCCACCTCCCTTGTCTCACTTTCACCATATGATATTCCTCTGTTGATGTGTCCATTAGACCGTTGCCACAGCAACCAGACATTTCTGCTGACCTCCGCCCGGACTTGTGCGACAAGCCTTGCAGGACATACGTACATAGATTCAAGACACACACATACTACACACACTAGGAGATGTATGTTGAACTTTTCTTTATTTTCTATGAAAAATAACATTCATAACAGTTACAGTGTACAACCAGTAGTTCCTTTGACCTGAAACGACAATAATAATAATAATAATTATTATAATAATTACACTTGAGAACCAAAGGACTTCATTGTCCTCCTTTTTTCTTTTTTTAAATAAGTTAAGAAATAAAACCCACTTACTAAAAGCGTTTATACATACATTGTTGGCTATAACTGTCTGACAGCATCTCTAAAAGCCACGTCTTTAAGACTGCTTTTAATCATGTATGATGAGTATTTGTGGGTTATATGTGTTTGGGATTTTTATAACTTTAGAATTGCT